>NC_065594.1:41808757-43008757 GCF_024542745.1 Macaca thibetana thibetana
AAACATTTTTGTTTTTGTTCTTTTGATCCTGAGACATATGATGGTACTACGGTAGCTCAGGCTTTTCATATCACAGTTTATAAATAGTAACTTCTGAAAGTAAAACGGATATTAAACACGTTAGAAATTATGATAAATTTTTCAGTACACTAATTTTGTGGTTAACTGAAAAAGTTTTAAGCACAATAAAAGCAAAAATCATAAAATAGGTATAATAAAATGAACCTATTCAATGAAGAGGCACATTACCTCTGTTACAAACATTCTCACTTGGAAATTTTATGTTCAGTAAGTTCACATTTTGAATAGTTTAGTCCTTGCTTAAAATGTTGGACTTTTAAATATTTTTATGGAAACTAATTTTAATTTTATTACTAACTAATATTCTGACTAAAGATATAAAAGCTCTGAGGAAACAGTAAATCTATTTTAAGTAATATTTTTATTACTTGATGAATTTGCCAATATGTTCCATTAAATAGAATCCTGCCAAAGCTTATCACAAAAGTAAAATTTGGAAATGAGAGAGGGCTCTAACACTTAGCATATGTGTAATAGAAATTTGGAGTAAGAACAATTATTGTATTAAATTTATCTAGCTAACAAAGGAATGCATACGTCAAATGTTTAAGTTTTTATTTCCAACCAAGACTTGCTACACAATTCGAGGTTAAAAACAGAATGTAGAAACCTTGGATCAAAAAATATTAAGAATTTCAAGATGACAACAGTAGAGTATTAAACCAATGCTGGGGCCCTTTAAAATGGGAGGGACTGTGGACTTCACAAGCTACATGCTCATGATCATGAAGCTGCCCCTTTTCACCAATTCCTGAACAGTTTTCCAATATCAATATTGATGATCAATTCTTCCATTTCCATCCTTTTAGTGATTAATATTTTATCATTTAACAAATGGCCTATTTTTATTACAATAGGATACTCTTTTGCACATGTGTTCTGAAACTTAGAGATTATTAATAAGTAATTTTCTGATGCTACCATTGTTCCAACTATTTAATTACTATATATACTTATTCAGGGAATAAGACATGGTTTTTTTCCTATTTGAGGTTCCCTTTTACAGAAAATTTTCCATCCAGTGCATATTTTTTGAGTTCCCACCATATTCTAGGCTAAGTGATAGCAGTTGCGGGTGGGCAGGGAAACAGACAAAGGCAGTGCTTTTATGGATCCTGTTCCAGTGAAGAACACAGGTTATAAGCAAAAAACTATGTAATATCTGGAAGTAAGAGCCTTGTAAAAAAAAAAAGAATAAAAGGAATAAGAACATTATAGGGGTCATTGAAAAATTTATGCATTTCAAATATAATAGACATTAGAGGTCCTTTTACTGTTGATGTATTTCAGTCAGCAAGTAAGAAAGGGAAAAAATGATGATGAAAGAGAAGATATCCACACAAGGACAAATTTCTTGAGTAGATAAACAGAAAATAATTCCTATGCATAAGTGAAATGTCTGGCCTTAGTAGCTGGTTTAGAGATTTCATTTAAACTAGAAATAAACCAGAAAATAAGAATGCTAGATAAAATAGATGGATCAAAGATGAATGGATTTCGTAGCGGGAAGATGAAGTAATTCTCTTCTGTTCTCTTTGCTTCTATGAACTAAGAAGTCAGATTATTGTCAGCAGATCTTTATTTCATGTGTGTGTAAGTCAGGGATCTTGTAGTTCTCTGGTAGACTTCTTAGAAATGCATAAAATACACAATATTATAAAAGATAAAAAATTATAATTATACTAAAAATTATTAGTGCTCCAAATTTTAATATAAACTAGTTTTGACATAACAATAAATGTGAATTTTTATTAATATATTCAATTACAGGATTCAATGGCAGATTTTAAATTTATTATCACTTTGAAGCAGTGATGAAGATACAACATATTTCAACATTGGCAACAATTCTAATGTGCTATTAAATATATGTGTTTTCTATAAAGTTCAAAGACACAGTTAAGGCATCAAGGGTTATTGCTACATTCCTGGTTGAAGAAAAGGTTAAATTTCACTTATATATTAGTAAAAATATTTCATTTTTTTCCCATTTTAGTTTATGAAAACCTGAATTTTCTCCACAGATCTCAAATGCTTCTCTGAAGCACACATTTAAGAATCTCAGTAGCATGAGGAGGCAGAACAGGTATAGAAATATTTAGCATGACAAAATAATACAGAATTTCTATTTTTGAAATTGAGAGATGAAATTGACTTGGGAAACATATTGAAGTGTAATCAGCTTAAGAAACATGAAATGTGTCGTATATTTAAAGTTCAGAATGCACTAACTCAGTTCAGAATGCATTCTGTTCTAGTCATGTTCGGTTGTTCGTGTGACTATACAGGTGGAATGAAGTTTAACAGTCTAGTAAGAAAGATGTTATCAGCAGGTGAGGATTATAATGATGAACTATAGAATCAAAGCAAGAGAAGAAAGAGCCAGAGGACGTAAGGGTTACAGATAAAGAAAAACTGGTGGTAAGAATTGGCTAGAACTCCCAAAGGAGGTAAGCAATTATTGCAGTGGAATTACTAGAATAAGTTAGCTAAAAAGAGCACAGATGGACAAAGACTTGGATGCCTGAAATTAAAATTTTGGAGCATTCTATACTTTAAAAGTTTAGTAACATTTTCTTAGTTCAGAGACAGATACTTGTTCATCTTTAAATGCTAACTTAATTCATTTCACAAGTTAGTTTTTGTTGTTGTTGTTGTTGCTGTTGTTGTTGTTTTGAGATAGAGTCTTGCCCTGTGGCCCAGGCTCTAGTGCAATGGCGTAATCTCGGCTCACTGCAACCTCCGTCTCCCAGCTTCAAATGATTCTCCTGCCTGTCTCCCAAGTAGCTGGGATTACAGGTGCCCGCCACCACACCCATCTAATATTTGTGTTTTCAGTAGAGATGAGGTTTCACCATGCTGTCCAGGCCGGTCTTGAACTCCTGACCTTGTGATCCGCCTGCCTCAGGCTCCCAAAGTGCTGAGACCCAAAGTGGGTGGTGTGAGCCACCACACCCAGCCCTCAAAAGTTACTTCTTTAACATTAATTCAGATATGAACGCTTCCCCATATAGCCACAGTAACTACTCAAAGAGCATATGAAATCATATGAACTTAACTAACCAGATTCCCACAAGCATTTAAAGAGGATGGAAAACTTACTTAACTGCTTATAAAATATAAAAATCATAAATTATATATATATGATTTTTATGTGCATAAGGAATGTACAAAATCTGCATAATTTTTAAATAGTACAAATACAGTAGAAGTCTCATTATATAGATTTAAATATCTTCCTTCATCAGTTTTTCTTCTTAAAGTTTATTTTTATATTTGTCATGGCTACCTTCTATGTTTTAAGGAAATTTACCAGATAAAACATTTGCATTTTGCTAAGGTTTCAATATTTAAACCAAACCTAAAAGCAAAATGGAGAAAGGAAGGCAGGGAGGAAGGGAGGAGAAGAGAGGAAGAGGGGAAAGGGAGAGCAGAGGGAGATGGTAGGAGAGGACAAAGGAGAGGAGGAGGGAGAAGAAGAGGAATGAAGGAAATAAAAAGGGAGAAAGAATAGCCTCATACTGGCTGAGGATGTTGTTTTTTATGATTCTTAGTTTGCTTATGGTATTTTTTTTTTTTGCAATGGAGGATTAATTAAACAAAAAACTAGCCGGGCGAGGTGGCGGGCGCCTGTAGTCCCAGCTACTCGGGAGGCTGAGGCAGGAGAATGGCGTGAACCCGGGAGGCGGAGCTTGCAGTGAGCTGAGATCCGGCCACTGCACTCCAGCAAAAAAAAAAAAAGCAAAAACCAAACAAACAAAAAAACAAAACATGACTTTAGTTTTCTTTAATGAAGACATTGCATTTGTTTATCATGAAAATTGTAAGTACTTGAATTTCATATAGATATTAAGTTTTTAATTCGTGGTATAGTTCCCAGAAAAGATATATTATTTCAGTTTTGTGAGGCCAGAATTACCTAACTTACTGTTCTATCATTGTAATATATTCACCTAGTATATTGTTATCATGAAAACTTATGTATATCTTAAGAATATCTCTGTAAAAGTAGCCCAGTGACCTAGGAATTTTATTTCAAGGGATTATGGCAGCACTGTTAGCTTTTCTCTTTGGGATTTGTAACTAATATATTATTTTGGAGCACATCTGTTGCAGTTGCTGCTTACCTAGAACTTTGATTTCTTAATAATTGTTTGTCTTTTTTCTTAACACATAAAAATGCATGTATTTTACACACACATACATATACACACAAATGTACTTGTGTAAGAAACAAAATAAAATACATTTATAAGTAGATATGTATTAAAATTAAAAGTACATGTCTAAATAAATGAAACAATTAGATAAAATTTAATGTATGTTATCTCCACTGTTCTATGTTATTTCAGCTGCATTTTGATCATATCACAGTGAAATTCTATGCTTTCTTTCAGGCATGTTAAATCATGGCCTTTCATAAACTCGACTTACTAAAATTAAACACAGTTAGATTTCTATTCTTTACTTAGAAATTCATCAGAGGCTTTCCTCTTATAATTGTGTGAATCTTCGCTTTCTGGAAACAAATGGCTTAAACTTTTCAGAGACATGAATTAACTCTTCCTCTTCTTTTCTTTTCTTTTTGTTTTTTTTTTTTGATCCTTCTTTACTCTTGAGAAATTATAGTTAAGAGAATATGAAATAGCTGTAGTTTTAGATATCAGTCTCGTTTGTTATAATTCTCTTTTGCCATTTAATGCTTGATATTTTAATTTCTCTATCGTGTTATTTGAATAGAAAATTTAAATAGCTTTTTTTACTTGTTGGTTGGTTTCTTTGCTTGCATATTGACTTGTGAATTGGATAGCAAAAATATTCTATCAAACTTACTTCTATCAATTTTATGATTTTATCTTTCATAACTCCACTATTAAACTTCTAATTATTCTGTCATTTTCTAATGACATTTGTGACTATCAAACTATCTTCTTTCATCGCCATTCCTGATAATTTTCTTGGTGATTTTATCATTTATGAGCATTAAGTATCAGCAAGCTGTGGCCTATGGGTCAAATCTGGCCAATGGTCTGTTTTTGTAAACAAAGTTTTATTGGAACACAGTCACACTTATTTGTATATGTATAGCCTGTGACTGCTTTCATGCTACTATGGCAGAGTTAAATATTTATGACAAAGGTTGTGTAGCCCACAAAGCTTAAAATATGTATTATCTGGTCCTGTGCAGATCAAAGTTTGACAAGCTATGATTTCAAGGAATTCTTGTAAATCAACAAGAAAAGACAGGAATTCTAATTAATAAAGTATTAATAACAATAAAGGAAAATGTTTATAGAAATTATAAACCAAGAAAGCTAACAATATGAAGAAAAGCTCAAAATGTGGTAAGCAGAAAACATCACTTTAAAAAGCAGTAAGATATCACTTTTTACCCATTAGATCAGCATAAATCAGAAAGCGTGATAACGTCAAGTGCTCCAAGGACGTTGGGACATGAGATCCCTTATACTCTGCTAATGTGCATGTAAACTGGCACAATAGCTCCAAGGAGAACAATTTTTGGTACATAATAAAATTTGGCTACATGTATCCTATTGCTTACCAATGTTGTTACTGAATACAACTAAAAAAAATGTCTTGCTTCGATCACAAAGCAACAACAAAAAGAAGCACATTTATCACAGCACTGATGTGATGTCAGGTTGTTGAAAGGCATCTATCACTGCAGGATTAAATAGGAAAAATGTAGCAGATAAACATCAAGTTCTATCCTCCAGGTGGGAATGATAAATCAGGTCTAGATATGTATGTGAACTTTATAACTATAATGCTAAGCAAAAGCAAAATAAAATGATATATATAACTTAATAATATTTATATATATTAAAATGAACATATATATGCAATATACATTCTACAAGGTAATACACATTAAACATGTTGCAATTGTGTGAGTTGGGGGTAGAAGAAAAACAATGATGGTTGGAAGAAAGGAAAGAATTAAGGAATCAAACAATTCTGCACAATTCAACTTGATTTTGTTCCCTAAATTTTATAGGTACCAGATTTACATACTCAAAATCCTTGATCAATATTAATTCTTTTCATCAAAGAAGAAAAGACAAAATTATGTTCTTATTTCTCTTAATTGGTTCTACAATGAATGAATAAGGTTTCTTCTTACTATATTAGGTTTGTTAGTTACAATGTCTTGAAATTTTCTGATTTCACATAAGAGAAATCTACTGCCATATTAATAGGTGAGGAAAACATTTTAATAGCTTCTAAATTATAAAATTAATGTGATTATAATATCTCAGTCAACACTGTATCTTAATGAAGTTAAAAGTATTTTCCTTAAACAGGCAGACATACAAATTGAGTATCATATTATAATAGGGAAAAGATTCTATTAAAATTGTTCTTAGTGCCTTTGCTTTCTTTATTATTAGAAATTGCTGTGAATTTAATGCATGTTTCAAACCTTAAATAAGCCATGGATGAGTAAACGGTGAAGAATTGAAACTATGATCTCTTTGGGCCTCATCTTGATTTTCATTTTCTATACTTAGAAGCACTTCAAATTTTCTGTAGACATCCTAAAACGTAAGAGATGTGAACTAAATACATCTTGTACTTTGGAAAGGTAAGATTTTCCACAACTCAGACTCAGTTCAGGCTTCTGAAAGGCACTTTGAACTAAATGAAGCTCAGTCAATGTGCTACACATGATTAAGAGGATAAGCAGAGTCATTAACTAAACTGACTAATGGGCTGCAGAGCGCTAAAACTCCCAAATGCCATCATGATGAAAGGAAGGCATTTACTTATTAATTTTCTTTCATAGATCTTATTTTGATAGCAAGAGTTTGCATTCATTGCTTTACAGCTTCCCAGATTTAGTGTCATTGGTCTGAAATGATATTGCCCTCATTATCATATTAAAAAACCTATCATGTACCTGTTCCAGGTAAATTTCAGACAACCTGCCTTATCTGTTCTTTTTCAGTAGATACAGTTTCATGAAGATTTCATATTAGTCAACACTGGATAGCAGACTCTATTTTTTAGTACAGAATTCATTAAACTATGTAAGCTTCTGTTCGACTCAGAGCAACAGATATATGTGACCATGCAAACACAAGGGCCTTATTTAAAAAATGAAAAAGGGGTCTACATAACAACTTATTCCATTTTAAAATATAACATGTAGTTGTGCGGAATTATATATTTTTCAGCTCACATTTTTTGACAGCATCTTTGTTTAAGCCACAATTACATAATAAATTAAGTTTTGAAATACTATAATTTTGTTTTACAGCAGTAGAATAAACTCCTCCAAAATAGTGTATAAATGTCATATGTGTATATTATATATACACACATATATACACATCTATAGCTATATTTATCTATCTGTACATATATCACTAACAAGAAACTTAAATGCAGTTGTGGAGGTGCACAACATATTAGGTCAATGATGAGTTATAGAGGTAGAAGAGTGCTTTTATAAATAGAGGATGCTGTAGGCTAGAAGGTTTTTTGACACTACCAAGAAGACGAGTGCTACTGGATTCTGGATGAGGTGGTTGGAGTATAAAATAAATGAATGTGAGGTAAGCATTAACAAGTCCCTAGAGATTTTATAAATAGAGAGATGCTGACCTGGTTCATAAAGTGAATAACATCTATTGGAAATAAGTATGTGAGGATGACAATAATGAGTTGTGGAGAGAGTCTCTGTTACTTAATGCAAGTGAGAGTTAGAAAGGGCACTGGCACTGTTGTTAAAGAGGAGAAAAAACCCTTCAGGTAGAAGTAATGTAATGCTATAAAGAGGGAACTAAGTCAGAAGCCAGAAGCCTTAAGTTTTAGTTCAATCTCCACACTTTCTTAACTGTGACCTTTGTCTACTAGCTGAACTTCACCAGATCTCAGTTTCTGCACGAGAAAAATGTCACTTACAAGATTGTTGTTAGGATTATATGATATATGAATGACAAAGAGATTGATAACTTGAAGTTCTTAGTGATTATGGAGATAAATTTGTTCAGAATAAAGAGTATCAGAGAACAAGAAACCCGTTAACTATGCATTAACATACATAAACTCATATAAATAATTAGACATATATGTAATAATTTGGCGATGTCAAGTAATGAGCATATTGATAGTCATATAATTGGTGTGACCCACTGTTACCTAGGCATCAGAATTTTCACTAAAAAAAAAATGCATTTTCTCCTGATGCTTATGATAATGCTACACTTATCCACAATGCAGAGAAATCTAAAATAGCTAAGAAGTCTCAAAGTGTGTAAGAATATATGAGAATTTCATTAGTTTTGGAAGAAAAATATGCCCATTGTTACAATCAATGAGAAAACTGAAAATATTTTATTTAAAAATTATATTTAATAATATTTAGCAAAGACAGAGAAAGTATCTTCATTAATGCCAGAATCAATAGATGGATGAATATGATTTATTCACAAAATATTTAGGTTTTTGATACCATCACTCTTACAGGTAGTAAGTGGCAACTAAATGTCAAAATAACGTACTTACATTTTAAGTCTCTGTGGTCTTACTGCCTCATCTGTTATACACAAGCAGTATTTATTTTTGATGCTACTGTTTTGAGTCTAATGAAAACAGTCTCTTTACTGATACAGTGGGACATTTCAGGCCCAACAATGTACTGAAAACATTTTCTGGTATTTGATTACATGACCATGCCCTAGAGATTCTGTTGTTTTCTAATCAATTATTTATATGCAATGCTAGCATATATAATACATTCTCATTACATTTGTCAATGATTTCCATTTTAACAAATCGCTCATTTTTAGTTATATTTGATGATGAGCTACTTAAAATCTATTAAGTTTGCAAGATATAATAGTTCTTAAATAGGTATGCCCATTTAGATTACATTTTAGTTTGATTTTTAAATATTGTTTTAGTTTCTTAAGGAATAACAAAAGTAGAGACAATAAACTCTTTAAGAAATAGCAAAATTAATTTTTAAAGAAAGGAATTTTATAGATTTAATGCAGCATTTTTCTAATTTAATTTTTAACAAATAAGCAGTAAACATGTGTCTATCTTTACAAAGTATTTTTTACATTTTCTTGAAAAATTGAAAGTAATTCTATTTTAAAGATTTGAAATTGAAAACATGGAGTTAAGAATTAGAATCATGTCACAAGGCAAGTATTCAGATGAGAAACTATTATTTCCCAACCTTTAAAACTTTAAGCTACATGTGCTGCTTGTTTCCAATTGCAAAAAGAAAGATACATACATTAAAATCTGAGAAAGATTGAACACTACTGAAATAAATATATTCAGAAAAGTAATCACAATTTATCTGCCATCATTTTTATGTTTATCTTAATGAATTAATTTATATTTTATATGTTTTTAAACATCCTATAAAATAATACTTTAAAACATATTTCTGGTCATTCTAAATATAAAAAAATTCAACTTTGATATGTATAACTGAAAGAAACAAATTGTTATTTATTTTATGGTTTTAATTTTTGTCTATTAGCTTCAAGACTTAAACCATAAAAGAGCAGATATCTTAACTATGATTTATCTTTGTAAATTAGCTAATGTAAGCTACTACCAGAGCAAGAGATATTTTAAAAAGTTTTAATATATGATCCTTAATTTATTATATCTATGTGAATGATATGAAGTATTACATTATGCTTTGTGAAACCATTCCCATATATCATGACACTGCAGAACAATTTGGCTTATTTATTATTTTTTAAACAGACATCGAATATAGTGTACTGACACGTTTTATTTCCCAAGCAACTTGGACATGGTGTGTGGTTTTTACATCAATCCACAGTTACCAGAAGTTATTTTCCATAGGAAACAATAACAAAAGTAATTGACAAATTGTGTTTGCTAGTGGAAACAACATCGCATTATTTTCTAATAATGAGGCAGCTAGAATACTACCACTGATAAAAGTCCACAAAAAAAGTAGTATAGTTGTTATAACTCAAGTCTGATAATTGTCAGAGCATAAGAAAAACTTATATTCTCTTGTAATAAGCCCCAGAATGGTGGAGCTCTATTTAAGTCTGATGTATTCAGTAGAAAGGTCAGTGAGGCAGCAAAAGCCAATTATTTTTCCATAGTTGAACCCATATTGATTTTTACACCTGAACTTGTTTAGTGGCTGGTCCATGAATATCTGCAGAATATTTTCATTTGGGACGTACTGGTAGGTAGATAGAGAAACTGATAGAGCAGATAGAGCAACAAAACTGCCAGCCTTCAGTGTCTAGGAAGATTTTTTTTAAGTGGCTTCCTTCCCAAGTGCACCCATTAGAAATCAGAGAGAGAAAGATCATATAACCAAGACATGGACTTTTCAGACCACAGAAACCTCTTATTTATCATTTTAGGGTAAGTTTTTTTCCCCCCATTTAGGTTGTCTATAATACTTATCCTTAGTAATAAAATATGTGCTTAGCTGTGACACTAAACCTGTAAAAAGTACAAGGTATTCAGATGAGAGAAAATGACACAGCTGGGGCCATTAAGTTTGTACATTTACATATAAAAGAAAGAAAAAAATGGTAAAATGTAACAATATCTGACCCTATGGTTTGGATTGAAATTGGTTATTATTATTATGAATCACCAATGTACTCCACCCCGATAAACCATAATTTAGAAAGTTAACACAAAATCGACTACAAAAACAAAGTTCTTAGAGATCATTTATGCCACTTAATGTCCCACCCCACTTTCACAGATGATGCAAATGAGATTGTCAGTTTCAAAAATTATTTCAGCTAATGATAGAACAAAGTCTAGAACCAGTTCATCAAAGCTCTGTGGACACTGCAGTGTGTGTTTGCCCATCTCTCTGTGTACATCCGTGCCAGCGATGCACACGAGTGTGCATGAGTGTTCATGTATGTGTGTGTGCATATGTGTGTGAGGCACAGAAACAAATACGTGGCATGAATAAATGGTTTTATGTGTGTGGATCTCATTTTCCAATTGCCTGTTTATAAGAAGCACAAACTAAGCACAAACTGTCTGGAACCCTTCAGCTTTCTCATTGTTGAACTATGATTAAGTCATCTAAAGTCTCTGGGCCTCAGTTTTGTCACTAGTAAAAGAGATATATCGATAGTACCTATCTTAAATTGTTGTTTACAATTTAATTGGAAGAAAATAAGTGCCTTTAAAATATTAGCTATTATTTTAAAATTATTGTCTGATTAAATGGAAACTTGGGGTGTTTAAAATTTTTCAAAAGTTTCACTTAAATCATGACACATTATTTACCCTAAACAGAAAAGGAATCAACAATCATGAATTTTATGTCTTTATCTCTTATATTTAAAAAGCAAATAATTAAGAGAAATATTTAATGCTATCCCAAAATTTCATTTAGCTATTCAATTAAGCAATGTGGTTGTTAATTAATAAAAATGTATTTTTTCTTCCTGGTTGTAATTTAGATTTTATGAAAGTATTCTCTTTGGGCAACAAAGGTGATAATTTCAAAATGAGTGACTTTATTCTAATTACTATTAAGAGAAACTCTCATGATTATTGTCACCTATTTAATGGCTCATTGAATTTAGCATTCATACCAGTTTCCACTTCTACAATTCCATGAGAATGGATATAATAAAGTCTTGTAATAAAAGTTAAAGAATGTGCAGAAATGATGACAGGCTAGCTGTACACTGTGCAAGAGTTTAAAGAATTTTCTGTAAGCTTAAATTTGCACTTTTTGTATTTTGCTCCATATTTTTATATGACATATTTATATATATTCAGACATTTGAAGAAAGTTTTAAACATGTATTTCAAACTATGAATAAATAATTATAATCATTTTTCAAATAATTATTTTATATTAGAATTAGATTTTTAAAATATGTCCTCTCCTCATAAAAGAAATGTAAAAATAAATGGGCTAAGCCAGCTTTAAGATTGAACATTAATATGCTTTTAAAAAGCCTGAAATATGTTATTTTTCTTTATTAGAACAGGTACGGACAATCTATACCTTATGGGCCAAATGTGGTCCACTGCCTGCTTTTGTAAATACAGTTTTGATCTAAGAACAATACTCATTTGTTTATACATTATCTGAGGCTTCTATGCTATAACAACAGAGGTAAGAGACAGTCTAGTCTAAAATATTTACTATGAGGCACTTCACAGAAAAAGTTAAGAACATATAGATTTTTTACCTACTTTAAACTATTTCAATCTACTCAGATTTTTTAAAAATCTACTTAAAGCTATTTTAATCTAGTTCAATTTACCACAATTTTTCTCTGGATTCTTGCATCGTTATATGTTGCTTAAGAACAGGGATACATTCTGAGAAATGTGTCATTAGGCAATTTCTTATCGTGTAAATATCATACTGTATATTTACACAAACATAGATGATATAGCTTACCTCACACCTCTGCTATATGGTATAACTTATTGCTCCTGGGCTACAAACCTGTACAGCTTTTTATTGTACTTAATGCTGTTGGCAATTGTAACACAATGGTAAATATCTGTGTATATAAACATATCTAAATGTAGAAAAGGCACAATAAGAATATAGTATAAAAGATGAAAAATGGGACACCAGTATGGGGCACTTACCACAAATGGAGCTTGCAGTGCTGGACATTGCTCTGGGTGAGTGAGTGAGTGAGCGGTGAGTAAATGTAAAGGCCTAGGATATTTTGGTACACTACCGTAGGCACTATATATGTAGACTGCACTAAATTCATTAAAAATATTTTATTAAGAAATTAATCACAACTTATTGTAACTTTTTGCTTTATAAGCTTTTAATTTTTCTATTCTTAAATATCACTTAGCTTAAAACAAAAACACATTGTACAGTTATACTCAAAACATTTTCTTCATATCTTTATTCTATAAGGTTTTTCTAATTGTATTATTTATTTATTTGTTTGTTTGTTTGTTTATTTATTTTTTTGAGACGAAATCTCGCTCTGTCGCCCAGGCTGGAGTGCAGTGGTGCTATCTCAGCTCACCGCAAGCTCCGCCTCCCGGATTATCTCGCCTCAGCCTCCTGAGAAGCTGGGACTATGGGCGCCCACCACCACGCCCGGTTGATTTTGTTTTTGTATTTTTAGTGAGACGGGGTTTCACCGTGTTAGCCAGGATGGTCTCGATTTCCTGACCTCGTGATCCGCCCGCCTGGGCCTCCCAAAGTGCTGAGGTTACAGGCCTGAGTCACCGCGCCCGGCCTCTAATTTTTTCTTTTTTTTTAAATTAACTTTTAAAATATTTTTTGTTAGAAACTAAGACATAAACATACACATTAGCCTAGGCCTACAGAAGGTCAGAATCATCAAGACATCATGATGCAATAGGAATTTTTCACCTCCTTTAAAATCTTATGGGACCACCACAGTATATGTAGTTTATCATTGACTGAAACTTTATTATGTGACAAATGACTGTAAAAGCATCATAACTAGTCTATCCAAATACACACTTTTCTCTAATCCAGGATCAAAAAAAAAAAAAAAAAAAAAGAATGCTGGAAGTACTGAAACCACATCACTCTTAGAACTTTTATGCTGTAAGTTACTTTGAATATAGAAATGTTTAACATACTCTACATGTATAAATTGAAAAACATTCTTTCTGTACCTACTTTTTGAGCATTTTTATTGTGAAAGAATGTTGAATATTGTCAGATGTTTTTTTCAGCATCTATTGAGATGATCATGTGGTTTTTATTCTTCACTCTTTCATTCTGGTATGTCATATTTATTGATTTGCATATCTGGGACCATGCTTGCATCGCAAGGATAAATCCCACATGATCATGGTATATGATATTTGAATATGCTGTTGAATTCAGTTTGCTGGTGCTTAGTTTAGAATTGTTTGCACTTATATGCATTAAAGATATTGTACAATTTTTTTTTTTTTTAGTGTCCTGTTTTTGATATTAAGTTAGTGTTGGCCTCATAAAACGAGTTCAGAAGTGTACCCACCTCCTCATTTTTTTTGGAAGACTTTCAGAAAGACTGAACCAATTCTTCTTTAAATGTTTAGTAGAAGTCATAAGGTTCTGAGGTTTTTTTTTTTCCTTTCTGAGATTTTTTTATTACTGATTCAATCTCCATACATGTTATTGATCTGTTGAGATTTTCTGTTTCTTCATAATTCAGTGTGAGTGTATTTTATGTTTCTAAGATTGTATCCATTTCTTCTAGGTTATCCAAATGGATAAAATCTTAGAAACATAAAATACACTCAGACTGAATTATGGCATAAAATTGTTAATACTCATCTCATGATCTTTTGTATTTATGTGGTATTAGTTGTAATATCCTTTCCCATTTTTTTTTTTTAATTTTATGACTTTGAGTCTTCTTCCTTTTAGTTTAGCTAAAGATTGGTCAATTTTGTTTATCATTTTGAAAAACAAACGCTTAGTTTGTTTACTTTTTCTATTATTGTTCTAGTCTCCATTTGATTTATCTCTGCTCTGATGATAATTTCCTTCCTTCAGCTGACTTTGGGCTTATTTTGGTCTTCTTTTTCTAGTTCCTTGAGGCAGCGTTAGGTTGTTTATACGAGTTGTTTTTCTTTTCTCAATATAGACTTTTTTTTTTCTTTAAGCTTTCCTCTTAGAACTGCTTTTGCTGCATCCCGTAAGTTTTAGTATTTTGTGCTTCCATTTCTTTTCTTTTCTTTTTTTTCTTAAAGGTGAGGTCTCACTATATTTTATGTTTCCATTTTTATTTGTCTTAAGATATTTTCTAATTTCTGCAAGAACCGCTCTCCGGGTGACCTTGGTCCAGCCCAGTTCTTCTCCCATTCTTACTTGTAATTCCCAGGAATAATTGTAGAATATGCAGAGAATGCAATATCCTCCGTTAGGGAAGAACTGCCTGAAAAATCTCAGGTCTTGTTTCTGTTCCTCCTAGGAAATATAGCTCTTGAATTAAGAAGGAATAATCCAAAAAATCCTGGCGTTTGTTTCTTTCTCCCCTAAAAAACAGGATGTCCTTCAATACTTGTCCCAGTGTGTCTCATGACCTCTAAGGTATATAACCCTGTATGGGCTGCATTTTTTTGGTCCCACAGCTGTGGGACACAGAGGGGGTAATATTCAACCTTAAAAAGGAACATTCGTCATTTGAGACGACCTGGATGAACCTGGAGGTCATTATGCTAAGTGAAATAACCCAGGCACAGAAAGACAGATATTGCACGACCTCACTTCCATGTGGAACTTAAAAGAGTAAAACTCAGGAGTGCAGAGTAGAATGGTGGTTACTAGGGCTGTGATACGGGAAGATAAACTGTTTAGAAGGTATGATGTTTCAATTAGATAGGAGAAATAAAGTATTGAATATACAGCATGGTGACTACAGTTATTAACACTGCATACTATACTTGAAAATTGCTAAGAAATTCAATTTTAAATGTGCTAACAGCACACACAGAAAATAAGTATATGTGGTGATAGATATGTTAATTAGCTTCATTTAATCATTTTGCAATGTATACATATATCAACACATCATGTAGTACACTTTGAATATATATATTTTTGTCAATTATATTTTAATAAACTTGAGAAACAATTGTTTGGCAACTTCTCTAAGAGAAAATTAAGTACAACAGAAAAAGCTAAAAACTGTATTAATTAAACATTATTTAATTGAGTAAAATTGAAACACAGCACAGTAGCTTGCATTCATGTTTCCACAAAGAGCTAAAGGAAGGAAAATAAGAATATGAATATAATAATTCATATTTTTAGACAGGTATCCAAAAATAAGAATGAAGAATTATGTTGAGTGATGTGCCTAGTTAATTATTAAGCCAAAACCTTGATTTGTTCTTTAAGAAAGAAAAATGATTGTATCCAAAAATTTGCTTAATACATAATCATCTGCAATGAAAAAGAGGTAGTAAGCAATTCAAGTGCCCCTACTCATGTTCTTTGAGTCATATTATTTAGAAAGGCTTTTAAGCTCGATCGTATCAGGAACTCCCAGAATCTGATGGCAAATTGAAATTTGGAACCAAAATTTTTAGCATATAGAATTACCAATTAAGGAAGATAGGAAGTATAACTTTATGTCTTGCCCTTTAAAAATGGCTGCTGGCAATGATACACTCTCAGAAAACTACTGATAGAGACAAGAGAGAGCCAAGTGCCACCCAGGTCATTGTGTATAAGGGGCTTGCTTAAACATGACCATAATGAAAAATTCCGTCCCTTAACTCATGTTCAGTAAAGGGAAATAATCAACATGGAGTGGCTCAGACTAAGGGCCCGCATGTGCACTGGAAGAATGGAATGGAGCCTTTGTGAATTTGTGCCTTATGCAGTGGGGGAGACGGGACTCTTCAGCTCCTGTGTGCTGGCCTGGTATTCAAGCTGTGAGATGGGAGTCTGTTGGCAGAACCTCCTTCTATTTGCTGAGAGCTTTCTTTTAATAAATTCCACTCTCCACACTTTTCAATGTATCTGCGTGCCTAATTTTTCCTGGTCATGAGACAAGAACCTGGATTGTAGCTGAACTAAGGAGCAAAAACTCCTGCATCAGTAACAAGGTGCCTCCACAGCTATCCCTACCCACACCCAGCACACCCCTACTGATGTGAAATGTGTGGAAAAAAGTTTATTGAACAAAATCCTACAAAACTTTGCCAATGCCTCATAACTTTGAATCTGAGCAGGTATTTTAGACACCTCAGGATAAAGACACAAATAAACCTTTAAAGTAAAAGTTATTCCATACTACCCCTATAATGTAGGAGAAGATTTATAAACAAATGAAAACAAAACAAAATAAAAGAATAACATAACTTATTGTTTTTAAAATTTCTGTGCTTGATGGAATCTGAAATGAAGAATTACTATAATTACTCAGGACTAAATATCTTCGGGAATAAACAGAATTTTTCACCATAGAATAAAAAAGAAAAAAAATAATCTGAAGAATGCCTAGCTATACAGAAAAAAAAAATCAGAAATTAAGCTTAAATGAATCAATCAAAACATCAGAACTAGTGGATAGGACATATTTGGTGTATAAATAACATAACTTCATTTGCTTCATTCTGCTAGAAATATATGGAAACGAAAGAAGTTTATGTCCAGTAGTACCCCTCAAATAAATGGGTGTTTTATCTGTCACAGGGACTGAAGCAGAGTAAGGTGGTAGACGTGGGTTTGGTACAACCCAGAGGGATTATAATTATAAGGGGGTCTTCATCAAAGTATCTTACTTCTCTGAGTCACAGTTTTCTCCTTCATCTTGCTTTTCTCTCATCCTATCTTCTATCTCAGCACAACATATACAAATGTTATGGAGACATACTTGGAGTTTTATAAATATATCAGATGTGAAATTAGGAGGAAAAACTGCCTTTCCCTTTATTGTTAATTTCTCATACCATTGGAGATGAAATTTTTGTTTAAATGACTGTTTATGTGGAAAGCGAGAAGAGACTTATTTTTAAAGTGTGTTTTTTTTAAACTTTAAGATATGTTACAAAAAATATTTTCATAGTTTTAAGTTATTTTAGTTATAACTATATTTTAGATATTTTTTCTACTAAAACTTTCTGTTTTACCATTTTCAAGAAAATCTAATGAATCAATCTAGTCAAAGGTAAAATGTCCTATTTCATAAAGATTAAATGCCAATTACTGTAACATATGGATTAATAAGGAAATGTTAAAATGATGTGTCCACTATTAACTTGATCCATGGTGATTTAATGAAAAAACACAGGAATGAAGTTTTATGGTTCTAAACTTTCCACGAATATTTTAGAGATTTAAAGTTCAACCCTAAGGCAATCAATTGAGATCACACCATAAAGCCAGTCCCTCATCTTTTCTCTGCTGAGTCCATTTTGATTTCTGTTACTTGCTGAGGTTTTGGAAAGATGGTGATCTCAATGGTTAACATTCACAGAATCTTCGGATAATGTAATGTTAAGTGCCAAGTGTTATTTTAGAGGATAAACAAAGAAAAATCGATTGGGAGAATTTAGGGGCAAAAGAAAAGAGTTTTAGTATTTTTATTATTAGTATAGAGTGTGATCAGCAGCTTATACTTTGACAGACAGAAAGTATTTTTACAGAAGATTACTTTATCTGTGCTCTTCCAGTATTTCCCAGGTTTCCAGGCTTTCTTGCCGAAAGCTACAGAACAAGATCTAATCTCACTCATGATCTGTTTTATGCACAGTACTATGCATTCATGTTGAAATATTGCAAACAAATACTATTTTAAAATTTAATCTTAGTCCAGGATTTTATCTTTAGCTTTTTTTGACAAAAAGATTGGTAATGTTAACCTATTAAAAAAGTGAAATAGGTAGATATAGAAAGAATTGCCACCTTAAAACATATCTAGAAAAAGCAATATAAACCAAGTCAGATTAAAATTTAACATTTTCTTTTTTGGATAAAATATTAATTCCTCATTATACAGCTTCAATTACACATTGTTATTTTTGAAAGTTTGAGTCTCATATTGCTAGAATTCTTTTTTAAAAAAATGGAAGGTAGATGGATAAGACCAAAAAAAAAAAAAAAGATTCCTTTATAAAAGCATGATTTTATGCCTATATTTGTTCACATCATGCTAAGAATGTTCCAGCCTTATGAATTTCTACTAAGAGAACGTTTGCACACATGGAGTACACTGGTTAGATCATGACTTAGACTATGTTAACATTGACGTCTTCAGTTAAAGTTTGCCTAGCATAAAAAACTGAACTATTAGTTTGGTTAGTTTAGTGCTATTAACAAAGTGTTTTGTTTTGTTTTTTTTTTCCTAAACATCATCTGAGTTTATATAACTAGACTGTTGGCTTGCTAAATATTCTATTTCTAATATATGAGTCATATAATTTTTTTAAATGTGAGAACCAGGCCATTTGTGGTGGCTCACGCCTGTAATCCCAGCACTTTGGGAGGCCAAGGACGGTGGATCACAAGGTCAGGAGTTTGAGACCAGCCTGGCCAATATGGTAAAACTCCATCTCTACTAAAAATACAAAAATTAGCCGGGCATGGTGGCGGACACCTGTGGTCTCAGCTACTTGGAGGTTGAGGCAGGAGAATCACTTGAACCCAGGAAGCGAAGGCTGCAATGAGCCGAGATCATACCACTGCACTCCAGCCTGGGCGACAGAGCAAGACTCTGTCTCAAACAAAAAAGAGAGAAAAAAAATGTGAGAATCAGAAGAAAGGTGGGATGAGTTATTTGTTTAAAAGGGAATTTTAATGTATTTTCATTAAAATTATTGTGTTTCAAATGCTTTTTAGGGAATTACATTTCTCTCTCTAGGACAAGGCAACTAAACTGCAGAGCGTATCTTAAAGTTTTTGCTCCAAGTTTGTGGTATAATTGTGCTTTCTACAAGAGGGTATCCATGAGCCATTCACCAACATAAATGTCACATCTCAAAGGTTTTTCTAGGAGCTTTTTGTGATGAATATCCTTCAAATTGCAATGTCTGAACTTCCTGCATTCCTAGAAGAAGGAAACACAGTTTTTAAAAAGATCCCTTGGTTCGTGAGACTCCAATAGTGATATCTATCCAGATTTATTTTTTAGAAAATACACTGATATGCAATTTTAATAATATTTGTTATAAGGTATAAGATAGGTGTTCTCAATCATTACTTGCAAGACCACCATGGGTTATGTGTTTTATTGGAAGTGACCTGAGTTTAAGGAGAAAATGTGATATTCAGTGAAGTTAATAGGATTGCTCTTACTAGATTTCTGCATATTGCAAGAGAGATTTTTGGATGATATTATTTTATTTCAATTAAAGTCACCTTTCACAAGTAAACAAAATATTTTTAAAGAATTTCTAAAAATAAATCACTATATGAATACAACAAGAATATAACAAAAGTGATCATGAGAATGACAGAGCCAAAATTTCTATTCCAAGTAGAGATCTTAGCTTCATTAACAGTAGGATTGTAATAAATTTACCTAATAGTTTGTTAAAAGTTGCAAAAGACCATGAAATTATGTAGAACACAGAATTAGATCAATTGTCACCAGTAATAAACTTTGCCTAACATTTACTGTGTGTTCAAATAATGGGTAATCATCTGAAAGGAAGTGTCTGGTTAATAAAAATTTTTAACATTTAAAATAGGAAGGCAACCGAAACACTGTTTTTCTGCAATAATTTAAAGCCATGTGAAACTTAATCCAAAACTTAAAAATATATAAATAATGTAATGTTTAGAATGTTCTTTCAATGTTTTATACTTAATGACCACAGGGCAGTTTACTAAGTATTATACTAAATACATTCATACGTTGGAAAACACTTTTGAGCTTACTTACTTAAAATTAAAAGAAAGATAACTTATATTCTGACTTATAAAAAATGGCTCAAATCATACTTAGAAACAAGTATGTCATGGGAAATAATTTAGTTTTCAGCAAATAAACTTTCTGAAGATACATAAAAATATCTCTAACGTTTAGAAAAATCAAGTCTTTTTTTAAATGTCACACATGATGAGAGATTCTTCAGTGTTGGATAGAAGTACTCTTTCTAGCCAGTCAGAGCATAGTATTTAAAAATTTGTGTATCAATAACAAGGTATATGAAAAAATATGATTGAGGTGAGTCATTAAATAAAAGATACATTGGGAAAGACATATTTTTAACAGTAAACAACTTATTCAAAAATTCAGTTTTTGTTGCAAAGCCAAGTATGTATAATTGCTAAGTGGAAAAATGCTTCTGTGATTATAATTTTTAAAAATCATGGTAAGGTTATATAGCCCACATTCTAGATAACATTTACTTATTACATCATTAACAAGGAAAATATTACAAATGAAAAGCTTGAAATCCTAACTACATCATGTCTACAGTACATCTTATTACTGACAGTTTTACTTAAGAGAGGAGGAAAGAAGACAGAGAGAGAGAGAGAGAGAGAGAGAGAAAAATGGAGAGAGAGAAAGAAAGAGAAACCCAAAATACAGGATACTTTGTACCTAAAAGAAGTTTCTTAGATATCACATGAAAATTGTTAAAAATAGACATATGTTATTTAGTTTTCCTTTAGGAAAGTGCAATTATCTTTAAGTTGAATAACTTTTATAATCATGATAGGGTCTATCATTTGCATATTACTTAGTAGATATTTTCCATCTATTTTTCACTGAACATAAAGGTTATTTATTAAAATTATTTAACTTTTTATTTTGAAATAATTTTAGATTTATAAAATTTTACAAAGATAAATGATACAGTTTTCCAACACCCTTCTCCCTATCTATATTAATGCAAGCATCTTACATAACTGTAGTATGTTTGAAAAGAACTAAGAAATTAACATTAGAAAAACACTATTAAACAAACTACAGATTTTTTTCTGATTTCACTAGATTTTCACTGCATTTTCTTCAAATACCCAATCTAGGAAACCAAATTGCGTCTGACCATCAGGTATCTTTAAATTCCTCCAATCTGTGGAAGTTTCTCACTGTCTTCTTGTTTTTCATGATCTTGAAAGTTTAAACAAGTACTGATCAAGTGTTTAATAGAACACCCCTTGATTTGTGTTTGGTGGATCTTTTTATCATTACTAAACCAATAATATAGATTTTTGAAAGAATACCACATAAGAAAACTGCCCTGCTCATTGCATCACATCAGGGGCTACATGATATTGACGTGTTTAGCCATTTAAATAATTTTATATTTTCTCTGTTGATCATGATGATGATGATGATTATTATTATTTTGTTTCATGTATTTTTTTTTTTTTTGAGACAAGTTCTCACTCCGTTGCCCAGGCTGGAGTGCAGCTGGCACAATCAGGGCTCACTGCAGCCTCAACCCCCAGGGCTGAAGCCTCATGGGTAGCTGGAACTACAAGTGCGTGCCAACATGCCTGGCTAATTTGTTGTGGTTTTAGTAGACACAGGTTTTGTCATGTTACTCAGTCTGGTTTTGAACTCCTGTACTCAAGCGATCCACTTTTCTTGGCCTCCTAAAGTGCTGGGATTACAGGCATGAGCCACCGTGCCTGGCCAGTCATGATATTATTAAAGTTGTGTGAGTAGACAATTCACTTTGTAATGTGTTTATAAATGAATTGTTCTAGTTTGTAATATTTAGTATTGAATGTAGAATTCAGATAATTTTTTAAAATAAGTCCAATTTGTGACTCACAATAAAGCTATTGAATAATTATTTTAAATTTGTAGTACACTCCCTGTGCTACACTGAGAGCAGTACAGATGTGTAAGTAACCTTAAAATAAAACATATAGCATATATTACTTGTGAAGGTTAAATTTTCCCCATATCTCTATTCCTTTCCATTTTTGAAACTAAAATTATTGACAATACATTCTCAAATTTATACATAGATTTAAATCAGGCAATAATCCCAAACTTTTACTATACTTAACTAGTCATTGGGCCCTGGAAGTCTTTATCTCATCCACAAAAACTGAAAACTAAATTAACAAATTTGCTTTTCTCATTCTGTTTTACCCATAGTCATTATATAAATAAAGAGTGAAATGAGCAACAAATTCATCAAACTTTAACAGTAATGGAATAGAATAGAAACAAATATTGCCCTGGTTATTAACATTTTACCACTTGAAAAGGCAGTATAGCAAAAACAGTTTTTTTCTTTTAAATTTTTCTAGAATACCATAGCAAACTGCTATTTTTGTTGTTTGGGAGTTTTATGTATTTTATTTTGTTTTTTGTTTTTTTAGGATGATTGCTTTTTTCTCTCATACATTTTTATAAGTGTCTTGACTTACTGATGCAATTCTTGATAACAAGCTCACTGCTTCTATTATTAAACCAAAGGGATTCATTGCCTGATGCGCTGGAAGCCAGTACTGTGACACCATGTTTTTGAGAAAGGGAAAGCTTTATATTGAAAGTCAATTCACAAGGGGACAAAGGTCAACCTCAAATCTGTCTCCCTGTGCTGGCTTCAAGGCTGTGTTTTTATTACAAAACGTTCAGGTAGTAGAATCTGAGATTAGCAGGTAACTGGTGGAAGGAAAGGGGAGGTCTGGAAAGTCCTTGGGCATGCACAGTTATCTCTTCATGCTACCTGATCAGTCATACGTACAATTTTGAGAGTAGTAAGTATAAAACATACGGTGGAAATTCAGGCTGTGACATCAGCAAGCTCATTCTACACAAACTCCAATTGCCCATCTTAGTTTCAGTAGATTTCAGCCAGTTTTTTCTTGATCTCACAAGGAAGAGGGAGTTTCAGTTTCAGTGTTTCAGCCAGTTGTTTCTTTTCCTTCCTTCCTTCCTTCCTTCCTTCCTTCCTTCCTTCCTTCCTTCCTTCCTTCCTTCCTTCCTTCCTTCCTTCCTTCCTTCCTTCCTTCCTTCCCTCCCTTCCTCCTTCCTTCCTTCTTTCCTTCCTTTCTTCCTCCCTCTCTCCCTCCCTCCTCTCTTCCCCTCCTCCCCTCCTCCACCCCTCCTCCCTTCCTCCCTTCCTCCCTTCCTCGCTTCCTCCCTTCCTCGCTTCCTTCCTTCCTCCCTTCCTCCCTTACTTCCTTCCTTCCTTGACGGAGTCTCACTCTGTCTCCCAGGCTGGAGTGCTGTGGTGCCATCTCGGCTCACTGTAAGCTCCGCCTCCCAGGTTCACGCCATTCTTCTGCTTCAGTCTCCGGAGTAGCTGGCACTACAGGTGCCCGCCACCACGCCAGGTTAATTTTGTTTTTGTATTTTTAGTAGAGACGGGGTTTCACCGTGTTAGCCAGGATGGTCTCGATCTCCTGACCTCGTATTCCGCCCTCCTCGGCCTCCCAAAATGCCGTTGTTTATTTTTATTTTCTAATCTGCCATCCTGCAACCTCAAAAGTTTTTGTTAGTTACTGGTTTCCTCCACTGTAAAGCAGTTTCAGTTTCAGCTTTTCAGCAAGTTGTTTCATTTCTATCTGCTACCCTGTAAGCCCAATAATTTAGTCATTGGATTCTTTAAGTCTTTGAGGCAAGGTTTCACTTCTTTATGTTTGTCTATTAGATTATAAATAACTCTTAGCATTGAAGTTATAAAGTCTTATAATATAAGACTTATAATATAAGTCTTATAATGCATGTTATTTACTATGTGAAACAGGGTAAATCACTGAGCATTTCAAAGTCATTGTTCTCACTTGTAAGTGCAAAATAAAATTCTAAGTCCCCCAACTCACTAATGGACCCTCCCCTCAGCCAGGCTCAAGTGGGGAGTAGGACATGCCTCACAAACATCAACACAAAGACCTTAGGAGTGATAGCACAGACTCTTTAAGTCTGATATCAAATATTTACAATGTATTTTCTCTGAAGCCTGCTACCTGGAAGATTCATCTGCATAATAAAGCCTTGGTCTCCACAACCCCTTATTGTAACCCAGACGTTTCCTTCCTATTGATTCCAGATCTTTATATAATAATTCATTCAACCAATTGCCAAACAGAAAATGTTTAAATCTACCTGTGACCTGGAAGTCCTCCGCTCCAACTTGTCTTGCCTTTCCAAAAGGATATATCTTACTGATTTATGGATTTAAGGATAAATCTTACTGATTTATGTCTCATGTCTCCCTAAAATGTATATAACCAGCTGCAATCTGACCACCTTGGGCACATGCGGTCAGCACCGTCTGGGGCTGTGTCACGGGCACATCCTTAGCCTTGACAAAATAAACTTTCTATTGATTGAGATCTGTCTTAGATACTTTTGGTTTACATAAGGAATTGTTATAATACTGCTTTATTCCTTTGATGGGTTTGCCAAATAATTAAATAAAAAGTGTAGATAATAAAGATGTATTAATAGTAAAACAATGTGCAAATATGCAGGACTGCCTGGCTTGATGAATGGATAAATAAAAGGATGTGGAAAGGACTGGCTGGATGAATGAACAAGCAAATGGGTGTAAGTAACAGATATAATTCAAAGTCATCTGCAATGGCTGTCACCTTGGGATACCTAGGCTTACTTTGTTGCCCTGAAAGACTGATGCTATCTGATGTCATAATGGAGGTACAGAATTTTCATCCTTTCTATATTTTCTATCTTTCATTTGGTCAATAGTCCCAAATATGAAACTGAAACTCATCTGTGGCTCATGTATCCTGTCATTTCAATTTGATTAAAAGTCAAAAAGAGGTCGGGAGCGGTGGCTCATGCCTGTAATCCCAGTACTTTGGGAGGCTGAGCCGGGTGGATCACGAGGTCAGGAGTTAGAGACCAGCCTGGCCAAGATGGTGAAACCCTGTCTCTACTAAAAATACAAAAATTAGCCAGTCGTGGTGGCAGGCACCTGTAATCCTAGCTACTCGCGGGGGGGCTGAGGCAGGGAACTGCTTGAACCTGGGAGATGGAGGTTGCAGTGAGCCAAGATCGCGCCACTGCAATCCAGCCTGGGCGACAGAGTGAGACTTCGTCTCAAAAAACCAAAAAGCCAAAAAGATCTCAGCATCTGTTTCTTCCATTGTCATTAAACTGTATTTTTAATTAAGGTCGTAATTACTATCTCACCATTTTATAAAGTTTGGTTAAGATCTGTGTGACTTTGATTTACAACTTCAAGATTTCACTGATCCACTTCAAGTGTTCTTAATCTCTCTTCCTTTTTCTCTACATATTACTTACCACTTCGGCCTACTAATCAAGCTGCATTAAAAAAGAATGTTCTAATCACCTTTTCCTTCAAAACTGATCTTCTGATATGTTAGGTGATACAGGCATTCCTCTTTTTAGGGGTAATTTCAGGTTTTATGAACATTTATTTTTTGAGATTACAAAGTTTCAACTGGAAATAGATTAGATTTTGTATCCATTGGAAAACAGAGTTCTATAACATAACCTTAAGGAATCTAAACTTTTTCCTAGTTTTGTCTTTGGTTGCTATGTGCCTTCTTCATGAAAATGTACACTTATTTTCATGCCTAATCACATAGATACACAGCTTGCTACTTATTTTCTATTACATTAAAATGAATGTGTTTATTTTACAAATATTATTTCTTCATTTATTAAGTGCATGAATGTCTTGAAAATGATTTTCTGCCTTTCAAATTGCTTTATTTACCTTTGGAAAAAATTACTCACAAGCAGTGTCTAATATATTCAACATGTGGGTGGGTACCATAGATGCTACAATTTTCTCTGCACTTATGGAAATGATTTGTCTTACCATCTTTGAATGCAGCTTCACTTAGAATGGCTGGCTCACCCTAGAGAAAATCTTTCTGAGTAAGCATAATGGATGCAGGTATTCTATCTTGATATTTATACATTGTTCTACTTGGGTTATATGAATAGCAAGAATGCAATGCGGTCAAAATCAGAATTAAAGTTGATGTATTTTATTACTTCTGTGCTATGAATCAGTTCTTTAGACGTTATTTTTTTTCTTGATAGATTTATGAGCACAATTAATTGTCTTACCTGAAAATACTACTTGCAGTGTTCCAATTTGTACTCTTGATGAGTCAACTCTTTTAAATTCCAGAAAGCAACTAAATATCTTCTCCTGATTGATCTCTGTTTGTGTGTGTATACATATAGATGTTAATAAATGGCTGCGGGGAAAGTACATGGTTTATAATTTGTTTTCTAGTGAGAATAGTATTTAGCTTTTGTGCAAGCTTTTTACAATTTTGTTATTGAATTCTCCTTTTATTGGGTATGCCACAAAATAATTTACTGATGCAGCTGTTATCATAGATACTTTTGTAGCTGTTTAGGTTTTGAGTATTTCTTCAAACATCTTGGCATAATTAGTCTACATAACAATATCTCATTTCTTCAGGGTTTTTGGACCAGATGTTAAGGTATTTTGTTATAAACCAAACCCCTTCTGGTTAGCCAAGTAGCACTGCACAGGTGTTATAAACACTATTGTATGAGATAAAGCTTGCCTTCTTAAACAAACACTGTACATTGAATTTATAGAGAATAAATGGTATTTTAATTTAAAAAAAAGACAAAGGACTTTTTGGAGCTGGAGTATAGATACAGTAGTAGGCATATACATTGTTGTTGAACATTTTATCTTTTTCATTAAGCTTCCTAGCTCTTACAAGATCACATTAACAGGAAAAAAATATTCAGCAACTGAAAATATACTCTGAGCTTCATCCCTTTGTAAGCAGTATAAACTACTACTATTTATATAATAAAGAAGTTTCAGTTCATGAATACAGGAAAGACTTGATTTACAAATGCATGAATTACAAATCATTTCAATCCTTTTCTCTCCCCAAGCCACCCCAACACTGTGGCCTAGCATTCTCTCTCCATGCCAAAACTCCAAGTGTTGCCTCTACGGGAGCAATTAAGAGACTGAAACAAAATGAAACAAAATAAGAAAAACAAAAAAAAATAAAAACTTGAAGTGCTAGAACTCTATGAATTTTGATTAGGGAAGTTAAAAATGTTTAGAATTTGGAAAAACTTAGGTATTGAACCCTAAGAGCTCATTCAACTGGCTGGAGAAAATAATTCTACCTTATATTTCACAAATGCTTTTACTTCGTTTCTTACAATACTTTCTAATAAGTACATTAGAAATTGGAAAACTAAATGTGGTGTTGGACTCATGTGTATGCAACTTGTTTAAGGATGTTATGCTTGATTTAATCAACGCTCTAATGTTTTCATTCTAGATGATTAATTTCTACATAGTTTATTAAAATGTCATAAATGCCTATATACATACCAGAAAGGTTAAAAATGCAAACAAAAATAGTAAATGTTGGGAAGCACACAGAGCAACTCTTTAACCAAACTCCAAGTAGATTAATATACACATAAACATGCATGCATGCATGGGCACACACCCACTTACATTGGTATGTTAGAAGGATGCTCTTTTTTGGACCTTTTGTGTTCGTGCACGTTCGTCTTCACACAAAGGGCAGCCTTGCTTTTGTTTTTTATAAAAGTGGCAGATTTCCTCAGATGCCTTGCAAAGACGACCATGTGCTTTGTAGTTATTTGTGACCACTATGCCACCCTTCTGGGACTTGGAGACAGGGAACCTGATGTAACTGTGCTGATATTCATGATGTTTGCTATGCTAAGTAATAAACTGTCTTGTTTGATCAGTTAAATCACATTGTACACTTTTGATACATAGAAGGTTGTAACTGGTTTACACTATGACATTCTATATGAAGACAGGATTCTTTCATAATAATAATATTCATAATAATAAATAGAATAAAAACATTCTAGGTAGGAGTATTGATCTGTCTGTCTTTCAGAAATTGTAGAAATTATTTCTATTCTATATATTTAGCTAATCATGTATTTTTCTGCCTAAAATTAGTGAATGTTTTGAGAAATGACGTAGAGACAGCAAACTGGAACTGTGGACATTTTATTTATTTTTATTTTTATGTCACAAAGAAGAAATTAGGGTAGCAGCAGGACACTATGGCTGGGAAACTGGGGAATCAGTTATGTGAAAAGATAACATGAGAATATGACAAAAGAAAATACATCTTTTACATGCCTTAAAGTCTTGCCTAAGCCTAGACTTATATCTAGAAAAATGTGAAAATAGCTGATATTTTCTCCTTTATCTTGGCTGTTCTTGCATCAAATATTATCCCCAGGACAAAAATGATCATGTTGTTACTGCAAGTACATGTCAAATACAAGTAAATTACATCCCAAATGTGAGTAAGTTGTGCCATCTCTGTTTCAAAAAAATCACGTCCAAATCACCATTTTTGTTTCACTTGGGCATGTAAAACAACGTCTAACCAATCTTTCTATCTTAAATTTTGTCCCCTACTATACATTTATCACACTTGAGGCAGATTGTTTTTTAGCAACAAAAATGTATATCTAATTTCATCTCATTCCTGCCAAATGCTATGTCATAATTTTCCACTACTATTAGTATTTCAACTCCCTTCAAATAGAGCAGCTGTAAACACTTTTGTGTTTATGTGTTGATGACCATCATATATATGCATTTATGCTAGACAGATAGGTAAATAGATAGTATCATTGATCATGCAGTATGTATAGGTTTAGTATGTATAGTGTTTAGCAGCTACTGCTATGCATTTTCCCAAAATAATATAAAAATTTTACTCCCAACTGCAGTATATGAAGCAGTGTAATGAGAGTTGCTCTTTATGCTTCCCAAAATTTGGTATTTTTGTTTGCATTTTTAACCATTCTGGTATGTATGTAGGCATTTATGACATTTTAATAAACTATGTAGAAATTAATCAGCTGGAATGAAAATATTAGAGCATCGATTAAATCAAGCATAACATCCTCATACAAGTTGCATACACGAGTCCAACACCAAATTTGCTTTTACAATCTATTAATTAGACCCCCAAAAGAATGAGAAAAACATGTTGAAATTCTCAGCATTCAGAGATCAAAGAGTTTAAGCAGCACTTTTATACACGGAAAGCACATTTTAATGCATTACAAATATTTCCAGATATACCACATATTTCATTCCAGCTCCCCCCACCACCCCTACCATACACACAATCTGGACAACTCTACACCAGCAGCACAGGGAGAGGTAGGGATGGTTTTGTGATGACACTGCCACACCTCAGATCATCGGGCATTACTTAGATTCTCCTGAGGAGCGTACAACCTAGATTGCTCACATGCACCATTTGCAGTAGGGTTTGCAGTCCTATGAGAATCTAATGTTGTGGCTGATCTGACAGGAGGCAGAGCTCAGATGGTAATGCTTGCTTGCCTGCAGCTCATCTCCTGCTGTCAGCTGGTTTTCTAACAGGCCACTGGTCCATGGCCTGCAGGTTTTGGGGATCCCATTTGCCACCCTCTATGTGTACATGTACACTTCTTCCCACTTGGGTTGACTCCCTTATTGTGGCCTGATCCTACTTGTGTGGATGTCCTATTCAACCCAGTCGCTCTCTGACTCCACATGCCAGGCCCCCCTTCTCACTCTGGTAAGATCCTGCTGCCCTGCTTTGGCCCACAGCATCTCTCCTCTCCATATCAGAATGCAGATGTCCTTCAGTGTCTTGAATTACTTACTCTGGCCTGCATGTCCCCTACCCTCAAAGTCTTAATCCTTTAACTATGGAATGTAGATTTTTTTAAAGTATTAACTTTATCCCCTTCTCTTCACCCTTCTGTATTCCCTCTTCTCCCTAGAGCATTCCTTTCCCTTCCTTCACCTTCCTTCCCTTCTCTTTGCCATCTCTTCCCTTTGCCTTCTCTTCCCTTTCTGAACAATTAATGCCAGATGCCCTTAGGGATACTCTCACAGAGAAAGGCAGACACCTGTGTTCTGGAGTGCAGCGGAAAGATGTTGTGGCCTACAGAAGGGCAGTAGAGGCCAAACAGAGTGAGGAAGGTGGCTTGGCATGGGGTGTCAGAGCGTGAGTTAGTTGAATATTCATAGGAGTAGAGTCGGGGGATGCAGGGCAGGGAGGATAAGGGAGTCAACCTAAATGGGAAGAAGGGTCCACTCAAATAATGAGTAGTTTAAAGTTTTGGTTATTGCATTGAATAAGAAGACAAAATGCTTAATTTTGTTTCCTTTTCACTCCAGCATTATTGAGGTATAACTGACAAACAAAATTGAATATATTTATGGCATATAACATGACTTTTTGATACACAATGTAAAATAATTATTGTTATCAAACAAATTAGCATACATATCAGCTCATATATTTATTGTGTGTGTATTTGTGTGTGTGTGTGTGTATGTGGTAAGAACACTTAAAATCTAGTCTTTTAGCAATTTTCATGATTACAACACGTTGTTATTAACCACAATCACCATTTTGTACAATAGATTTCTTGAACTTATTACTCTTAATATTTTGTATCCTTTAACAAACATTTCCCCAACCAACCCTTCTCCCAAGCCTTTGGCCACCATAATTCCATTCTCTGCTTCTATGAATTTGTTGTTTTTAGATTCTACATGTAAGTGAGATCATAGGTATTTGTCTTTCTGTTCCTGGGTTATTTCAATTAGCATAATGTCCTTCAGGTTCTTCCATGTTGTTGTAAATGATAGGGTTTTCTTTTTTTGTAAGGCTGAATAGTGTTACCTGTGTATCTTTACCACATTTTCTTTGTGGATTCATCCTTCAATGGATACATAGGTTGCTTCCATATCTTGGCTATTGTGAAAAGTGCATTCATGAACATGAGAGTGCTGGTATCTCTTTCACGGTCTGATTTCATTTCCTTTGTAAACACTACCAGTGATGGAATTGCTGGTCATATGGTATTTAAAGTTTTGAGGAGCCTCTATACTGTTTTCTATAATGGCTGTACTTATTTACATTTCCACCAACAGCATGCAAGGGCTTACTTTTCTCCACGCCCTCATCTATGCTTGTTGTCGTCTGTCTTTTTATCATAGCCATTCCAAAATGTGTGAGGTAATATCTCATTTTGACTTGCATTTCTTTGATGTTACTGATATTATTTTTTTTTCCATATATCTACTGGCCATTTGCATGTCTTCTTTTGAGAAATTTCTATTCAGGTCCTTTCACCATTTTTAATAAGATTATTTGTCTTTTTGCCATTGAATTATTTGAGTTTTTAACGTATTTTGGATATTAATCTCATATCAGATCTTTAGTTTGCAAATGTTTTCTCCCATTTTGTTGGTTGTCTCTTCATTTTATTATGAATCATAATAGCACACACAGCTTCCAAAGATTTATGTGAAAATGTAATTCTAAAAAAAGTAAAATAAAAAGTTGTTTTATAAATGCATTTTTATTTATAAAAATTACAAATATATATTTGATCAATCAATATAAATAAGATATTTAATTTAATTATTATTTAATCAAAGTATTATATTCTGCAATACATTCTAGGTAATCAAAGTGAATTTGATGGCCAAATAATTATGCATTTTATGATACTTAATCATGTAATTATAAAATATTCCCATTGTGTGACAATATTCAGAAATCCCCCAGTTTTGCATTTACACATTATCAAAAGTGAGGACACAGCTGAAAATTTCTTCCACATTTATGCAGGCTATAAACACTAATATGAATTCACAAACAGACTCTACAAGAACTAAAAGTCTAACAAAACTTGGCCGGGCGCGGTGGCTCAAGCCTGTAATCCCAGCGCTTTGGGAGGCCGAGACGGGTGGATCACGAGGTCAGGAGATCGAGACCATCCTGGCGAACACAGTGAAACCCCGTCTCTACTAAAACTACAAAAAAACTAGCCGGGCGAGGTGGTGGGCGCCTGTAGTCCCAGCTACTTGGGAGGCTGAGGCAGGAGAATGGTGGGAACCCGGGAGGCGGAGCTTGCAGTGAGCTGAGATCCGGCCACTGCACTCCAGCCTGGGCGACAGAGCGAGACTCCGTCTCAAAAAAAAAAAAAAAAAAAAAAAAAAAAGTCTAACAAAACTCAGAATCCTTGGAGAGCAATGTAAGCTCCAAATTGTGTTCAAAATGCATTAAGTCTATATTTTTAATTTCTTTCATTTAAAATAAAAATAAGGCAAAATATATAAGGAAAAATAACCTCTGTATATTGCACATTGTCATTTTCCTACTTAAAATTACCTCAAATACATTTTGCACTGTACACCTGAAATAAATCATTGAAGTCAGGAAAATAAAGTGTTTAATAGCAAAGTACAGTAAATTTAAGAAAATTTATTTTTAAAAGGAGTCAGTTCATTTTTAAAAACCTGTAAATTTTAGATAGCAGATACATTTTTTAAAATAAACTATGGCCTGTTGCTCTTCTAAATGTAAGTGTTCACAACATTAGAAAATTACTGCATATAACAATTGTAATGAATATAATTAGATAATTTTGGAATCCTAAAATGACATGTTACTCTAAATGGTAGTTCCTCACTCAATTTCAATGAGTCATTATGAAAGGAAGTAACTACACTGTAATTTTCTCACTCACCTTACTAAAAATATGTAATGCATTATAAAGAGGAATGATTTGGCTATTATTATGTTAAAAATAAATTCTATAAATAAAGACATAGTCTTTTATATAAAAATAATAGATACTTTTTTATGTCACAGGAGATCATGTTCTTTTCACAGAAATATTTTTACATATGAAAATTTAAGAATCTATACAGGTCAGAGAGCAGAAAATTTTTATTTGTTTGATTCATTATTCATATGACTAAAATACAAAACAATTTGAGGAGGAAATATAATATACAGAGAATTGTTAGACCTATAGGGATGTGACTTTCTGGGGAGCTGTAGCTAGAACCAATTGGTAGGGGTAATCAAGGCTTGAAATTCTGACACTCTTTTTTTCCCCAGGTGATTCCCTTGAGAAGTAAAGAAGGGAAAGAAATGAGCAACAGGGATAAAGAGAAATGGCATTTCCACTGGGATAAATATGAAAGTATTTTATTGCCTGTCTCCAAGTTCAAGGACAGGCTTTTTAAAAGACTTGCCCTAGGGAATCAGAGAGCAAACTGTCCTGATGAGGATTTATCTGCAAGGTCTTGGAAAGGTCAAACTCACTTGATGCTTTTGAGGACAGTCCTGAGAAGTTGGTTAGACTTATAGCCAAATAATAATGAGACAAATCTTACATCTTCAAGTGTAAGACCAGGAAAAAGATAAGTGGCAATGTGTGTGAGTGAAGTAAATAATAGATATTTGATTTAAAAAAAAAAAAAAAAAGTCTTACTGCCTAGGAATTCTGTGTCCAAATATAGGCATTATCTTTTTGTGATGACATGTTTTAAGTTTCATTGATCTATTCATTTTTGATAAAGTTAAGCGGGTGGTACCCTGTCTAGTTTTGTTTGAACAAATTATGCTACTAGAACCACATGCCAAGCTTATAGAAACATAATATGGAGTTGACATTTTTGTGTAAAAACAGCTGACTTTTTAAAAGCAATTTGTATTTTCCAACATCTTTTGGAGTTTTGCCCATCTGAATGATGAGTGATATGGTTAGGCTTTGTTTCCCCAGCCAAATCTCATCTTGAATTGTAATCGGCATTATCCCCGTAGTCCCCGCGTGTCAAGGGAGAGACCAGGTGAAGGTAATTGAATCACAGGGGCGGTTCCCCCATGCTGTTCCTGTGATAATGAATGACTTCTCAAAAGATCTGATGGTTTTATAAGGGGCTATTCCCACTTCGCTCTGTACTTCCCCTTCCTGCTGCCATGTGAAGAAAATGGTTTGCTTCCAGTTTGCCTTCTGCCATGATTGTAAGTTTCCTGAGGCCTCCCCAACCATGCTGAAGTGTGAGTCAATTAAACCTCTTTCCTTTATAAATTACTCAGTTTCAGGCAGTTCTTCAAGGCAACATGAAAACAGACTAATACAATGAGATAAAGCATCTCTCTTGTATTTTTATGTAGATTATTTTTATTCTGAATGAGTTTATACAACTTTTTGTATGTTTAAGAAACATTTGTGTATTTTCTATGAAGTGGATTTTTAAATATTTTTGCCCAGTTTTCATTAGGATTTGAGAGCATTTTTAAAAAATTTGTTCCTTCTATTTTGCATGCAAGGGATATTGTATTAGTCAGCACTGGCTACCATGACAAAATACCACAATCTGGGTGACTTGATGGAAAACTATTCCATGCTCATTGACAGGAAGAATCAATATCATTAAAATGGTTATATTGCCCAAAGAAATTTATAGATTCAATGCTATTTCTATCGAACTACCAATCACATTCTTCACAGAACTAGAAAAAAAAAACAAAAACAAACTTTAAAAATCGTGTGGAATCAAAACAAGCACCAAATAGCCAAGGCAATCCTAAGCAAAAAAAACAAAGCTGGCAGTATCATGCTACCCAACTACCCAACTAAAGGGCTACAGTAACCAAAACAGCATGGTACTGGTACAGAAACAGACACATAGACTAATGAAACAGAATAGAGTCCTGAAATAAGGCTGCACAACTATAACTCTCAGATATTCGAAGAGCTGACAGAAACAAGCAATGGAGAAAGGACTCCCTATTCAATAAATGATGCTGGGATAACTAGCTAGCTATACACACAGAATGGAACTGAACCCCTTTCTTATGCCATACACCAAAATTGACTCAAGATGGATTAAAAAGTTAAATGTGAAACCCACAACTATAAAAATCCTGAAAGACAACATAAGCTATACCATTCTGGTTATAGGAACAGGTAAAGATTTAATGAAGAAGGCATCAAAGGCAATTGCAACAAATGCAAAAATTAACAAATGGATTTAATTAAATTAAAGAGTTTCTGCATAGCAAAATAAACTATGAACAGAGAGAACACACAACCTACAAGATATGAGAATATATTTGCAAACTATGCATCTCAGAAAGGCTTAATATCCAGCATCTATAAGAAACTTAAACAAATTTACAAGAAAAGAAAACCATTAAAAATTGGGCAATGGACATGCACACACACCTTTCAAAAGAAGACATACATGTCACCAATAAGAATATGAGAAAAGCTCAACATTTTTTATCATAAGAGAAATGCAAATCAAAACCACAATGAGATACCATTTCACATGAGTCAGAATGGCTATTATAAAAAAGAAAAAAATGACACACGCTGGAATGGTTGTGTTGAAAAAGGAACACTTATACTCGTTGGTGGAAATGCAAATTAGTTCAATCATTGTGGAAGAGTGTGGCGATTCCTCAAAGACCTAAAAGCAGAGCTACCATTTGACTGGGAAATCCCATTACTGGATATATACCCAGTGAAATATAAATTCTTCTATCGTAAAGACGCATGCCTGCATATGTTCACTGCAGCACTATTCACAATAGTAAAGACATAATAAAATCAACCTAAATGCCAATCAATGGCAGACCGGATAAAGAAAACATGGTACATCAACACCATGGAATACTATGCAGCCATAAAAAGGAACAAGATCATGTCTTTGCAGGAATACAGATGGAGCTGGAGGCCATTTTTCTTAGCAAACTCAGAAACAGAAAACCAAATGCTACATGTTCTCACTTATAAGTGGAAGCTAAATAATGAGAACACATGGACGCATAGAGGGGAGCAACATACACCAGGGCCTGACACAGGGTGAAGGATAGGAGGAGGGAGAGGATCAGGCAAAATAACTAATGCGTATGAGGTTTAATATCTGATTGACAGTATAACCTGTACACAAACCCCAGTGACCCCAGTTTACCTATATACCAAACCTGCACATGTACCGCTGAACTTAAAATTAAAGTTAAATAAGTAATGAAAAAAAAAATTTTCTCATAGGTGTAGAGGCTAGCAGTTCATGACCAAGGTTTAGGTAGGTTTGGTTTCTCCTGAAGCCTCATTCTTCAGTTTGTAGAAACCTATCTTCTCTCTGTGTCCTGACAAGACATTTTCTCTTTGCTTACACATCTCTGGTGTTTCTTTGTTATGTTTTAATCACCCTCCTCTTCTTATAAGGACACAAGTTAGATTAGATTGGGACCCACCAGAATGGCCACATTGTCAACTTAATTACCTCTTTAAAAGCCCTAGCTCCAAATATAGTCACATTCTTTTATGTACTAGGGGTTAACACTTCAACATACGAATTTGTGAGAATACACAATGCAGTAAGTAACAGAGATTAATTTTTTGTTTGTAATATAAGCATTTTATAATGAGTGTTTTCCTTTGATATCTCTTATGCTTCCCCACAAGTTTGCCAATAAGTTAGTTTTTTGTTTGTTTGTTTTGAGACAAGTCTCACTCTGTTGCCCAGGCTGGAGTGCAGTGGCACTATCTTGGCTCACTGCAACCTCTGCCTCCCGGGTTCATGTGATTCTCCTGCCTCAGCCTCCCGAGTAGCTGGAGTTATACGTGTCTGCCACCACACCTGGCTATTTTTTGTATTTCTAGTAGAGACGGCATTTCACCATGTTGGCCAGGCTGGTCTCGAACTCCTGACTTCATGTGATCTGCCCACCTTGGCTTCTCAAAGGGCTGGGATTACAAGTGTGAGCCACCATGCCTGGCCGTTCCTCCTGGTGGGTTCATGGTCTCGCTGGCTTCAGGAGTGAAGCTGCAGACCTTCGCCGTGAGTGTTACAGCTCATAAAGGTGGCGTGGACCCAAAGAGTGAGCAGCATCAAGGTTTATTGTAAAGAGCAAAAGAACAAAGGTTCCACAGTGTGGAAGGGGACCCAAGCCGGTTGCTACTGCAGTTTTTATAAGACATAAAACCTAAAAAATTTTGCTAGATTATATTTGTGCAAACCGAAAATCTAAGAAAGTAACATCTATAGTTTTTCTCATTTTTAAAGTGTCTCAATATAAGAAATGTGTGGACTTGAATACAGAAGCGTAGATTATGTAAGTAAAATTAAATTGGAAGGCCTCATTTTCCTAGATCACAGCACATGTTATCAGAATGATGTTCCCATAAAATGAAGTGTGTCCGGAATTGGTGGGTTCTTGGTCTCGCTGACTTAAATAATGAAGCCATGGACCTTCGCAGTGTGTTACAGTTCTTAAAGATGGTGTGTCTGGAGTCTCTTCCTTCAGATGTTCAGATGTGTCTGCAGTTTCTTCTGGTGGGTTCGTGGTCTCGCTGACTTCAGAAGTGAAGCTGCAGACCTTCCCGTTGAACCTTACTGCTCTTAAAGACGGCTCCTCTGGAGTTGTTAATTTCTCCTGGTGGACATGTGGTCTCCCTGGCTTCAGGAGTGAAGCTGCAGACCTTCCCGGTGTTATAGCTCATAAACGTGATGCGGATCCAAAGAGTGAGCAGCAGCAATATTTATTGTAAAGAGCCAAAGAACAAACTTTCCACAACGTGTAAGGGGAGGTGTTGCCACTGCAACCCTCAGCAGCCTACTTTTATTGCCTTATCTGACCCCACCCACATCCTGCTGATTGGTCCATTTTACAGAGAGCTGATTGGTCCATTTTGATAGAGTGCTGATTGGTGCGTTTACAATCTCTGAGCTATACACCGTGCTGATTGGTGCGTTTACAATCCTTTAGCTAGAGGCAGAGTGCTAGACAGAAAAGTTCTCCAAGTCCCCACTAGGTTAGCTACATATAGAGTACTCACTGGTGTATCTACAAACCTTGAGCTAGACACAGGGTGCTGATTGGTGTATTTACAATCCCTCAGCTAGACATAAAGGTTCTCCAAGTCCCTACTAGACTCAGGAGCCCAGCTGGCTTCACCTAGTGGATCCCCTACCTGGGCTGCAAGTGGAGCTGCTGCAGCCCTGCGCCAGTCCCACTCCAGTGCGCGTGCACTCCTCAGCCCTTGGGCAGTCGAGGGGACCAAGCGCTGTGGCGCAGGGGGCGGCGCTCCTCAGGGAGGCTCCGGCATGGCAGGCTGCAGGTCCCCAGCCCTGCCCCGCAGGGAGGCAGCTGAGGCCCGAGGAGCATTAGAGCGCAGCACCGGCGGGCCGGCACTGCTGGGGGACCCCGGCGCAACCTCTGTAATTGCTGGCCCAGGTGCTAAGCCCCTCACTGCCTCAGCAGGTGGCTGGAGCTGCCCACTCCGAGTGTGGGGCCCTCCGAGCCCACGCTCACCTGGAACTCGTGTTGGCCCACCAGCGCCAAGTGCAGCCCGGGTTTCCGCCCGCGCCTCTCCCTCCACATCTCCCCGCAAGCCGGCTCCTGCCTCGGCCAGCCCACAGAGGGGCTCCCACAGTGCCGTGCTGGGCTGAAGGGCTCCTCAAGCGCCTCCAGAGTGGACACCGAGGCGGAGGAGGCGCCGAGAGTGAGGGCTGCTAGCATGTTGTCATCTCTCAGGAGGAGTGAGGAAGAGAGGTACCTTATAAGAACTAGGATAAATGTATACATCACAAGACTTACCAATTTGACTTGCAGAAATTTTACCTAAATTTGAAAAAGTGATGGAAAAATAGGACTCTGATTAAAAGATATAATGCATTCAGTGATAGCACATTTTCATGAAAACAAATTCTACTAGAGAAGACTAAATCTGTTAATTTTCAAAGAAAACTAGAATCAAAAGGTTGAAAAATATTTTGATTTTCTGTGTCTGTTATGTATTAATTATCATAGTATGGATATCTGTCACCAAGCCTGGAGGGCAATGTTGCTATCATAGCTCACTACAACCTCAAACTTCTGGGTTCAAGGATCTTCCCATCTCAGCCCTCTTAGAAGTTGAGATTACAAATGCACACTACCACACCTGGTTAATACATTTTTGAATATTTTGTAGAGATGGGGTCTTGCTATGTTGCCCAGGCTAAAATTTTAACATGTAGAAGGAAATATACTACTCTAGGCTTAATGGTATCTTGATAGATACATAAGAATAATATAACAATGAAAGAAATAAGAAGTAATTTCAAAAAAAAAAATGGTCTCACAGCTAGAAACTGATACATTGAGAAAAAAAGGCATAAGCTCTTGAAGACTTTATCTTTGACTACACTTTCAGTATCATTGTAAACCATTGTACCTGATAGTCTATATGCCAGCATGGCAAATGTTTGCATTTTCTTAGAAGGGTAGACCATTACATATCCCTATGTATTTGCTCTTGCTATTTCTTTCCTGCCACTCTTGTACTAGCAAACGCTTCTCTTGCTTGTGTTACTATTGAATCATTCTCTCTCTCTATGAGTGATGTTTCCCCTTGTATTTCGTGCTCTGACCTCCTCATGCACAGATTGCTATAAAGTATAGTATTTATTCATATGGGTCAGTCTTTTGCACAGGAATTATACAAGATTAGTTAGTTCTTATTTCCCCAGTGTGTAGATTAGCATCTACCTGAAGGAGAAACTCAGCAGGTATCTGGTGAAATAATAAAGTAAATGCTCTGTGAAATAATACATTTTGCAGTTTTGCAAGTGTTCAAGGAGCATTAATGTCTATCTTCTGAGTCAGGAGTCCTGAAATAATAGGTAGGTTGAACTTAATCTGTTTTTAAGTCTATTCCAATCTATGCATCCTAGATTATACTAAAATGTAATAATAATGTTTATATATATATATATTTCAATATAATTAAATAACACTATTTTGCTTTCTCCTATATTAAATTTTCTACATGTAAGCTATTCATATTAATTAATAAAAATTTCATTACTAATTTAAATATTTTATTGCAATTGAAACTATCTTAAGCACACACAATATGATACCTCACAAGGTGCCATTTGTTTAAATACATTTTTACACTAACATTTTTACAGATATTGTAAGTTGATATTTATCAAATTATTTTTCCCAATGTGAAAATGTAAAACACATTTTGTATTATAATTTCCATATATTTATTTTAATTAGATGAATTGTTTATTTGATTACACGACATCGCTAACAAGATAATTCTTTTGTTTACTCATAACTAGAAAACTGTTTCAGATATAGGTTATGAAATGGATGTACTAAGATATGCAGAAATATGGAAAGGACAAGTTTAATATGAAAATTTATTGATTTGGGTTTATAAATATACATGATAATAATATATATCAATGTATTTTATATTTTTCTATAGCATAGTATATTAAAAATAAAGGATGGATTTCCATAGATATTAACAAAATGGATGGCTATAACATGACCAGCTAAGTTTTATGAAATGTCAGTCTAAGGAATAAAGTCCTGTTTGTTAATACTGAGAAATTTAGAAATGTTGAAGAAATAATGCATTCTCCTCTGAAAAACATTCACTTATAATCAGTTTAGTGTCAAGGTATTTTGACCTCACAAAATCAAGTTTTAAAATAATAATAATTGTTTACCACTGAATTAAAACATTAAATTAGAACTTTAAAACATGGGAAACTGTATACTTTGCCTTAAATACAACTGTGTAGATTTAGAATAAGCAACATTACCAAGAAACCGATGTAAGAGATTAAAGAAAATTAACAAGTAATACCTATTTCCATTGCACAAAAAGAAAAACTAGGAAACTAATTGTCTCTTTCATTGCTGAACAGAAAGCATGTCACACTTTCTAAAACTCTTTGCTACATTTGGTACAGTAATCTCCATCAAGGGGCAAATTGACTTTTCTTTCACACACCATTACCAGCCACATACAGCCAATGGGACTTAAGATAAAATACTTATAGAACAGTCTCTGAATTCTAGCTTTGATTTGTGTCGACATTGTAAAAGATCTGAACAAAAAGTTACCAGATAAATATTGCTTCCTTATATGTGATTCATCCTTATTTACAATGGATTTTTAATTTCTAAAAAAAAAAAAATCTCAATTAAGTAAAACCATTACTTTGGAAAAAAAAATATTCATTTTTATAGAAATGAAGAGGGACTACACTTTTTTCATTAAAATAATCTTAAAATAGAAGTTTTTGTAAACATGATTAAGAAATTAACTTCCAATATAAAAACAATAGCTTGAAAAGAATAATTATTGCTGTTAGAAGTAAAAATAGTTTAATTTTGAGATAAAAGCTTTCGGCCAGACATGGTGGCTCATGCCTGTAATCCCAGCACTTTGGGAGGCTGAGGCAGGTGGATCACCTGCGGTCAGGAGTTCGAGACCAGCCTGACCAACATGGAGAAACCCCGTCTCTACTAAAAATACAAAATTAGCTGGGTGTGATGGTCCATGCCAGTAATTCCAGCTATTTGGGAGGCTGAGGCAGGAGAATCGCTTCAACCTGGGAGGCAGAGGTTGCAGTGAGCTGAGATTTCACCACTGCACACCAACCTAGGCAACAAGAGCGAAACTCCATCTCAAAATGAATAAATACATAAATACAAACTTCAAGTAAATTTTTCTTTCTGAAGTAATCAGTGTAAGTGCAAACATATGTTAGAATCATACTATATTTACAATGAATTAATAATGCAGTTTTGATGTCCACTTTTTGTGCTGAGGAAAGATTATTAAAAATAACATTTATTTATCTGTGACTCCTGAATTTATGTTTCTAGTCTGGATATCTCCATTGTGCATCAAATCACATTTTAAACTGCCTATTTAGTGTCACAATGTGGAATACCCACAGATAGTTCAAATTTAACATGACCGTGGCAGTAGCCTTGACCTTCCAAGTACACTCACATTCACATATCTAGTGTAGCTCCCTCCATCTTGTCTTTCGTTCATGCCTAAGTTGAAAACAGGAGCCATTGATGGTCCTTTTTCTACAATGTCCAAATCAAAGGCATTAGTTAGTCTTCTTAATATTTCAAAGTTATTAACCTCTGTCTCTAGTACTATCAACCTTAACCAAGCCACTATCATTCTCAGAATCACTGTAATTGTCTAAATATTTTCCTCATACCAATTTTTCCCGATGTTATATTCATGTTATATTCATCCATGCATTGGAGTGGTTAAAAAATTAATTTATGATGCTTTCATTTATTTTATTTTATTTTGTTTTATTTTTTATTTTATTTTTTGAGACGGAGTCTCACTGTGTTGCCCAGGCTGGAGTGCAGTGGTGCAATCTTGGCTCACTGCAAGCTCTGCCTCCTGGGTTCATGCCATTCTCCTGCCTCAGCCTCCCGAGTAGCTGGGACTACAGGCGCCCACCACCACGCCCGGCTAATTTTTTGTATTTTTAGTAGAGATGGGGTTTCACCGTGTTAGCCAGGATGGTCTCAATCTCCTGACCTCGTGGTCTGCCTGCCTCCCAAAGTGCTGGGATTACAGGGGTGAGCCACTGTGATGCTTTCAACATTAAAACATCCATTGTCTTCTCATTACTGTCAGAATACTTAATTACCTGTGTCTATCAACTTATCTCTGTCACTCATCCACTAAGTTGTAGACACATTTCCTTCCTTCCTTTTCCTTCCTTCCTTGTTTTAGTACACCAAAATTGCTATCACTTTGCTCTGGTGTGCATGTTCTTGACTATGCCTAAACCTAGATGACTAAATATTTTCACAGCTGACTGCTTTTAGCCCCTACTGTCTCAGTTCAAATGTCATTTTCTCAGTTTGAAGCCTTTTAAGACCAGCCAATCTAAGTCAGTCTTCCGGGACTCGTCACACACATCAAACAATTTAACTGATCACACTGCTTAATTTCCTTCATATCATGTTTCACAGTTTGAAATTGTCTTGTTTGTGTATCTATTTAATTGATTAGTATCCATCTGTTTTTTCTGCAAAACCAGGCTCAAAAGATCGGTGTCACATATTCCAAATAAAGAAACATTGGCTGGTACGCAAAAGAGACTCAGTATTTTTTTAGTGAATTAATATTTAATGAGCACTTACTATATATTTGTATAATGTTAAGTATAAGAAGCTATAGAGGTAAAAGACTTGGGCCTTATTAAAAATGTTATTAAAATTAACTTGATGAAATAACACTAAGGCAAAGGAAAAAAATGGAAGCCATTATATAATATAGAGTATATACACCCAAAGGAAAATAAATTGTTCTACCAAAAAGACACATGCACTTCTATATTCATTGCATAGCTATTCACAATAGCAAAGACATGGAATCAACCTGGGTGCCCATCAATGTTGGATTGTATAAATAAAATATGGTTCATATACACCATAGAATACTATGCAGCCATTAATAGGAGCAAAGTCATGTCCTTTCCAGCAACATGGTTACTGCTAGAGGCTATTATACCAAGGGAGTTAACACAGTAAGAGAAAACCAAAGTATATTCTAACTTATAGGTGGGAGCTAAACATTAAGTACATATAGACATAAAAATGGAAACAATAGGCCGGGCGCAGTGGCTCACACCTATAATCCCAGCACTTTGGGAGGTTGAGATGGGCAGATCATGAGGGCAAGAGATGGAGATCATCCTGACCAACATGGTGAAGCTCCATCTTTACTAAAAATACAATAATTAGCCTCACATGGTGGCACGCTGTAGTCCCAGCTCCTTGGGAGGCTGAGGCAGGAGAATCACTTGGACCTGGGAGGCAGAGGTTCCAGTGGGCCGAGATCATGCCACTGCATTCCAGCTGGTGACAGAGTGAGACTCCATCTCAAAAAAAAAAATAATAAAATAAATAATAAATAAAATAATAAAATAGAAGGAACAACAGACACTGGGGACTACTGTTGGAGAATGAAGGGGATGTGTATTGAAAAACTACCTATTGGGTACTGTGCTCATTACCTGGATGATGGGATCCACAGCCTAAACTTCGGCACCTTGGAATGTATCTGTTTAGCAAACCTGCACATGTACTCCCTGAATCTAAAATAAAAATTAAAATTATAAAAAATTGTAGTATTACTAATAATAGAAATCAAAGCCTTTAAAAATAGCACACGAATGTGCTTTAACTGTTATGGAGTCATGTGCTTTCCAGATTTAATTTCTACAGAAAGGAAAAACAATAATTATTACTAAAAAGGCAAAATATGGAGTGTAAATAATGTATCAAATTAGTCTTGGTGTGATTACATGAATAGAAGTGTTCGAAATTGGACTTAAGCAAAAAGCAAAGGGGAAAGATTGTAGTTTTCTTAAGGAGCAAGTTATGCAATCAAGAATATACATAAAACAAAAGGCATTTCAAGGAAAAGAAATAAAAAGACTTGCAAAGTAATTACATTTTTAATTGACAAATAATGATTGTATGTGGGGTACAATGTGATATATAGATATGCACACGTACACACAATGTGGTATGATTAAACTCAACTAATTAACACATCCATCACCTTGTTTGCACAAGAGGAAAAATACCACATGATTTCACACATAATTGAGAAATAGAGTTGAACTCATAGAAGTAAAGAGTAGTATGATGACTGCCAGAGGGTGGGATTTGGGGTGGGGAGTGAGATAATGGGGAGTTGCTAATCAAAGCATACAAAGTTTGAGATAGACAGGAGGAATTGATTTTGAGATTTAATTAAATATATTTGATAGAGGAGAAGGCTGAGAGAAAAATAACCTCATCTTGGGAGACAGATAAATAATGGTTTCATAGATAGTAACAGGAAAAAAAAATGAGGAGAGATTATCCATGGACAATCCCTAAACCCAATTTTAGCATATGGCATCAACTAACTCTCTTACCAAGCTTCAGAAAGTAAAACCACTGAAGGGATTTGTGTTTCCTGTAACTTCCCCCTTACCAAGTGTTTCTGAAATGATAACAATTAGATCATAAAAGATATGTTGTAGAGATGGGCGGGTAATCCACATTTTCTTCTCACTAGCCAGACATTTTCTCGCAGTGGGGTATAATGTGATGTATAGAGATACATACATATACACAATGTGGTATGATTAAATTAAACTAATGAACACAGAGTAATTCAAAAGCATCGCCTCACTTTACTCTTAAATATTTCACTGTGTGTTTCCTAAAACACAAATATTTTCTTGTATAGCCATAGAATAATTATCAAAATCCTATTACGTAATCTATAGTCCTTATCCAGGTTTCCATTTTCTCAGTAATGTTACAGTAAAAGAAAACCCGGGATCATGCTGCACTTCTTCAGTCTCCTTTAATAAAACAATTTGTCAGTCTCTCTTTGCTTTTGTGGCTTTAATATTTTTGAAGAAAGCACGCCGTTATTTTGTTTGTTTCTCAGTGTATGTTGGCCTGATGTTCCCTCATGATTAGATTTCTGTTATGCATTTATAACAGGACTATCACAGAAGCGATGTCATGTTGTCAGTGAATTCTATCAGCAGGCATATTATATTAATGTCTTTCTATTGTTATATAGGTAGGTAGGTACATTGAGGTCATCTAAATATTAGTCATCAATTACCCACCAGTTTTATTATCCATCTGGGTTCTTTTTTTTTTTTTTTTTTTTTTTTGAGACGGAGTCTCGCTGTGTCGCCCAGGCTGGAGTGCAGTGGCGCGATCTCGGCTCACTGCAAGCTCCGCCTCCCGGGTTTACGCCATTCTCCTGCCTCAGCCTCTGAGTAGCTGGGACTACAGGCGCCCGCCACCTCGCCCAGCTAGTTTTTTGTATTTTTAGTAGAGACGGGGTTTCACCATGTTAGCCAGGATGGTCTCGATCTCCTGACCTCGTGATCCACCCCTCTCGGCCTCCCAAAGTGCTGGGATTACAGGCTTGAGCCACAGCGCCCGGCCCCATCTGGGTTCTTGATTGAATCCATTATTATGATTGTTAACACTAGTCATTTTATAACTCACCATATCACCATACATTCTCAATTTATATGGTGGTTTGATAATGGAATGAAGGATATGTCCTTCTCTTTTACTTATTCATATGAAATAGGTATTCATTTATTCTTATTTATTTCAGTGGGTTATAGTATCATTATTTATTCCATGTTCAAATTGTTCCAAATTCGGTCAGCAGAAACCTCATTACGTTGACTTTTGTGTCTCTTTGACATTTTCTCCTCATTTTTGACCACTTCCTCACTTTCTGGCTCAGTAAGATGTTGCACATAATCTTTTATTTTCCTCCCTCAGGCCTGGGATAAACTTTCTCCAAGGAACATGGATTCCTTTAACTAGAGATTGGTATATTAAAGTAATTTTTTGCTTTCTCCTTGTGCTCAATGCAACTGGGGTTTTATTGCTTCTAGGAACTCTCAGTGGTCCAAATTATCAGATGTATGTGTGTGTATGAGTGTGCACACACATATGTTTGTGTCTATGCACAATTATGCGTATCTATTTTGATACCTCTATTTTATATATATGGATTTAGATCTAACTCTGTAACTATAGATATGCAAAGCCATGATTTCATACTGGCATTTCCAATTACAAGCCAGTACCATGGAATTAATTCTAGCCTTTCTCTTTTTTATATTTGTTTTTTGTTTGTTTGTTTGTTTGTTTTATTTTGTTTTGTTTCGTCTGAGATTGAGCCGCACTCTATCGCCCAGGCTGGAGTGCAATAGCGCGATCTCGACTCACTGCAACCTCCGCCTCCCTGGTTCAAACCATTCTCCTGCCTCAGCCTCCCAAATAACTGGGATTACTTACAGGCGCCTGCCATTACACCCACTAATTTCTGTATTTTTAGTAGATACGAGGTTTCACCATGTTAGTCAGACTGTTCTCGAACTCCTGACCTCGTGATCCGTCCACCTCGGCCCCCTAAAGTGCTGGAATTACAGGCGTGAGCCACCGCACCCGACCGCCAGCCCTCTTTTTTATATTTGTAATTTCACTGAGAAAGCTATCTTCCATTATCTCGGATACATTTACGTTTTTACTAAATCTTAGCATACATTAAATAATTTTTCAATTACTATTCTATATCTCTGTGTAAAAAGTTCTTACAAACAAAAGTTTAAATTAATTCATAGTGTGTTTTGTCTTTAGCTTGAACATATATAATTGACTTAGTCCAAAATTATTTGAGCTAGTTCTCTTTCCCTACCTCCAGTATGGTTAAGTTATTCACTTAAAATGTGAATTATTTGTGTCTACTTGTATTTTATTTGTGATTTTTCCATATCATGGTAGATTTTATTTTATTTCATTTTTTTGAGCACATGGAACATTAACGTGGTTCTGAAAGTCAGAACTATACAAAGTGTATACTCAGAGAAACCACAAAATAATATTTCTTCTTTGATATGTAATAAAACTTTCTGTATCAAAAATTACACCTAGATAATTTGTATTTGTTTGCTATTTAAACACAGACTAAACATTTGTCACTAAAAGTATGATTTCTGTTTCCATATCCTGATATAATGATATGATGCCTGCCAACCAACAATGTTAGTCCTTATAGAGCTGGAATATTAAAAGTATTAATTAAATATTAATTGGATAAATGGGAACAGATAAACATTTCCTAACAACCAATGTTGTCAGTCTACTCACAGGAAATATTTTGGGTAAGACACCATAAGTTTGAATAAGATTTAATGGTTAGAATCATAATCTTCTGTTATCTCTTTGCTGTGTTTTTGGCAATTTTTCACTCCCATATTCAAGTTAATTAATTTTCTCTCCAGCTACGTGAAATCTGATGTTTGAGGCATCAAGGGACAATAATTTTGAAAACTATGTTTTCAAATTTATAAGATATGTTTTCTTTTTATCAAAACTTTGTCTTGGTATTTAATAGTTATTTTATTTTATTCCTTATTGGTTTTCTTTCCTTATTTTGTCCCTTTGATCACTTTAACCTATTTATGTTGATGTTTCATATTTTTCTTTTACATTTATTTACATTTGTGTGACTTTGTAAGACTCCATAAGCTTATAGTTAGCATGCATGTAGTATTTTCCTTGAAATAGTACATGAGGTCTTGTTTTAGAATAGTATCTGTGAAATGTTTTTGTGTTTATTTCTTCTTTAAAATGGAAATGTTCTCCCTGTGCCACAAATTCATATGTTGAAGACCTGAACCTTAATGTGATGACATTTGGAAATGGGGATTTTGGGAGATAATTAGTTTTCGATGTTTCAATACGGAGGTGCTCTCATGATAGAGATAATAACGTTATTACAAAAAACACCAGAAAATTTCCCGTCTCTCTTTCTCTCTCTTGCACCTGTATGTGCACGTGCTCTTTGTGTACACATTTAGAAAAGTCCATAGGAGAACACTCTGAGAGAATGGTTATCTTTAGAGCAGGAAGAGAGTCCTTACCAGAAATTAACTAGCTCCAAACCTGTGAGAAAATTTGAACATATAATTGCAGTAATATATCTAGAATTGAGTATCACATGATTACCGAAATTCAAAAGAAAGGAAAACAAATACCAAGCCAAAATAAATAAAAAATATACCCAGTTATATTGCAGGAAAATTATAAGAAAACTTTTTTTTTTAAATGAGATCTTAAAAATAACTAATGAGAAACGGAAGATGACCCACAAAGAATGACCATTTGACTTTAAATAGCAGATAATAGTAATAATGAAATCACCAAGAGTCAATATAATCTTTAAATTGCTGGGGGCAAATAATGGTCAATATAAGCTATCATCCTAAAAGAAATGGAAATAAAGACAGTTTTACACAAACAAAATCTGACACCTTAGCTAAAAGATCTTCAATTTATTTATTTAGTGGAGAAGAACAATATTCTGTTAGAAAGGACTATAATATAATTTTTAAGAGGCAAGCAAATAAAATAAATGTCGAAGAACATAAACAACAATTTGATTATAAAACAATAATTATATTATTGACTTAGTTGTCTATTGCTGCATGAAGCCACAGTAAAATGTAGATTTATTTTGTATTTACATGATTCTTTAATTGGGGCCATACATAGGTGGTCTTCTGTTCTCTGTAGTGTCTAACAGTACCAGAATGTTCAAGATGGTATCTTCCTTCATGTGTTTGGAGCCTCACATGAGATGGCTGGAAGATTTGGGGTCAACTGAGGACCTATTTTCTTCATGTGGATTCTCCAACAGAGTTGTTGGAAATGTACACATGGTAATTTGGAGATCCAAAAGGGCACTCAGAGTACAAACTACAATGTGCAGGCAGTTATAAAGCCTCTGTTTGTATCATTCTTGCTAATGCAACCTTGATTAAACAAATCACATGACCAAGATGAGCTGGTACGTGAGTTCACTACACAAGGATGCATATAACAAAATGAGTGGTTCTCAGAAACTACATATTTTGGTATATGCATCCTCGTAGAGTTAAATAAAAATATTTAATTAAATTTATGGCAAAATAATATGCAATAATAAACAATACGTTGAAAAATAATTGTCATAAGCTCAGCCTTATTTCCACATATACAGGCTTTCAAGAGTTTTCAACAGATCATTTAATAAAATGACTCACTACGATTGTGTAATAGACTTTGAGCCCATTAATTTGTTATTTGTTTACCAAATTATAAATAAGTCTCTAATAGCACCTTATAATAAAAATTATAATTCACTATAGAATTTTATACTGTAGATGTAAGTTTAAATCCTTGCTATATTACTTATAATCACTGCCTCCTTTGATATTTGTATAGCATTTCTCAAACTTAATCTTTTATCTGTACAGAAAACATAATATATAAAACACTGCTATATGAATTGTTATTAATATATTCAGATATTCAGGTTTCCTAGCAAATTTTCTGTAAAAGTTCTGGAAGATAGATAGTTTGTATTATTACTTGGGTCACAAAGCAAAAAAAAAAAAAAAAAAAAAAAAAAAAAAAAGCATTTTCTAAGATACAGAGTATAATAGTGTATAAATATGCCTTTTCATCTTCTTTTTCTAGGGATTTCATATACCTTCACTATTCTGCACTCACTACACATAAACATGCATACATTCAAATGTACTATATAGTTAAGGTACTTCTTTTATTAAAGTAAAATGAATGTCAATTTTGACAAAAATAGAGTAGAGGTAAAACATTGTAAAAGAAAGTTGTTACCTGTTGATTTGTTTTTTGCTATGTTTATTAGCTTTATCCAATCCGGGCATGAGAAGACACACACTAGAAAATGTAATATAAGTAGTATTGAGCTATGTATTCTTATTGAGGTATCAATTAATATTTTTAGACAAGTATCCAAAAATTTTTAAAATGATCTCTCAAATTTGCATCCAGTAATTCTACTCATGATTACTTAGAGCTCAGATTATTGTGTTATGATATAGAGATTGGATATTATTAGACAACTTCATAAGAACTGGAATTTTTTTTTTTTTTTTTTTTTTTTTTTTGGAGATGGAGTCTCACTCTGTTGCTCAGGCTGAAGTGCAATGGTGCCATCTTGGCTCACAGCAACTTCACCTCCCACGTTCAAACGATTCTCCTGTCTCAGCCTCCCGAGTAGCTGGGATTACAGGCACACACCACCACACCCAGCTAGTGTTTTCTGTATTTTTAGTAGAGACAGGGTCTCACCATGTTGGCCAGGCTGGTCTGGAACTCCTGACCTCAGGTGATCCACCGGCCTAGGCCTCCCAAAGTGCTGGGATTACAGGCGTGAGCCACTGCACCTGACCAGAAATTTGAATTTTTAAAGCATGAACAAAATCATACATTATTTACTTAAAAATTGTGTGATCATGTGTTGCCACTTGTTTACTGTTAATTTTTTTTCTTTTCTTTTTATTCTTTGGCCATTTGGCCTAAGATACAAGCAAACTAACACAACCCCAAAATAACAGCTTTACCCAAAGTATTTAAAAATATATTTTGCAAAGAAAAATTATTACCAGGTTGTGAGTGACTTCTGGAATATTTCCCTCATTCAAATATGCAATAAATATATTTTGTAGTTAACATTTTTACAATATAATTCTCCAATGATTTCATTCGAGATATGGACACCATATGCAAAATTAGAAAACACAAACAAACAAATGTGCATTTTCCAACGTAAGAATATAATCATGATAACGCTGCTTAAATATATTATTATAATAATATAAAAATGATAATTGCATGAATAATCATTAGGTCACAGCACTGTTGTAAACTCTTTCATGACACATATTATTTAGAATTTCCAACAATACTGTGAAGTCCTCTTTTTCTCTCAGTTTTAGAGAGGAATAGTTAAATAATTTTCTCCAGTTGATTGTACTGTTTAGTTGGGGGTCTGGCAATATAGTTAGAAGTAATATACCAAGCAAAAGTATTAGAGGTTGCATGGCTCCGGTTGCTAAGTGCATTTTCAACAATAGTTCAACCAATGGCTAGGTTGAAAGAAGTAAACTATATTGACAAGGTTAAGGATAACCTAAAACAAAAGAAAGTGACCAGGTGCCCACTAAGAAATTTTTACTCATATCTCATGTGGAACTAGAACAATATCTAACAGAGTTAAAGCAGTCATTCTGGCATCTGATGTGATGAGTGAGAGGAAGCGTCTGTGTGTGGTAAGGTGTATAGAGGCAGAGAGAATAAGTGGACATCACAGCACCGAGACCACAGTAGACACACATTTCATGGTCACTATACTTATTTCAAAACAAACCAAGTAGTAGATTGAGGCAGTCTTTATAAGATGGTTTTAAAATTACATGAGGCTGAACTTATATGTAGAAAGGAGTATTGACTACAGCTAGATGAGCTGGTAAAGAAAAACAAATCTAGTAATATATTTACATATATGAAATGAGGTAAATGAAAGTAAATATTCTCAAAACCAGACTCTATCAACACCCTGGTAGGAAGTATATCTTACAGAGTTTTGTGAAAATAACTAGATTCTGAATAACTTTCATGCAATGCTTTTGGTTTTTACAGTAGATTGACTCTATCAATTCTAGAGATGTTGCAGAAATTCCAATATTGCAATCAATTATATAATATAAATAATTGTAGATAAAAGAAATTTAGGAGTTTTTTTTGGTACAAGGGTTGGATACATGAATTTTCTAAATACAAAACAATATTCAGAATATCCAAATACTATCATATTAATATTTTTGATACATCTCGTATGTGAAGAGCAATGGATAAAATGACAAATGAGTTAAATCTAACTCATAAAATATATTTTACATAATCCTTTTTCACTTGATCTAACCAATCTGAATACCAGGACTTTGATTTCAGATGATTGCAACTGTCTGTTTAAGTAATTGTCCTAATGTTTGTAAGGAGTCTCCCTTTTTTAAAAAAATATTAGAATAGTTTTGGTAATTTTGAACAATTCTTTTTCCCAAAGAACATTCAGAAAATCAGAACAAAGTATTTAAAATAATTTCATTGGTGACAAAGCTAAAAATCAATGTTTTTAAGAAGAGTTCCAAAAAAGAATAAAATTCAGACAATTGAAGTCATCATTTGAGGCCATCTTTTCCTGATGGATTTGGCCATGCATCCACAGGCAGCTGAAAGGTTGTGAACCTGAGGAGACCTTTTGTCTGACTAATGAGGCAAGAGCAGAAAATGGAGGTCTGCAAATTTGGCCACACTGGAATTTTACATCCATCAAATATATTCTACATGATGGGATTGAGATAAATAAATTTTTAGGAAGACTAAAGCTGAAAGATTGTCACATGCAGGAGTGAACTAAAGAGAGTAGTAAATCATGCTCTTATCACAGAAGATACTGATTTCAGATGGAGGTTTACAGGTAGGAAGGAATGAGAGGAATGAAAGTAAAATTAAGTGGGAAAATCTAGGTAAATATTTACAGCATCATAATAATATTTTCTATAGTTCAAATAATATTGAGTTGATATACTTGAACAACATTTCATGAGGGAGGATTCATATTATGTGTTATAATGTCCTAAATGCAACACGAGGATTCTAAAAGTTTGAAATATTATTGATAAGCCACACATGTATGATGTAATCTTAATGGTAGACAGTAAAAATATGTTTAAAATATGAGATAATTGTGAGGTTGGCAGGGTACATAAATGAATAATTAAAATGAAAATAGCACCAGCCAATTCAATAGAAGTCAATAGAAGTCTGTAAGTTTTCTGTTGTCACAAAACACAAACTTAGCAATTTAAAAAGGAAAATATATTATCTCAAGTTTCTGTGCTTCAGAAATCTAACATGTTCTGGGTGGATTCTCTGGTCTGTCTCCTAAGGCTGAAATCAAGGCATTGATCAGATGCACATTTAAACAAGTACATAACCAGTATCAGCAAAGAACAGTCTACAGAAACTCACCCAGGGAGAAGTCTTCTTCCACAATCCCTCAGATTATTGCAAAATTAATTTCATGGTGGCTATATGAATAAAGCGTCTATTTTCTTTCTATATGTTGGCCAGGGATTACTATTACGTCTAGAAGCCATTCTTGGGTCCCTACCATGGAACTCTCTTCATAATGTGGTGAGTTTCCTCTATCAAGGCCAGCAGAAGATATTTTCTTCATGTTTCATCTGTATTTTAAAATGTTCATCTGATTATGTCAAGCCAACCCAGAATAATCTCTCTTTTGATTAACTAAAAATTGACTAAACCATAATCTTGTCATAGGAGGGATATCTCATCATATTAACTGGCTTGCCCTATACTCGACGGAAGGGGACTATATAAGGCAAGTACATTAAGGAATGGAGTCTTTTGAGTAGTTTAGAATTCTCTCCACAAAGGGAGAGAAAAGTAGCACAGAACAAACAAAGGCAATAGGGAAAAAAAAAGTAGTATGGTAGATTTAAGTCCAATTATATTAGAAAATTCTTAAATGTAAATGCTTCCAGTTATAAAACAAAGACAAAATAATTGTACGTTATTCATAAGTACCATGTCTAAAATATAAAATAAAAATGCATATTTTGTAAAATGTAACAAAATAAAGCTGTTTATAGCTTTAATCTCAGAAAAAAAAGACTCTAAAATAAAAAAAGCCTTAGATAAAAATGATAGATATATAATAATACAGTTGCAATTTATTAGAAATATAATAGTCCAAAATTGGTGCATATATAACATAACTTCAAATATATATATATAGGCACACGTGTGTCTATATAGTCTATATATATATAGGTGCCATATATATATATATAGCACCCCAATTGAAGGCTCTTCAGAGACAGAATGACAACTATACCACAGTTGTAGGAGATTTTTTAAACTTTTCTTAGTAAATGTTGGATCATGCAGAGCAAAAATAAAATTAAGCCAAAAATGTAGAAGACAATACAATTAACTATTTGACCTTATTAAAATATACAGAATACTTAAGTTGTAAAACATGGTCTCTTTTCAAGCACACATTAAACAATTACAAAATTGATATATGCCAAAAAGCCTCAAAAAATATAAAAATGTCAAAAAGATACATAGTTTTTTTGTCAACATAGCATTATTTAACACAGAATTATTATTTTAAGAGGATAAATGGGCCATATGATAGACAAATGAGAAAAATATAATACAAATTAGACAATATTTTGTATTGTATGATAACAAAATTAATAGATACAAAAATGTGTCTTACAACTAGTGCCATGCTTAGAGGTAAAATTACAGCCATAAATTATTGTATTAGAGAAAAACACAAGATAAAATGCCATTAATTATGAATCTTTTAAGATGTAATAAAAAAGCAGCAAATAATCCAAAGTTGTAGTAGAGAAAATAAAAAGAAGTTAATGCAAGGAAAACATCATAACTAAGTGATTCAACCAAGCCACAACTTGATGCATGACAAGAATAATGAATCAGTTAACCATGTCAAGAAAACTACTTTTTTTTTTTTTTTTTTAATGAGTGAGTGAGCATAAGGAAGCAGTGTCAGCAAAGAACAAAATTTGGATTGGTTATGATGTGAAGTGATTGAAGATGTTAGAAAGTAAGGTGTGAAATTAGCTAGGCGTGGTGGCACACACCTATAGTCCCAGCTACTCGGGAGGCTGAGGCAGGAGAATGGAGTGAACCCGGGAGGCGGAGCTTGCAGTGAGCGGAGATTGCGCCACTGCCCTCCAGTCTGGGTGACAGAGCGAGACTCCGTCATAAAAAAAGAAAGAAAGTAAAGTGGGGTCAGATTGTGATTTGAGGTTCTTTCAGTCAAGTTAAGGAACTGGGCTTTTCCTAAAACACATTGAGAACCTCAGTCTCACGAAATTTAGATAAAAGAACATTTAGGAACCTTACTGAATAGGTATAATGAACACAGACAAATTCAGAATGATTAAAAAGGTTCAATAAGAAGGATTCAATAAAAAAGCCGGATATTGAGGTTGAGAAGGAGTAGATAATAATTGTAAATCTTTTAACATTATTAACAGGATGGCTGAAAGTGCATTAATTTACAAGATTAGTTGGAATGAAGAGGATACAAAGATAAGCAGATAGAAAATTAAGTTAGATGAACCAATTTTGGACCATAACAGATTAAAGTTGCCTGCAGCCATTCAAGCTAAAATTGCATAGCTAAAAGTGAGTTTGCACGTAAACAATTTTAAGATCCTATAGCTATCTGAATCACTGTTTCTGAGTTTCTCTTTAAATAGATTAAATAGTGAGACTTTGTACAGCAAGTCTAGATAGCGAAAGATCCTTTGTTATCCAAATCTATTTGGTTCCTGAGTATCAAATAGCAGGTGGAAAGAGTATGAAATATGGAGGTTACTATGGAAGTAAGTAAAACCACCTAGTAATCAGGTGCGTAGTAATAAAATATTAGGGCTGAGGAAAAAAAAAAAATCTAGAGATTATTGAACTTAATGTGACAAGCAACAGAAGAGGAAACTTTAAAAGAAAATGAGAGTAAACCCTCTGAGGAATACAGTGTGGTAATAATGGCTCTCAGAAAAGAGTAGAATTATCTAATATATCAAGTTAACTGCCCATGTATGGGAGAATAAGCTCAGAAACCCTAGTAGACTTTGAAGTGACAGGTTTAAGACAATTTTAAAAGGTAATATAAAAAGTGTATTATATCTGAGAGAAAAGTAGAAAGAAGGGTTGATAATTAATCCCAGATTTTTGTTTTGCATGATAACTGGATGGTATTACCACAATAAGTAAAAGATCACATAGGTGATTGTACTTTCTTTTTAGGGAAGATGTGATGAGTTTTGCTTAAGTTATATATTTCATTTGAAGGGTCAAGTAACTAAAATGCAAGATTTTGGATATTTATACTGAAATTTGAGAGAGAAATGTGGGCTGGATACTGTAAAGGACCAGTGTATTAGACAGCTTTTGCTAGTGTATTAATTTCCTAGGGCTGCTATAACAATGACCACAACTTGGACGGTTTAAAAAGAAACCAAAGAATATTTTTCACAGTTTTAAAGGTTTGAAGTCCAAAATTGAAGGGTGGACAGGGCCATTCTCCCTCCGAAGCCTGTAGGGAAGTATTCTTCTCTGCCTTTTCTAGGTTCTTTTAGCCCCTGGGATTCTTTGACTTCTGGCAGTGTAATTAATTCCATTCTCTGCCTGGTCTTCACATTTCACATGGTTGTGTAGCCAAGGTATCCTGTGTTCAGGGTATCTTGTGTATCTATAACTGTTAAAAATTTGATTGTCCATACTAGGACACTAATAATGTTTTATTAAGGGACCACCCTACTCCAGTATGACTTCCTCTTAACTAATTACATCTGCAAATAACCAATTCCCAAATAAGTTCACATTTGGATCCAACATATCTTTCTGGGAGACACAAGTCAACATGTAACACCTCAGTTTTGCTACATATGCCAATAGTCAACAGAATTTTCTTCTGAACATGCTTTTCCCCCGCTTGATTTATTTGCAGGTAACTTGAGCTTATTATCATGCTTTTTTGGAAGAGAAATATGTTTAGTATCATTTCTCCAAATCTCTTGTCCTGAGTAAATAACCTGCTAAGAACCAACTAAATTAATTTAGAGATTTAACAAAACATTTCATGGTGAAACTTTAGATGTCGTCTGTTTCATGAAGTTGAGTGTTTAGCAACCTTTGACACTAGATTTTTATTTTTGATTCATTGGCTGAGTAAAAATTGCATCTCTCAACTGCGAAAGTTCCAGAATTTCTCACGTTTTACTTTCATTCTCTTTGCCATCTGGCCAATAATTTTCTCAGCCCATGTCTTTCTTGGAGGTCATCTCTTTCATGTTAAATGCAGCTTATCTCACCAATACATATTAAATACACAAGTTCATTTGATGTATGAATTGCTACCACATGATTGCTTTTGACACTACTGCTTAAAGATTCTCCATTGCTAACATGTTTTTCCATTTGTCTGACTTCCAAAACTGTGTCTTCCAATACATTTTATATACTGCTATTATACTTTTTTACAGATTGCACTGTGGTAAAACAATAAACAAACACAGTTAGTAACAAGATCAAAGTTTTATCTCTTGTTTTTGTTACATGTTGGCTACAGTTAGCTGTGGCTCTGTTCATTTGTCTTCCTGATGAAACATTACTCTATATCCTGATTTAAAGTTCTTGTAGCAGAGAGAAGAGGTAAAGGATGGAAGCAGGCACTGGTACTACAGTGCTTAACTTTTCTGCTAGGGCATACAACTGATTATTTTTGTTCATTTGTATTAACCAAAGCAAGTAGTATTTCTAAGCTGGGAAATGAGTTGTAGAGTGTTACTTCTCACACATGAACGCAGCAGTAACTTGAAATTAACAGGAATGTATAATCCTCTTACACAATGGCCAGTTAATTTTTAGGAATTCAGCAAACTATATATTAGTTAAATCTATTATAGATTAGATGAGAAGTAAAGATATAAAAATCAGGAAAATAATTGCCTCTTCAAGAAGTCTGGATGAAAAGAGGAGAGAGAACAAGTTTAGTAAATAGTGGACTGAGTGGGGTATATATGTATTTGTGGGTGTTTCATTGTGGTTCTATGGTTTGGTATGGTTTTAGCCATATAACTCAATTCTATAGTAAGAAAATAAATAACTGAAGTGAAAATAGGCAACATACTTAAATAGACATTTCTCAAAATAAGACATAAAAATGGCAATTGGTTATGAAAAAAAAATCCTCACCATCACTAATGATCAGGGAAATACATATCAAAACCACTATAAAACAACACTTCACACCTGTTAAAGTGACTTATTAAAAAACAAAAGATAACAAATGTTAGTTAGGATATGGAGAAAAGTGAACCCTGTTGGTGAGAATGTAAATTAGTACAGCCTTTATGGAAAACCATATGGAGGTTCATCAAAAAATTAAAAATGGAAACACAAATTAATTTCTTAATTTTTATTAAAAATTAAAAATAGAATTAAAATACAATGCAAATTAGTACAACCTTTATGAAAAATTACATGGAAGTTCATCAAAAAATTAAACATAGGACTACCATATGAGCCAGCAATCCTATTACTACTGGGTATACATCCAAAAGAAATGAAATCAGTATGACAAAGAGAGAGCTACACTTCTATGTTATTGTTTTAATAATATTCACAGTAGCCAGGCAATGGGATCAATCTAGGTGTCCATCAACAGATGAATGGGTTGCTAAATGGAATATATATAAATGATTGAATAATATTCAGTTATATAAAAAGAATGAAATTCTGTTTTTTGGTAACATGAATGACAAATACTGCGTGATCTCACTCATATGTGAATTCTAAGAAGTTTTACATAAAAGTAGAGAGTAAAATGGTAGTTACTAGGGATAGTGCGGTGGTAGTAGGAATGGTAGATGTTGGTCAAAAGATACAAACTTTTAATTAGATGAAAGAAAAAAGGAATACGTTCAAGAAACCTATTGTGCAACATGGTGACTATAGTTAATAATATGTTATATTCTTGAAAAATGCTGAGAGTAGATGTAAAGTATTTTCACCATCAATGTGAAACTATGCAACATCTGCATATCTTAATTAACTTTAGTCATTACAAAATGTATATACTTAAAAATACCATGTTGCACACAAAAATATATATAATTTTATCTGCCAATCTAAAACACAGAAATAAATACAAAGAAAAGTTTATTTAATACAGAAATTTATTCATGAATAAACTGTAAAGATTGCAGTGAAAACAACTTAGATGTTTTAGGTTAGCATGTTTGTGTTATCTGTGACATAACAACCTACAATTTTAAATTCATGAAATATTGAATAGCCAAAGATTTGTTGCCATCTATTTATCATCTATCTACCTATTCATCCATCTATCATCTATTTCCCTATTCATTTATCTATCATCTATCCTCTATACCTATCATCCATTCTCTATATTTATTATCTATCTATGATCTATCTATTCATTGTTAATCTTTAGTGCACAGGAGTAGACAGAAAATGTTTTGCAAAACATAATGTGTTTTCTTGTCTCACAGGCATGTGTTGGTTCTCCTGCATTATTGAATAACAACATTTTAAAAAAATATTTTCATGATTGTCAGGCAACGTCGATAGTTCAGGTGGTTGCCAATGATGTTTCTGATTGAAATGACAATTGATCAAACGTAAAATGTAATGTGAGTCCTAGTCTTTAGGCATCATCAAAACTAGTGTTTAGGTATCATCATAACTTAGTGCTATTGTTCTCTCACCTTAGCACTGTTTTGCCTAGACTATATTTGTTTTCTATATGAATTAACCTTTTTTCATGGCTAGTTCTTCATTTCCTCTGGAATTTTATTTGGTCTATGTGACACCACTGGATTTTATACAGGAAAAATGGGTGGTGGTTTAAGGGATAAGTTTTTATTTCAGAATCTAAGGGTGATGTGAAAGCAACATATAAAAAAATTGAGTCTACTATTTACTATTGTTGTTGGAGAAGACAATTATATATTTTTCTAAACTTCAATTGTTTCAACTATAAAGTGATAGGTTTGAATTATGTTACCTTTGTTATTCATGACTAATATACAAGGATACTATTAATTGTGTTTTTTAGGAACTTATACATAGTACTTGTTATATATTTCCATTTGCAGACTCATCTGTCTATAAATGCACACTTAGATAAGAAATATGTTTGTTTCTAAATTCAAAAATGCTTGCAATTAACCTATGCAAATTTTGTCCTTCTGTCCCAAGATAATTTATTCTGATTTTTTGTTGGTATTATAAAAGAATAGAAGACAAGCCAAATTTTAAAAATTGATCTTGTATTTCTTATAATCAAAGAAATTTCACATAACACCTTTTATTAGTTTCCTGGAGTTGCCATAACAAGATGCCACAAACTAGATGTCTCCAAACTACATAAATGTACTTCTTCGCATTTCTGTGAAAGTTAGAAGTCTGAAATAAAGGTTTAAGAAATGCCATGATCCCTCTGAAACTTATAGGGAAGTGTTGTTATTTCTTGCCCCTTCCAGTTTCTGGAGGACCTCAGCCATCCTTGGCATTTCTTGTTGCAGCAGAATCATTCCAATTTCTGACCCTCATCACATGACCTTCTTCCCTGTGTGTATTTCTATATGTCTTGTCCTACAGGTTACTTGACTAAGGACCCATCCTAATCCAGTATGGCCTTATGTAAACTAATTACAACTGCAAAGACCTTTACCAAATAAGATCACATTCTGAAGTTCTGGGTAGACATCATTGTTTGTAATTCAGGGGTACAAGGGCAGATCATATATTGCATAGTGAAGAAGCCTGGACTTTTAGTGCACCATCATCTAAATAGTGAACATTGTACCTAATAAGTAATTTTCCAACCCTCAGCGCCCTCTCCTCCTCCCACCTTTTGGAGTCTCCAGTGTCTGTTATTCCACTCTGTATGTCTATGTGTATTCATTGTTTACCTCCACTTATAAGTGAGCACATACAATATTTGACCTTATGTTTTTGAGTTATTTAAGTTAGGATAATGGCCATCCACATTGCTGTAAAATACATGATTTCAATTCTTTCATATGGCTGAGGAGTATTTCACAGTGTGTATATACATTTTCTTTATCCAATCATCTGTTGATGGACACTTAGGTTGATTCCATGACTTTGCCATTGCGAATAGTAGTGCAATTAACATATGGGTGCAGGTGACTATTGGATATAATGGATTCTTTTCTTTTGGGTAGATACCCCCTACTGGGATTGCTGGGTCAAATAGTTGTTTCAGTTTCATTTCTTTGAGAAATCTCCAAAAATTAACTCACGTTGGATTGAAGGCTAAAATGTAAGATCTGAAACTATAAAAATCCTAGAAGTAAACTTAGGAAATACTCTTCAGGACATGACCAAGACAAATTACTCATGACTAAGACTTCAAAAGCAAAGGCAACAAAAATAAAAATAGACAAACGGTACTTAATTAAATGAAAAATTTCTGTACAGCAAAAATTAATAATATTAATCAATAGAGTGAAAAATACAACTGCAAAATGGAAGGAATCATTTTCAAACCATGCAGCCAACAAAGGACTAGTACCTGAATCTACAAGAGGTAGTACATGCACACCATGGATAAATATGCAGCCATAAAAAGGAACGAGATCATGTCTCTTGTGGGGACATGGATGGAGTTGGAAGCCATCATTCTCAGCAAAGTCACACAGGAACAGAAAAGCAAACACGGCATGTTCGCACTTATAAGTGGGAACTGAATGATGAGAACACATGGACACATCCGGGGAATAACATACACTGGGTGCTGTCAGAGGGGGACTTGGGAAGAGGGAGAACATCAGGAAGAATAGCTAATGGACACTGGGCTTGATGCCTGGGTGATGGGATGATCTGTGCAGCAAACCACCATGGCACACATTTACCTATGTAACAAACCTGCACATCCTGCACACGTACTCCTGAATTTAAAAGTTGAAGAAGAATAAAAGTAATATGCTAAGTGAACAAAGTCATTACCCAATATGACTCCATTTATATAACATTTAGGAAAAAGCAAAATTTAATCTTCAGTCAATAGATCAGTAGTTTCCTGGGGTCTGTGGTAGAGTTGGAGGATTGGCTACAAAAAAAAAAAAAAAAAAAAAAAAAAAAAAAAAAAAAACAGGGCTAGTTTTTGAGAAATAACACTATTGTATGTCTCAATTATGAAGACAAAATTGTGTAGGCATATAAAAATTTACAGAAGTGCCTACTTTAACAACATGGATTCTACTCTATGTAAAGTGTTTCTAAATACACCTGCCAAAATACTGCATACATTCATGCATTATCAATAGATTTTACTTTTTTGTCTTTTAAATGTATTATCAATTTTTAAGAAAATTAGTCTTTATATATTCTTTACATTTCTTAGAAATAATTTAATTACCCACTTTTACATAGTGAGCTGTGGAATATAGATATCTAGCCATTCTCCTGGGAAAGTAATTTCTAGATTCTAATTCTAGGCAGATCATATTTCTTTTCAGTGCATTAAAAAGTAAAAAAAAAAAAAAAAAAAAAAAAAAAAGCCAAATATTTAAAAACCTAAAAATGGTGAAAGTAATTTTGAAGTATGAGTAATAGTAACAGGGATAAGAATGTTTAAACTTTTCTATTAGATAATCCGACTTTCAGAAAGAACACCCAAAGCTGTGTTAGAACACCATCTCACCTCTCCAGTTTTAAATTAAATGTGTAAGTATCATATCTTGTATAACCCTTACCTTGTAAACACTTCGGTTATTTTCTACACCATATAGTATTAGTGAAGTTTTAAAAAAAAATTATTTCCAAATGTTTCTTAATATTTAAAATAATATATTTATCTGTGGTAAGCAGAATAATGAGCCAACACTAAAGATGCCCACCTCCTAATCCCTGGATCTGTGACTATATTAGGTTATATGGCCAAGGAAATTAAAGTTGTAGCTAGAATTAAGGTTGTTAATAACATGACCTAGAGATGCAGATATTATCTTGGATTATCTGGATGGTCCAAGTATTCCCATAAATAAATGAAAAAAGGATAAAGGGAGAGAGAGAGACAAAGAGATGGCAATGTGAGAAGTATTTGTTTTTATTTGCTAGCTTTGGAGTTAGAAGAATGGGACTCAACCAAAGGTACACAAGTGAATTTCAGAAGCTGGAAAAGACGAGATAACCATGTATCCACTAGAGCCTCTGTAAATAAATGTACATCTCTCAGCACCTCAAAATTAGCTTACTAACACCCATTTCAGACATCTGACATCCAGAATTGTAACATAATAAATTTATATTTTTTGAAACACTAAGATGTAATAAATAGTTACAGCATCAAAAGGAAACATACATTTTTTAAAATTATTTTGAGGTAATGTAATTAAAATTATTAATATATTTTATGGGTTATATAAAATTTGGAAGTCAGCTATTAATTAGCCCTTACTGATGTTTATATTTTTATCAGACAATATATCCCATAGAAAAGATTTTTAAAATTTCAACTATTATTTAATTATAAATTATTTTAAAACATATGAAACAAGGAAGTGAACGAGTTTGGGAGTTTGGAATAAAGATTGGGGAGCGGCATAAAAGTGATTTTGTTTAAAATGTATTGCATTACGAGGTAGGGGGAGTGTTCATTAGTCATATGATAATATTTATTGTATCTCAAAAAGCAAAATTGTTTACAAATCTGAAATTCCTACCTATATGATGGTGACTATTTATATGTTCAGATCAGGAAAGTTTGAGTAAATGAAACAAAAATAAAGAAGAAAATACATAGAAGTTCTAGGAATGAAATGAACGAGCAGAATAAGGTTATATTATGACCCTAGGCATGGAAAAATAATAATAGATAATTATTACAATGACCTGGAAAAAATATTTTGAAGGAGCAGATTATGATTTTTCTAATAATGTGGAGAGGTTGAGAACAAAGAGAAGTTTGCAGAATTTTGCAGCTGTAAAGCTTTGATTAACTTGAAAGAATTTCTGACTGGAGTCAGTGACTCACCCCTGTAATCTCAGTACTTTGGGAGGCTGAGGCGAGCAGATCATGTGAAGTCAGGAGTTCGAGATCAGCTTGGCTAACATGGTGAAACACGGTCTCTACTAAAAATACAAAATTAGCCAGGCATGGTAGTGCATACCTGTAATCCCAGCTATTCAGGAGGTTGAGACTCGAGAATCGCTTGAACCTGGGAGGCGGAGGTTACAGTGAGCCTAGATCTCACCGTTGAACTCCAGCCTGGGCAACAAGAGTGAAACTCAAGTCTCAAAAAAAAAAAAAAAAAAAGTAACTTCAGAGTTTTGAAGACTGAACTTTTATACAATTTAGAAGATTGATTCAATGGTGAAATGGAGAAAGACATTTCAAACATTGGAAATAAACCATTTTATGGGGTTAGGGAAAAGAAAGACTTGAGTAGGAACATCAAGGACAAACCTGATGAAAATATTTATATGATACAACACATTTAAACCCCTGTCATCTGTAGCAAGAAGTTCCACTCTACCTTCACCTACCACAAAAAGTCCTCCCCAGAGCCCATGACCCTTGACTTATTCTCTGACCTTAGTTCCTATACAGCTCCCCTTTATTCTCCACAATCATATTAAGACCAATTCTATGGCCGGGCGCGGTGGCTCAAGCCTGTAATCCCAGCACTTTGGGAGGCCGAGACGGGCGGATCACGAGGTCAGGAGATCGAAACCATCCTGGCTAACACGGTGAAACCCCGTCTCTACTAAAAAATACAAAAAACTAGCCGGGCGTGGTGGCGGCGCCTGTAGTCCCAGCTACTCGGGAGGCTGAGGCAGGAGAATGGCGGGAACCCGGGAGGCGGAGCTTGCAGCGAGCTGAGATCCGGCCACTGCACTCCAGCCGGGGCGGCAGAGCAAGACTCCGTCTCAAAAAAAAAAAAAAAAAAAAAAAAAAAAAAAAAGACCAATTCTATTAATCTTAATACAGTCTCTCACCACTGTATATTTAAAATCCATTTTAGGATGTTTGCACCTTTTCTCTCTACGTAAAGGTATGTGGATTTAGAATGTTATTCACCAGAGGACAATGTGAAAAAATCACATGTGACTTAAGCTCCTTCATATCCTATTAGCTATAATTGGTCACATGAACTGTAAGAAAATCCCAGGCAGGTTGACATTGCTTCCAAATGCCCAAGAAACAAAGGATGAACCATGTTTAATGAGCACTTACAATCTCTATTCCATGGGCTCTATTTTTCCTCCAATAATCTATTCTCGATAACTTTATAAATGCTATTTTACTAAAATGTTAAGTCTACCAAGTCTATTTCAAACTTAAAATCTTAAATGGTTCCACATTGGTTGCAAGATTATTTCCCTAATACCTGTTCAATTTCATCATTCACCACATTTTATAAGACTACCAATAATTCAGCCATTTCTGTATATGAACTCAGTGAATACAGCATGTTTATTTAGTTCATGCCTGTGTTTTTCTCACATACTGTTGTATTACTTCATATTCTTCTTCCTCTTGTTTTGTTGTTGTTGTTGTTGTCCTCGCTTTTTGGTTTGTTTTTTTTGATAGGGTCTTGTTCTGTTGTCCTGTCTGGAGTGCAGTGGCAATTGTAATTTACTGCAGCTTCTATATCCTGGTCTTTAATTACCCTCCCATCTCAGCCTCCTGAGTAGCTGAGACTACAGGTGTGCACCACCACACCTGGCTAATTTTTTAATTTTTTTTTTAAATTTTTAGTAGAGATGAGGTCTTGCTATGTTGTCCAGCCTGGCTCCTGTATTATCGAGCCCATTTCAATATCCAGGAGAGGTCCTTGTTTCTTGTAATATGTTTTCTCCCTGAGAAAGTCAATCACTTTTTTTATGTGCAACACGATACTATTTATTTTCTTTACTGTTCCATCTTTATACTGTTGGAAAACAAATAATGTATTCACACTTTAATGCAAATACTAGAGTATGAGTTTCCTGTAGGTTCTGTCTATTTTTTATTTATTATGATTCTATTAACAAATCCCAAGATCTATTGTGTAAGAGATTGTAAAGTATTTACTAAATTTGTTCATAATTAATGAATAAATTCTCGAAGTATGTGGAGTCCTTAAAGGAATATTTTGTTTGAATTTCTGTGTTGGGTAAGTTTAGGGGAAATAATCGTTGGATCAACCAGGAAAATATGCATTAACATATAAATATTGTAATATTACTAAGATAAATCTGTGCAGAAAAGATTCTGAGTTGATATAATTGTTTTAATATCTCAGGAAATAATACTTAATTTTTATTCTAATAATCTATATAAGGACATCAAACATATCACTTTTTAAGATATATATTTGTTCATCTATATTTATTTAACATAAATTTAATAAATACAAATATATATTTTTTAATATAATTGTTTATTATGTTGGGGAAAGATTAAGAGTTTTTTCTATAAAGAGATCCAATTAGCAAATCAGAATTCGTAACAGTGCTTTCTTAATAAAAGCATTTGAATTAAATATAGAAAATAGCATATACAAGAAGAAATAAGCCTAGAAGATGCAAATAACATTATGAATTTTAGACAAATGTCTTGTCATTATCAAAAGCTTTTTGATGTTAATTTTATTATTTTAAAACTGACCATTTCAAACTCACATATATTTGAAGTTTAAAAGTAGCTTACTTTAGATATCATAAGGCTTTTGTATTGACAGTTTAAAAAAACTGTAATTGAAGCAAATTAACAGAGGCAGCCTTTCATCTTAGAATAGACAGTCCCTGAACATATGTATCAGTAGTTTTAAAATTTGAAGAGCAAAGAAGGCACAGATGAGGACAGATCTCATTTTGTTTTGTTGTGATATCACTGTTACTGATTAGGTTTTACTTACTTATAACAATAATAAAAGAGAGAGAGATTGCAATATTAGAAAGGCAAAGGTAGATTTATAAAACAAGTATCATAAGGTTAAAAGTCAATATTTAGATTAGAAAATTGTGGATGCAAATAGAAAAGCTTCACATCTTATGGTTGCTGTTTATTGTTGGAGATTAGATAATCCACAGCTCTTATCACCAGAGAACATTTGAGTAGGTTTATCAATTACACTAATTAGAACAGAAACAAAACTCCTTTATGTTCAAATAATCACTACTCAACACAGGTAAATCTTGATACTAGATTTGATTAAGACACTTTTGTCCTGTTTACATTTTTTTCATTTCTGAAGTCCTAATAATTTATTTCTTTGCAAAACAAATAATCTAGACCTTTTGAGGAAAAAAATCAATAATTTTTAATACCGTTTTGATTACCTGTTAATGTTTTTAAAAGAGTATCTGTTAATTTATTATTTTCTCCAGGATTTTAAAATTGTTTCCTATTAACATAAACGGTTTACTAGAAATTGAACAACCTACTGTTCACCTTCTTTTTTTGCATAGTGGATCACCAATGGGGGTTTGAAAATTAATTGGTCATATTAAAATGAATGTGGATTTAATCTCTGATCCATACTCTGATTTAAGTTTAACTCTCAGCCTATATCAATTTTACTCCAAAATCATTGAGAGATTTTAAGTGGAGTTTCTGTGTAATGACCATAATATAGTTTATATATAGTTTTTCATAATCAATGTACTGCACACTTTCACAAATTACTGCATGCCTGCAGTCACTCCATTACACAAATTGTCACATAAGTTCAACTTTCAATCTTACTAAAATATTTGTCTAAAATTGACTTGTAAAGATTTCTTTTTGCATTACCTTGAACTGCACATGACAATTTTGTTTAAAAAGACAAAATTTAGTTAGGTATATCTAGCAACTTTTGAAATGTATTCCAGAATCCTTAGTTTATAATATGATAATTGATATTTTTATTGACATCAATTGTGATAATAATACCTAATTTGATAAACACTAATTATTGGCTGAATGATTAAATGGCAGAGAACTTTACGTGATTAGTATAGTCAAACTTTGTCCTTTGTAAAAGTAAAACTTTTGAACTTAGATTTTGTATCATTGTACCATATTGAAGAGAGTCTCATATCTGGTAGCACTCACAGATGAGAATAGCATGTAACTTATATTTATATATTCACAGATCTAATATTCATAGCAAAGCATTCTGTGATTGGTGGGTTAGATGCTAGAACACTATTACAGTTTATCAAACACTAAGTGCACAATGACTGGGCACAGTTGAGATGAGTTTCTCTACATTATGGTTTTAAATTTGATAAGTAATCTTGTTCAGTTCCTTTTGTGTGTTTGGTATAATAACAGAGCAAATAATAGAGCAGGTTATTGAAGCAAATGAAAGGAATTTCAGTGATTATGATACGCATGATGGTATGGTGCTTTGGATACAAAAGATTTGTAAGTTATTTAGGAATTTGAGCACAATAACTGTGTACCAGGCCTTGGTTTTCTAAGCAGTTCTTTTTAAGGCACTACTTCTTAAGCTACCTCAGGGTAAAGAAATGTAGAATCTACCTGACAGGTTAGAAAAAATAATATCTAAAGCTCTATATATTCTTGTCAGCAATGTGCAGCCATTCATCTGAGTTGATTTCAATGGTAAAGCATCAAAGTGAATAAACATTACTTTTCATGAATGAACTGATCATTGGAGAAATTTTTATGTGGTGCAAAAAGTACAGATTTAGGGTTTAAACAAGTCTTGCATCTTAGCTCTGCGATAAGCTATGTGACCTTGGAAATAGAAGAAACTACGACATCCAGAACTTTAATTTCCTCAACTGTTAAATGACAATGACAACCTTAATTTCACATTTGGTGAGTGTTATATGCAATTAAGCACATATATTGACCAGCTCTTGATAATTACTAGTATGCTGGATAAATGCTACTCTCCATCATAGACACATTGTGACACAGACTATCAGAGTCCCCCAAACCTTGTGCTAAATGCTAACGTAAAAAAAAGGACTCAGTGCTAGTTATACATATACAGCATCTACACCTTTCTGTCTGTAGTCAAGATACCTCATTACTAATAGAAAAGTTTAGAATTAACAGTTTTTTTTTAATCTCAGAGGATCATTTTTTTCCCAAACACAACCCAAATTATGTGTATGCTCCTCATGCTTTAGCTATATTGAGTACCCATTTGGAGCAAGGGAGAACTATCATTGTTAATACCATGCTAGATACTCAATAAACACATTCATTGAATCAGAAAATATGTTCTTTATTTTGTGCTTTATGGTTAAGCCTAATAAAATTTTGCATTAAGTAAGACTTTATGCCTGGATAATAACTGTTTGCACATTAAAATTTTGGATCAAACTGAATCTCTGATGTAAAATAAAAGGCTTATGGAATTCAAACTTCATTCTGGGATTCCCTAAGAGATTGACCAAGATGGACTTATAAAGTTCTCTTCAGCTTGATTAAACTTCAGACAAAATTTTTGCTGAATCTAGGCTCCTGATCTCCCTTTTCATAAAGCATTTTCTTTAGAAAATTTGTATTTGTAAATTCTTTCACTGCCCCTGGAAAATGTAAATCTTTATATTGCCAGTTTTAAAAACCAGGAGTGCTTTCTTTTTTTAACTTTTATTTTAAATTCAAGGGTACATGTTTAGAACATACGGGTTTGTTACACAGGTAAATGTGTGTCTTGGGGTTCGTTGTACAGATTACTTCATCACCCAGATATTGAGCCTAGTATCCATTAGTTATTTTTCCTGCTTCCCTCTCTCCTCTTACCCTCTACCCCACAACAGGCCCCAATGAGTGTTGCTCTCTTCTATGTGTCCACGTGTTCTCATCATTTAGCTTCTATTTGTAAGTGAGAACATGCGGTACTTGGTTTTCTGTTTCTGCATTTTCTGGTTTATTGGTTTTCTGTTTCTGTTTTTCCTAAGGATAATGATCTCCAGATTCATCCATGTCCCTGCATAGGACCCTCATTCTTTTTTATGGCTGCATAGTATTCCATGGTGTACATGTACCAGATTGTCTTTATCTTGTTTATTATTGATGGGAATTTGGGTTGATTTCATGTCTCTGCTATTGCGAATAGTGCTGCATTAAACATATGTGTACATGTTTCCTTATAATATAGTGGTTTATATTTCATATTTCTTTGGGTATATACTCAGTGATAAAATTACTGACCAGTTGACCCAGAAGTGCTTTTTCAATGACTGGAGAGACATCCCTTTGAAATGTAATCATCCAGAAAAACAGTGCCCCTATCTCCAGGTCTTCGTAGGAGGGTAGGAGCCTAATTTATGTGGGTGCCAATTAGCAAATACAGGTGACCTCACTGCAGAGAAAAAAATTTCAAACTCAGTGATTACTCAATGTGCTAGATACATGCCATTGATCAGACTCTTCACAAACATCCTCCAGTACTGTGCCACAGCTGACCCCAGCATTTAAAAACTCTTTTGCCCTTGTTTCAATGAAGTTGAGCTCAGACTTAGTTCTGGTCTTTCTCTCATGTTAAAATAGCCATGAATAAAGCCTTCTTTGCCTGTTTGCACTTTGTCCAGTGCAATTTTTGCTTTGAAAATAGGTTAATTTTCTTTCAGGCAAAAGGAGCCATAAATAAAACTTAGCCTAATTGAAAATAAAATAGATCATTTATTTTGTTTCTAATAAAAATCATTGTTTTCAACTTTTGTAATTTTAAATTATATATGTATACATATGTGGATACATATTTACACACTCATATATCCCTTCTATTTATCACTTAATGAAAGTATCAGCAGTGGATTTGCCTTTGCGGTATACAGTAATACCAATTCAAAAACCATACAACATATATTATTCAAAGGCAACACCATAGACAATTAAACACAGAATTTGCAATTTTCCCTGAATTCAACTAATTGGTTTAAGTGTTGGTATTTGTCCTGGTGCCACAAAATGTAATCAAGATTAAGTTTGACTATAATATTAGGTGTATTCAATATTTATTTGACAAAAATTAAAATATTATATTGGACTATATCCTCAAAGGAATGGTTTTACATTTAAAGTTCATCTTTGTTAAAACTTATTTCCTGGGCATTTATAAATATGATATATTAAGCTGGTTCAGTTATTTTTCTAATTATAGTTGACTAATAGCTGAACAAAAAAGAACCTAATTACACATCAACTCTTCTAGTCTATTATTTCTTAAATCATGGGAGGTTTTTATTGCATTTTATCTATTAAGTGTGTGTATCATATATATACATACATAAATACATATATATAGTGTAAGTAATACATTTAATATATAATACACATAGATAATATATGTTATACACATGCACGCAGAAAAAGATGTTTAATATTTTATGTTGACTGAATTTATTCTGTATAAAGTAAACTTTCAAACAAACTTGATTTGAAAAATGAAATTGATAAATTCGAGTCTAATATTTATTTAGGTGTCTATAATCTTAATATATTTAAAAATACATATTACTCAAAAGCCTATTTAATTAAAAATATTTAGAATTTATTTTATAACAAAATATTAAACTATACCACACTCGTGAAATACCAGAATGTTGTCCATTGTTTTCAGTCTGTCACACCATCTTCTCAAAAGCAACTATAAAAACCTAAGCAATAATTTAGGATAGAATAGTATTTAATAGGAGTGTAAAAAATAACTTTGTAATGTACTATGAACTCCTTTAAAAAATACTTGAAGTCTTTGTGATCTGCAAGTCAACTGGTAATATTTCAGATATATTCCCTCTCCCTGATTCATCCCGCTGAAATGTGTCACCGTGTAACCCTTCAGAGACTCAGAACAATACTCTTAAAATTTAAGGGAGAGGATCTTTTAAGAAAGTATAGTCTTTTTAAAAATAGTAAGAAATACATTTTTAAGAAATAAAATTTTTCACAGTTAAATTACTATAACAAATGACATAAATGCCATTGATTTCCATGAAATTTGGATTAGATTTTCAATGTCTAAAATTGTGGCGAGCTGATTCAAATACAGAGTGACATATAATATTGCAATAATTACAGTCCTTCTTCTTTTTCAGAGAAGAAAGTATGTAACTAATGCAAACACCAAAATCAGTATACACAGTTTGTATTAGTTAAGTCTTTTTGGCTATAAGCAATAAAAACTACATCTAACTTTTTTTTTTTTTAGACTTGGACATTTGAAACATTACTGGGACAAATCATGTAAGAGGAAGGGATTGTACATTAAAATTTAGGAGGTAGCTAATAAGGATCAACTCTCTGGTAGCTCAACAGCAAGGGCCCTGGAGCCCTTTTATGGATCTCTGACATGTGAAGTGACTCAGTTCCAGCGAGCTCAATATTACCAATTACTTTTTTCCACATGTCTCAAAGGCTAGGTAGAGAATCTGATTTGCTTGGTCCCAATGCCTGTTTTTTAATCTCTACTCTTGGAATAACAGTAACAGACAAGGCAATCTCATAGTTATGTTGTAAACATGTGCAGGAGCAGCTCTCTCTCCACACACATGCATACACACACACACACACACACACACACACACACACAGACACGCAAAAACACTTATTTATTTGTCTTTCTCAGAAAGGGAAAAAACAGCTGTGACTTAAAAAGCTTCAAATGTATTTTCTATATAGTGAAAACTGATATTTAATTAGCTTTGTTCTACTTTGTGATGATAAAGAATAGTACAACTCATGTATGCTATTACATAAAAACCTCTAGGCAATGCTCACTACCTTGTCTTAAACTTGTTTTGCTTTTTTGATGATTTCTGAAATATATTTAAAAGAAGAAAACATATAGTTAAAATTAACCTTAAAACATTCATTTTAATACATAGGGAATATATGAATAACTGAAAAAATCATTTAAAAAGGCAAATGCTGATAAAGGTAATGGATGGACACTGTGGTAATGTTGATACTTCCAGATGGGGAAATTTAAGTGAATGATGATAATCTAATAAAATGATACTCTAAACTTGGTTTGTCTAACAGCAATGGAAAGAAAAGTGTAACAAAAAGGCTAATGAGCAGCACATTAATAGCACTTAACTTTGTGTATTTACATAAGTGGAAATATTTGTGGATGTTCAGTAAACTGTAAAAAGAAATTGTAAAACATGTATTTAACAGGAAAAACTAAACTTCATATGACAGAAGCATTATATGCAATTGTATCAATTAGAAAATACAAACCAGCAAATTTAAAAAAATGTGTAGCTCTTCTTTAAAATCCCTTAAGTCTCTTTTCAGTCTTTCAATCTTTTTTCCATTCTCCCTTTGCCTCCTCTCCCATGTTCTCCCCTCCTCCCACCCCCCTAATCTAAATCATACTGATGATTGTAAGGCTTACATGCCTTATGCAGAATGATCATCTTTTGAATCTTCTGGTGATTATTCGTGGTTTAATTTAGGTTGTACTTTGCTACTCCATTTTCCTTGTCATCTGGAAGTTATTATATTTCTAAAGGACTGATGGATTCCATTTAAACAATTTTGGCTAGAATCCAACATAAATGATATGCACTTTATGATGCACCACATTAGAAGACATAATAACTAATAGACTCATATTCTAGGTGCTAAGATTGGCCATTGAACTGGCGTGATTATATTTTGATTCTTCTACTGTAAAGTTATTTGCAAGTAGAAGGTATAATGCGTAATGACACTTTGGCATTAAATGACCATTCAGTTTCTTATCAACCACTCTCATCTAATGTTTTAAAACCATTATATATGCTTGCCTAAATAAATGCCTTATCAGGATTGTAAAAGGAATTGTTTAATTTGTTTAATTGCGTCATTTCTTATATGTAGATTAGCCAACTTCTATACACTGTAAATCATCCTTATCAAGTAAAATAGTAAATTATCCTAGAATATCATCACCAATGGAAAGAAGACACTTGTTTATTTTTTCCTTTATCAATTTTCAAATAAAGCAATTGTATGAATAGCCCTTTCAATGTAACATAAATGACATATTTTTTAGAACTTAAGACACAAACATTGTTTATTAATTGGTGACAATACTCTTTCACTAATTTGGGGTCTAGAATTGAAAAATGCTCTACTGTGGGAAGTTCAAATTAATGGTGCACCTTCTCTTCATTTATGTACTAACAAGATATATACATTGACATAGGTGCTATTGATTTTGATGTAGCTATGTATTTTATAAATAAGAAAATAAGTTTTCATACCACAAAATATTTAATTACAGGTTGTCCATAATCTTATGAGAAAATTTCACAAGCTTGAAATTATCATCTTATTTTAACTTATCTGTAGATGAATGCAATCCCAATCGTAATCCCAAAAACATATTTTGTAGATATCAAAAAATTGATTCAAAAATTTATATGGAGGGACAAAAACCTCAAGATAGCCAACTAAGTATTGTAGAAGAAAAAAGGTGAAGAACTAATGCTGCCCAACTTCCAGCGTTCCTTTAAAGCTACAGTAATGAGGAAAATGTGATATTGGAAAAAGAGTAAACAGGTCAGTGGAACTGTTAGAGCCCAGATAAAGACCTACATAAATATCATCAACTGATCTTTGACAAACAACAAAGGGAATACAATGAAGAAAATATAGTCTTTTCATAAAATGGTACTGATCAACTGGATATCTATGTGCAAAAAAAGTTGTAAATATATAAATATAGACACATGCCTTACAATAGTCACAAATAAAACCTCAAGATGGATCACAGACTGAAATGTAAAAAACCAAAACTTTAAGACTCATAACCATAGGAGAAAATCTAGATGGCTAAGATTTGGTGAAGACATTTTAGATACAATCTTGAAGGGAAAATCCATGAAATAATTAATATCATGAACTTTATTAAAATTAAAAAAATCTTCCTCTTAAAAAGATACTATCAAGAGAATTTTTTAAAATCCATAAACTAGAAGAAAATATTTGCAAAAGACAAATCTGATAAATAACTATTATTTAAAATATACCAAGAACACTTACAATTCAACAATATGAAAACAACCTGGTAGCCAGACTGCCTCTCTAGAAATGCAGCAGGCCCAGTCAGGCGCTTATAGATAAAACTCCCATCTCCCTGGGATGGAGCACCTGTTGAAAAGGGCGACTGTGGGCAAAGCTTCAGCAGACTTAAATGTTCCTGCCTGCCAACTCTGAAGAGAGCAGCGCATCTCCCAGCACAGCACTCGAGCTAAGGGACAGACTGCCTCCTCAAGTGGGTCCCTGACTCTAGTGCCTCTTGATTGGGAGACACCTCCCAGCAGGGGTCCACAGACACCTCATACAAGTGAGCTCCAGCTGGCATCTGGCAGGTGCCCATCTGGGATGAAGCTTCCAGAAAAAGGAACAGGCAGCAATCTTTGCTGTCCTGCAGCCTCTGATGGTGATACCCAGGCAAACAGGGTCTAGAGTGGACCTCCATCAAACTCCAGCAAACCAGCAGCAAAGGGGCCTGACTGTTAGAAGGAAAACTAACAAACAGAAAGGAACAGTATCGACAGCAACAAAAAGGACATCCACTCAGAGACCCCTTCCAAAGGTCACCAACATCAAAGACCAAAGGTAGACAAATCCATGAAGATAGGGAGAAGCCAGTGCAAAAAGACTGAAAATTGTGAAAACCAGAGCACCTATTCTCCTCCAAAGGATCACAAGTCCTCGTCAACAAGGGAACGAAACTGGATGGAGAATGAGTTTGACAAATGGACAGAAGTAGGTTTCAGAAGGTGGGTAATAACAAACTCCTCCAAGCTAAAGGAGCATGTTCTAACCCAATGCAAGGAAGCTAACAACCTTGAAAAAAGGTTAGACGAATTGCTAATTAGAATAACCAGTTTTGAGAAGAACATAAATGACCTGATGGAACTGAAAAACACAGCATAAGAACCTTGTGAGGCATACACAAGTATCAGTAGCCGAATCAATCAAGTGAAAGAAAGGGTATCAGAGATTGAAGATCAACTTTATTTCATGAAATAAAGTAAAAAGACAAGATTACATAAAAAAGAATGAAAAGGAATGAACAAAGCCTCCAAGAAATATGGGACTATGTGAAAAGACCAAACCTACGTTTGATTGGTGTACCTGAAAGTGATGGGGAGAATGGAATCAAGTTGGAAAACACTCTTCAGGATATTATCCAGGAGAACATCCCCAACCTAGCAAGGCCAATGTTCAAATTTGGAAAATACAGAGAACACCACAAAGATACTCCTCAAGAAAAACAACCCCAAGACACATAATCGTCAGATTCACGAAGGTTGAAATGAAGGAAAAAATACTAAGGGCAGCCAGAGAGAAAGGTCGGGTTACCCACAAAGGAAAGCCCATAAGACTAACAGCAGACCTCTCGGAAGAAATCTACAAGCCAGAAGAGAGTTGGGGCCAATATTCAACATTCTTAAAGAGAAGAATTTTCAACCCAGAATTTCATATCCAGCCAAACTAAGCTTCATAAGCAATGGAGAAATAAAATCCTTTATGGGCAAGCAAATGCTGAGAGATTTTTGTCAACACAAGGCGTGCCTTACAGGAGTTCCTGAAGGAAGCACTAAACATGGAAAGGAACAACCAGTACCAGCCACTGCAAAAACATACCAAATTGTAAATGCCATTGACACTATGAAGAAACTGAATCAATGAATGGGCAAAATAACCAACTAGCATCATAATGACAGGATCAAATTCACACATAACAATATTGACTTCAAATGTAAATGGCTAAATGCCCCAATTAAAAGAGACAGACCGAAAATCAGATAGAGTCAAGACCCATTGGTGTGCTGTATTCAGGACACCCATCTCATGTTCTCATGTGCAAAGCCACATGTAGGCTCAAAATAAAGGGATGAAGAAATATTTACCAAGCAAGTGGAGAGAAAAAAAAAAAAAAAAAAAAAAAAAAAAAAAACCAACATGGATGGGAGTTGCAATCCTGGTCTCTAATAAAAAACGGATTTTAAACTGACAAAGATCAAAAGAGATAAAGAGGGGCACTACATAATGGTAAAGTGATCAATGCAAGAAGAAGAGCTAAGTATCCTAGATATATATACACCCAATATAGGAGCACCCAGATTCATAAAGCAAGTTCTTAGAGACCTACAGAGAGACTTAGACTCCTACACAATAATAGTGGGAGACTTTAACACCCCATTATCAATATTAGACAGAACAATGAGACAGAAAGCTAACAAGGATATTCAGGACTTGAACTCAGCTCTGGACCAAGCGGACCTAATAGACATCTACAGAACTCTCCACCCCCAATCAACAGAATGTACATTCTTCTCAGCACTTCATCGCATTTATTCTAAAACTGATCACATAATTGGAAGTAAAACACTCCTCAGCAAATGCAAAAGAACAGAAAAATAATAACAGTCTCTCAGACCACAGTGCAATCAAATTAGAACTCAGGATTAAGAAACACACTCAAAGCCTCAAAACTACATGGAAACTGAAAAACCTGCTCCTAAGTGACTACTGGGTAAATAACGAAATAAAAGCAGATATAAATAAGTTACTTGCAACCAATGAGAACAAATACACAATGTACCAGAATCTCTGGGACACTGCTAAAACAGTGTTTAGAGGGAAATTTATAGCACTAAATGCCCACAAAAGAAAGCAGGAAAGACCTAAATCAATACCCTAACATCAAAATTAAAATAACTAGAGAAGCAAGAGCAAACAAATTCAAAAGCTAGCAGAAGACAAGAAATAACTAAGATCAGAGCAGAATTGAAAGAGATGGAGACACAAAAAACACTTCAAAAAAATCAATGAATCCAGGGGCTGGTTTTTTGAAAAGGTCAACAAAATAGACCGCTAGCCAGACTAATAAAAAGAAAAGATAGAAGAATCAAACAGACACACTAAAAAATGATAAAGGAGATATCACTACTGAAATCCAAACTACCATCAGAGAATATTATAAACACCTCTGCTCAAATAAACTAAAAAATCTACAAGAAATGGATAAATTCCTGGACACATACACCCTCCAAAGTCTAAACCAGGAAGAAGTCAAATTCCTGAATAGACCAATAACAAGTTCTGAAATTGAGGCAGTAATTTATAGCCTACCAACCAAAAAAAGTCCAGGACCAGATTGATTCATAGCCAAATTCTACGAGAGAAACAAAGAGGAGCTAGTACCATTCCTTCTGAAAGTATTCCAGAGAATAGAAAAAGAGGGAATTCTCCCTAACTCATTTTATGAGGCCAGAACCTGATACCAAAACCTGGCAGAGACACACACAAAACAGAAAATTTCAGGCCAGTATCTCCGATGATTATCAATGTGAAAATCCTCAGTATAATACTGGCAAACCAAATCCAGCAGCACATCAAAAAAGCTTACCCACCATGATCAAGTCAGCTTCATCCCTGGGATGTAAGGCTGGTTCAACATATGCAAATCAATAAAGGTAATGTATCACATTAACAGAATAAATGACAAAAAACACATGATTATCTCAATAGATGCAGAAAAGGCCTTTGATGGAATTCAACAGTCCTTCATGCTAAAAACTCTCAATGAACTAGGTATTAATGGAATGTATCTCAAAATAATAAGAGCTACTTATGACAAACCCACAGCCAATATCATACTGAGTGGGCAAAAACTGGAGGCATTCCCTTTGAAAACTATGCACAAGATAAGGATGCCCTCTCTCACCATTCCTATTCAATATATTATTGGAAGTTCTGGTCACGACACTCAGGCAAGAGAAAGAAATAAAGCATATTCAAATTGAAAGAGAGGAAATCAAATTATCTCTGTTTGCAGATGATGTAATTTTATATTTAGAAAACCCCATTGTCTCAGCCCCAAATCTTCTTAAGCTGATAGGCAACTTCAGCAAAGTCTCAGGATACAAAATCAATGTGCAAAAATCACAAGCATTCCTATACACCAAAAAATAGACAGAGCCAAATCATGAGTGAACTCCCATTCACATTGCTACAAAGAGAATAAAACACCTAGGATTACAACTTACAAGGAATGTGAAGGATCTCTTCAAGGAGAACTACAAACCACTGTTCAAAGAAATAAGAGAGGACACAAACAAATGGATAAACATTCCATGCTCATGGATAAGAAGAATCAATATCGTGAAAATGGCCATACTCCTCAAAGTAATGTATAGATTCAATGCTATTCCTATCAAGCTGCCATTGATTTTCTTAACAGAATTAAAAAAAACTACTTTAAATTTTATATGGAACCCAAAAAGAGTCCATACATATAGCCAAGACAATCCTAAGCAAAAAGAACAAAACTGGAGGCATCATGCTATGTGACTTAGAACTATATTACAAGTCTACAGTAACCAAAACAGCATGGTACTAGTACCAAAACAGATATATAGACCAATGGAATAGAACAGAGGCCTCAGAAATAACACCACACATCTACAACCATATGATATTTGACAAACCTGACAAAAACAAGCAATGGGAAAAGGTTCCCTATTTAATAAATGGTGTTGGGAAAACTGACTAGCCATATGCAGAAAATTGAATTTGGACTCCTTCCTTACACCTTATACAAAAATTAACTCAAGATAAATTTTGTTTAGATCTTAAACATAAGACCTAAAACCATACAAACCCTAGAAGAAAACCTAGGCAATACCATTCAAGACATTGGCATGGGCAAAGACTTTATACATATAACACTAAAAGCAGTGGCAGCAAAAGCAAAAATTGACAAATGGGATCAAATTAAACTAAAGAGCTTCTGCATTGCAAAAGACACTATCATCAGAGTGAACAGGCAACCTACAGAATAGGAGAAAATTTTTGCAATCTATCCATCTGACAAAGGACTATTTTCAGGAATGTACAAAAACTAAACAAATTTACAAGAAAAAAACAAACAACCCCATCAAAAAGTGGGCAAAGGATATGAACAGTCAAGAAGACACTTATGCAGCCAACAGACATATGAAAAAAAGCTCATCATCACTAGTCATTGGAGAAATGCCAGTCAAAACCACAAAGAGATGCCAGTTAGAATGGTAATCATTAAAAAGTTAGGAAACAACAGATGCTGATGAGGATGTGGAGAAATAGGAATCCTTTTACATTGTTGGTTGGAGTATAAATTAGTTCAACCATTGTGGAAGACAGTGTGGCAATTCCTCAAGGATCTAGAACCAGAAATACCATTTGACCCAGCAACGCCATTACTGAGTATATACCCAAGGGATTATAAATCATTCTACTATGAAGACACATGCACATGTATGCTTATTGTGGTATTGTTCACAATAGCAAAGACTTGGAACTAACCCAAATGCCCATCAATGATTGACTGGATAAAGAAAATGTGGTACATATGCACCATGGAATACTACACAGCCATAAAAAAGGATGAGTTCATGTTCTTTGCAGGACATGGATGAAGCTGGAAACCATCATTCTCAGCAAATTAACACAAGAACAGAAAATCAAACACTGCATGTCCTCACTCATAAGTGGGAGTTCAACAATGAAAACACATGGATACATGGATACAGGGAGGGGAACATCACACAGTGGGGCCTGTCAGGGAGTAGGCTCCTAGGGGAGGGGTTGCATTAGGAGAAATACCTACTGTAGGTGTCAGGTTGATGGGTGCAGCCAACCACCATGGCACGTGTATACCTATGTAACAAACCTACATATTCTGCACATGTATCCCAGAACTTAAAATATCATTAAAAAATTAAAAAGAAACAAACAAACAACCCAATTAAGAATGAATCAAAGACCTTAACCGTCACCTCACCAAAGAAGATATACAGATGGCAAAAAAAAGCATGTGAAAAGATACTGTACATAATATTTATCATATTTCATCAGGGAAATGCAAAGTAAAACAGCAATGACACACCATTACAAGTCTATTAGAATGACCATAATTCAGAACACTGACACCTCCAAATGCTGGTGAGGATGTGGAGCAACAGGACCTCTCATTTATTGTTGGTGGCAATGGAAACTGCTACAGCTACTTTAGAAGACAATCTGGTGATTTCTTAACAAAACTAAACATAATCTTAGCATATGATTCAGCAACTATACGGTTTGGCATTTATCCTAATGATTTGAAAACCTATGTCCACACAAAATTCTGCACATGGCTATTGATAGCAGCTTTATTTATAATTGTCAATGACTTAGAAGCAACCAAGAGCTCTTCAACAGGTGAATGAATAAATAAACTGTGGTACCTCCAAACAGTGGATTACTATTCAGTACTAAAAATAAGTAAACTATTAATTAATACATGAAAAGATATACAGTTAATTTAAATGTGTTTCTAACTAAAAAATCCAGTCTGAAAGACTACATACCATACGATTCCAATTATGTGGCATTCTGGAAAATGTAAAACTACGTACACAGTAAAATGATGAGCAGTTACCAGGAATAGGGGAAAGGATGTGATGAATAGGTGTGATGTAGGGAATTGTCAGAGCAGTGAAAATACTGTCTATGATACTATAATAATGGATACATTTTGTTATACATTTGTCCAAACTCATACAATATACTGCAACAAGAGTGAACCCTAATGCAAACTATGGATTTTGGGTGTAATGTGATATTGGAAAAAGAATAGATAAACGGGTCAATGGAACAGAGTAGAGAGCCCAGAAATAGACCAACGTAAATATCATCAACTGATCTTTGACAAACAACAAAGGCAACACAATGAAGAAAAGATAATCTTTTCAGAAAATGGTACTGATTTGGATGATGATTTGTCAATGAGACTACCCAGGGGTGGAGCCGAAGAACATATGGGAAATCCCTGCACCTTCCTCTGAATTTTGCTGTGAAATTAAAACTGCTCTAAAAAATAAATTCTTGAAAAATTGTTATCTTCTATTTATTTTACCAATATTTATAGAAACTTAACACAAAGAGCACTATTATAGATACCAAAAATTCAGAGGTAGATTCTGCCTTTGAGGTGCAAGAAACAACCAAAATTGTATTGTATTATACCCAAATGAAAAAAAAAAGTCATAAAAAGAATAGAAAAATGGTTTTCAGAGACATTCTAAGCATACTAGGAGGTTGGTAATTAATTGCATGCCTGAGCTTGGAATAGTATATATACCCCCACATCAATTTGGCATATACTAAAGGACAATTATTTCACCCTACATGCTCATATATGAGGAGAAACACATTTGAATAGATAAATTAATATATTTTAAATTTGTGAGTTCCTAAGCATGTTGTACACAGCCTATATAACCACTTTAGTTTTTCTTAATTAAGATGATCTTTATGAAGAGTCACATATGCTCTCACATTCTACTTATAAAACTATACTTGTGTATTATTTCATTAATAATTTAATTGTTAATATCACAAAGGCAAAGACACTATTTGCTCATACATGGAGAAAAAAATATCATATATTCTCAACAATTCTTTTCAATTAAATGATTCTTAAGTTATTGTTGGAGAATATTTTTTGAAGTATCTATTTTGTGGTGGGCAGGTTAAAACAGTGAAGATAAAGAATGATTAAAATGTAAATCTTGCCTTGGAAATTGTTAAAAATAGGATAAATATGGCATATCCCTACTTCTTCTACTTTATAACTTATTAGAGTAGATGTAGGATAGAAAACAATGAGCTAGAAAGCATTTGGGTTAATTATTGACTTGCAAAATATGTGGAAACATTTAATAATGTAGGTGTTCTACAGCTGTTAGCTCAATGAATCAATGAAATACAACAGTACTGAAAGTAAAAATGTGTTTCTAATGATTACTTTTGTGCTTACATGGCATACTCCTTTATACTACTGGCAATATTAGATACAGGTCATCATGCAGTCATTTATTTGTTTTCAGACAAAGGTCTGAATCAAGTCCCCTATTCCATGCCCACTTTAACATTCAGGCTGCAGTTTATCTTCTTCTTCTCCTACCTTGAGGATTTTGTTACCTAAAAGTTACTTTGCGTTAGTTTTTACCCTCTAATGTGTTCTTCCATATCAATTATGCGCCTTATAAGTAATGTTTATGAGCTAGAATTCAACTGAGTACTAATTAAAATGATGGTGCTGTTTCTATATACTGACCAATCAAATCAGATACTTCTTTAGCTCTATAATTGTTCTTAATTTTTTAAAGTTCAAATTGACATTCAGATTTTGTATTAAAACAATAACTTACCAAATCACCTTGGAAATTAGTTATCATAAATCACTATTACCTAAACTATCAAATTCAATAGAAAAATATACATTGTTTCATTCTACCCATTTAAGCCTTCTATTCTCATACTTAGCCAAATTGAATAACTACATTATAACTATCATAATACATTCCTCATTTTCAACTATTGATTAAAGCAACCAAAGGCAGTACAAGGAAATCATGATATTTGTTTGCTAGAGATTTCTAGAAATATCACTAACCTAACTAAGAAGAAATATTGGGAACACTGTTTCTGAGTTGCATCCCCAGGGTCTGAACAGCCAGTCACTTCCACAGCTGAAGGTTTGGCTTACTTGATATGCACTAAACTGATTAATCTGCTACCATCCCCAAATAATAACATTAGAAGAAGGATCTTTTGTCAACCAGAAAACTGAATCACTTGAGTATGTGTGAAGGTACTTTCAATCTTACCCGAGTTACTATCAGAATATCTTCTTTCAGAATATCTTCTTTCATTGACAAGCCATCTTTTTTTTTTTTTTTTTTTCCTTTTTTGAGATGGAGTCTTACTCTGTTGCCCAGGCTGGTGTGCAGTGCCACTGCAACCTCCGCCTCCCGGGTTCAAGCGATTCTCCTGCCTTAGCCTCGTGAGTAGCTGGGATTACAGGCGCCCGCCACCACGCCCAGTTAATTTTTGTATTTTTAGTAGAGACGGAGTTTCACCATGTTGACCAGAAAAAGCCATCTTTTAAGGGCAAGACTGCATCAAATGAATTTATCTCTCTTCCCTTGAACGAGAGCACTGTATCTCACAGACTAAGCTTCATGGCTGGATCACACGTTGATTTTCTGATTTCTAGTATTCCTGATACCAGCAGTACTTTTACAATGATGTCTGCTGACTCCCGGTACCCATCTTGGCCCAAACTACTGCCTACACTTGCTTTGTATTACCTCACACAGTTCTGACTGTGCTGTGTCCCATACCAGTTCCCTGACAAGCACCCTGCTCCCTGTTAGATCTTAGCACAATGCCAGTGTTTATTTTTAGCAGACACCTTATGTTCTTTATGTACAGATTACCTACAGACTTTTTCTCACCTTGCCCTTTTGTAACTGATATCATCAGTTAACAAAAAGACAAACTGAGTAGATATTGAAGTAAGAGTTTTCATGAGGTTTTCTAAACTCATCTATCCTAATCTGATAGAAACTGAATCTATTGACCTTCAAGTGTAAAATACACGTCTTTGGTCTCTTGTTCTTAAAAACTAAACCTTCTTTCAGTTTTTAAATCTGGACTGCTAGAGCATTGTTTTCATCAGAAGGAAAATATTATTTTAACAGAGTAACTGAAATCATTGACTGCTTTAAGAATGTTAATTTGATAAGATTCTCAAAATAGTTTACAATCTTTTTGTGAAAATTACAGTATTTTCATTTTCTTCCAAACTGCACTTTGAAGAAGTATTTCAGTAGAAAAGAATAGTAATGCTATCTCGATCCAAAGAGGCCAATTACCCATTCCCATGCTTTTTGTAAATGTTGGAGGGTATGTCAACCAGAGTGTATATAAATGTTTCTAAAAGTTAGCCTTGCTAAGCACATTTTAGATAGAAATTAAGTCTCTAATGTCCCCCTTTGCCTTTAAAATATATTTTAATTTTTATTTCATCTTTTTATCACTCATGAGAGCTTTATAAGCTTGTTAGAATGGAAAATCAATTAAGTACATTTGGTTGAGTAAATCTGTGTGCGTGTGTGTGTGTGTGTGTGTGTGTGGTTCAAATGTATTCTTCACTTTAAATGGAGTGAAATGTTAAAATGGAGTAAAGCATAATGTTTATATGCAAATCATGAGAAGAGGAAACTTTTATTTCTATGTTTTTAAATTGTAAAAGTAACAAAACTGCATTTAGATACTTTTTAAAGCAATAAAATAATCTTTGTAATTAAATTAATCAAAAGTATTGAACATTAATGCCTTATGCTGATATATCTTCTCTCTAAAAATACTTAAATTGAGATACTTTATAATTCCCTATCAAGGAGTTTACTTCAAACACATGAATAGTTTTAGAAGATCCAGCAAGTGATCAGTAACACTCATCAGAATAGAAAGAATTGGGAAACAAAGTTGAAGTGCATGCTGTGTCAGTCTTAGAAAATTAGTAAACTTTAATTAGAGTAAACTCTAATAGTACAAGTAGATTTCCCTAACCTAGTTGCTCAGAATCGAGTAGGAACCTATATATATATATACACACCCATATATATATCACCTATAACCTATATATATAGGTTATATATACCTATATGTATAGGTTATATATACCTATAACCTATATATATATTGAACCTATATATATACCTATAACCTATATATATTGTTATATATATAACAATTATATATATAACAGTTATATATATATAACAGTTGTATATATATATAACAATTATATATATATAACAGTTGTATATATATATATAACAATTATATATTAACTATTCTGAAGATATTGTTATTTTTATCTTTACTATTTGCATCTACCTATGACTGGGCATTAATAATCTGGCAAAGGAGGTAAGGTATGTTTTCTAGGCAGCAAGCTTGTTCATTGGTGCTAAAGATATAACCTTAGTTTTGGTTTTTTTTTTCCCCCTTCCACAAGAGAGACCGACACTACTCACATTAAGTGTAAATAGATTTTACCTTTGCTTAGTGACTGTATGTAAGCAGAATGTGACTTCCTGGAAACGCTTACCCATTATCCTTTTGTTTAAGTCTAGGAAAGAAATCAGTATAGTGATTGATAAAATTTTTCTTTCTCCTACTTCCAGGAAAAGGGAAAACTATTTCTTAAAGAAGAAAATTAAATGTCTACTTTATACCTTATTATTTTGATTACAATAATTATATTTGCTATATATTTAAGTGTGTTTTATATATATTACAGTTTATATATGACCTTTATAGATTTACTTATTAAATTTTCTTAACATGTCCCTCAAGGCAAAGATAGGCTTAGTGAGTAGTGAATAGAATGTTTTCGTCTCTGAGATGAAAGATATGTCAAAGGTCATATAGGTAGTACTGTGCTTATCACCACAAAGAAACAGACTATATGTTTAATAAATGTTCCTGGCATAATAAGCTGTTAGGAGAATAAAACCTTCTAAGGTTTCAAAATATTCTCTTTACCCCAAAAATGATCTTCTGAATAGCTTTAACAATTTTAAAGAGGCACAATTAACAATTCAAAAATACAATACACCATCCCCACCCTTATGTCTCAAACATAGTTACTTTCTGGAGAATCCTTATATCCTCTGATTGCAGTACCAGCTGCCTAATCAACCGAACCAAAAATCTGGAAGTCTTTCTTTTTACCTTCTTCCTTCTTATTTTCTACAACACATTAATATTTGGCTGAATTCACCTCCTGTCTTCCTTTTTATCTCTCTAACCTAATCTGCATTGAGTGTATTTATCTCAAGATAGCGTACCATCCCCCTTAGAATATTGCGTTGCCTCCACATTGACTTGCTTCTTCATTGTTTTGAACCTCTTCAAACTTTACTTTCATTTTTATAAACAAATTAGCAATCTAAATCTCAGATTTTACTGCTATTTTTTTTTTTTTTTTTTTTTTTTTTTTTTTTTTTTTTTACTTCAGAGCCATCAGTGACACCCAATTCCTTTGTAGCACTTATGGCCCTCCCTGATATAAGCTCTGCCTTCACCCCCAGACACATTAGTTTGCCTTAACGCGTTCTTCTTTTGATAAGTAAAATTCTTCCTCTCCTTAAAGCTCCATCTTTTAGTCAATTCCAAATTGTGAATCAATATTCGATTTATGTTAATTTCCTGGTAATTCTACATTTGAATTTCCCCAAATTTGGCAACGCTTCTCTCCTTTCCTAAAGAAAAGCTATTGGAGTCCTTAATCTAACTGTATTATTTTTAAAGTGATTATTATTTTCCTGTGTATAAATAAGTTAGTAGATAATAAATACTTAGAAATCAGTAAATTTAACTAATTTCTGGCATACAGTCAACACATAATAATATTACATTCAATTAAGTAAAACTAATCTAAACAAAAATTTGCAATGTTTCTAGTTCGTTTGTAAATATACAGGTTTACTATTCCTAAGGTTTTCTTTCTTAAGTTTTACAGAGCTTCTCAGCATGAATTATGTATGATTATGAATTTGGTATTGTTGAAATAGCAATGTAAAATTAGATATGGATATAGGTTTAATGGTAAAAGTGTGGATTGGTTTTTGGCTTAAATAGAAAAAGCGGAAAGAAATAGATATGTACATATAGCTATGTATGTATATATATACACATACATATACACACACACACACATATATACACACACACACACACACACACATAGATATAGATGATATCGAGGCAATAATTTCCAACTTCTGTCCAATTGAAGTGTTTAAAAAATTGAAAGATGACTGGGTGGAGTGGCTCACACCTGTAATCCCAGCAGTTTGGGAGGCCAAGGCAGGGGGATTACCTGAGATGAGGAGTTCAAAACCAGTCTGGCCAACATGGTGAAACCCTGTCTCTACTAAAAATACAAAAGTTAGCCAGGCATGCTGGCATGTGCCTGTAATCCTAGCTACTCAGGAGGCCGAGGCAAGAAAATCACTTGAACACAGGAGGTGGAGGTTGCAGTGAGCCGAGATGGCATCATTTGGCATCATTGCACTACAGTCCAGGTGACAGAGTGAGACTCCATCTCCAAAATAATAATAATAATAATTTTCCTGGAAATCTAAAATTTCTGTTAAATTTCAAAGTGCGTTCTTGATACATTTTAAGGATTTTCAGGGATGCTTGCGTTTGGTTAAAAAATTCAGTGTGTTCATTTGACAAAATTGGCTTATTACCTCAAGGAATATTATAAACACTGAGATAGTCGTCAACTTACGGTGGCTTGACTTATGATTTTTTGACTTTATGATGGTGCAAAAGTGATACGCATTCAGTAGAAACAGTTCTTCAACTTTTGAATTTTGATCTTTCTTCAGGCTACTGATATGCAGTAGGATACCCTTTTGTGATTCAGGGCAGCAGCTCCCTCTCAGCCACCTGATGGAAGGATAAGCAACAGTTGCTTTACAATGCACTGTATTGCCAGATGCTTTTGCCCAATTGTAGGCTAATGTAAGTGCTCTGAGCATGTTTAAGGTGGGCCAGGCCAAGCTATGATATTTGGTAGGTTAGGTGTATTAAATGCATTTCAACTTAAGTTTTCTTCAGTTTTTGATGGGTTCATAGGAATGTAACCCCATCATAAGTCGAGGAGCATCTGTATTTTTACTGCTGTTTCATTTATGGGAACATTTTGTGTCAGTGTTTCTAGCAAGAAATTTCTTAATAAGAAAGCATGTAAAACAATTTTTGAAAGCAAAACTCAATATGCTTATTGGCACAATTTTGAATGACGGTTAATTTCTGAATTGCCGACAAATACTTCTGTTTTATGTGCTGTAGCATTTTTTCAATTGCTGATGATATGATTGGAGAACACAGATGTGCCTAAATATTAATAATAACAGTTACTGCATATTCAGAGAGTGTGTGCATAATTTGGTAGAGCTTAATTGCAATATAGAACATAAAACCATTTGTTTATCTATGAAAACCAAATAATACCTATTCAGAGAAGCATTTCATTAGCTTGCTTGGCAGTGCTTTTAGAACAAATCAATGCCAGATGTGGACACAAAGGAGAGAAGTGGGAATTAAACCAAGGAAATTCTTGGCTACTGTAAACTCTTTATTTGTGCCTAAGGATATTTGCTTGCTGTGCTTTTAATTTTTAATATATACCAATTTTTCTTCCTCCAGATATTTTCACACACTAGAAAAATTATTTTTGTTCTAAATACTGTATCCTAGAAAATAAAATATTTGGTAGAGATAGTTTGGTTTTTGAGATAGTTTCTCTCATGTGAAATAATGATATCATGGCATGAGATGAGGTAATGCATAATGAACTTTACTTCATAATATTTATATATCAATTAATATTGTTTCTCTTTATTTTGGATTATACATGTTAAATTTTTTCAGAAAAAGCCCAACGTATAAACTTCTTGTTAATTTAGCCTACAAAAATTTCTCCTAAATTTTATCTGTGACATTCATTTGCTTTGAATGGAAAGAATATATGAATCTGCATAAAATTAAATTACAAATACATCTATCCCTTGTCACAAGATACGTATATATTTCTTTAATAAATATACAGTAAAACTTGATAGGCATACCGAAGTTTTGATATTAGATAATGATAAAATTTAATAAATAATCTTATTAAACATCTACAAAGATGAGACAGTAATATTTTAATATTTCAAATAAATGATATTTAGTCATTATTGATTTGCATTATTTTTTAAGTTCAACCTAAATGAATACATTTAAAAACCCATTCACAAAATTCTCAAATTTTAATACAAATTTAAGTTGGCAACTAATATGGAGCAATAACTTTTATACATGAATGCAAAGCAGCATAATTGAGTATTTTTGAAAACCATAAACTTTCTGCCTCCCTCAACAACTACCAAGTCACAATATTTGAAAGTTAGAGATTCAAAATATGTGTATTGAAGCCTCCTTACCTGATTTTCTTTGCATTATACACTAGACCAAACATACTCTCTGATTAAATGGGTATGTTTGTTGACCCTTATTTAGACATATCTAATGTTTTCCAGATTTTTTTCTTAATTTCAAAAGATTCTATGCTTTATAAATCTTGTTAGAGTCTTCAAAGGACTTTCCTTCTCTACAACATGAATATAAATAGTATAAGTTAAAAATAATAACTCTAGTATCTTAAAAGAGGTAAAATAAATGATAGAAGTTACAAATAACAAGTTTAATACCTGAATAGAAGTAAAATAAATGAATATTATCTTTTAATATGGTTTAGCTGTGGGTGTGTATCTGTGTGTGTATTTGTGCACCAGATTTTTCTATCCACTTGAAGATGTACAATTTTGACACATCATTGATGGTTGCATTAAATCTCTATTCTATTATTTTATATTGTGTTCTATAATCATGTGAAACAGGCATCTATTTGTGGCAGAAAAATTAAATAATTGTACCAAATTACAGTTGCCTAATATTTCTTAAGTCATTCTTTCTGGGGCATGTTTAAAAGCAAGTGGATGCATTAAAACTTCCAAAACACCTTAGCTATGACTGAAATTAGCTACAATGCATTTAATGAAAAAGTTTGAAGTATATTTTCATAATTTAAAATTGAAACAATAGCATGATTCATTCTGTACCAGGGTAGTTCTGATAAGGTGCATTTGAGTTGAAAGTCTCATGCATAGTTAGTACATGTCACATCAGGAGTATCAGTCTCTCTGAGCATCAGCTGTTCTCATGCCTGGATTATCATGGATCAGATCTTCCTGCAAACAGCACTGCAAGATTGATGAGGCAAAATGAAACAGCTGAAGTATGCAGATGTTAAAACAGGCAGCAACACCCAAGTATGCTCCCTATTAATATAAGAAAAATCTAGTTCCTTTTGATAAATCTTTCATTTGAGATACTGTATTTGTTGTTGACCAGCTGGGTCAATCAAAATATGTGATGCTGCCATTATTTGTTACTGTAACTAAATTCAAAATTTAATTACAAATTAAGATACTATTTAATTTTATTTCTTGTGAGATTTTCTCATTTTGAAATAAAAAAATCATTGAAAGGAGTTCTGATCTTTTATGAGTATGAAGATAGTCAATGACTGTAATATCTTACAGTCCCCAAGAGGCAGAACATCATCTTTAGCCCACTCCTCATTCTTGTATTCCATAATAAGGATATTGAATAAGCTAGAGGCAGAATTTTATATCTTTACTAAATTTAACATAGGTTTTTCTTTTGAATTTCCATGAATCAAGTTATGGTTTGGCTATGTCCCCACCCCAATCTCATCTTCAATTGAATTGTAACTCCCACAATTCCCACATGTCATGAGAGGAAACTGGTGGGAGGTGACTGAATTATGGGGGAGTGGGGTCTGTTGGCTGCACTGTTCTCATGATAGTGAATGAGTCTCACAAGATCTGATTTTTTTTTTTTTTTTTTTTAGATGGTGGTCTCGCTATGTCACCCCAGGCTGGAGTGCAGTGGTGCCATCTTGGCTCACTGCAAGTTCCACCTCCTGGGTTCACGCCATTCTCCCGCCTCAGCCTCCTGAGTAGCTGGGACTACAGGTACCCACCACCACGTCCAGCTAATTTTGTTTTTGTATTTTCAGTAGAGATGGTGTTTCACCGTGCTAGGCAAGATGGTCTGGATCTCCTAACCTCATGATCCGCCCGCCTCAGCCTCCCAAAGTGCTGGGATTACAGGCGTGAGCCACCCGCCCCGCCGATCTGATGGTTTTAAAAAGAGGAGTTCCCCTGCACAAGTTCTCTCTCTTTGCCTGCTGCCATTCACGTAATATGTGACTTGCTCCTCCTTGCCTTCTCTCATGATTGTGAGACCGCCCCAGCCAGGTGAAACTGTGAGTCCAATTAAACCTCTTTTTTTTTTTTTTTTTTTTTTTTTGTAAATTGCCCAGTCTTAGGTATGTTTTAATCAGCAGTGTGAAAATGGACTAATACACAAATACAACACAAAAGTGTGAGACAACCCAAATAGGTTTGAAGAATCACGACTGTACCTCTAAACATCTGCCTGCTATGAAAGATTGAACATCATTGGCCTTATCTACATAGTGTTGATTAGTTCAATTTTTAATATATTAATTGGACTAACACTTAAACAATTTCTTATATCACTAGGCATATGTATCGTATACAAGACATTACAAATGAATACATTATTTTAACTTAACATTTTGTAATTATTAAATTAGTTTACTATTTATTGCATATATGACATATGGGATAAAAGAATCATGTTCCTGTTTGCTTCACAGTCAATATCAGCTGCTGCGCCCATGATTACAAATACTTCTAATGGTAGAGTATGTTATTTCTCATGAAAGTCACCCTGTCTTGTTATTCTTCTGGTTATGGTACCTTATATGGCAAAAGGTACTTTGCAAATATAATTAAAGTTACTAATTGTAACCTTAATTTCATTTTATCACACCTTAAATCTCATCTCACTTTAAAACAATGTGTTATATAAATAATGAAACAATACCTCCACTCCTACTTCCCCCATGACCCAGGAGGTGACTGTCTTGGGAGGAAGATTAATTGAAGGTGTAATTACCTGCTTACCTATTAAAATTGGCCCACTTTGGCTAAAAGATGTTTCTATCATAATTGTTAGCCCAGAAACTCTCTTTTCCTATTATTGGAATGGATGTCCTACATTAACAGGAAATCTCATATGCTACTGATAGGTGCCACCTGGTGGGAACCAGTTAAACTTCTGATAAAGATGTGAATGGTAAATAGAATATAGTGCCAGCTAATACAAAGAGTCCAATAATTACAAACAAAAAGACAGTTACAGTATAGTATAACTGATGAATACAAATGCAAAATTTCTCAATGAAATACTAGCAAATAAAATTCAACAGCACATGAAAAGCATCATACACTATGATCAAATGGGATTTATTTTTTAGGTGAAGGATGGCTCAACATAAACAAATCATCATTTGGCTGATACACAATGAACAATCAGGTCCCTTACTGCCAGTCACATATGACCTCTGAGTTTAATGCCTACTCTGTTTTTGTGCTTTTTCCTTACCTGAGAAATAAGTTCCTACCCATACCAGTCTCAACTACACATTTTCTGGCATGTTACCCTAGCCCTATATTACTTACTGCCTGCCTATGCTCTTGTTAATACATGTTGGTACCAAATTTTACAGATAACCACCAAAGGGCCATAATATTGCTGAGCTAACTAAACAGATAAAACTAGAAAAAAAATTTTTTTTCTATACCATTCTCCTGGCTTTCCCACCACTAAATGAGCAGGTTCACTGCAAATAATGTTTAAAATTCTAGTTGGTTCCCTGACAGGATTCTGAGTCCTAAAGATACTTTATCACTGGCTCCAAACTCAAACATTACAAAGTAACATAATTTAGATTGTAAAACAAGCTGGGGTCAATGATAGATTGCTATAAATGAGCCAAAGATAGTATATTTGGTCTTTAATTTGTTAATTTTCTCACTGCATACTGAGACTCATTAGCTTAAAAGCCTGCCAGCATCAAATTCAACTTTTTTTTTTAAACACATCCAATTATTTTAAAAAAGACAAAACAAGCAAAATTTTTGTCACTTAGAGCCAGCCTACTTTGTATACCCAACACAACCTTGCCCCACAGCTATTGCCGATAAATGAGGGCCTTGCAGTTATAAGGCTCCAAATCCCTGGGGCCTTTCTGAGTTCTCTGACCCAAGTCTCTCCACCATACTACTGAGGGACATCACCTAGACATATAAGCCTTTTATCTGATCCCTCTGTCTCCCAGAAGTTCCCTTGATTCCCATGCCATAAGCCCCAAGAAGGTCTCACTCTGTGAGGGACATCACCCTCCGTGCAACCCTGTCCAAGTGCTACCAATAAAGCTTGTTTTTGTTACTGCTTCTCCCAGTCCTACTTTTTTGCTGGTCAGTCCCAAATCTCTCAAGCTTCCTATAGAAGGAGACTATTCTAGATTATCTAAGTGGGTCCAAGGTAATCATACAAGCTCTTAATATCAGAGCTTTTTCCCAGCTGATGGCAAAAGAAGAAGTTAGAGATGCTGCAGAGAGCAAATTAAGAGAGATTTAAAACATGAGGATTTAACCCATCCTTTTTTGTTTTGAAGATAGATGATACCACAAGCTAAGAAATGAAAATAGCCTTCAGAAGTTGAGAATGACCTCTGGCTGACAAACAGCAAGGAAATAACAACCTCAGTTTTATAGCTATAGAAAACTGCCAAACTGAATGATCCTCCAGGACTTCCAGATAAGTTTACACAGAGAAACTTTATTTTGTCCTTATGAGATGCTAAGTAGAGTACTTCTCTGAGAATTCTGGACTTCTGACTTACAGACCTGTGAAATAATTAGTGGACCTTGTTTTAATCTGGAAAATTAGTGGTAAATAGTTACACAAGAAATAGAAAAATACTAAAACCTTCCTACCTAAACCTTCAGCTGTTTTCTAACTCTCTACTTTCATTCTGCTAATTCCATTGTTTGTTAAAATCAACATCTTGGCATATTCCTTACTTGCACCTAACAGTTTCATGGATGAAGAAAATCACATGTCTATTGTGATTGATCTGACTTCACACCCATGATTATAAACCTTCAGCATTGGCAAGAGGTATTAGTCAACTTTCACACTGCTATGAAGAGATACCCAAGACTGGGTAATTTATAAAGAAAAAGAGCTTTAATGGACTTACATTTCCACGTGGCTGGGGAGGCCTCACAATCATGGCAGAAGGTGAAAGAGTACCAAAGGCATGTCTTACATAGCAGGAGGCAAGAGAGTGTGTGCAGGGGAACTGCCTTTTATAAAACCATCAGATCTTGTGAGACTTTTCACTATCATGAGAACAGCATGGGAAAAACCCATTCGTACGATTTAGTTACCTCCCACCAGGTCCTATAATACCTCCTATAATCATGACATGTGGGGATTATAGGAGCTACAATTCATGATGAGATTTGGGTGGGCACACAGTCAAACATATCACAAGATAATCTGGTAAATCTTTTTCTCCTTACCACATCTCATAGAAAACTTACCTTCTCTTTCTCTGAGATCTCTATTTTACAATTTTCCTTTCTTCTTAAATAATTTACATTGTACCCTCTTTCTTATTTGTTGAAGTTGTTGATTCTGATATCACTGAAAAAAACATAAAAACATGACATTTTAGAAAACATTCCATATCCAAGTCTACCATTCTTTCTATAGGTCTTGCCATATGTTGTGATTTTTCTCACTCTTACTCTGACTAGGATCTAATCAATTCACTAATATGATTACTCTAATCACTTCATTTGTACAGTTATCATGTCCCTATTGTCTACTTGGTGACATCAGTCCTGCAACTATCCCCTAATTCTCCAGCTTCATTGAGTACATCCTGTCCTATGAATCTTTCCCAGTAACATTCAAACATGCTGATATAGTTTGAATGTATGTCCCCACCAAATCTTACGTTGAATTGTAATCCCAAATGTTGGAGGTGGGGCCTGGTGGAGGGTGTTTGTGTCATGGGGATAGATTCCTTACGGCTTGGTGCTGTCCTCATGATGCTGAATGTATTTTCATGAGATCTGGTTGCTGCGAAGTGTGGCATCTCCCCCTTCCACTCTCTCTCTCTGCTCCTACTTTTCCATGTGTCATGCCTGCACCCCGTTTTACTTCTTCCATGGTTGTAAGTTTCCTGAGGCCTGTCCAGAAGCCAACCTGATGTTGGCACCCTGCTTCCTGGAAAGCCTGCAGAACTGTGGGTCAATTAAAGCTCTTGTCTTCATAAATTAAACAGTCTCAGGTAATTCTTTACAGCAATGCAAGAATGGCCTAACACACATGCTATAATATTTTGTATAATATACAAAACCTTATTGGACATTGTATCTTGATCCTACAATACCAAAACCATCTGAGTGACCTTTAAATAAATCTTTTCCATAAAGTCAATTATACTCACTCACTTTACTTCCTTACCTTCCACTACCTCTCACTCTGTTCTAGAAACACTTTCATTTCTACCACTCTAATTAAAATTGTCTTAAGTAAAACAAAGAATCTGTTTTGTAAAACCCATAAATCACTGCTAAGTTCTCATTTTAATCTCAGCATCATTTAACACAATTGCTCACTTTATTCATCTTAAAAGGTGTCCTTTACTTGACTTCCAGAATCCTGTATTTTCCTTATTTATTGCAATTTCATTAGTCAATTATTCTAAGTATCCTTTATTGGATTTTTCTTTTGTTTTTTATGTCAAAATGTTCAAGTGCACTAAAACTTGTTCTGAGGATGTTCAACATTTATTATAATCATTATCACATGAAAAGTGGTATATAGTGATTTAATGCATGTGATCTGCAGGCTTGATGATTCAAGCTTGGTTACTTAATAGCAGGTAACCCTGGAAGAGATATTTAATCCTCTGAACATATTTTTTAATTTTTTTGAAGTGAAGACAGTAAGAATGTCTACTTCTTAGGGTTGCTGTTTAAAATAAGTGAATAAAAATTTTTAAAATGTACTTGAGACCTAGTAAGAGCTCAATGGATGTTATTATTGTTATTAAGATACTTTCTGAGGCAGAGTGTAGTGGTTCACATATGTAATCCCAGATCTTTGAGAGGCCAGGTTTGGAGGATTGCTTGAGGCTGGACGATCAAGACCACCCTGGGCAAGTTTCACCCTGGGTGAAACTCTGTCTCTACAATAAATTTAAAAAGACAAAAAATTATCCAGGCATGATTGCACATGCCTGTAAGCCCCAGCTACTCTGGAAATAGAGGTGGGAGGATAACTTGAGCCCAGGAGTTCAAGGCTGCCGTGAGCTATGATTGTACCTCTGCATTCTAGCCTGTGAAACACAGCAATACCCTATCTCTATCAAGGAAAAAAAAATATGTTTTCTGGTCTTGTAACTCTATTCACCATTAATCTGCTCACAAAGTCAAAATTTTTATCTCCAGTATAAACCTCATTCCTTGGCTTCCAGTCTCACATCACTTACTTTGGAGACATCTCAAATTTTGCATTTCTATAAAAGAATTTTTTTTTTTACTTCAAAAAATGTCAACTCATCTCAATATTTCTTATCATTAAATAGCACCCACATTCATACAGTTGTTCCGGCAAAAATACGTGTATCACTATGAAGAACCAAGAGTATCTACTTTAGGGCAGGAAGGTGAGTAGAATCTACTACCTTAAAGCATTTCTACTAAGTTCAAATTCTTTAAGAATCTCTTTTTTTTTTTTTTTTCTGTGTAAGACTGTGTATCCCTTCACAATAGACCATCTCATCCTCCTTCACATATTCATTAACATTATACACTATAAAGACAGTGGGGGAGGGATGAAAGACAACCTGCTAACTCTTCTCTTCAGAAATGGAAGTGTGATAAGAAATAGAAGGGAGATTTTAAACATTTATAACCTATTATCTCATCAGCCCTGAACAGTCAAAGCCATTACAATGGAAATTGGAAAAATATATGTTGTTGATCATGTTACTCTTTGGAAGCTGAAGCTCTTAATAGGTCTCAAGGTCTATGCCAAAGTTTTCCACAAAGCTCTTGACTGACATTCACATGCTTCAAAGTAAAACCTTTCCCTGATGAAGAAAAAACATTGACTTGGCACTCAGTCCACACCCCTATCTGCTCCTGCCTTTTCCAGCTGCTTCCCTTATGGTCCATGGATTGGGAAGAGGCATAAGGGCCCAATTTAACTGAAATGGGAGTGGTAGCTCCTTCCTGGGCATACTGTTTCTATTACATCATGAATTTAAATTCCTGACTGGAAACCTGTGGAATTTTTATTAGTTCTCTTCTGATTATTGACGGTCTAAGGTATGGCCCTTAGATCAGATTTGCATAGAAAAAAATCAGTGAGTTTATGAAAAATGTGTGTTGCCTTAGAGGTGACTGTATTAAGTTTTCTTTCTTTCCAATATAGACTAAAGCAAAATTCAGTAAGCATTATTGGGTATCTATTATGAGGAAGGCAGGCAGCCGTTTATTAATCTAGACTATTTATTTGCTAATTCACATATTATAGAGAGGTATCCAATGAATAATCACATACTAGTCAGAGTGTTTAGGGAGTTGCTATTCACAAATCTGTGTGCTTACTCAGATCACTTTTCTAACAGTGTCAGGAGAATTGAAGATTTAATGGTGGCATTGAAAAATTAACAAGGGAGTGTGAAACACTTGAGCAGAGATGTGATTTGTTTGTAACTTTGAATTACATTGAACTTCCAGAGTTTTCATTGTCAAAGTAGGCATGAGGAATGGAGACATGGAAAGAGATCAGAGGGCAAAGTTAAACAATTGTGGAGAAGAGATCTTTAATTATTCTAAGATTTTACTTAGTTTAACTAGGGCTTGTCTCATCCAACACAACTGTCATGTAGCTCTTCACTAGCCTTAGCCTTTCATTTTTTCCTCCGAACTATTGAATTATTCAGGGGAAATGAGACAAGAGTTAAAAAGCAAGCAATTTGACCCTATAAGATGAGATGATGAATAACAAAATCAAGAATATACGTCTAAAGTAATTACCTAGAAAAGCGTATTAAAATATATCTGGGTTATATGATATGTCAAGCATAGTTATCCCAAGCCTGTAAGTAGTGGAGGTGGTAACATGCAAGACTTCATAGAAACTTCACAGTGTCTTAGTGTGTCTCTGGTTTCATAAATGGCTTCAATCACACAATTGGGACGGTGTTTCTTGTTAACATTTCCTAATATAACTTGTCTTCTAAGAAAAGTATCATATCAATTCAGGAACATCTGAACATAGATTAAAACCAGATGGGCAGATAAGCCCTGAGATGTGGGGAAAGGGGGATGCCAAATATGAAATATAGATATCTCACTCTAAATGAAGTGGAAATGATGAAAAACTCATTTTGCAAGTTACTTAACCCTTGTGACTGAAAATGGAACCAGACCCCATATTAAGATATTTGAGATATCTCTGCACTATTACATCAAATGCCTCCCTTCATATAACATCAAACATATACATCCGTATTTATAATAAATCCACTTTATCTCTAAATGCGTGCATACTGATGCAGTTGATTAGTCTACATAAAATTGCATTTTATAAACACGGATGTTCTTTGATTAGTCAATCTTTCTATGTCTAGAACTTCATTTTCAGAAGTCTCAGAAAGCTGTTAGGGCTTAAGCTCTGCCTACAGTGCTTAACTGCTAAACCAACTATCTATGAATGGGACATTGGATAAATTCAGAACTACTTGGGAGAGACTTTTGAAAAAATTCTATGCCATAACACTATATATTTGTCAAATAATTTTATTCAACTCTTACTTTTTATGAAATATTTCCTCTTGTAAAAATACTCATGTAATTATCCCAATTCCTGGATTTCCTTCCCTTCTTTACTCACACAGCGTATAAAGTTGTTGATACTACAGCTGATGTAAGAAAAAGGCAGGGACAATTACTTATTTTTATTTTATTTTTATTTTTTTGAGACAGAGTCTTGCTCTGTCACCCAGGCTGGAGTGCAGTGGCACGATCTCAGCTCACTGCAACCTCTGCCTGCCAGGTTCACACTATTCTCCTGCCTCGGCCTCCCAAGTAGCTGGGAGTACAGGCGCCCACCACCGCGCCCGGCTAAATTTTTCTATTTTTAGTGGAGACAGGGTTTCTCCGTGTTAGCCAGGATGATCTCAATCTCCTGACCTTGTGATCTGAAGGCAGGGACAATTACTAAGAGATGAGTGTATGAGTCAATGACTGAGTAGCTCAATTATCTTGCAAATTATGTAGTAATTATATCTAAAAATGCTTTTTTGTAAACTGTAATTTCTCTTTAAATATCTTTTCTTATATTCTTTTTATTATTATTATTATTATACTTTAAGTTCTAGGGTACATGTGCATAATGTGCAGGTTTGTTACATATGTATACATGTGCTATGATGGTGTGCTGCACCCGTCAACTCGTCAGCACCCATCAACTCATCATTTACATCAGGTATAACTCCCAATGCAATCCCTCCCCCCTCCCCCCTCCCCATGATAGGCCCCGGTGTGTGATGTTCCCCTTCCCGAGTCCAAGTGATCTCATTGTTCAGTTCCCACCTATGAGTGAGAACATACGGTGTTTGGTTTTCTGTTCTTGTGATACTTTGCTGAGAATGATGGTTTCCAGCTGCATCCATGTCCCTACAAAGGACACAAACTCATCCTTTTTGATGGCTGCATAGTATTCCATGGTGTATATGTGCCACATTTTCTTAATCCAGTCTGTCACTGATGGACATTTGGGTTGATTCCAAGTCTTTGCTATTGTGAATAGTGCCGCAATAAACATACGTGTGCATGTGTCTTTATAGCAGCATAATTTATAATCCTTTGGGTATATACCCAGTAATGGGATGGCTGGGTCATATGGTACATCTAGTTCTAGATCCTTGAGGAATCGCCATACTGTTTTCCATAATGGTTGAACTAGTTTACAATCCCACCAACAGTGTAAAAGTGTTCCTATTTCTCCACATCCTCTCCAGCACCTGTTGTTTCCTGACTTTTAATGATCGTCATTCTAACTGGTGTGAGATGGTATCTCATTGTGGTTTTGATTTGCATTTCTCTGATGGTCAGTGATGATGAGCATTTTTTCATGTATCTGTTGGCTGTATGAATGTCTTCTTTTGAGAAATATCTGTTCGTATCCTTTGCCCACTTTTTGATGGGGTTGTTTGTTTTTTTCTTCTAAATTTGTTTGTGTTCTTTGTAGGTTCTGGATATTAGCCCATTGTCAGATGAGTAGATTACAAAAATGTTCTCCCATTCTGTAGGTTGCCTGTTCACTCTGATGGTAGTTTCTTTTGCAGTGCAGAAGCTCTTTAGTTTAATGAGATCCCATTTGTCAGTTTTGACTTTTGCTGCTGTTGCTTTTGGTGTTTTAGACATGAAGTCTTTGCCCATGCCTATGTCCTGAATGGTACTACCTAGGTTTTCCTCTAGGATTTTTATGGTATTAGGTCTAACATTTAAGTCTCTAATCCATCTTGAATTAATTTTCGTATAAGGAGTAAGGAAAGGATCCAGTTTCAGCTTTCTACTTATGGCTAGCCAATTTTCCCAGCACCATTTATTAAATAGGGAATCCTTTCCCCATTTCTTGTTTCTCTCAGGTTTGTCAAAGATCAGATGGCTGTAGATGTGTGGTATTATTTCTGAGGACTCTGTTCTCTTCCATTGGTCTATATCTCTGTTTTGGTACCAGTACCATGCTGTTTTGGTTACTGTAGTGTTGTAGTATAGTTTGAAGTCAGGTAGCGTGATGCCTCCAGCTTTGTTCTTTTGACTTAGGATTGTCTTGGAGATGCGGGCTTTTTTTTGGTTCCATAGGAACTTTAAAGCAGTTTTTTAAAGAAGTTTTTTCCAATTCTGTGAAGAAATTCATTGGTAGCTTGATCGGGATGGCATTGAATCTGTAAATTACCTTGGGCAGTATGGCCATTTTCATGATATTGATTCTTCCTATCCATGAGCATGATATGTTCTTCCATTTGTTTGTGTCCTCTTTTATTTCACGGAGCAGTGGTTTGCAGTTCTCCTTGAAGAGGTCCTTTACATCCATTGTAAGTTGGATTCCTAGGTATTTTATTCTCTTTGAAGCAATTGTGAATGGAAGTTCATTCATGATTTGGCTCTCTCTTTGTCTGTTACTGGTGTATAAGAATGCTTGTGATTTTTGCACATTAATTTTGTATCCTGAGACTTTGCTGAAGTTGCTTATCAGCTTAAGGAGATTTTGGGCTGAGACAATGGGATTTTCTAAATATACTCTAATGTCCTCTGCAAACAGGGACAATTTGACTTCTTCTTTTCCTAACTGAATACCCTTGATTTCTTTCTCTTGCCTGATTGCCCTAGCCAGAACTTCCAACACTATGTTGACTAGGAGTGGTGAGAGAGGGCATTCCTGTCTTGTGCCAGTTATCAATGGGAATTTTTCCAGTTTTTGCCCATTCAGTATGATATTGGCTGTGGGTTTGTCATAAATAGCTCTTATTATTTTGAGATAAGTTCCATCAATACAAAATTTATTGAGAGCTTTTAGCATGAAGGGCTCTTGAATTTTGTTAAAGGCCTTTTGTACATCTATTGAGATAATCATGTGGTTCTTGTCTTTGGTTCTGTTTATATGCTGGATTATGTTTATTGATTTGGAATGTTGAACCAGCCTTGCATCCCAGGGATGAAGCCCACTTGATCACAGTGGATAAGCTTTTTGATGTCCTGCTGGATCCGGTTTCCCAGTATTTTATTGAGGATTTTTGCATCGATGTTCATCAGGGATATTGGTCTAACATTCTCTTTTTTTGTTGTGCCTCTGCCAGGCTGTGGTATCAGGATGATGTTGGCCTCATAAAATGAGTTAGGGAGGATTCCCTCTTTTTCTATTGACTGGAATAGTTTCAGAAGGAATGGTACCAGCTCCTCCTTGTACCTCTGGTAGAATTCAGCTGTGAATCCATCTGGTCCTGGACTTTTTTTGGTTGGTAGGCTATTAATTATTGCCTCAATTTCAGAGCCTGCTATTGGTCTATTCAGGGATTCAACTTCTTCCTGGTTTAGTCTTGGGAGAGTGTAAGCGTCCAGGAAATTATCCATTTCTTCTAGATTTTCTAGTTTATTTGAGTAAAGTTGTTTATAGTATTCTCTGATGATAGTTTGTATTTCTGTGGGGTCAGTGGTGATATCCCCTTTATCATTTTTTATTGCTTCTATTTGATTCTTCTCTCTTTTCTTCTTTATTAGTCTTGCTAGCGGTCTGTCAATTTTGTTGATCATTTCAAAAAACCAACTCCTGGATTCATTGATTTTTTTGGAGGGTTTTTGTTTCTCTATCTCCTTCAGTTCTGCTCTGTTCTTAGTTATTTCTTGCCTTCTGCTAGCTTTCGAATGTGTTTGCTCTTGCTTCTCTAGTTCTTTTAATTGTGAAGTTAGAGTGTCAATTTTAGACCTTTCCTGCTTTCTCTTGTGGGCATTTAGTGCTATAAATTTCCCTCTACACACTGCTTTAAATGTGTCCCAGAGATTCTGGTATGTTGTATCTTTGTTCTCATTGGTTTCAAAGAACATCTTTAGTTCTGCCTTCATTTCGTTATGTACCCAGTAGTCATTCAGGAAAGGTTTGTTCAGTTTCCATGTAGTTGAGCGGTTTTGATTGAGTTTCTTAGTCCTGAGTTCTAGTTTGATTGCCCTGTGGTTTGAGAGACAGTTTGTTATAATTTATGTTCTTGTACATTTGCTGAGGAGTGCTTTACTAATATCATAATGGCAGGATCAAGTTCACACATAACAATATTAACCTTAAATGTAAATGGACTAAATGCTCCAATTAAAAGACACAGACTGGCAAACTGGGTAAAGAGTCAAGACCCATCTGTCTGCTGTATTCAGGAGACCCATCTCACACGCAGAGACATATATAGGCTCAAAATAAAGGCATAGAGGAAGATTTACCAAGCAAATGGAGAACAAAAAAAGCAGGGGTTGCAATACTAGTCTCTGATAACACAGACTTTACACCATCAAAGATCAAAAGAGACAAAGAAGGCATTTACATAATGGTAAAAGGATCAATTCAACAGGAAGAGCTAACTATCCTAAATATATATGCACCCAATACAGGAGCACCCCGATTCATAAAGCAAGCCCTTAGAGACTTACAAAGAGACTTAGACTCCCATACAATAATAATGGGAGACTTCCACACTCCACTCTCAACATTAGACAGATCAACGAGACAGAAAGTTAACAAGGATATCCAGGAATTGAACTCATGTCTGCAGCAAGCAGACCTAATAGACATCTATAGAACTCTCCACCCCAAATCAACACAATATACATTCTTCTCAGCACCACATCACACTTATTCCAAAATTGACCACATAATTGGAAGTAAAGCACTCCTCTTATATTCTTGATACTGCTCTTTTTAACATTAAAAGTGTTTTATCATGTTTCAGAAATGATTTGAAAGGTAGACTCCATGGTGATTTAAGGCTAGGGTAATCAAAGCAAAACATGTAATACCTAGTGTATGGGTGACAAGAATGACTCTTGCACCATAGTCTCCCTCTACAATTGTAAGGTTATTGTCCTAAGAGAATTGGTTCAAGTAGGTTTAATATCGTTTACTTCCATATCAAGCCCACCAACAGAAAAACAATAAGTCACATGTGTACTCTGTTTATTTTATAATCTTATTTATCAGATATGAAAACGGCCATCAGTAAATCTAGTTAATATTACATATATAATATACCAAACAACATAGTTCATGAATAGCATAAATAAGTATATTATCTTTCTGAAGTTATAGACACCACTACCATGAATGCTATTAGAAAGCATACTGGGCTAAATAAAACAATTATCGGAATAACTGATAATTAGTTCATCTACTCTAAGGCTGAAGGTCATCAATTTATCTACTCTAAGACTGAAGTTCATCAATTGATCTCTAACCTCAATACAGCAAATGGGAATGACATTAGATACAGTTAAGAATTACATGAGCTTGCATAGTGCTTCTGATAGAAACATGCATTAATATAATAAATCCTTACAATACAGTCATCTGTAGCATTTCATTTCTGAATTCATGTGTCTAAGTAAAATCAACTAAGCATGAATGAAGAAGAAATCAATATGGCTCAGAATCAAGTAAACGTCATTTGCCTAAAAACTATCACCATTGTTAGAATTGTACATTAATTATGCAAAGAAATGAATAAAACACATCCTAACTTTAGCAATCCAAACTTGTACATTTTGTAGGAAGTAGTTTATTTACACATGTTAAACAAGATTCACAAATGAAAACTCTATGTCTAATTTTAGTATGTATCTTGTTAAAATGTAGAATTTGATTCAGTAGATTTGGGATGGGGCCCAAGATTCTGCATTTTTAACAAGCGCTTAGGTGATGATGGTTCTGCTGCCCTGAAAATCCAGTTTTTGCAGCAGGGAAGTGAAGCATTTCACCCATGTATTTTTAATACATAAAACTATTGTTTATGAAAATTAACCAACAATGAATGTACAATATGAATAAACTGGAAATATCAACAAGATATTTAAAATATGTCTAAAATGTCATTACAAAATTCTATATATTCATAAACACATCTCTCTCTGTCTATCTATACAATGTCAGTGAGTTTTCTTTCAAAAAGCTATTTTAACATTCTCTAAGTTTTTCTCAATTGAGAAATTACCAAAAATAAATAATCGTGATTATGTATGCTACTTTCATGTAATAATATTGCTGCAATAGATAGTAAGCTATTTTTTTCTAATGAATAATCACATAGGATTAATTTAATAGAAATAACATGAATTATCTTTAAATAATAATCATTTCCCAAGAGAAACAAAAAATAATTCATAATCTCCTGAAATATTTTAGCAACTTAAATATACAAAATCTCAGTTATTTGAAATGACATAATAAAATAACTCTAGTGATACAAGATAAGACTATTTCTAATAATCTTCTGAATAAAATAATTCCACCAGCTATACAAGATGTATGAGTATTATGAGCAATATACTAATGCACACACATTCCTTTCTACATTTATAGATACTTACAGATAGTTTGTATGTATTACTTGTAAACCATTTCTATTTTTTGAATTTTATGTGTTGTTTTGGTATATGATGTAAAAATGTGTAGTACTATTTTATCATAGAGGATTATTTATATCATAATAGTGCCATCATGCTGGTTGCAGCAGGGAGCCATGGCCAGGGCATCATGCTCCATGGAGCAGGTGGGAGCCCAGGAGCAGGCAGGAGACCCCCATGCTGGGCACAGCTGCAGCGATCCAAATCACAGCTGCAGACTTGGGCCTCCAGCTCCACAGAGCATGCAGGACCCCCATCTACCCAAGTGCAGCTGCACCCAAATAGTGGCTGTGGACCGAGGCAACCCTGCCCTGTTGGGGGCTCAGGAAGGCCCTCCGGCCTTTGCAGGCTCGGAAGTGCCTGCCCCTCTACCCGACTTCTCTCCGCTGTCAGTGCCTCACCAGCTCCGATCTTGGAGCAAAGTCAGGGCCAAGCCCAGGCACCATGAATGGCAGTAGGAGGCAGACAGATTCCTGGGGAAAAAGCGGCAGGTTCTCAGTGAGACCCCACCTTCAGGCTGGGGAGGACCTGATGGCTGTGGGGTTGGCTTCCAGTTCCACAGAGTGGAGTGGGAACTTGTGTTTTTTCTGAGCCCATCAATGGTCACCCATGGACCTATGCATGCACACTTCCTCCCCTCTGAGTCCCATAAAAGCCCCAGGCTCAGTCAGAGCTGAGCAGATGTCTGGACAACCGACTGTGGAGAGGAGATACCCTTTCTGCTGAGAGCTGCAGAGGTGATGGGATGACCTGCCTGGAGAGAGGAGCTTCCTTCTCTAGGGTCTCCTCCCTGCTAGGAGCTGAACACTCAGCTCCTAGAACCCTGCTAGGAGCTGAACACGTGGAAAGGGTTTTCCCACTCCAGGCCCCCTCTGAGCTGTTATATTGTTCAATAAAGCTCCTCTTTGTCTTATTCACCCTCTACTTGTCCATGTATCCCATTCTTCCTGGTAGCAGGGAAAGAACTTGGGTCCCACCAAATGGTGAAGCTGAAAAAGCTATGACACACACAGGGTTGAAACATGCTCTTTGGTTGCCATGTTGCAAGTGAAAGGAAGAAGAGAAAAGCTGCAGCCCTTCAGGGATCTCAGGCCTGGGAGTTCCCTGAGCCAGTGCTGTGACTCTTTATTTGGGCCCCATGGTTTCTGGCATCTCCAAACTTCCAGGCTCCACTATGCCAGTCAGGGAAGCTACTTGCAGTGCTCCTGGAGCAACCACAGTCTCCCAGAGAGCTGACGCCCATGCAGGCACCTGGAGCTGCCCACTCCGTAGCAGTAGCCAGAGTGTCTGGCTACATAGTGATTGGACCCCATGCTTGCTTAAACACTCCTTATCACTCCACACCTGACTCGCAGTCTCCCTTAGAGGTGCGGGATCTAGGTCAGTAGTGTGATCTAAGCACAGCTTGCAAGGCTGAGTGCGTGAAACAAGCCCAGCTGGCCCAAGCAAAACTCAGACAAAGGCACAACTGGCCACAGGTTTCCAGCCAGAAAAATGACATTGCAATGATCTCATAAAAGCAAGATGCTGAGAATCCTCCTGAATGAAAGCATATGCACAGAAAATTGGCTAATGCATGAGTAGTAGAAGCAGAGATATGTGTAACATAGTCACAAGAGTTAGCTGTGGGTTACAATCCAGAATGTAGCTTTGCTCTAGGGAAAAATGCAAAATCTCATGTTCATAATCCATGATCACTTGATATATGTGTGTGTGTGTGGCAGGTGTGGGGGTGGTGGAAACAGAGATACCTCTTATGGAGATATCCATGCCCCTGTCTGAAGTTTCTGCTAAATAAACATTATTCTGAGTAGCTATTTACTGTTTGAGGTACTGCTTCTGGAGAGGAGAGTCCTAAAGTGGAAATGGAAGTACTGGTCAAGGGGAGACTAATATGTACCCAGTTCATTGACAATATCAACTTTTCTTAGTCTACTAAGCTCAGGGTCAGTTATTAGAACATTTTCATTTGTTTTATATCCATTTGCCATTGTGCTACTTCATGCTCTTACTTTTTGGTCTTGGAAACATCTTTTAAAGTATGGAAATACATTATTGAAACTTTAAATCTACTTTCTGAGAAATTATTAAACCCAAAACCTAGAAAAGAAAAGGTTGTCTATGAGATATTTGAATTGATTATATGATACAACTATGAAAACATTATATTTGACTGTTGTTACTATTTAATGTCAAAATATTTATATAATATATTTGTGTATTTTAAAACCCATTTTAATGTTATAGTGTAAAAATGCTATATATGTCTATATAGTGGTTCTAACATAATAATTGCAAGATAAACAGGGTGACAACTGAATGTTACAACCAGAGAATGACTTAGTAATTTCTTTTCTTTTTTTTCTGTAAGAATGTGCTTATATTGTTTTTTAAAAAATATTTTTATATAATTCTTTTTATTATTATTATACTTTAAGTTATAGGGTACATGTGCATAACGTGCAGGTCTGTTACATATGCATACCTGTGCCATGTTGGTGTGCTGCACCTGTCAACTCGTCAGCACCCATCAACTCGTCATTTACATCAGGTATAACTCCCAATGCAATCCCTCCCTCCTCCCCCCTCCCCATAGTAGGCCCCAGTGTATGATGTTCCCCTTCATGAGTCCAAGTGATCTCATTGTTCAGTTCCCACCTATGAGTGAGAACACGTGGTGTTTGGTTTTCTGCTCTTGTGATAGTTTGCTGAGAATGATGGTTTCCAGCTGCATCCATGTCCCTACAAAGGACACAAACTCATCCTTTTTTATAGCTGCATAGTATTCCATGGTATATATGTGCCACATTTTCTTAATCCAGTCTGTCACTGATGGACATTTGGGTTGATTCCAAGTCTTTGCTATTGTGAATAGTGCCACAATAAACATACGTGTGCATGTGTCTTTATAGCAGCATGATTTATAATCGTTTGGGTATATCCCCAGTAATGGGATGGCTGGGTCATATGGTACTTCTAGTTCTAGATCCTTGAGGAATCGCCATACTGTTTTCCATAATGGTTGAACTAGTTTACAATCCCACCAACAATGTAAAAGTGTTCCTATTTTCCACATCCTCTCCAGCACCTGTTGTTTCCTGACTTTTTAATGACAACATTCTAACTGGTGTGAGATAGTATCTCCATGTGATTTTGATTTGCATTTCTCTGATGGCCAGTGATGACGAGTATTTTTTCATGTGTCTGTTGGCTGTATGCATGTCTTCTTTTGAGAACTATCTGTTCATATCCCTTGCCCACTTTGTGATGGGGTTGTTTGTTTTTTTTCTTCTAAAATTGTTTGTGTTCTTTGTAAGTTCTGGATATTAGCCCTTTTCAGATGAGTAGATTGCAAAAATGTTCTCCCATTCTGTAGGTTGCCTGTTCACTCTGATGGTAGTTTCTTTTGCTGTGCAGAAGCTCTTTGGTTTAATTAGATCCCATTTGTCAATTTTGGCTTTTGTTGCTGTTGCTTTTGGTGTTTTAGACATGAAGTCCTTGCCTATGCCTATGTCCTGAATGGTATTACCTAGGTTTTCCTCTAGGGTTTTTATGGTATTAGGTCTAACATTTAAGTCTCTAATCCATCTTGAATTAATTTTCGTATAAGGAGTGAGGAAAGGATCCAGTTTCAGCTTTCTACTTATGGCTAGCCAAATTTCCCAGCACCATTTACTGAATAGGGAATCCTTTCTCCATTTCTTGTTTTTCTCAGGTTTGTTAAAGATCAGATGGCTGTAGATGTGTGGTATTATTTCTGAGGACTCTGTTCTCTTCCATTGGTCTATATCTCTGTTTTGGTACCAGTACCATGCTGTTTTGGTTACTGTAGCCTTGTAGTATAGTTTGAAGTCAGGTAGCGTGATGCCTCCAGCTTTGTTCTTTTGACTTAGGATTGTCTTGGAGATGCGGGCTTTTTTTTGGTTCCATAGGAACTTTATAGCAATTTTTTAAAGCACTTTTTTTCCAATTCTGTGAAGAAATTCATTGGTAGCTTGATGGGGATGGCACTGAATCTATAAATTACCATGGGCAGTATGGCCATTTTCACGATATTGATTGTCCCTATCCATGAGCATGATATGTTCTTCCATTTGATTGTATCCTCTTTTATTTCACTGAGCAGTGGTTTGTAGTTCTCCTTGAAGAGATCCTTTACATCCCTCCTTGAAGAGATCATTTACATCCCTCGTAAGTTGGATTCCTAGGTATTTTATTCTCTTTGAGGCAATTGTGAATGGAAGTTCATTCATTATTTTGCTCTCTCTTTGTCTGTTACTGGTGTATAAGAATGCTTGTGATTTTTGCACATTAATTTTGTATCCTGAGACTTTGCTGAAGTTGCTTGTCAGCTTAAGGAGATTTTGGGCTGAGATGATGTGGTTTTCTAAATATACAATCATGTCATCTACAAACAGGGACAATTTGACTTCTTCTTTTCCTAACTGAATACCCTTGATTTCTTTCTCTTGCCTGATTGCCCTAGCCAGAACTTCCAACACTATGTTGACTAGGAGTGGTGAGAGAGGGCATCCCTGTCTTGTGCCAGTTTTCAAAGGGAATTTTTCCAGTTTTTGCCCATTCAGTATGATATTGGCTGTGGGTTTGTCATAAATAGCTCTTATTATTTTGAGATAAGTTCCATCAATACAAAATTTATTGAGAGCTTTTAGCATGAAGGGCTCTTGAATTTTGTCAAAGGCCTTTTCTGCATCTATTGAGATAATCATGTGGTTTTTATCTTTGGTTCTGTTTATATGCTGGATTATGTTTATTGATTTGCGAATGTTGAACCAGCCTTGCATCCCAGGGATGAAGCCCACTTGATCACGGTGGATAAGCTTTTTGATGTGCTGCTGGATTCAGTTTGCCAGTATTTTATTGAGGATTTTTGCATCGATGTTCATCAGGGATATTAGTCTAACATTCTCTTTTTTGTGTGTGTCTCTGCCAGGCTTTGGTATCAGGATGATATTGGCCTCATAAAATGAGTTAGGGAGGATTCCCTCTTTTTCTATTGACTGGAATAGTTTCAGAAGGAATGGTACCAGCTCCTCCTTGTACCTCTGGTAGAATTCAGCTGTGAATCTATCTGGTCCTGGACTTTTTTCGTTGGTAGGCTATTAATTATTGCCTCAATTTCAGAGCCTGCTATTGGTCTATTCAGGGATTCAACTTCTTCCTGGTTTAGTCTTGGAAGAGTGTAAGTGTCCAGGAAATTATCCATTTCTTCTAGATTTTCTAGTTTATTTGTGTAGAGTTGTTTATAGTATTCTCTGATGGTAGTTTGTATTTCTGTGGGGTCGGTGGTGATATCCCCTTTATCATTTTTTATTGCATTTATTTGATTCTTCTCTCTTTTCTTGTTTATTAGTCTTGCTAGTAGTCTATCAATTTTGTTGATCTTTTCAAAAAACCAACTCCTGGATTCGTTGATTTTTTGGAGGGTTTTTTGTGTCTCCTTCAGTTCTGCTCTGATCTTAGTTATTTCTCGCCTTCTGCTAGCTTTTGAATGTGTTTGCTCTTGCTTCTCTAGTTCTTTTAATTGTGATGCTAAGGTGTCAATTTTAGACCTTTCTAGCTTTCTCTTGTGGGCATTTAGTGCTATAAATTTCCCTCTACACACTGCTTTAAATGTGTCCTAGAGATTCTGGTATGTTGTATCTTTGTTCTCATTGGTTTCAAAGAACATCTTTATTTCTGCCTTCATTTCACTATGTACCCAGTAGTCATTCAGGATCAGGTTGTTCAGTTTTCATGCAGTTGAGCAGTTTTGATTGAGTTTCTTAGTCCTGAGTTCTAGTTTGATTGCACTGTGGTTTGAGAGATAGTTTGTTATAATTTCTGTTCTTGTACATTTGCTGTGGAGTGCTTTACTTCCAATTATGTGGTCAGTTTTGGAATAAGTGTCATATGATGCTGAGAAGAATGTATATTCTGTTGATTTGGTGTGGAGAGTTCTGTAGATGTCTATTAGGTCCGCTTGGTGAAGAGTTGAGCTCTATTCCTGTATATCCTTGTTATCTTTCTGTCTCGTTGATCTGTTTAATGTTGACAGTGGGGTGTTGAGGTCTCCCATTATTATTGTATGGGAGTCTACATCTCTTCGTAAGTCTCTAAGGACTTGCTTTATGAATCTGGGTGCTCCTGCATTGGGTGCATATATATTTAGGATAGTTAGCTCTTCCTGTTGAATTGATCCCTTTACCATTATTTAATGGCCTTCTTCATCTCTTTTGATCTTTGATGATTTAAAGTCTGTTTTATCAGAGACTAGGATTGCAACCCCTGCTTTTTTTTTGTTCTCCATTTGCTTGGTAGTTCTTCCTCCATCCCTTTATTTTGAGCCTATTTGTGTCTCTGCATGTGAGATGGGTCTCCTGAATACAGCAGACTGATGGGTCTTGACTCTTTAGCCAGTTTGCCAGTCTGTGTCTTTTAATTGGAGCATTTAGTCCATTTACATTTAAGGTTAATATTGTTATGTGTGAACTTGTTCCTGCCATTATGATATTAACTGATTATTTTGCTCATTAGTTGATGCAGTTTCTTCCTAGCATCAATGGTCTTTACATTTTGGCATGTTTTTGCAATGGCTGGTACCGGTTTTTCCTTTCCATGTTTAGTGCTTCCTTCAGGGTCTCTTGTAAGGCAGGCCTAGTGGTGACAAAATCTCTAAGCATTTGTTTATCTGTAAAGGATTTTATTTCTCCTTCACTTATGAAACTTAGTTTGGCTGGATATGAAATTCTGGGTTTAAAATTCTTTTCTTTAAGAATGTTGAATATTGGCCCCCACTCTCTTCTGGCTTGTAGAGTTTCTGCCGAGAGATCCACTGTTAGTCTGATGGGCTTCCCTTTCTGGGTAACCCGACCTTTCTCTCTGGCTGCCCTTAACATTTTTTCCTTCATTTCAACTTTGCTGAATCTGACAATTATGTTTCTTGGAGTTGCTCTTCTCAAGGAATATGTTTGTGGCATTCTTTGTATTTCCTGAATTTGAATATTGGCCTGCCTTACTAGGTTGCGGAAGTTCTCCTGGATCATATCCTGAAGAGTGTTTTCCAACTTGGTTCCATTTTCCCCCTCATTTTCAGGCACCCCAATCAGACATAGATTTGGTCTTTTCACATAATCCCATACTTCTTGAAGGCTTTGTTCATTTCTTTTTCCTCTTTTTTCTTTAGACTTCTCTTCTCAATTCATTTCATTCATTTGGTCCTCAATTGCTGATACTCTTTCTTCCAGTTGATCGAGTCAGTTACTGAAGCTTGTGCATTTGTCACATATTTCTTGTGTCATGGTTTTTATCTCTGTCAGTTCTTTTATGGCCTTCTCTGCATTGATTATTCTAGTTATCCATTCTTCCATTCTGTTTTCAAGATTTTTACTTTCTTTGCGCTGGGTACGTAATTCCTCCTTTAGCTCTGAGAAGTTTGATGGACTGAAGCATTCTTCTCTCATCTGGTCAAAGTCATTCTCCATCCAGCTTTTATCCCTTGCTGGCGATGAGCTGCGTTCCTTTGGACGGGGAGACGCGCTCTTATTTTTTGAATTTCCAGCTTTTCTGTCCTGCTTTTTCCCCATCTTTGTGGTTTTATCTGCCTCTGGTCTTTGATGATGGTGACGTACTGATGGGGTTTTGGTGTGGGTGTCCTTCCTGTTTGATAGTTTTCCTTCTAACAGTCAGGACCCTCAGCTGTAGGTCTGTTGGAGATTGCTTGAGGTCCACTCCAGACCCTGTTTGCCTGGGTATCAGCAGCAGAGGCTGCAGAAGATAGAATATTGCTGAACAGTGAGTGCACCTGTCTGATTCTTGCTTTGGAAGCTTTGTCTCAGGGGTGTACCCCACCATGTGAGGTGTGGGGTGTCGGTCTGCCCCTAGTGGGGGATGTCTCCCAGTTAGGCTACTCAGCGGTCAGGGACCCACTTGAGCAGGCAGTCTGTCTGTTCTCAGATCTCAACCTCCATGTTGGGAGATCCACTGCTCTCTTCAAAACTGTCATACAGGGTCGTTTGCATCTGCAGAGGTTTCTGCTGCTCTTTTTCTTTTTGTTTAGCTGTGTCCTGTCCCCAGAGGTGGAGTCTACAGAGACAGGCAGGCCTCCTTGAGCTGCTGTGGGATCCACCCAATTCAAGCTTCCCAACAGCTTTGTTTACTTACTTAAGCCTCAGCAATGGCGGGCGCCCCTCCCCCAGCCTCGCTGCTGCCTTGCAGTTAGATTGCAGACTGCTGTGCTAGCAATGAGGGAGGCTCCGTGGGTGTGGGACCCTCCCAGCCAGGTTTGGGATATTATCTCCTGGTGTGCCATTTGCTAAGACCCTTGGTAAAGCACAGTATTGGGGTGGGAGTTACCCAATTTTCCAGGTGTTGTGTGTCTCAGTTCCCATGGCTAGAAAAGGGATTCCCTTACCCCTTGCACTTCCCAGGTGAGGCAGTGCCTGGCCCTGCTTCAGCTCTGGCTGGTTGGGCTGCAGCAGCTGACCAGCACCCATTGTCAGACACTCCCTAGTGAGATGAACCCAGTACCTCAGTTGAAAATGCAAAAATCACCTGTTTTCTGTGTCTCTGGCGTTGGGAGCTGGAGGCTGGAGCTGTTCCTATTCGGCCATCTTGCTCTGCGCCCCCCCTCCCCCTGCACTTAGTAATTTCTAATAAGAGCTAGCATGAAGCCAGGTGTGGTAATGCGTTCCTGTAGTCCCAGCTACTAAGAAGTTTGAAGCAGGAGGATAAGCGGAGCCCAGGAATTTGACACCAGCTTGGGGAAAATAGTGAGAGATTCCACCTCTGTAAAGGAGGAGGGAGAGAGAAAGAAGGAAAGAATAAAAGAAAAAAGGAAGGAAGGAAGGAAGGAAGGAAGGAAGGAAGGAAGGAAGGAAGAAAAAGAAAGAGAGAGAGAGAAAGAAAGAAAGAAAGAAAGAAAGAAAGAAAGAAAGAAAGAAAGAAAGAAAGAAAGAAAGAAAGAAAGAAAAAAGAAAGAAAGGAAGGAAGGAAGAAAGAGAAAGAAAGAGAGAGAAAGAAAGAAAGGGAAAGGGAAAAAGGAAAGAAAGAGAAGAAAGGGAGGAAGGGAGGAAATGAGGGAGGGAGGGAAAGAAGATAGAAGAAAGAGAAAGAAAATAGAAAGAGAGAAAGAAAAAGAAAAAAGAGAAAGAGCCTGTCTGCCACATATAAGACAGAATAGATATTTTAGTTACTCCCTTTGTGCCCTCTTTCCATTATTGCCCTAGTTGTATCTTTCACATTAAATCAACAATCCAAGACTGAAAAGAACGTCAGTAGCCCATCACTAGTCTGGGGTATGAGATAAGTAACAAAGTTTGTTCTTAATGTTAACTAGAATAGGGCACAACTAATGAGGAACTGTTGGGTCTCTGGAAGCCCTTGTCACAGAGTGTAGGTGTAGACCATGAGGGTATGTGATTATATCCAAGTATATTAGTTCTTAGGAAATAGCAACACTTGGGAGAGAATTAGGGGAAGTTATTTATCTGTGAAACAGAATTGCTAGAGTGAACTAAATTCTTGGGTTATACAGTAACTGGTAACTTTAGAAAGTGAAAGGAACCACTGATGTTTGTGCCTCTCCTTTGACATTGCCAGGCAAGTAGTTGATATCTCAAGGGATGTGAGCTCGAAACCTGAACATCTGAGGAGTTCAACTGCTATATACGAAGATTTTAAAAAAATAAAAATAATTGCATAATATTCTGATGCACCTGAACCACATATAATAAACCAAACAAAAAAAAATGTACAGTGAAGATGTTAAATACTCTCAAAGAAATAAGAGTAGATATTGGAAATATAGAGCAGGAACAAAATGCCAAAAGTAAAAATCATATATCTCATTGAAAAGTCAGAAATGTAAACATGCAATGTACAACCACAAAACCAGTTGAAAATAAATTATAACTTCAATGGAAACGGGAAAAAGGAAAAAAAGAGAAGGAAACTTAAGAGAAACAGAAACACAGAATAAAATAGCTGAAAATTATAAAAATAGTTACTACATATATGTACATTAATAAAAAAGTTTTCTCAAACTCTTTTGAAATGTGCACTTATACATAACTCACCTTCAAACAGAGACACAGATGCACAGAGAAAAATTCAGCAATATATTATCTAGAAGAGTCTTTTAATGCAAAATAGATTTTGAAAGTAAAGAGATATTAAATTATACCAGGGGAATAGGAACTAGAAAAGACCTATGGGATACAATTTACATTAAAGAAACTATTTTTTATTGTAAAATCATTCTAAGGGATCATCATGAATTTATAGATTAATAAAAAATAGATACAATAAAATATTTATGTAAAGTAACTATATTATACATAGAGCTATGCTTATGTTTGAAATTATTAATAGTCACATCTGCTATTAATGCAGCAGAGAACACATGAGGGAATAAGACCCTTTGTACATGATTTTAATTCTCCATCAAACAAATACTGCCTGTATTTTGTACTACATTAGAAGATATTTTTTTGAGAAATAAAGAAATATCTAGAGTCAAGGCGAGGCACAGTGGTTCATACCTATAATCCCAGCACTTTGGGAGGCCGAGGCAAGCCGACCACGAGTTCAGGAGTTCAAGACCAGCCTGACCAACATGACAAAACCCTGTCTCTACTAAAAATACAGAAATTAACCAGGCATGGTGGTGCTCACCTGTAATCCCAGCTACTCAGGAGGCTGAGGCTTGACTCAAGAGGCGGAGGTTGCAATGAGCCGAGATTGCACCACTGCACTCCAGTCTGGGCAACACAGCAAGACTCCGTCTCAAAAAAAAAAAAAAAAAAAACACTTAGAATCAAAAACACTTTTGAGTATTACTTCTTTATAATCCTTGGTGTAATCTATTGATAATAGAATTCTGGACTAAAACAGAGATTATGGAATGAAAATTCAAGAATAAACAAGTATTTATTATTAACTACTACCAATGAATTCACCAAATGTTTAATGAGTTTTTCTTAGGTGTAAAGGAATCTTTGAGGGCCTTTGCATATAAGATTATGCTTAATACTATGGAGAAAATAGATATTCTAATGTAAATTGAGATAGTTAAGGGGAGGCATTAAAATAACAAGATTTATACCTGGCTGAGATTTAATAGAAAGGGGAGAAAATGGGGCATTTTGAAAGAGCATAAGTAAGAATAGAAAGCAGGAGCATAGAATCAAGAGTTAGTTCAATGTTTACCTCCTTTAGTCATCTTTCAGAAAAAATTACACTAGGAGATAATTTAAAACACATGTTCTTTGAATATGGAAAATAAATATGGACATACAGCTAATATATATGCACATGCATGTATCTCAGTTAATCACTCTATCCATATAGCAGGTATATCACTGCCTTTAGGAATCTAACACAGTTTGAATGGAGTTACATTGGCAGCTTTCAATACTAATTTAAAATGGCATTGAATTTTCACTTACCGTTTTCATAAAACTTTCAGTCATTTCGGCCATCCACTTAAAGCTATTCCCAGGGACTCGACAGTGATGTTGGTATAATGGAATGCTACAAGTAATCTTCTAACTCCAGCTTGAAAACACAGATTTTTTTTTTCTCCAAGAATTTGAAGGTGAAGTTTATGGGCCATGATGAATTTTTGCTGATTATTTGCACTGAGACCATAAACTCGAGTTTTATATGTGGTTATTAATGGTCATGTTCTCATGTCGAAGAAGATAAATCTTTGGATAGAAATTGAATATAATGGTATTTGGCAGAAAGAACAAGGTCCAGCGTCCACGTTAAGGAGAAAAATTGAGACAAGCTTCCTAACATTTCTGCTGTTGGTCTCTAATGAGGTCTCAGCACACTTCCTTTCCTTTTCTTAGATATCTCAATACAGTATAATAGCTTTTAATAAAATCTTTCTCTATCTTATTTTTTTCTGAAATAATCTTTGTTTCTTGTAAACAAACAAAAGCATAAGATACCTAGTCAAACAGATGTTTTCCAAAATGCCTGTGGAATTGTTGAGTGGCATGGTGTTTTGACAGTTTATTCATTTCAATTGGATTGAGGTACCACTTGTGCCACATGGAAGTTTTTATTTTGTTTTTATGTTTGTTTTTCTTTCTTTGCTTTTCGTTAGAGACTAGATTAGCTCTAGGTAATTTATCTGATAAAAAGTATCACCAGGCTAGTTTTCCTGGAGCAAACCAGGACTTAGAGGAAGTCACAGGCAGTAAGTTTTACTGGCTGGGAGGGGTTGGGGGATGGATTATGGATGAGACCTCATAGCCTGAAGGTTGACAGAACAGACAGAACAAACTCAGCCAGGTCGGCAGGAAGTGAATCATGGATTGTTTCTCACTGGGTGGGTGATGCTGAACAAATTACTTAACTACTCTTTTGCTTAGTTTCCTCGTGTATAAAGTGTGGGAAAATAGAACCTAATTGGTGATTTTGTATAGGGAAATTGTGAAGTGAGCAGAAGCATGCCTGGGATATACTAATTGTTGAATAAGTATATTGTAAGTGACTGCCTAGATCAGTAGAGAGGCTTAAAGAGGATGGCTTATATGAAGAGACTACAGGTAGCAAGGTCTAGAAAAAGGGTTCCATTCCTTTAGGAATGGGAACCATCCAAAATAATGGTATTTGAAAAGGGATGGAATTACGCCAAAGACAAGGAGCTGTTGTTAGAATTCATAAAGGGATAGCTACTAGAAAGTTTACATGAGCATCTGAATTATTTGTGGAGAAGAAAATGTGGAGTACACAGAAAACTGTGTATTTTACTTTTTATTTTCCATTTGTAATCTGCATGGTTATTTGTCTCTAGTATTTTTGTCTCTAGTATGTTTGCTTCAAATGACTCATGAGGTTCAAATGGTGAAAGCTTAAGTGGAAAAAAAAGTATTAGGAAATAAAGGGACTATGAGGAAATCAATATTATTAAGGTGTTGTTCTTTCCCACCTAACATCTAGTCTATTGCAAATCATGTCAACTCTACCTACAAAATGTCTCAGGATCCTGGCTTTGCATGGTGTCTCATGTTTGTAATCACAGAATTTGGGGAGGCAAAGGTAGGGGAATAGTTTGGGGCAGAGAGCTTGAGAACAACCTGAGCAACATAGCATAACCCCCATCTCTACAAACCTGGAACAAAAAATTAGCCAGGCTTAGTGGTGTGTGTCTGGAGTTCCAGCTACTTGGGAGGCTGAGGTGAGAGAATCACCAGAGCCCTGAGATTGAGGTTGTAGTGAGCTATAATCCACCACTGCACTGCAGCCTGGACAACAGAGATACCCCCTCTAAAAACACTTAACAATAATGTTAATAATAACAATAATAATAGTAAAATATATAGCATGGTATTACTTCCCCCTACCTCTACCTCTTTACTCCTGGCTTATTTTAGGAGCATCCAAACTGGTATCTCTCATGCTGCTTTTGACCACTTTTCATTTATTTTCCACAGAATAACAGAAGGTAAGTTTACAAAACCTAATAATTCTATGTCACTTTTCTGCCCTAGCCTTTCCATTGGTTTTCTGTCTCACCTGGAATAAAATCCAGATTCCTTAATACAGGCTGAAAGGCCGCCATGATGCCTCAACTTCTCCTTCTCTTTCTTGATTTTCTGCCCTTTTCTTCTTTACTCATTTCACAGTTTCCCAGAATATTGACACTTCTATATTCTACATATTTGGGTTTCATTGAGAGAACCTTCTTGCCCAGTCTGTAAAGTATCAGCTTTTTCTAACCCTATATCCTACCTGATTTTTTTTTCTTTGTGCTACGTTGCTCTTTATATTAAGTGGTAGTTTTACTTGCTCACTATCTGTTGCTCCTCACTAAGTTTTAAAACTCATGAGATATTAAAAATCTGAGAGTGGTTGCTTGGTCTTTTTAAATTTCACTGCTTTATTCCCAACCTTGGCATGGAGAAGATAATCTATAAATAACTTGTTGAATATATTAATGTAGTATATGTTTTTAGAGGATCATTTTCTCCCTCAACTTGCCCTAACTTTTGAAATGATCTACACTTACATCTCTTCATGGTGTAATAAAGTAAATGTTTTTAATGATGTTCTTCCCACATTTGCCTGCAGCTCAAACACATGAGGAAACTTTGTAGCTCCCTGGATTCAGAACTACATCTGGGTAACAAGATGCCAGAAATGCATCAGGGGATAGGTGAAGACTGCATTTTCATGGAATCACTAATTCAAATGTATCAAAACTTATTTTGATATTTGTGTGCTATAAAGCCGTCAAAAGGTTTCTTCCAGAGGAGAACACATTTTAATACATGGAAATTTGTTTATTTGGATTTAACTTCCTGAGCTCATGGAAAACTATGGAGATCAAGCACACTGTATTAGTCTGTTCTCACATTGCTAATAAAGACATGCCCGAGACTAGGTAATTTATGAAGGAAAGAGGTTTAATTGACTCACATTTCCACATGACTGGGGAAGCCTCACAATCATGGCTGAAGGCAAATGAGGAGCAAAGTCACGTGTCTCATGTCAGCAGGCAAGAGAGCTTGTGCAGGGAAAATCCCCTTTATAAAACCATCAGATTTTGTGAGACTTTTTCACTTTCACGAGAATAGCGCAGGAAAGACCCACCCCCATAAATCAACTACCTCCCACCAGACCCTCCAATGACATGTGGGAATTATGGGAGCTACAATTCAAGATGAGATTTGGGTGGGGACACAGCCAAACCATATCACATGCTTTAACTGAAACACAAATTTTAATTAGTGAAACACATATAGCCCTTTTCCTTTTATTCAGAGATTTTTTAAGCTAAAGTTTATATATTCAGTGTTAACAAAAGGCTAGTAAGAAATTATTAGAAAACCTTAAACCAAAGAAGCCAGAGTGTGTTCCCGCATATGTGAATATGTGAATGTAAATGTGTGTGGGCATGTGTGTGTGATACATATATGTGTGTGTTTTTACATGTATGTTAGGTGTATATGTTTTATGTGTGTGTATATATGTGTGTATATCTATACACACACATAAAGTTGGATTTATATATAAAAAGACTTATTGATCAAGTGGAAAAGCTATGATATGAAAACATTTATTTTGCTGAATAATTTGGCCATATGAGTCAAATTCCTGGTTTTGCATCTTCCTTACTACTTATGAATTGGTCTAGCAAGATAAGTTGCAAATAGTGAAACCTAATGAAAATAGCTGCAAGGTTTAGTTCTACCGTCTTCTGCACTGTGAATTTCTGCTTAAAATCTCTTTCAACAGGAAAGAAGAGTATAATTTCTAATGTACTTCACTGAGCAAAAGAAATGTGTAATTTATCCATTTACATATTTATTGTAAATGAACTTTTGAGGGATATAAAAATCTTTATATAATTGTCATTATCATTTCCATAAACATCTACATAGAACTTGGGTTGATTTATTACAAAGGAAGTTTGCTTCTTTTTATGAACTGTGGCATCTAATTTTTAGATTTGAGGCAGTATTTTCTGATTTATGTTGGCGTTAATAATATTGACTCTGCGAAAATCACCATTCCCTCCCGGTTGGGCACTACCCTTGGGAGGATAGGTCAGGGCTATCTAACAGCGGCATCCACAGCTGTTCATGCTGACGCGGGTTTGAGTGTTATTTCCTTGACAGAGGTCACAGAGAAGTAGTAGAAGATAATTTTATGAGACATCTGCTATATTTGTGGTTGTACTCATTCTTTAAGATTGACCTACAAACTTTGGTTTCTGCGAGAAAATAACATTAAATCAAGATGCAAGATCTTATAAATGGAAAGCTGTAACAAATGAACTTTCATGTGAATGGAATGCTATCTTCAATTGAAAAATCAATATAGTTAAAACCAATAAAATGTTGGTTTCAAAGGAGGTTTAAATAGAGGTCAAAGTGAATATATTTAACTTGAAAAGCTTTAAGGCATAATGTAAAGTTCCAGTTAGAGCCCACTGTATGCAAGTATAAAACAGTGAATGCTTCGGTTTATCTACAGAATTTAGCTAGAATATTTTTCTTTTTTAGAGACGGAGTCTCGCTCTTTCGTTAGGCTGAAGTGCAGTGGCGCTATCTTGGCTCACTGCAACCTCTGCCTTCCGGGTTCAAGTGATTCTCCTGCCTCAGTCTACCGAGTAGCTGGGACTATAAGTGCACGCCACCACGCCGAGCTAATTTTTGTACTTTTAGTTGAGACGGAGTTTCACCATGTTGGCCAGGATGGTCTCAATCTCTTGACTTCATGATCCACTCGCCTCAGCCTCCCAAAGTGCTGGGATTACAGGCATAAGCCACTGTGCCCGGCCTGAATATTTTCTTTAATATTTTCATTTTGGGGGAAACCACAGCAAGTAAAACATGATTGCAATAATCCATTTTTAACTGTCTAACTTTCAAGTGGTAAATGCCTAGTTTGAGCAAAGTAAAATCTATTCTCAAAAGAATTTACAAGAAATAAATTTTAAAAGTTAAAGGACTAGGTCTCTAGTGGGTGATTTATTTTCTCTCCTGAAGCTTCTTCCCTGGCACCTAATGGGCATCTTCAACTAATACCAGAAGAATATTGGTTTTGAAGCCAGGATAGTATTCATATGTTGCCTGTAACCCGTCTGTATGACACTGGGAATGTTACTTCAGTCTTTCAAGCCCCAGCTTCTTCATCTGTAAAATAAATATTAAAATATCACAACAATAATTCTGTGAATATTAAATCATAAAATGCACATAAAATTACCTAGAAAACTATCTGTTAGGTTAAAAAAAAAAAAGACAAAAATTATCTAAATTATCTAACAATTCTAAAGAGGATTCTAAGATTCAAAAATAGTTACTTTTGATACTAGTGAGCAAATGATCAATTTGCCTGCCATCTAATATGTTTTCTTATTAAAATCCATTTATGCCTAGTGAACTCTAAGCATGTGGGAGTTATTTCTATCCTACTGCTCAAGGTCATCGTCAAGGTCTGATTTTTCAAATTCGAAAAATTGCAACCTCAGGCAGAAAAGAGTTAATCTATTAGTCATTTTTTTCCTTAGGAGAGGGTTTTTATTTGCCTATCATGTGCCAGGAACAAATTTTTCTGATGCAGATATAGTGACATATAGTAAATAGTCCCTGTGAACAAGATAACTATAATCTAATAAGATACATTGATATATAAACAACTCTACCTTGTGCAAAATAAAATAAACATATATCATACGTACAATAAAGAGAGTATTTAACTCTGTCTGGAGACAAGTGGAGGTAAGTGGGGACCGTTTCACTAGGAAAGATTCACCAAGATACATTTGAGTGGTGTTTGAAATGTAAAGAGGATTTTTCCTGGCATGAGGTACAGCAAGCACAGAGGAAGAATATGCCTTAAGCAAAAGATACATCAGATTCTGTCTTATGTTTGGAAAAACCATAATTTGCTAAGTGAGGGAGTAGAAGGGTAAAAGAAGTACACACAGGCCATGCACCCTTTGCATGGGAAATTTCAATTTTATCCTGAAACTAGTAAGAAAATTTCAAATGTGTTAAATATATTAACTATATGTATTTGTACAATAATCAAAGCTATTGTGTAAATTATAGTAAAAGTATAATCAGCATATTGTGAAAAAAAGAGATAAATGAACCTTTTCCCTTCACCTGTACAAAGTAAGTACAAATATCTGAACATTTCAGACTGAGAGATTAAACACTGAAAATATACACAGATATTTTTATTAAAAATTGGCCTATTACTTTCTGTTTATGACAATTATGCCGTCTTCTTAACTCAAAGGGACATTATTTTCCTGAAGATTATAAAGTATATTTGAAAATAAATCTGCTTAAATATTTCTTCCACATTAGAGAGCACCACATATTTGCTTCTTATGTTGAGAGAGCAAGAATGGAGCTTTCTAACTGACTTTCCCATTCTTAGGAGATTTTCTTTTTTTCTTTTTTTTTTTTTTTAAATTTATTTATTATTATTATACTTTAAGCTGTAGGGTACATGTGCATAATGTGCAGGTTTGTTACATATGTATACTTGTGCCATGTTGGTGTGCTGCACCCATCAACTCGTCATTTACATCAGGTATAACTCCCAATGCAATCCCTCCCCCCTCCCCCCTCCCCATGATAGGCCCCTGTGTGTGATGTTCCCCTTCCTGAGTCCAAGTGATCTCATTGTTCAGTTCCCACCTATGAGTGAGAACATGCGGTGTTTGGTTTTCTGTTCTTGTGATAGTTTGCTAAGAATGATGGTTTCCAGCTGCATCCATGTCCCTACAAAGGACACAAACTCATCCTTTTTGATGGCTGCATAGTATTCCATGGTGTATATGTGCCACATTTTCTTAATCCAATCTGTCACTGATGGACATTTGGGTTGATTCCAAGTCTTTGCTATTGTGAATAGTGCTGCAATAAACATACGTGTGCATGTGTCTTTATAGCAGCATAATTTATAATCCTTTGGGTATATACCCAGTAATGGGATGGCTGGGTCATATGGTACATCTAGTTCTAGATCCTTGAGGAATCACCATACTGTTTTCCATAATGGTTGAACTAGTTTACAATCCCACCAACAGTGTAAAAGTGTTCCTATTTCTCCACATCCTCTCCAGCACCTGTTGTTTCCTGACTTTTTAATGATCGCCATTCTAACTGGTGTGAGATGGTATCTCATTGTGGTTTTGATTTGCATTTCTCTGATGGCCAGTGATGATGAGCATTTTTTCATGTGTCTGTTGGCTGTATGAATGTCTTCTTTTGAGAAATGTCTGTCCATTTCCTTTGCCCACTTTTTAATGGGGTTGTTTGTTTTTTTCTTGTAAATTTGTTTGAGTTCTTTGTAGGTTCTGGATATTAGCCCTTTGTCAGATGAGTAGATTGCAAAAATTTTCTCCCATTCTGTAGGTTGCCTGTTCACTCTGATGGTAGTTTCTTTTGCTGTGCAGAAGCTCTTTAGTTTAATGAGATCCCATTTGTCAATTTTGGCTTTTGCTGCCATTGCTTTTGGTGTTTTAGACATGAAGTCTTTGCCCATGCCTATGTCCTGAATGGTACTACCTAGGTTTTCCTCTAGGATTTTTATGGTATTAGGTCTAACATTTAAGTCTCTAATCCTTCTTGAATTAATTTTCGTATAAGGAGTAAGGAAAGGATCCAGTTTCAGCTTTCTACTTATGGCTAGTCAATTTTCCCAGCACCATTTATTAAATAGGGAATCCTTTCCCCATTTCTTGTTTCTCTCAGGTTTGTCAAAGATCGGATGGCTTTAGATGTGTGGTATTATTTCTGAGGACTCTGTTCTGTTCCATTGGTCTATATCTCTGTTTTGGTACCAGTACCATGCTGTTTTGGTTACTGTAGCCTTGTAGTGTAGTTTGAAGTCAGTTAGCGTGATGCCTCCAGCTTGGTTCTTTTGACTTAGGATTGTCTTGGAGATGCGGGCTCTTTTTTGGTTCCATATGAACTTTAAAGCAGTTTTTTCCAATTCTGTGAAGAAACTCATTGGTAGCTTGATGGGGATGGCATTGAATCTATAAATTACCATGGGCAGTATGGCCATTTTCATGATATTGATTCTTCCTATCCATGAGCATGATATGTTCTTCCATTTGTTTGTGTCCTCTTTTATTTCACTGAGCAGTGGTTTGTAGTTCTCCTTGAAGAGGTCCTTTACATCCCTTGTAAGTTGGATTCCTAGGTATTTTATTCTCTTTGAAGCAATTGTGAATGGAAGTTCATTCCTGATTTGGCTCTCTGTTTCTCTGTTACTGATGTATAAGAATGCTTGTGATTTTTGCACATTAATTTTGTATCCTGAGACTTTGCTGAAGTTGCTTATCAGCTTAAGGAGATTTTGGGCTGAGACAATGGGGTTTTCTAAATATACAATCATGTCATCTGCAAACAGGGACAGTTTGACTTCTTCTTTTCCTAACTGAATACCCTTGATTTCTTTCTCTTGCCTAATTGCCCTAGCCAGAACTTCCAGCACTATGTTGAATAGGAGTGGTGAGAGAGGGCATCCCAGTCTTGTGCCAGTTTTCAAAGGGAATTTTTCCAGTTTTTGCCCATTCAGTATGATATTGGCTGTGGGTTTGTCATAAATAGCTCTTATTATTTTGAGGTACGTTCCATCAATACCGAATTTATTGAGCGTTTTTAGCATGAGGGGCTGTTGAATTTTGTCAAAAGCCTTTTCTGCATCTATTGAGATAATCATGTGGTTCTTGTCTTTGGTTCTGTTTATATGCTGGATTATGTTTATTGATTTGCGAATGTTGAAGCAGCCTTGCATCCCAGGGATGAAGCCCACTTGATCATGGTGGATAAGCTTTTTGATGTGTTGCTGAATCCGGTTTGCCAGTATTTTATTGAGGATTTTTGCATCGATGTTCATCAGGGATATTGGTCTAAAATTCTCTTTTTTTGTTGTGCCTCTGCCAGGCTTTGGTATCAGGATGATGTTGGCCTCATAAAATGAGTTAGGGAGGATTCCCTCTTTTTCTATTGACTGGAATAGTTTCAGAAGGAATGGTACCAACTCCTCCTTGTACCTCTGGTAGAATTCAGCTGTGAATCCATCTGGTCCTGGACTTTTTTTGGTTGGTAGGCTATTAATTATTGCCTCAATTTCAGAGCCTGCTATTGGTCTATTCAGGGATTCAACTTCTTCCTGGTTTAGTCTTGGGAGAGTGTAAGCGTCCAGGAAATTATCCATTTCTTCTAGATTTTCTAGTTTATTTGAGTAGAGTTGTTTATAGTATTCTCTGATGGTAGTATGTATTTCTGTGGGGTCGGTGGTGATATCCCCTTTATCATTTTTTATTGCTTCTATTTGATTCTTCTCTCTTTTCTTCTTTATTAGTCTTGCTAGCGGTCTGTCAATTTTGTTGATCATTTCAAAAAACCAACTCCTGGATTCATTGATTTTTTGGAGAGTTTTTGGTGTCTCTATCTCCTTCAGTTCTGCTCTGATCTTAGTTATTTCTTGGCTTCTGCTAGCTTTCGAATGTGTTTGCTCTTGCTTCTCTAGTTCTTTTAATTGCGATGTTAGTGTCAATTTTAGATCTTTTCTGCTTTCTCTTGTGGGCATTTAGTGCTATAAATTTCCCTCTACACACTGCTTTAAATGTGTCCCAGAGATTCTGGTATGTTGTATCTTTGTTCTCATTGGTTTCAAAGAACATCTTTATTTCTGCCTTCATTTCGTTATGTACCCAGTAGTCATTCAGGAGCAGGTTGTTCAGTTTCCATGTAGTTGAGCGGTTTTGATTGAGTTTCTTAGTCCTGAGTTCTAGTTTGATTGCACTGTGGTCTGAGAGACAGTTTGCTATAATTTCTGTTCTTGTACATTTGCTGAGGAGTGCTTTACTTCCAATTACATGGTCGATTTTGGAGTAAGTACGATGTGGTGCTGAGAAGAATGTATATTCTGTTGATTTGTGGTGGAGAGTTCTATAGATGTCTATTAGGTCTGCTTGCTGCAGAGATGAGTTCAATTCCTGGATATCCTTGTGAACTTTCTGTCTTGTTGATCTGTCTAATGTTGACAGTGGAGTGTTGAAGTCTCCCATTATTATTGTATGGGAGTCTAAGTCTCTTTGTAAGTCTCTAAGGACTTTCTTTATGAATCTGGGTGCTCCTGTATTGGGTGCATATATATTTAGGATAGTTAGCTCTTCCTGTTGAATTGATCCCTTTACCATTATGTAACGGCCTTCTTTGCCTCTTTTGATCTTTGATGGTTTAAAGTCTGTTGTATCAGAGACTAGTATTGCAACCCCCGCTTTTTTTTGTTTTCCATTTGCTTGGTAAATCTTCCTCCATCCCTTTATTTTGAGCCTATGTATCTCTCTGCGTGTGAGATGGGTCTCCTGAATACAGCAGACTGATGGGTCTTGATTCTTTATCCAGTTTGCCAGTCTGTGTCCTTTAATTGGAGCATTTAGTCCATTTACATTTAAGGTTAAGATTGTTATGTGTGAACTTGATCCTGCCATTATGATATTAACTGGTTATTTTGCTCGTTAGTTGATGCAGTTTCTTCCTAGCCTTGATGGTCTTTACATTTTGGCATGTTTTTGCAATGGCTGGTACCGGTTTTTCCTTTCCATGTTTAGTGCTTCCTTCAGGGTCTCTTGTAAGTCAGGCCTAGTGGTGACAAGCATTTGCTTATCTGTAAAGGATTTTATTTCTCCTTCACTTATGAAACTTAGTTTGGCTGGATATGAAATTCTGGGTTTAAAATTCTTTTCTTTAAGAATGTTGAATATTGGCCCCCACTCTCTTCTGGCTTGGAGAGTTTCTGCCGAGAGATCTGCTGTTAGTCTGATGGGCTTCCCTTTGTGGGTAACCCGACCTTTCTCTCTGGCTGCCCTTAAGATTTTTTCCTTCATTTCAACTTTGGTGAATCTGGCAATTATGTGTCTTGGAGTTGCTCTTCTGGAGGAGTATCTTTGTGGCGTTCTCTGTATTTCCTGGATTTGAATGTTGGCCTGCCCTACTAGGTTGGGGAAGTTCTCCTGGATGATATCCTTAAGAGTGTTTTCCAACTTGGTTCCCTTTTCCCCCTCACTTTCAGGCACCCCAATCAGACGTAGATTTGGTCTTTTTACATAATCCCATACTTCTTGCAGGCTTTGTTCATTTCTTTTTCTTCTTTTTTCTTTTGGTTTCTCTTCTCACTTCATTTCATTCATTTGATCCTCAATCGCAGATACTCTTTCTTCCAGTTGATCGAGTCGGTTACTGAAGCTTGTGCATTTGTCACGTATTTCTCGTGTCATGGTTTTCATCTCTTTCATTTCGTTTATGAACTTCTCTGCATTAATTACTCTAGCCATCAATTCTTCCACTTTTTTTTCAAGATTTTTATTTTCTTTGCGCTGGGTACGTAATTCCTCCTTTAGCTCTGAGAAATTTGATGGACTGAAGCCTTCTTCTCTCATCTCGTCAAAGTCATTCTCCATCCAGCTTTGATCCGTTGCTGGCGATGAGCTGCGCTCCTTTGCCGGGGGAGATGCGCTCTTATTTTTGGAATTTCCAGCTTTTCTGCCCTGCTTTTTCCCCATCTTTGTGGTTTTATCTGCCTCTGGTCTTGATGATGGTGATGTACTGATGGGGTTTTGGTGTAGGTGTCCCTCCTGTTTGATAGTTTTCCTTCTAACCGTCAGGACCCTCAGCTGTAGGTCTGTTGGAGATTGCTTGAGGTCCACTCCAGACCCTGTTTGCCTGGGTATCAGCAGCAGAGGCTGCAGAAGATAGAATATTTCTGAACAGCGAGTGTCCCTGTCTGATTCTTGCTTTGGAAGCTTCCTCTCAGGGGTGTACTCCACCCTGTGAGGTGTGGGGTGTCAGACTGCCCCTAGTTGGGGATGTCTCCCAGTTAGGCTACTCAGGGGTCAGGGACCCACTTGAGTAGGGAGTCTGTCCCTTCTCAGATCTCAACCTCCGTGTTGGGAGATCCACTGCTCTCTTCAAAGCTGTCAGACAGAGTCGTTTGCGTCTGCAGAGGTTTCGGCTGTGTTTGTTATTGCCCTTTCCCCAGAGGTGGAGTCTACAGAGACAGGCAGGTTTCCTTGAGCTGCTGTGAGCTCCACCCAGTTTGAGCTTCCCAGCAGCTTTGTTTACCTACTTAAGCCTCAGCAATGGCGGGCACCCCTCCCCCAGCCTCGCTGCTGCCTTGCGGGTAGATCACAGACTGCTGTGCTAGCAATGAGGGAGGCTCCGTGGGTGTGGGACCCTCCCGGCCAGGTGTGGGATATGATCTCCTGGTGTGCCTGTGTGCTTAAAGCGCAGTATTGGGGTGGGAGTTACTCGATTTTCCATGTGTTGTGTGTCTCAGTTCCCCTGGCTAGGAAAAGGGATTCCCTTCCCCCTTGCGCTTCCCAGGTTAGGCAATGCCTCGCCCTGCTTCAGCTCTCGCTGGTCGGGCTGCAGCAGCTGACCAGCACCGATCGTCTGGCACTCCCCAGTGAGATGAACCCAGTACCTCAGTTGAAAATGCAGAAATCACCGGTCTTCTGTGTAGCTCGCGCTGGGAGTTGGTGACTGGAGCTGTTCCTATTCGGCCATCTTGCTCCGCCCCCCACTCTTAGGAGATTTTCTAAGGAAAATTACAAGGCTTTGTAAACTTAGAAAAAATATGTTGAGAAGGCTTCGTAATTCTTTCAATCAGGAATGACATAAGAATTTTTTTCAATTGTTGGTAAATGGTAGCACTTTTGTGTATGAAAATCAGTTAAAATTAAGTATAAACCAGGTGTTTCTCATTGATTCAAACAATAAGTCAATGGGAGATTTAATAAAATAGCATCAGCTTTTTTTACTAGTATCTAAGCTTTGAATTATAAATTGATGATCTAGGAGTCATACCTTAATTGAAATGGTGCCATTTATCACAGCACTGATACTTTGTTCTTTATTTTAAGATATTAAAAATACTGTACAATGTTAAGAAATTTCCTGTGTGACATACTTGTAAACACCAATTTTGTGTTTCAAATATATCTCAACTTACGTATGTAATAGCTAGAGCTTTGTAAGAAAAATAAAATGCATTTAATATAATAGCCAGCTAGAATCACAGCAAATTGGAAAGCAAAGGATAGGAAAGAAATGGGAGAAATAAGAATATTTTAAACAAGTACACAAAGTAAACTAAGTCTGTCACATAACTTTTTAGAGGAAAATAAGAAGGGGAAAGATTTTCCTTTTTTTTTCTTCCATTAATCTAAAAAATATGATATGCTTGCTCTCTGAGAAATAAGACATGGGGAGATGTGCCAAATTCTAACCGATTACTTGATATTACTGCCCATTACTTTGGTATGGTGTCTGAGATTTGCTCAGAGGGCAAATATTTTGACAGATATTTGGAAGAAATAGAAATGTGGTAAATTGGTGGTGGTTTAAACGGTGTTAAAAGTGAAAAATAATGTACAGTTAATGTTTGTGATTGATCAGCATTGGGAAACATGAATAAATTGTAAAAATCTGGGACATTTGTCAAGTTCTATATTTAAATCCATAGTAAGTACAAAGATATGAAGGTCCTATTTTCATTTTTTTTTTTTAATTCAGAAGGCAGCATTTGGGTATGCTTTGAATAATAAAAAATCTCGGTAGATAAATACAAGAATAGTTATTTAACACTTTAAATGTCATGAAAGTTGTTCTGCATAGTGAGTTTCTATGTGAAATTTAGTTTTGAATTCTATTAATCTTAAGTAATACATTGTGAAAGCACTGTTTTTTATTCATCCTGAGTAATGAAGTGTGGTTACTATTTGAATATACTTTAAAAAAATAATTTACTAAGATAAAATATTCCATTTAGCTACAACAAATCCTGTTGCAACAAACCAAGATCAATAGTATAGAAAGATTGGTAGTTATAATCTAAGAGGGGTCAACATCCAGTGTTCTTCCCTCTTTTTGAGAAATTTGTATACCCTGTCATATATTTTCTTTTAACAAAAAATAATATTATTTTAATTTGGCCATGTGTTGCCTATTATTCTTTCATTTTAAAGTCCATTAAAATTATCACTACCTAATTATCTACTGGAAGTTCTAGATGCATTTTCTTTTTCTCAAGATTTTTTTTAGAACGGTTTGATGATCACCGCAAAATTGAGAGGAAGACACAGAAATTTACCATATATCCCCTAGTCCCACTCCTGCAGAGTTCTCCCATTACCAAAGTACCTCTCAGAGTGGTGCATTTGTTATCATTGATGAACCTGCAGTGGCACATTGTCATCACCAAAGTCCATAGTTTAAATTAGAATTCATTCTTAGCCCATCTGGATCTACCATCTGACAAAGGGCTAATATCCAGAATCTACAAAGAACTTAACAAATTTACAAGAAAAAAATCAACCCCATCAAAAAGTGGGAAAAGGATATTAACAGACACTTCTCAGAAGAAGACATTTATGCAGCCAACAGATACCTAAAAAAATGCTCATCATCACTGACCATCGAGAAATGCAAATCAAAATCACAGTGAGATACCATCTCCCACCAGTTAGAATGGTGATCATTAAAATGTCAGGAAACAACAGGTGCTGGAGAGGATGTGGAGAAATAGGAACATTTTTACCCTGTTGGTGGGACTGTAAACTAGTTCAACTATTGTGGAAGACAATGTGGCTATTCGTCAAGGATCTAGAACTAGAAATACCATATGACCCGCCATCCCATTACTGGGTATATACCCAAAGGATTATAAATCATGTTACTATAAAGACACATGCACACGTATGTTTATTGCAGCACTATTCACAATAGCAAAGACTTGGAATCAACCCAAATGTCCATCAATGACAGACTGGATTGAGAAAATGTGTCACAGATACACCATGGAATACTATGCAGCTGTAACAAAGGATGAGTTCATGTCCTTTGTAGAGACATGGATGAAGCTGAAAACCATCATTCTCAGCAAACTATCGCAAGAACAGAAAACCAAGCACCACATGTTCTCACTCATAGGTGGGAATTGAACAATGAGAACACTTGGACACGGATGGGGAACATCACACATTGGGGCCTGTAGTGGGGTGGGAGGAGGGGGGAGGGATAGCATTAGGAGATGTAACTAAAGTAATGACGAGTTGATGGGTGCAGCACACCAACATGGCACATGTATACATATGTAACAAACCTGCACGTTGTGCACATGTACCCTAGAACTTAAAGTATAATAATAATAATAATAAAGAATTCATTCTTCTTGTTGTACATTCTATGAGTTTAGAGAAACATATAATGATGTTGATAGAATCATACAGAGTATTTTCACTGCCATAAATATCCTTTTGCTCCCCCTATTCATGCCTCCCACCACTGATCCCTTAGCATTCACTCATTTTTTATTTATTATTTACTGTGTCCATAGTTTTGCTTTTTCCAGAACACCAACTAGTTGGAAAAATACTGTATATAGAATTTTCAGATTAGCGCCTTTACTTAGTTATATTCCATTAAAAGCACCTCCATGTCTTTTCAGGGTTTTGTTGCTCATTCCCTTTTAGTAATAAATAATATTCTGCTGTCTGAATGTACTACCATTTATTTATCTGTTTTCCTACTAAAGAACATTTTAGTTGCTTTCAAGTATCAGTGGTGATGAGTAAAGCTGATATAAATATATGTGTGAAAATTTTTGTGTTGACGCAAGTTCTCAACTCCTTTGGTTAAATAGCAAAGAGAGTGATTGCTGGATTGCATGATAAGAGTGTGCCATTCTAATAGGTGTGCAGTGGTATCTCATTTTAATTTGCAATTTCTTGGTAACATAATTTTGAACATATTTTCACCTGATTACTTGCCATATGTATATATTTTTGATGGGTGCCTATCCAACTATTTGATTCATTTTAATTAGACTTTTTTCTGTTCTTATTATTGAATTTTAAGAGTCTTTTACATATTTTACATAATAGTCCTTTATTAGATCTAGCTTCTACAAATAATTTCTTGCAGTCTGCGTCTTTTCATTTTTTTGATGTTGTCTTTTAAAAAGTATAAGTTTAAGTTTAATAAAATCTATTTATCAATTATTTATTTCATAAAGCATGCCTTATGGTAATATCTAAAATGTATCACCCATTCCCAAGTCACCTAGGTTTTCTCTTATGTTATCTTTTAGGAGTTTTATAGTTTTATGTTTTACATTCAGATCTATGTTCCATTATGAGTTAATTTTTATAAAGGGTATAAAAATGTGTAGAGTCTTTTTTTTTTAACATGTGAATATTCAAGTCTTCTGGTACAATTTGTTTTAAAAACTAGTTTGTCTTATTGTATTACGTTTGCTCCTTTTTAATTATCACCTGACTATGTTTATGTAGATCTCTTTCTGGGCTCTATATTTTGTTCTGTTTGTCCATTCTTTTACCAGTACAACACTATCTTGATGACTGTAGCTTTGTTGTAAATCTTGAAGTTGGGTAATGTTCTCCATCAATGTTTGTTCTTCTCTTTCAATATGGTGTTAGCTCTTCTGGATTTTTTGCCTCTCTATGTAAGTTTTAGAATCAATTTGTTGCTATGCCCAAATTAACTTGCTGGGATTTTGATTGTGATTATATTGTATTTATAGATCAAATTGGGAAGAAATGGCAAGTTCAAAATATTGGATCTTTCTCTCCATGAACATAAAACCTCTCTCTCTTTCTTTCTTCTTTGATTTCTTTAATGAGACTTTGTAGTTTTCCCCATGTAGACATTGTGCATATTTTTAAAAATTTATATCTAAGTATTTTATTTTGGGGAGTATTAATGTAAATGTTACGGTATTTTTAATTTTGAATTTCACTCATTCATTACTGGTGTATAGGAAAGTGATTGACTTTTTATATTCATCTCGTTCTATCACTGTACTATAATTGCTTATTAATTCTAGGAACTTCCGTCAGTTATTTCACATTTTTTACACAGACAATCATGTTATGTGCAAACAAAAAGAATTTTATGTGTTCTTCCCCAACGAGCATAACCGTTTACTTTTCTTTTATTATTTCATTAGCTAGGACTTCTCAGAAGGATGTTGAAAAGAAGTAATGAGAGATCAGTTTCTTGCCTTATATTTTATCTTAATGTGAAAGCATCCAGTTTCTAATCATCAAGGATGAGGTTAGATGTGTGTTGTTTTGTACATGTATTCTATCAAACAGAGAAATTTCCCCTCGATTCTTAACTGCTGAGAGTCTTTTATTGTGAATAGTATCATGTGTCGAATGATGTTTCCGATTCTATTGATATGATAATGTAATATTTTCTTCTTTAATCTTTTAATGTGATGGATAACATCATTTGATTTTTGAATGTTGACCCAGTCTTGCACACCTGGTATAAATCCTACTTGGCTGTAGTATATACTTATTTTTATACATTGTTAAATTGCTTTTGATAATATTTTGTTGAGGAGTTTGAATTTATGTTCTTGAGCAGAGATCTAGATTTGTAGTTTTCTTTCCTTATAATGTCTTTTTCTGTTTTTTTTTTTTTTTTTTTTCATATTAAGATACTACTGGCCTCATAGAATGAATTGGAAATTATTTCCCCTGCTTCTGTCTTCTGGAATAAATTGTAGGTAACCAATGTGATTTATTCTTTAAATGTTTACAATTCACTACTGAACTCATGTAGATGGAGATTTCTGTTATAGAAAGCTATTAGCTATTTATTAAATGTCTTTAATAGAGATAGACCTATTGTAAATTGTTTTATTCTAGTGAACGTTTTGAAAAATTATATTTTCAAGGAATTGTTCTATTTTATATTGATTATCAAATCTATGGACATAGAGTTTTTCATTAGATTTCTTATTATCCTATTAGTGTCATTTGATGTTGATAATGTCCCCTGTTTCATTTCTGATATTAGTAATTTTTCTTCTCTCTCTCTCTCCCTTCTTTTTCTTTCTCCCATTCTCTCTTCCTCCTGAGCCACCTTTCTTTGTAATGGCTTTATTAAGATATAGTTGACATACAAACAAACTGCACATTTGATATTCATAATTTGCTGAGTTTGGACCTATGCATACATTAGTGATCTATCACTACAATCAAGGTAATACATTTATCCATCATGTCCAAAATTTTTCTCGTGTGCTTTTTAAAAATACTTTTGTGGTAACAATACTTAACATGAGAGGTACCCTTTTATCAAAATTTGTAGTGCACAAATTCATATTGTTAACTAAGAGACCCCTGCACTTCTACATGTATTGCAACATTGTTCATAATAGGCAAGATATGGACAAAACGAAAATGCCCATTGATAGATCAAAGAATAAAGAATTTGTGATATGTATATATATACACATATATACATATCACATATACACAATATATATGCATACACAATTTTCTTCTTAAAAAAGAAGGAAATCCTACTATTTGTGACAACATGAATAAGCCTGGAGGATATTATACTATGTGAAATTAGCCAGTCTCAGAAGGACAAATACTTTATGATTCCACTTATATACTGTATCTGAAATAGTGAACTATCAGAAATAGAGAACAGAATGGTGGTTTTTCAGGGGCTGGAAGGAAGCAGAAACAAGGAGTTATTGTTCTATGTACCTTCTCTCTTTTTTTACTTAGTATATGCTGGCAAGGAGGCTTATCAATTTTTAATGATGTGATCACTTTTTAATTCATGTTATCAAAGATTCATTTTGCTTACTCTGTTATAGAAATGTAGGTAAATAAAATTATATTGAATGTATTCTTTTGTTTCCAACTACTTTAACTCAACATAATGTTTTTGAGATGAACTGTGGTTTTGCATGCATGAGTAGTATATTGCTCTTCCTTTCTGAGTGGTAACTCATTGTATGAAGATACTGTATTTTTTTATCTGTGATCCTATGGGTGCATATTTTACTTATCTTTTGATTTTGCAATTTTTATTATGGCTGCTATGACCATTCTCTTAGAAATCTTTCTGTGAGTATGTATTTCATTTCCTTGGCAAATTTCCAGCTATAGAGTTGCTAGGTCACAATATAGATATGTAAGTTTAAATTTAAATTAAATGAACCTCCAAACAGTTTTCTTAAATGATTGTATCGCTTTGCGTTCTGACAAGCAGGGCAACAATGATCTGAGTTGCTCCACCACCATATTTACGTTTAATTTGTTAGTTTTCAAAATTTTCAACCATTGTGATAGATGTGAAATAGTTACTATCTTACATTGCTCCATAGCCCTTCTTAAATCTTTGAACCCCCTCCCTTAAACATACCCAGCCAAAGACTTAACTACTAAGGGTATGTATGAGAAAGGAGGTTCAAAGATTTAAGGAGGACAATGGAACAATATTAATAATTCAAAGGGAGTTTCCTCTATAAATATGCAAACCTATCTATGCTTGCACACATTCCGTTTTATTCTCCCATCACAATGGAAAGCAGATACTCTTCCTAATTTTTTAACACCATGATTTGCATTGTCTGCATAGTGTCCTTAATCAGCTTCCTTAATGACAAGTTCATGCTATTGATTTCCTGTATCTTATTTTTATTCAAATTATATTAGTCTCTTCATCAGTATTTAAGAAAGTTCACATCTCTTAAATTAAAAACTAGTAAAATTAGCGCAATAGCTATCCCCAACTATTTACCACTCTTCAAAGCTAAACATGTTTCTTCAGCAAACATATCTTTATAATTCAATATTGCATCATACCGTCCAATCTACTATTGCTCCTACTTCTTCACAGACACTCTATTTTTGCTAATCACACCTGTGAGTCGTATGTGGCTCACAGTTCAAGTTACAGTTCAAGACCTTTAAATTTCTTGTTTTTTTCATCAGTATTTAACAAACTTAATTTCATCACCTTTACTCAAGATTTCTCTTTCTTTGTTGCTCTTAATGAATATCCCATGCACTTGATTTCTTTCCACTTTTCAGTATATTCATTCATAGTATTTTTGTAGATGGTTACACATATCCCTTAAATGATTCTCCTCTCTGCATGCCACACTCCTATTTCTATGTTAGAACTATTTTCTCAACTGTTCAAACCTACAACATGTCATTGGCATGTCATTGATTTCCAATTATTCATGACTTTCTAACTTCACACTGTCATCAATTCAATTATAAAAGATTGACTTTTAAAATATCCTTTTGTGCTTCACGATTCATCAGTCTATTTATAATCTGCCATTTGACCTTGCTCACAGTGTATTTCCTGTATGTTTTGAAAACATCCACTGCTTTCTAGAGTCATGTTAACACTTCATTCCTTCCTCCATTATATCTTAACTAGAGTATATCTCTCTACACCTTTTATTTCTCCCCTACAATGTGTAATCTATTCCATAATGACTGTCACCTTTAAAAATCACAAAGCAGAATGTGTCACACCTATGTAGAAGATGCTTTCATGGCTTTTCATTGTTCTTGCCATACATCATCCTCCTAAGGTGATGCATGTTCTCATTTCTAGCCTTCTTTCTCATCTATATCTATGTAACTCAATTCACTTCATCAAAACAACACCTCTTACATTTTAGAATGTGCTCAATTTTCTTTAAAATATGAGCCTTCACATGATTTCCTTTGAAGGAAATTTTATTTTACCCATCCTCCTATATTAAATTCACCAGGGAACTTCTGGTCATTCTTTTGATCTCAGCTTAACAGTTAGTTTTCAGATTAAATTTCAGTATTTCCATGTTAGCTTGCTCTTAAGTACTGAATTTTTCCAGCAAACTATAAAATCCATGAGAACATAAACTGTGTCTGTTTCCTTTCCTGATGAAATTGTAGCATGTAGAGGAATGTCAGATAAAGAATGGGCACTCACATATCACATATTGCAAAGATCAATAAATCACGATGTTTAATTAGTCATATAATATACCTATATTGCACAAAAATGACATTGTCTGCAAAGATGTAGAAGTGATTAATCCTGCCCAAGTATGACTTGTACAAAAGAGGTTCAGTTATCATTCTTACACTGGGAACCTAATTTAGCAATTTACTAATTTAAAATCAGCAGTCTATCATGTTACAAAGTTTTAGAGCACTGATTACAAAAGATATAAAGTATATTTAATAGATGTTAAAAAAATCTCTCATTAGTTAAGAAATGTATAAAACAAAATTGAATTTTATTGACTTCTAAATCTCTTTCATTTTCACAATTTCCAAAATACAGTGAGCATAATATTTCACTACAATGTATATTATATGAACAATCTGATTTACAGAAATATTGCTTCCTCAGAGATTTATATCAACAGTCAGGCTAATTAGTCATTGAAGAGATGAAATTAAATCCCACTAAATAGAAAGAATCATCCACTGAAACGTTTAATTAGAAAGTGAGTGGTAAATAATACATCACTAAGCTGGAGATTTTTCTTGCTCTCTTAGAAGTTGGATATTATTCTGTGCAATAAATATCAATAAGAATAAATTACATTAATTAATATAGGCAACTTAGAGTCACATATATTGAATAATAAAATAGAATGGAAATTTAATACTATTAATTGTGTGAGTGTTATAATTTTGTGATACATAGTTTAAAATTCTGATTTAAAAAAACCACCTTTCAGCATTCCCAATAATAAGAATTAAGTATTTTCTCAATATTGGCATCCACAACTGCCATTAGGATAGATTTTTTTTCATGAACAAATTATCTGATGAACCTAAAGAAAAACTATTTTGGGTGTGTATATGTGTGTGTGTGTTTGTATATACACACAATTTTCTCCACCTGTGAAATTAGTGACCTGGAATCCATGGCCCCTAAAACATCTCTGAGTCGAAGTTCCCATGACTTGATGTATATGCATCCCTTCTGTCACCAGTACCAATTCTTATTTCAAGGGGAGAAAGTGCTGCCCATGTGCTTTGATATTCCAGAATACCTCTCTTAACCCCTTCCTTAGGACTCCTATAGTGCTGAAAATTTATTACTAACAATGAAGAAAAATTTTTAAAGTGAGTCATTTGCTTCCTAAAGATCTTTAAGTAGTGCACACATTCAACATAGTAGTCATAATTATCTAACTTGAAGTAAGAACACTGTAGAACAGAGACATAATAATTAGTTTTATAGGAAGGCATGTAGGATTTGCCAATATCTGCAGTATGAGATAAAACTAAAGAGGGTAAATATTTCTAGGTTGACCGAGAATTCAAATGCATCACTGAGGAGATGTGAAATGAAAATAATTTCTGATAAAAAATCCACTATAAATCAAATAACTTTTTAAAGTTTCAGTTTACCAGTTTGTCAAGTGAAACTAAAATTGCCCCTGTCTATTTTAAGAGACTACTTTCATCAATGCCTTCCAGCAAAAGATCACTAGAAGCACAGCTGTAGATGAACAAGTTGGGTGGATTACTAATTACAGAGACAGAAACACACTTTAAGGCATGGTGGATAGTCTCAGTAAGAGAGTATTAGAAAGAAGCTGTTACTAGATTTGGACTTTTATTGCGCCATTTTGGAAAAAGTGTATGGAAATTGGAATTCACTTTGAAGTGGGTGCTGTTAGGAGGTAGGAGAAGTTCTACGACTGAATATTTAAATAAATTGTATCATACCGTGAGCAGAACACAGGCAGCTGCAATCACTCACGAGAGCTGAGAGAGGGATATATTTCATAAGTTATGAGTTGTACGGTGACCTTATTTTGGTCTCACTTTATCACCGTCTCATAGTGATCTTGTCTCCTGTTGATGTCTGTGCAATTATTTTTGTCCACCACAAAACAATGTAACCTACTTTGGAGTGTTAGGCCAGTTTCTAACAACACTAAGGCCTAGCTGTCACTGTCAGGCCAGTTTCTAGATGTAAAAGCCTGTTTTTTTTTTTGTTGTTTGTTTGTTTGTTTTCATAAAAAAAGATACAAAACATAAAACAATGGGAAAATATATATATATAAATACTAGATGTCCAATATACCGCAAATAAGATTTCTAGAGACAAACAATAAGATATCATCAAATTAATACTAAGGAAAACACCCCCCAACTCTAAGAATATTCACATGTAACAACACCAAGTTTTTAAAAATTTTTATGAAAGCTTCCAGAGTAAAAGCAAAAAATAAACAAAATATTAAAAAAAGATTCTTTACAATAGAACAAGTTTCATGTTAACATCATACTAATCACGAGCAATGCCAGATTCTAGAACAGATAAATATCATTACAGTTCTGCAGAAAAGTATTTAATCTTGAATTCTAAAAGCAGCCAAACTTCGACTGTGCACGTATTCAGATATACCTTCATTGAACCCTTTCTGCAAATACACTCCAGCACGATGAGGATGAAACTGAGAAGAAAAGAAGACTTGAAAGATATAAAATGATGTGGTAAGCCATGATGCACTGAGAAAAAAACAGAAAAGGAAAAACAAAAACCTTCAGGATGAGACCTGTGGAGGGCTCTAATTCGTCTGTAGCAGCACAAAATCAGTGGGATCAAAGAAGAGTGTCTTAAACCAGTGCTTCTCGTATTTCATTATATAAGGATTCTCTTGGAAATTGGTAAATGTTGACTTGATTCAGCAGGTCTGCAGTGGAGCCAAAGATTCTGCATTTCTAACAAGCTTCCAGTTGGTGTTGATACTGTTTTTCCATGGGCCATACTACAGGTAGCAAAGTTTGCCACTGAGCAATAAATTCAATCATTTAAAATATAAATTGGATTAAGTGGCTCATCCCACTAAAATCTGTCACATACTGCTCTTCATTGCCTTTAGAATTAAATTTGTGTTTCTTTTCCTGGCTCTCAAGGTTGTGCATTACAGTGACTTTATTCAAACCTCAGCCCATGTCACACTAAGCCTAACTGATTATGCTTAAATCATACTGGCACAGTTGAAAGTATGTACTAACCTCAGAATGTTTACATTTGCTGTTTCTGCTGCTCTTTCTTCTAACACTTGTCGAAAAATTTAAATCTCAAGTCTGAAAAGTACTAATTGGCAAACCTATTCTTTTTTACAGCTCTATGTTCATTTCTACAACGATACTTAATACAAAGTTATGCTAAACATTCTCATTATCTAATAATTATAAGTACATTTATGTATTACTTACAATTATTATCCACTAGTCCTTCTAAAATACTAGATACTTGTTAAGCACTAAATTAATACTTAATAAAGAAGGATTCTGGTGGTACTATGCTGAGTAATAATAAGGAAATCATTTAAGTTATGTGAGAGGCTATACTAAGAATAAATATAATGTGGTAGCATGTATTAGAAGAGGAACAAATAGTAAATTATCATCAAAGTTGTCTTTTCAACTGTCTTGAAACAGTGCATCACTGTCTCCCATGTTTTCATCTTTTATTTAGAGCTCTATATTTCTAACTTTTTTTTTTTTTTCATTTATGCTGGGACCTCTAGGAGGTCAAAGCAACTGTGGCTGTCAATCAAGTCTCAGAACAGGACCCTAAAAAGTAAAATAATCCCCATTGGCTAGAAATGTCTTTAGCTCAGGGCATCAGGCCATCTTCTCCTCAAACTAAGGGTAGAGTAGGCAAGAATATGAGAAAAACAATATGCATGACATTTATTGTATTGCTATGGACTATGAACCTATTATATTTTCTGATAGCTTAAAAATTCTATTGGTATACGAGTAAGGAGAGAAGAAAGATTAGAGGCACTGAAACTAAAATAAAAATGAGAAAAATAAAAAGATGGTTAAGTGGATGAAAATTTTATAAATAGATAAACATGGCAAATGATCAAGGCAGATTGAAGTATGTGAAGAGCTGATAGCAAAGCAAAAAGTTGCATGATGTTATTTGAAGTTGAGGGGAAGAGAGGGGGAAAGTTATCGTCAAAACCAATTCTTTAATTCCAAATTTTATACTGTTTTCAATGCTTTATAGAAAAAGTATTAGATACAAGAATATAATAAAAATATAGTAAATTGACAGATGCAGAAGTGTGTGTATGACATTTAGAAGCAGCTAGCAATGAGTCAAAACTCAGAACGCTGGGAAACATGCTAAGTGAACTAACTCAGGAGAGGAAAACCAAACATCCTATGTTCTCACTCATGTGGGAGCTAAACTATGAGGACACAAAGGTATAAAAATGATACGATGGACTTTGGGGACTCAGAGGGAAAGGTGGGAGGGGTGGGAGGGATAAAAGACTACACACTAGGCACAGTATACAATGCTCGGGTGTTGGGTGCACCAAAATCTCCAAATACAACACTAAAGAACTTATTCATGTAATCAAACACCATCCGTTCCCCCAAAAACCACTAAAATAAAAACACAGGACTGGCGCGGGGGCTCACACCTGTAACCCCAGCACTTTGGGAGGCTGAAGTGGGCAGATCATGAGGTCAACAGTTTGAGACCAGCCTGGCCAACATGGTGAAACCCCGTCTCTACTAAAAATACAAAACATTAGCTGGGCGTGGTGGCAGGCGCCTGTAATCCCAGCTACTTGGGAAACTGAGGCAGGAGAATCGCTTGTACCCTGGAGGCGGAGGGTGCAGTGAGCCGAGATCACACCACTGCACTACAGCCTGGCAACAGAGTGAGACTCCGTCTCAAAAAAATAAAATAATCTTTAATATTTGAGAAATTTTTAACTCACTGAGCAAACATAAGGAAAAAAAAAATTGGGAAGAAGTTACAGGACAATGAAATTTTAGTTCAGTTCTCAATTTGTCCTAGAAATTCTTACGTCAGCCCTGAGATCACTGACTTTCTAAAGCTATTGGTGTAGATATTCAAAGAAATTGCCTATGCATTAAGTTTAAATTATCTGTCATTATTATGCAAAAAATAATGAGCTTTGAGCAAATCATGTAATTAGGAACAGCTTTCACATCGGTATCATATTTTCTCGTCTTTTTATTAAATGTGCAATTTACCTAAAGAAGGAAGAAAAAAGGAAAAATAAGAGAAGAATTGAGTGAACACGCATAGTGTCAACTCTCTAACTTATGAATGTTAAAATGAGAAATTTAAAACTACCCATTATTAATGTACTATGTATAAAATATCTATCTATGTATCTATATCTATGTCTATAGTCAAACATGTAGCCATTTGTCTACAAGAAGAGATGGACGGCAAGTAAAGTGTCATTAATAGTTTTCTAATGAGATATCTTCATATTGAATCTTATCCCAAATTAAAGATTATTTTTAAAGGTAAAATATAAGCTAGTTTTTAGATAGAACTTATAAATTCATAGAGGAATTCAGTTGAATAAAACATTGACCTTGTTTTTATTACCTAATTTGTTACCAATTTTCTTATTCTTTTTTTATCATTTTATGTTTTTATGTTTTTATTTTATTTTATTTTTTTGAGACAGAGTCGCACTCTGTTGCCAGGCTGGAATGCAGTGGTGTGATCTCGGCTCACTGCACCCTCCACCTCCAGGGTTCCAGCTATTCTCCTGCCTCAGCTTCCCAAGTAGCTGGGATTACAGGCGCCCGCCACCACACCCAGGTAATGTTTTGTATTTTTAGGAGAGACGGGTTTTCACCATGTTGACCAGGCTGGTCTCAATCTCTTGACCTCGTGATCTGCCCACTTCAGCCTCCAAAAGTGCTGGGGTTACAGTCGTGAACCACCGCGCCCGTCCTATGTTTTTATTTTAGTGGTTTTTGGGGGAACAGGTTGTGTTTGGTTACACGAGTAAGTTCTTTAGTGTTGTATTTGGAGATTTTGGTGCACCCAACACCCGAGCACTGTATACTGTGCCTAGTGCGTAGTATTTTATCCCTCACACTCCTCCCACCTTTCCCCCTGAGTCCCCAAAGTCCATTGTATCGTTCTTATACCTTTGTGTCCTTATAGTTTAGCTCCCACATGAGTGAGAACATAGGATGTTTGGTTTTCCTCTCCTGAGTTAGTTCACTTAGCATGTTTCCAGCGTTCTGTTTTTGACTCATTGCTAGCTGCTTCTAAATGTCATACGCACACTTATGCATCCGTCAATTTACTGTATTTTATTATATTCTTGTATCTAATATTTTTTTCTATAAAGCATTAAAAATATATAATTTGGATTTAAATAATTAGTTTTGATGATAATTTTCCTCCTCTCTTCCCTCAGACTTCTAACAGCATCATGGAACTTTTTGCTTTACCATCACATCAACTCTTCACATACTTCAATCTGGCTTGATCGTTTGCCATGTTTATCTATTTATAAAATTTTCATCCACTTAACCATCTTTTTGTTTTTCTCATTTTTATTTTAGTTTCAATGCCTCTAATCTTTCTTCTCTCCTTACTCTTATACCAATAGAATTTTTGAGCTATCAGCAAATATAATAAGTAAATATTTTTGTAAAGTTAAGTGCACTAAAAGTTATTGAGATGCAGATTGAGTTGGCAATGATAAATTGGTAAGAGGGAAAAACAATCACAGGAGGCTACTTGGGATTTGATAGACATTCAATAAAACAGAAGGTATTTCTCACTTACTTCCTGCTCTGGTCTTTAGCAGGAGCAACTTAGAGAATGAAAAGTTCTTAACCCCAAAGAAGATAATCCACCGACAAGGATTATCTTTGGCAAGGAGCCAAAGACATTAACTTTCTTTGGAATTTGTGTTATGAGAAAAACATGTAGTGTTACTTCAAGAGCAGAATAACAGAAATAAGTATTCTCCTACTAGAGCATCTCAGGTCTTTCTGAGGACTGTTGCCATGATTTTACTTCTTATATAGTACAGGAAATTTTATAAAATGCATGTTTATTTTTTGTTTAGTCATGTGTCTGTTGCTTGTGATAACTTTCTCAGAGACAGATTTATCCCAAGATAAAAAATTGATCCAAAATCCAATATAGTAGAACGTATAATTTATACGTTACTGTATATTTTTGTGTCCCTTAGATGAGCCCTTCATACATCTCTCATTCACTGTTTGCCATCCAGTAAGATGGAATAAAAATCTGGTCAAAGCAGACCGCATTGAACTCAATGAGTACTTTAATATGGGAGTTTCTGACTATTGTGCTTTTTTTTTTTGTTATACTTTGTTATAATTCGTATAGTATAGTCAATGTTGTAGAAAGTTATAAAATGCATGTTATCTAACGTTAAGTTGAAAACATTAGTAATTCATAGAAATTATATTGATCCTTTGATCTGTTCATTCTTTCCTTGACATTTTTTTCTCCTAAATGACAATATGGTAAGAGTGATTACTTTAACTACACAGTGCCTGCTTTCAACATTGCATAAATCATAAATTGCAAATAAGTTGATAGAATGGATTAATACAAGGATGAGATAATTAATGACATTTTGATTTAAACTCCTAATCTATATTTTATATTAGGTATATGCAATAAAGTGATATTTATTAAGGATATCTGTTAATGTGGTTCAAAATAAAGAACATGCTATTAATCCGTTTTAAAATAGTAAAACTGTATTTGATAAAGGAGGAAAAATATTTATTATAGACATACATGTAGTATATTAATAAATTTTATGCATCATTCATATTATATATTTGATTACAACCTAAAATAAACTTATTAGAATTAATTGGTTTATTTCACTTTGTATCATTTTAAACAAATGGTGAAATGATTTTTATTGTTTCAAGAAAATAAATAATAATGAAAACCCGGTATAATTAAGGAGTAACAGAAAATTCATTGTGTCTCCTAGATGACTATGATTCCGAATTCAATTTTTTAACTTGTCTAAAAATGAATGTTGGGGAAGATAAATTTTGACAATAAGGATATAACAAAGTCCTTGAAAAGATAATTTTTAAAAAGTTAAACAGTTCATCTTGAGATTGATAAATCCAGATTATCATGAAAAAAAGTTATGATGCTTAGCACTTGGATCATCTACAGAATAATTAAGGTTATTTAGATAACTGTACTCAGTCCTGATGAAGGAAGTAACCCAGTTTGTATCTCTGTGAATGTTGGGTACTGAATTGTGCTGATGTTTTAATGAGACTTTAATATTTCATGATACTCCTCACATGGCCTTGATTATTATCTAATTTTTTTTTTTTTTTTTTTTTTTTTTTTGAGACGGAGTCTCGCTTTGTCTCCCAGGCTGGACTGCAGTGGCCTGATCTCGGCTCACTGCAAGCTCCGCCTCCCGGGTTCACGCCATTCTCCCGCCTCAGCCTCCCAAGTAGCTGAGACTACAGGCGCCCGCCACCACGCCCGGCTAGTTTTTTGTATTTTTAGTAGAGACGGGGTTTCACCATGTTAGCCAGGATAGTCTCGATCTCCTGACCTCGTGATCCACCCGCCTCGGCCTCCCAAAGTGCTGGGATTACAGGCTTGAGCCACCACGCCCGGCCTTATTATCTAATATTTCTATACCCAGGAGAATTAATTTTAATAATGAGATTCATAGATAGAGGAATGAGAATCAGAAATCAGGACACAACTATACCTCTCATACTAATTATGCAGTTTTTTTAGGCATTATTAGATTGTTGGGTCTGAGGTCTTTACAAAGAAACTAAGCTAATAGATGTAATAATATAGCAGTACATTTTAATTAAATACATGTAAAATTGTTACATTTATGTCCCTATTGTCTATTTATGCCACCTATGCATAATTATTCATATTTCTAAATACTTTAGGAATTATAGAAACAAAAAAAGATAGTCTTTGTTTTCAATAATATTATAGGCTATTTTGGTAGATAAGACCTTCTCCTCTGAATTAACTACATAAAAATTTGTGTCCCTCTGTTGACAAATATGAAAAAAGTATGTTACTCGGCAAATTTATTATTACTAAGGAAATCCAAGATAGAAAACACAGTTTTATACGTTTACAAATGAGTACAAAAGTACAGTTAGAATGAATTTTGATTTCTTCACTGCTACTCATTATGTTAGTGAGCTCCTTGGTGAAAAGAAGCAGATGTCTATTAGGCAGGCCAAAGATTAATTAGCATAGTTTAAAACAGTTGTAAAAGATAATGTGTGTCATGCAACTCTTCTCACAGGAGTGAAGGAATTTTTCTCCCCCACATGCTTGAAATGCTGCAGCTGTAGAGAGCACTTTGCTGTTAATCCTCTGGTAGAATTGTCTGAGACTAAGTCCCATTCTCACAAGAGCATATTCCAGTTAGTCAACACACACAGCAACATGTTCTAGCCACTTTACCCCAATTGTCCCGCTATGATGAGGACTTAGCCAAAAATTATTTGCCAAGGCTAATGTTGAGAAAGGCATTTCCTAGGTTTCTTTCTAGGATTTTTATAGTTTGAGTTCTTGTATTTAAATCTTTAATTCATCTTGAGTTAATTTTTGTAAATGGTGAGAGGTAAGGCTCTTGTTTCATTATTCTGCATATGGCTATCCAGTTTTCCTGCATCATTTATTGAATGGGGAGTCCTTTCCTCATCATTTGTCTTTGTTGGCTTTGTTAGGTAAGGGGCTTTAGTTCTGAGTTTTCTATTCTGTTCCATCAGTCTAAATGTCTGCTTTTATACCAGTACCAGGCTCTTTTGGTTACTGTAGCCTTGTAATATAGTTTGAAGTCCAGTAGTTTGATGATTCTAGCTTTGTTCTTTTTGCTTAGGATTGCTTTGGCTATTTGGGCTCTTTTTTTATTCTATATGAATTTTAAAATAGCTTTTTTCTAGTTCTATGAAAAGTGACATTGGTAGTTTGATAAGAATAGGGTTGAATCTATAAAACGCTTTTTGCAATATGGCTATTTTAATAATATTGAGTCTTCCAATACATAAGCATGGAGTGTTTTTCTTTTATTTGTGTCATCTCTGATTTCTTTCAGCAGCATTTTGTAGTTCTTGTAGAGAACTTTGGTAGACCTCTTCAGTTAACTGTATTCCTAGGTATTTCATTTCTTGGTATGTGTTGCTATTGTAAATAGGACTGTGTTCCTGATTTACACTTAGCCTGGGCATTATTTTTGTATACAAGTGCTACTGACTTCTATACATTAATTTTATATCTTGAAACATTACTAAAATAGTTTATCAGTTCTAGTAGATTTTCACCAGTCTTTGGGGTTTTCTAGATATATAATTATATCACCAACAGTGAGAGAGTTTAATTTCTCCTTTTCTCATTTGGATACCTTTTACTTTCTTGTGTCTTGCCTAATTGTTCAGACAATCAAATCTTTCATTACTTTCATTACTATGCTGAATGGTAGTGGCAATAGTGCCCATCCTTGCCTTGTTCCATTTCTCAGGGGGAATAATTCCAGGTTTTGCCCATTCAGCCCATTCAGTATAATATTGGCTATGAGTTTGTCATAGTTGGCTGTCAATATTCTGAGGTAAGTTCTTTCAATGCCTACTCTGTTGAGGGATTTTATTATGAAGGAATGCTGAATTTTATTGAAAGCATTTTCTGTGTCTATTGAGATGACCATGTAGTTTTTGCTTTTAATTCTACTTATGTGGAGAATCACATTGATCGAGAGGTAACCAAACTTGCATCCTAGTAAAAAAAAAAAAAAAAAATCTAGTTGTTTGTGGTGAATTGGCTTTTTACTATGCTGCTGAATTCAGTTGGTTAGTATTTTGTTGAGGATGTTTGGGTCTAAGTTCATCAGGGATATTGACCTTGAGTTTTCTTAGTTTGTCATGCCTTTGCCAAATTTTAGTATTAGGCTGATGCTGGCTTCATAGAATGAGCAGAACACAGTTATCCTCCTCAATTTTTTGGAATAGTTTCAGTAGGATTGTTACTAGTTCTTCTTTATACATCTGGTAGAATTCAGCTTATATACTTATATACTTATATAAGTAAACTCGTGTCAAATGGGGCTGGTGTACAGAATATTGTATCACCTGGAAATTAAACTTAGTACAAAATAAATATTTTTTCTGAATTTGTCTCTCCTCTCATCCTCCACCCTCAAGTAAGCCCCAGTGTCTGTTCTTCCTCTTTTTATGTCCATGTATTATCATCATTTAGCTCTCACTTATAAGTGAGAACATGTGACATTTGATTTACTTTCTCTGCAAAATTTTGCTAAGGATAATGGCCTCCAGCTCCACCCATGTCCCTGCAAAGAACACAATCTTGTTCTATTTTATGGCTGCATAGTATTCCATGGTATATATGTACCACATTTTCTTTATTCAGTCTACCATTGGTGGGTGTTTAGGTTGATTCCATGTTTTTGCTGTAGTGAATAGTGCTGCAATGAACACATGCATGCAAATGTGTTTTTATGATAGGAATAGTATCCTTGTCTTGTGCCAGTTTTCAACTTTTTCCCAATCAGTATGATGTTGGCTGTGGGTTTATCATAGATGGCTCTTATTATTCTGAGGTATGTTCCTTCAATATCTTGTTTATTGAAAGTTTTTAACATGTTGAGTATTATCAAAAGCCTTTTCTGCATCTATTGAGATAATCCTGTTGTTTTTGTCTTTAGTTCTGTTTGTGATGAATCACATTTATCGATTTGCATATGTTGAACTAACCTTGCAACCCAAGAATAAAGCCTACTTTATCACGGTGGATTAGCTTTTTGATGTGGTGCTGGATTCAGTTTGTTTTTGCTGAAGATTTTTGCATCAGTGTTTATCAAGAGAATTTGCCTGAAGTTTTCTTTTGTTATTGCACCTCTGCCAAGTTTTGGTAATGGGATAATTCTGGCCTAGAGTTCTTCCTTAATTTTTTGGAATAGTTTCAGATGAATGGTACTCCCTCTCCTTTTTGCATCTGATAGAATTTGGCTGTGAATCCAGCTGGTCCTGAGATAGACAGTAGAACATTTATTACTGGTTAGTGGTCATTTATTTTAGTTAGTAGGCTATTTATTACTAATTCAACCTCATTTCTCACTGTGGTTCTGTGCAGGGCTTCAATTTCTTCCTGTTTCAGTCTTAGGAGGAAGGTGTATGTGTCCACAAATTTATCAATTTCTCATAGCTTTTCCTAGCTTTTGTCCCTAGACATGTTAATTGTAGTTCCCGATGGTTATTTGTAATTTGTGGGGTCCATGGTTATGTCCCCCTTTTTCATTTCTAGTTTCGTTTTTTTGGATATTCTCTGTTTTCTTCTTTGTTATTCAAGCTAATGGTCTTTCTATCTTATTAAATTTTAAAAATCTACAAACTCCTGGATTTGTTTATCTTTTCAATGGTTTTTTGTATCTCAATCTCCTCCAATTGACTTATGATTTTTGGTTACTTGTTTTCTTATTTCTAGTTTTGGAGTTGGTTTTCTCTCCCTTCTCTAGTTCTTTCAGTTGTGATATTAGGTTGTTAATTTGAAATCTTTCTAAGATTTTGATGTGGACATTGAGTGTTATGAATTTCCCTCTTAACACTGCCTTAGCTGTGTCTCAGAGATTCTGGCATGTTGCATCTTTGTTCTCATGAGTTTCAAAGAACTTCTTGATTTTTGCCTTAATTTTGTTATTTATCCAAAAGTCATTCAGGAGTAGGTTGCTTAATTTCCATGTAATTGTATGGTTTGGGGCAATTTTTTAAATCTTCATTTCTATTTTTATTGAATTGTGGTCCAAGAGTGTGGTTGGTATGATTTCAGGTTTTGTTCATTTGCTGAGGATTGTTTTATGTCTGATTGTGTAGTCCATTTTAGAGGATGTGTATGTGCAGATGAGAAGAATGTTTATTCTATTGTTTTTGGGTGGAGAGTTCTATAGTTGTCTATTGGGTCTATTTGTTCTATTATTCAGGTCCTGAATAGCTTTGTTAAATTTCCGCCTTAATATTTTGTATAATACTATAGGTAGAGTGTAGAAGTCTTCCACTATTTTTGTGTAAGCATTTAAGTGTCTTCATAGTTCTCTAAGAACTTGCTTTATGAATCTGGGGGCTCATGTGTTTAGTGCATATATATTTAGAATAGTTAGGTCTTTCTGTTGAATTGAATCCTTTACCATTATGTAATGCTTTTCTTTGTCTTTTTTGATTGTTGTAGGCTTAAAGTCTGTTTCATCTAAAATTAGAATTGCAACCCTTGCTTTTTTTCTGATTTCCATTTACTTGGTAAATTTTCCTCCCTTCTTTTATTTTGAGCATATGGTTGTCATTGCAAGTGAGATGGGTCTCTTAAAGACAGCATACAATTTGGTCTTGCTTTTTTATTCAGCTTGCCACTTTTTGCCTTTTAATTGGGGCATTTAGCCAATGTACATTCAAAGTTAATATTGATATGTGTGGATTTGCCCCTATCCTTGTGTTTTTAGCTGGTTATTATGCAGACTTGTTTATGTGGTTGCTTTATAGTGTCACTGTCCTGTATACTTAAGTGTTTTCATAGTGACTAGTAACAGTGTTTCCTTTTCATATTTAGTGATTCTTTCAGTAGCACATGCAAGGCAGAACTGGTGGAAACTAATTTTGTCAGCATTTGATTGCCTGAAAATGATTTTATTTCTCCTATACCTATAAAGATTAGTTTGGCTCTATGTGAAGTTCTTGATTGGAGATTTCTTTTCTTTAGGAATGTTGAATTTAGAACCTCAGTCTCTTCTGGATTGTAAAGTTCCTGTTGAAAGGTTCTGTGTTAGCCTGAGAGTGTTACCTTCGTAAGTGACTGGCCCTTTCTGTCTAGCTGCCTTTAACATCCTTTCTATACTTCAATCTTGGAAAATCTTATCGTTATGTTTCTTGAGAATGATCTTCTTGTGTAGTATCTTGCTGGCTTTCTCTGTAATTCCTGTATTTGAATGTTGGCCTGTCTAGTGAGGTGGGGAGGTTTCCATGGACGATATCCTAAAATAAGTTTTACAATTAGTTTGCTTTCTCCCCACCTCTTTCACTGATACCAATTATTCATAAATTTCCCTCTTAACATAATCCCATATTTCTTAGAGGGTTTTGTTCATTCCTTTATTTATATATATATATATATATATATATATTTTTTTTTTTTTTTTTTGGTCTGACTGTCTATTTCAGAGAGCTTGTCTTCAAGCTCTCAGATTTTCTTCCTCAGCTCCATCTATTCTGCTTTTAATACTTGTAATTGCATTTGGGAAATTCTTATGGTGTGTTTTTCAGCTCTATCAGGTCAATTAGGTGCTTTTTAATACTGGCTATTTTGTCTATTAGCTCTTGTATCATTTTATTGTGATTCTTAGTTTTCCTGGATTGAGTTTTGCTGTTCTCCTGAACCTCAGTGATCTTCCCACCTACCCATATTCTGAATTCTATTTCTGTCATTTCAGCCATCTCAGTCTTGTTAAGAGCCTTTGTTGGAAAACTAGTGAAGTCATTTTATGAACATAAGTAACTCTGGCCACTTGAGTTACCAGAGTTCTTGCCATGTTCTTTCTCATCAGGTTGTGTGGGTGTTTTTTCTTCTTAATCTGTGGTGTAAATTGAGTTCAGTCAGTGGACTTCTTTTCTGGTGTTTGCACAGGGTCGAGACTTTGTGCAGAGTCATCATTATTGATTGATTCTTGTCTTTGGTTTCACAGGAAGGTATGTTACCAAAGTATTCTTAGTGTTGAAGTTTGAGGTGTAATCAAGTTGGTGGCACTTAGGCAGAGTGGTCAGTTGGTAGGCCATTGTCCAGTCATGTGGCTTTCCTGTATTTTCTCACAGTTGCATCCATGATTCTCCTCAATGCTCTGAATTTGTGGGCTCCTCACCCACTTGAGTGGTGGCTATAGATTATGGCTTGGCACTCTCAGGCTGCTCACTGCATTTGTGACAATCTCAAGATTTATGATTGTTCCACAACTTGGAGGTGGTAGAGGAAGAGAACTTAGCAGTGATTGTGGCCAAAGGTCTTTCACTTGCCTCCTGGGGCTGCACCCCAGAGAGATGTAGATATGATTTGGCTCTGCCCCCACCCAAATCTCATTTTGTGTTGTAATTCCCATAATACTCATGTGTCATGGGAGAAACCCAATGTGAGGTAATTGAAACATGGGGACAGTTACCTCCATGCTAATATTGTGATAATATATGAGTTTTCACAAGATCTGATAGTTTTGTGTGGGGCTTTCTCCCTTTTTGCTCATTCTTCTTCTCCCTGCCACCATGTAAGGAAGGATATGCTGGCTTCCCTTTCTGTCATGGTTGTAAGTTTCCTGAGGCCTCCTCAGCCATCCAGAACTGTGAGTCGATTAAGCCAATTTCCTTTATAAATTACCCAGTCTTGAGTATGTCTTTACTTGAATGTGAGCATGGACTAATATAGTAAATTGATACCAGGAGTGGGGAACTGCTGTAAACATAACAAAAATGTGAAAGAGACTTTGGAACTGGGTAACAGGCAGAGGTTGGAACAGTTTGGAAGGCTCAGAAGAAGACAGAAAATGAGGGAAATTTTGGAACTGTAATACCTAACCTTGTTTATAGACTCCCCTTAACTACCTAGCCTTGTTTCCACATGAATAGACTCTCCCTTAGCTGAGAAAACCAGACGAACTCCATTTGGCTCCTTCATTTACAAAACATCAAGGACTCCTTACCCATCTCTTTCCTCAATGAGTTAACTCGTGTAAACTGACTCTCAACATATCAAAAAGTCCAGTTAACTGATAAGGTAATGAAGCAAGCAATGCATGAAGTTGCCAGGATTTTGCTCAAGAAATAACACCATAAAGCCCTGCGTTTGTATCAGGCAGAGTCCCCCATACCTATTGCCTTGTGATAGATTTAGAGCCGCTGCACCTGGAACTGTTTGTTTCCTTGTAACCGTTTGTCTTTTTTTTAACTTCTTGCATGTTTTTACTTCTGTAGAATTGCTGCAATTAAGCTCTCCCTCGCCTCTCTAAATCAAAGTATAAAAGGAAATCAAGTCCCTTCTTCGTTGCCAAGAGAATTTCGAGCATTAGCCCTCTCTGGGTCGCCGGCTAATAAAGGACTCCTAAATTTGTCTCTAAGTGTGGCCTTTCTCTCTAACTCGCTCAGGTACAACAGAACTTCCTAGAGACTTGGAGAGCTCAGAAGACAGGAAGATGTGGGAAAGTTTGGAATATCCTAGATACCTGTGGAATGGCTTTAATCAAAATGCTGATAGTGATATGGACAATGAAGTTCAGATTGAGATGTTCTCAGATGGAAATGAGAAGTTGGTGAAAACTGCAGTAAAGGTCACTCTTATTATGCAAAGAAATTGGCATCATTTTGCCTTAGAGATCTGTGGAATTTTGAACTTGAGAGAGATGATTTAGGATATCAGGTGGAAGAAATTTCTAAGCAGCAAAATGTTCAAGAGGAAACAGAGCATAAACGTTTGAAAAATTTGCAGTCTAATGATAAACTAGAAAAGAACACCCCATTTTGGGGGAGAAATTCAAGCCAGCTGCAGAACTTTGCATAAGTAACAAGGAGCCAAATGCTAATGACCAAGACAATTGGGAAAATGTCTCCAGGACATGTCAGAGATTTTTTGTGGCAGCCCCTCCCATCAGAGGCCTGGAGGTCTGGGAGGGAAAAATTGTTTTCTGAGCTGGGTTCAGGGCCCCGTACTGTGTGCAGCCTCAGATTTGGTGCCCTGCATCACAGCGACTCCAGCCGTGGCTACAACAGGCCAATGTACAAGCTGTGGCTTCAGAGGATGCAAGCCCCAAGCCTTGGCAGTTTCCACTTGGTGTTGGGCCTGTGGGTGCACAGATGTTAAGATTTGAGAATCTCCACCTAGATTTCAGAGGATGCATGGAAATGCCTGCATGTCCAGACCGAAGTGTGCTGCAGGGGTGGAATCCTCATGGTGAACCTCTGTTAGGGCAGTATGGAAAGGAAATATGGAGTGGGAGCCTCCACACTGAGACCCCACTGGGTTACTGCCTAGTGGAGCTATGAGAGGAAGGCCACCATCCTGTACACCCCAGAGTGTTTGATCCACTGAGAGTTTGCACCCTGTGCCTAGAAAAAGCCACAGACACTCAATGCTGGTCCATGAAAGCAGCTGGGATGGGGACCGTACCCTGTAAAACCACAGGGACAGAGCTGCCCAAGATCATGGGAACCCACCTCTTGCATCAGCATAACCTGTATGTGAGACATGAAGTCATAGAAGGTCATTTTGGAGCTTAAGATTTGACTGCCCCTCTGGATTTCAGACTTGCATGGGGCCTGTAGTCTCTTCATTGTGGCCAATTTCTCCCATTTGGAATGAGTATATTCACCCAACGCCTGTACCCCCATTGTATCTAGGAAGTAACTAATTTGCTTTTGATTTTACAAGCTCATAAATGGAAAGGACTTTCAGTTGTCTCAGATGATATTTTGGACTTGCACTTTTGGGTTAGAACTGGAATGAATTAGGACTTCGGGGGACATTTGAAAAGGTATGACTGTGTTTTGAAATGTGAGGATATAAGATTTGGGAAGGTCAGAAGTGGAACAGTATTTTTTTTTTTTTTTACATTTTCATATTTATTAACTTAGGTTTTAAAATAGTATCTACTTGAAATATTTACAGTTTAAATTTCTTAAACACAGAACTTATGTTCACTTATGTTTGCTACATATTTCCATGATATCAAAAGCATGTTGTTATATATTCATGAGAGATTCCAAATCATATTATTAGGATGTTAGGCAATTTGTAAGAATCTAACTACATTTTTACAGTAAAACACACTGAAGTATAAAATTACTCATAATTCTATATGAGCTGCTTTAAATTTTTTTAATAATCAAAAATAGATGTTATGGTGCTTTATACTACTTAATCTTACAATATACATTCTCTTAATAATTTCAAAAATTACTAAAATGAGTGAATTATTACAATAAATATGAGCAAAATTTATCTTAGAAATAGTAAAGAAAATGAACCTAAGCTCATTATCTATCTAAAAATTTGAATTATTAATGCATTGTATGTTTTTAAATCCATGCATTAATTTGATTTTAGGCAATTTTATACAATTGGATAAATCACAATAATACTGTTGTGTGGTTTTCTTCCTGCACTTTTTTATATGACAAAATTTCTTATATTATCTCATTTTATCTTTACAGTAACTATACTACTTAGGTGAAATATTTTCTCAAGATGTATAGAAACTCTGGTACTTCAATTGTCCAAAGTCACATTGGGACTCTAATTAAATTATGTATCAAACCTGGTATAAATTACTTCAAGTCCAGAGATTTTTCTGCTTTATTACAATCATTACTATTCTTGATATTTCTCAGATAAATATACTAATGAATATCTCAAAAATAATAGCCATTGTTATCTCAAGAAGCAGGATTATATAAATATATGTCACACACATCTTTTTATTTAAACATACTTCATAACCTTAAAATCAGAAATGGCATACAGAATGTCATCTAGACTAAATAAAAACATTCCATTGTGAAAATATCACGACATTAACTATTTAATCAAATGATTTCCAGTTATATATATTTTAATCCAGAAGGTATTAGCAATTCATGAGCTGTCAAAATCAAGATGAGGGTATAGCCACTCTTCCCTTAATTCCTTGTTTAATCCATGAAGCTATTAACAATGAGACACTTTGATTTACTTAATTCACATATTGCATTCAGCTTATGAGTAAGAAGAGTACTACAAAAATTTATAAATATTTTGTCCAGAATTGTGTAATCGATGAATAATATAAGCTTTCTTATATATTAGCTTCATTTATCTTTATTAAGTTATCAATTCATTATAATATATGTATATATAACAAAATATTTTGAAAATTTGTAAATTACATATGCATATACATCTATGCATGTATATGTGTGCATATATATGTAAGAGTTACTTTTAAATGATTAAATATACTGATATATAATAAATATCTGAGTATTAGTTGCCAGATTTGTGAAAGAGCAGTAACAGCATGTGAAGTAATTGAGATTTCTTTTAGGAGTACAAGGCTATACTTTTTATTACACATTAAGGAAGATAAATGGTATTCATAATTTACTACTGGTACAATACAGAGCTTTGTATAATGTGGGGATTTGATAAATGGGAAAAAACACTAAGGAAAAACTACTATTTCATTTTCTGAAATACACCATTTGTTGTTTTAGAAATTTACCCTCTGGAATTTACATAACCATTTCTTATTATGACATCTTTTCTTTCAAATTTCTCTTCACAGTTTTACATTATGTATATTTACATTTCTAAATATAAAATTTATCTCTCCTTAATTACAAGTCCCATAAAGGCTCATAGTAAATGCTCAAGAAGCCAGTTGGTCTTTCAATGAATGTGTAAAATTAAATAACACAATATCTGTAATTCAATTGTTTCAAATATGTGTATAATTTAGATACTAAATTATCTCAGAAATGTAGTCTACATATAATGATTCTGAAACATAGCATAAAAAAATAAAGCTTCCAAGTAAAATTTCAAGTAAACTTGAAGTTAGTCCATGACTTTTACATGAAAACCGCTCTAGAGTCTTCAAGAAAAATCTTTTCTTTCTCAGTCTCTGCCATCCTGTTATGGGTTAGAAAGGACTTTCCTCTGGTTCTCTTGTCTATAGCTGCCTTTGTGGTAAAATAGGAACTTTCTCACTGAGCCCTTGTGAAAAGTGAAGACACATCATTTTTCCATGATTAATGATTTCCCACTCTTTATCAAAGGCTTATTTTTAAAAAGAATTCCTCAGGTTTGTCTTTTGATCCATGGCAATGTAAAACATCAAAATGTTTTGTATCATAGTAGAATTTACAGAGATAGGTTTGCTGTTGGCAGGTGCAAAAAATTAAACGTAGAGGGGGAAAGAAATCTTTCTTATTTCCTGGAGTCTATTTCACTCTCTCTGATTTTTTATCTGTATTTCAAAAATACTGATTTTCCACATTGAAAATCTAAGGACCCTTCAAGTGTTGTTGAGAAACAACAGTAGATTTTTAAAGAAAATTGCCAATTTTCTGATACAAGAATTAGCCACATACTTCATAAAAATATGTACGCTCCATTGAACGTGTCTTTTGCGAATAGTCTATTTTGGTTTTGCCCCGTAGGTCATCAAAAATGGTTTTGCAAAATGGTAAATAAGATCTAGAGTGTGGGCCGGGCGCGGTGGCTCAAGCCTGTAATCCCAGCACTTTGGGAGGCCGAGACGGGCGGATCACGAGGTCACAAGATCAAGACCATCCTGGCTAACACGGTGAAACCCCGTCTCTACTGAAAAAAAAAAAAAATACAAAAAACTAGCCAGGCGAGGTGGCGGGCGCCTGTAGTCCCAGCTACTCGGGAGGCTGAGGCAGGAGAATGGCGTGAACCCAGGAGGCGGAGCTTTCAGTGAGCTGAGATCCGGCCACTGCACTCCAGCCTGGGCAACAGAGCAAGACTCTGTCTCAAAAAAAAAAAAAAAAAAAAAAAAAAAAAAAAAAAGATCTAGAGTGTGCCCCAGCATCTGGCACAGAAAGGACAGCATCGTAATTATTCTCATCAGACATTGACACACAAGCCATCAACCACACAGAAAACATAAATGTGACAGCAACTCAAATGAAAAAGTTTAGCGCCTATGAGGCAGGAGAATAGGGTCTGGAGGCAGGGAATCAAAGGCTGGTTCACGATAACTTCCTAGACCTAAATCAAAAGGAAAATCCCAACTTTCCACACTTAAGTAACAAAAGGACCACAGGCTACTACCTTTGCAACCTCACCACTCCTAACTTCTTGCCTGGCAGATGGAAAATTGAAGGTACTTCTGACAGGTTGCTTTCTGCAACCAATCAGATGTCTGCATAGGAGTATAACTTTGTAAGTTAGCTTCAGCCTCTGGTTGCTTTCCACAACCAATCAGACTGATTGCGGGCCACTACTTCATTTGCATGGGGTGTACACGGAGTGGCCAATTGGAAACTTCTAAGGGGTATTTGGATCCCAGAAGATTCTGTAACCAGGGCCCTTCAGCCTCTGCTCGGGCTACTCCCGCCCTGTGGAGCATACTTCGATTACAATAAATCACTGATTTTGTTGCTTCATTCTTTCCTTGCTTTGCTGTTCGTTTTGCCCAATTCTTTGTTCAAAATGCCAAGAACCTGGACAACTTGCAGTCAAAACCCTCCACCAGGAGCACCTATTTCAGACTTTAATCTTTTAAATTGGCATCTCATTGTTCCAATGACTTAAATCATAATAAAACCTACATTTTAAATATATTGTTGACTGTGCAACACTTTTTCTTAATCTTGAAATTTTAAAGAGAATATTTTAAAAACATATCAAACATATCAAGAGCAAGGTTTCTAGGTAAGTGCACTTTCATGTTCATAACTAAGGGAATTAAAATAACACATTTTTTTTAATGTTTTGAGCAAATATTAATTTGGTTTCAGGTCGTTTGTGCCAAAGCATAACACACTTTATCTTAGTTTTCCTGTTTCTCTCTCATTCTCTCTCCCCTTCTCCTGCAATTTATGTTTACTTTCTTTCTCATTCTGTGGAATATGGAAATAATATTAACACTTTTACACACTAAGAACAGGAAACAACTTTCCATATCCCTTGTGCACTTCTCATTTTGTACATTGAATTGAATGTTTCCAAAGTATACATTATATGTTTTCCTAATTTATGACCATTGTACTATTACTTTAATTAATCAAATATTACATAATCTGCTAAAATATTGATGTGAATATGGTATTTCCTGTAAAAACAATTTGGTTTTCAAATAAATTATTAATAGAATTAGTTAAGTACCACTACTATGGAATGCATGGGCAAAATATTGGTAAAATATGGAATAAATACTATTAACATATTTTTCTTTAAATACATCATAAACAGCTTTTTTATTTTTTATATATCTAAATACATAGTATATAAAAATAAGTTGTAAATATGATATATTTTTCCTTTTCATGCAGCAATATATTATTTGTGTCTTTGTTTTCACTTTGAAACATTGATACATACTTATTACATGGATTTTAACTAATGCAGAAAAATTCAAAATTATTACCTAGGGAGATATTATTTTTTAAGATATCCTTATGTGGTTAAAATATATAGATTATGTAAAATATTAAGAGGCTGGTACTCCATTATTTTATTTATATTTTCACATATAAATATAAAATATATAAATAAAACAGTGTATATGGCTTCCTTATTAATAAATAAGATACAATTAGCACTTTAATTCTTGCCAACACTTTCCCTCACTTTAGATTTCAACCACTGTGAATTACATTGTTACAGATTATCACAAATTATGAAAAGTGTATTCTGTATTTTAATTAATATTGTACCAACAATTTAATACGAGTTTCAACTTTCAAATAAAATAAAAGTTAACTATTCTTATCCCTTTATTAATTTGAATTGTGTTTTAAATAATTGAATTTTATTCATGTTTTTCTCACAACTGCTTTATATTTGAAAATTATATTACATTTCTAACTGAGTAACATTATGTTTGGGTTAAATATTATTGGAAAACAGAAACTCTTAGCATTTTATAGAACTTGATACATTTTCTCTCCTCAAGAATGAAATTCTGTGAGTGAGCCTGAGGCCCATCTGCTTAACATCTTCCATAAATTGTAAGTAAATTGCTTCCTTTTCTTCTCGTTAGATACTTGAATAATTTTTCTCAATCCATTTATTGCAAATATATATGTTTGTGTATATAAATATATTTATATGTATATAGTCATTTATCATTCTGTAATCACACATACACACACATCCTATATTATTTGTATTGAAAATACAGTGTTTACTTCAGAACATTGTTTTTGTTTTCTGACATCTTTTAAATGCCTTTCCCATTTCATTTGTATGTTCTCCACAGATACTCTAATTATCTTTATTTTGGATTTTTTGTCAGTTCATCAAATATATTGCTTTCTTTAGTTTTGTTATTTGATATCTATAATGTATTTACCATCACTATAACTATGTTAATTTCATCATTAATTTGTACCTTTGGGTGAAAATTCCTTTTTTCTAAATTATTTCAACTCTGAGTTATAAGAAATCTTATAGTTTTGAGTCTCATTGCATTGAAGTTAGTTTACAAATTAAGAAAATTTATGAAGCTAAAATAAATCATTTCAGTCGTTTACTACTTTTTTCTTGCCTACAATTTGAGTGTAATTTTTAACTTATCATGTTTATCTTAAGCTATTCTATAGCATCACAGGCACTGAATAATTTTTTTTAGTTATTCGTTATTTTCACATCTGACTTTATTTCTCTCTCTTCCTTCTTTCCTTTCTCATTCTTTCTCTTTCTTTCTTAAGCATGTTTCCGTAATTTGCCAGCCTTTTTCTCTTTCACTTGGTGATATTTTTTGGTTCATGAGGAATCCAGCTGCTGGTTAAAAACTCTCCAGTATTTTTTGCTGAAGTGTAAGCAATTTCAAATGCTTTACCTGACAAGTTTCACAGTGAATGTTGCCATCCTCACACCAATCTTGATGTACAGAATATGAACTGCAATCTTTGAAGAAAGCCAGGTCAAGGATTCAGGCACTCCTGGCAGGTCATATTCTCACATATATTTGCAGTCCTAGTCCAGGAATCTTCACTCCTCTTTGTCTTTATCTGATGCCTTGGACAGAGATCTTTAGGTGTATCTGCTGAGGACTTCTTAAAAAGGATGTGAGTGGGAGGGAAGAATGGGGAAATTTAAAGACACTTTTTCTACCCTGACTCAGTGTTCAGTACTTTCCAGTCCTAGCCCTTCCCCTTCTCCCTCTCCTGGACTCCATGGTCCATAAAACTGCCTTAGCTTTTTGTTTGAGGATCCTGCAACATTGAGATGATCCCAAAGTCTGAACCGTCGTGCCTGGCCATTGATTGGTGCATTGTTCCATGGGGAAAATGGAACAAGAGAAGGTGGTGCTTTCTTTCTCCTTCTCCCAGATCAGCTGAGCTCCTGAGAGTGCATTCCAGGCTCGGAATATCTCATTTTTATAAAAGTGTGTGACTTCTCTTTGATCCTCTTTCCACTTCATCTGGGGTTTTTGTTATTTATTTATTTATTCATTTATTTATTTTTCCACAGTGGAGCTAAGGTTTGAGTGCTGTTTCATACTTTATCAAAGTTTATGTAGTCTGAATTTAGGGAGATCTGAGAGGGAACAGATAGAAGGAGGCAAAAATAAAGATGAGAAAAGTAGAGTAAAATGAACTCAATCTACCCTCCATGTAGTCCTTAACAAGATGTCTTAGCTCTGGCCAAGATTTTGAATAGTTAAGTAAACCATATTAAGACTACTACTACTTAGTTAGGGAGTATATCCCAAAGACTGAATTATTTCAGATTTCAGATTATTCTCCAAGTCAACATGAACAAAGAAATTTCAGTTCTATTCAAGAAAGTATTTAGGCATGGTTATTCATTTCCTTTATTTCATTTGTCTCTTGTCCTTTATTTCATTGTCCCTTTCCAAAGAGAGGAAATATAATCTTCACACTCTATCCCCACATAGAGGCTATACAAGAATTCTTAGGAGTTTCACAAATAGAGAATGTGGTGAGTAGCAATGAATTTAGGAGCCCTCGGAACCATTCCAAAACTTCCCGTTTCTATCATAAGCAAAGGGGAATATTCATGTTTTGCCAGTTCTAAATGTTTTGCACTGTGGGAATCTTCGGTGAGACATAGAATTCAAAACTGTGCATGCTTAATTAGAAAGCTTTGGTAGGTCCTCATAAAAGTGAATTGCCCTTTAGATTAAACTTCATTAGCTTCGAAGTTGATTTGCTTCTTTTTAATTGATACATTTTTCAAAAAATCATAAAACAAGGTATGTCCTTTTCATTGTGCCATTATCAAATACTTTTATTATATTTTGGAAAGTGATAGTTTGTGATTTAGCTTCATTCTAATTTCACCTTTGCATCATCTTGCAGTATAAAGTATTATATCTCAGGAAAGCAAACTAAGGCCTCTACTGCGTCAATAGCTTTTCCATCAAGTGGTCAAGCTTCAACTGGAATACAGATCTGTCTGAAACTCCCCCTCTTGATTGTGGTGAATAAATGCTATGACAAGCAATTTGAAACCTAATTCCTAAAATTATGCATTGTTTTATTTTGAAATAACCTAGTAAGTGTATTTTCCAAATCATATCAAAAGATAGTATGGTAGAGTCCAAATACGATAAAATTAAATATTGTTTATATCAGAGAAAATACACACTTTACTAAACAAAGTGATATAACGCTATTCTTAAGAATTTGTTGGCAAAAGACCTAGTCTTAAATACAGTGTTACTGATAATGGGCATTCACTATTACTGAGTCACTGGCTTTTGTGAAATAGAGTTAAAATAGATGTGTATCAAGTCTAATATCTCATCACTCAATAAATATTAGACATACATGATCACTTATCATTGTTTCTTAAGATTAACTATATGGAAAGTGTAATGGTAGATGATTTTATATTGTATTATTGTCTATAGAAATATTAGAAATACTTTCAAATTTAAATACAGTAATTTGTTACCAATAATAATTATTGTACAGTTTTTCAGATTTCTATTTGTTACCAATAATAATGTTATTCTTCCTAGCTAAATCTGTATATTTCCAAGTTAACTAATCTAGTGTTACACACTTGTTAAAATAATATGCCTTTAAGATTAATTGCTTAACATTAAGGTATATTTACAGTGAATTACTAGTGTTTTTAGCTTTAAAATTAATTTGAATTTTTACCCAAAGATATACAGTCCCATGTATCAACTCTGGAAATTCACACAATTTGTAAACCTGTATAGTTTGTTCTCTGTAAGATTTACTGACTCTGAATTGTTTAGTGAACTGTCATTGTCCTTCTGCTTAAATAATTAGTCTAGGCTTCGACTATTACAGAAATTTATCTGGGACATGCAAAGGTAGATATAGCAGTAATGAGCAAGGACTTTCTAATAATGTGAAGCATTGCTCCTAATCTGGAAGGATAACTATACAGGCAAAATAGAAAAGCATGTTTATATTAAGGTACATACAAAGCAAAGTTGAAAAATAGAAAGAATCAAATTAAAGCAGAAAAACAAAGTTTTGAAATATCTTCAGTTTGGAATCCTAATATTATATCATAGTCTCTCTGAAATAGTTTTCATTGCTTTCAGATTAACAGTGTGTATATGTATGTCTGTAGACATATAAGCTCACTTCAGCTGGTGAGTACCAGAATCAACTGCAATCTTGGAGTGAATAGCTTGACATGTTAACCCATTTTAAATCATTTTAGGAGGCTGCAACTGGCCATCAACTTATAGGATGGGACTTATTTGATGTCTCTATAGAAAGAGTCGGTACATCTTGTTGCCATATGAGATCAGGCAGAATGACTCAACTAAAATTTTATCCCAGATTTGATTGGCCCTGCCTGCCTCCCTATCCGCTCTTATTCCAGAATCAGACACATGGTTTACTTCTCGTTCTGAATGTAACATTGCTCTTTTTTATCATTGATTTCAGTTCACCACTACCGTTACACACAGAATATTATCCACACGATGCAGAACTTATGGAGAAGGAGAGATCCTCATTCTTGCATGAAAGTCAGTTGCACCTAATGAGGCAGATTTAACCAATACAATAATTTTTTTTTTTTTTTTTTTTTGGATGGAGTTTCGCTCTCGTTGCCCAGGCTGGAGTGCAATCGCGCAATCTGGACTCACCACAATCCCTGCCTCCTGGGCTCAAGGGATTCTCCTGCCTCAGCCTCCCGAGTAGCTGGGATTAGAGGCAGGCGTCACCACTCCTGCTAATTTTTTGTGGGTTTTTTTTTTTTTTTTTTTGTATTTTGAGTAGCGACAGGCTTTCTCCATGTTGGTCAATCTGGTCTCGATCTCCCGACCTCAGATGAGCCACCCGTCTCGGCCTCCCAAAGTGCTGGGATTACAGGCATGAGCCACTGCTCCCAGCCAAGAAAAAATATTTCTAAAAATAATCCTCCTATTCTCCTTCCCAGGAGATTACTTTGAGGTTCTCTGATTTTATAAAACCTCAATGGGGACGTGACATGTGGCACTGCTACAAGGGGTGCTACTGCACAAACAAAAAGCAAGACTTTTTATTTTTATTTTTTAAAGGTACAGAGTGTTTTTTCTCTATTTATGTTTATTTTTTAATCTTGTTAATTTAAATAGCTTGGGGATACAGGTGGTTTTTGGTTACATGGATAAGTTCTTTAGTGGTGATTTCTGAGGTTTTTGTACACCCATCACATGAGCAGTGTACGACTGTATCCAATAAGTATTCTTTTATACAACCTCCCTCCCAACCTTCTCCCTGAGTCTCTGAAGTCCATTATGTCATTCTTGTGCCTTTTTGTCCTCATAGCTTAGCTCTCACTTATAAGTGAGACCATATGATATTTGTTTTTTCATTACTGAGTTGTATCACTTAGAATAACAGCCTGCAGCTCCATCCAAGTTGCTGGAAAAGACATGAGTTTGTTCCTGTTTATGGCTTAGTATTCCATGGTGTATATAGACATTTACTTTATACTCTCATTGGTTGACTGGAACTTAGGTTGGTTCTTTATCTTTACAATGTTGAATTGTGTTGCCATAAATGTGTATGCATTTTTCTTTTCATAGTTATTTCCAATAAGCAAGACTTCTAATGAAACACGTATTTATTCTCCATAATTGCTCCTTCACTCTTCTTTTCCTTTCCTCTATATTCGCTGGGTTTGCACTTACATATAGAGAATTGTCAGTTAATTTTTTGGTCAGCCACATTTGCTAGGGATATCAAGATAAAACATTATTTATAGTGTCTCATTAATAATTATAAAGCATTTTTGGTGGAATTATTTTCCATCCATATTATTTTCCACAAATACAGCAGTCCATATCAGGTTGAAATATAAGAAGAGTTGGCCGGGTGCAGTGGCTCATGCCTGTAATCCCAGCACTTTGGGAGGCTAAGGAGGGCGAATCACCTGAAGTCAGGAGTTTAAGACCAGCCTGTCCAACATGGAGAAACCCCGTCTCTACTAAAAATACAAAAAATCAGCTGGGCATGGTGGTGGGTGCCTGTAGTCCCAGCTACTTGGGAGGCTAAGGCAGGAGAATAGCTTGAACCCAGGAGTCGGAGGTTGCCGTGAGCCACTGTACTCCAGCCTGAGTGACAGAATGAGACTCCGTCTCAAAAAAAAAAAAAAAAAAAAAAAAGAAAAAGAATCTCAGTAGAATTATTTTCCACTAGTTTATGTATATAACATATGGAAGTGATAACCTAACCCACAGACAGGATAAGATTTGTTCATACATGAAAATAATTAAATATTTATCTCCAAAATAATGACCCAATAGATAAATCAGAATTAATGATAGTTACCATTTACTATGTGTAACTATAATTATTTACTAATACTCAATACCCACAAATGTATCCCATATAAGATGGGTTTGTGTTGCAATAGCATAGGTTTTAGTGTGAGAATAGTATAGTTCTATCAAACTTAAAAAAATAAGGTTCAAATAAGAAGTTTAGCATTCTTATGTGAAATTAATTATATATGTTTAAATTTCTATTGAAATCAATGTATATTATAAATATTTCTAATTTTCCATCAATGTATCTCTTTTTATTGCTTTCTCGTGTCTCGACAAATTTTTCTCATCTTAATCTTTTTGCTGGGACTTGATCAACAAATAGGTTTAAGACTCTTCAGTCAAAAGTGAAGCAAATAATAAAACAGAGAGACAAAACATGTTCTCAAAATCAAAATTATTTTATTTAGACTGACAAAGAAATTAATATATTCATTTACTCATATTTCAGAAGTGAATTTTATATCTTCATATAAAGGATCATTTGTTCATATATTATTCCTTCATATAAAGGAAGGATCATTCCTGGATCACATATTGAGAAAGGATCATTCAGCTTGCAGATTTTTGTGAAAACGTGGTTTCAAGGTGTTTAGCATGTGTGCCATCCAATTTGGAAAGTGACTAGATACTGAATTCCAAATATATTCTAAAACTTGTTTTTGACAAGACACAGAGTATTAATATTTTAATTAAAATTGAAAGAACATTCATATTATGGTTAGATGATATGAACCTGATATCTCGCCTTCCAATGGTACCATATCATAAAAGAACTGTCTCAGGGCAAGAAAATCTGTTTATTAAAAGTCAGCAAATGGTAGTTAATAGTTTTTATAATTTGGGAGTCAATTCAACTTAGCAAATGTAGAGCTTAGTGTAAAATTATCTTAATTTATATATTGAGCATTCACATATTCATTGTATTCTATGTTGTGTATATATTGCAATTCGGGGGCAACTTAAGTAACAAACAATGTAAGCTTGACTCTATGTAAATATCTGTTTTATATCAAGTTTACTATATATAATGTATTAAACAGTCCAGGTCATTTTTGAAGGTGAAGCGGAAACATTAACATATTCAATAAAACTGGTATTGTAAATTTCTGGCATTTATTAAATTTGGGAAAAATTTAGCCGTTATTTCTTCAAATTTTTTTCTATTCTAATATACACTCCCTCTCTATAACACCAACTAAGTACATGTTTAATCAATTTATATTATCTCAAAGATATTTGTGTAGTTGGAAATATTTTTTCTTTTCTGTACACTGGAAAATTTATATTTATCCTCAAATTCTCTTGCTTTTTCACTGGTATCATCATTCTGATTTAAGTACATATATTAAATTGCTGACTGCCATTTTTAACACTTGGGTTATCTCAGCATCTATATCACTTGATTTTTCTTTTTTGTTGGGATGCGTTTTGTTTGCTTTGCTCTTCCTATGTTAGGCAACTTTAAGTTATATCCTATACATTATACCCTTGAGAGTCTGTTACGTTAATTTTTTGTCTAAAGGAGCGTGTTTCTTTTGAATTTACAAAGAGTTATCTTTATGAACTTGAACTTGTGACTCTATTTCTTGGGGAGCAACTCTAAGTTCATACTCTGTATTTAGGTTAGCCATTCTGTGCAGGCAGTTCCAGAGTCAGTCAAAATTACAGGTAGACAAAAGACGGAGATCCCTTTTTGCCTCTTTGCTTTCCTGAATTCCTCCCTCTCTTCAGTGGCTAGTTGCCCTGGCTTCAGTTTTCTGATTTCTTTGGAGAGAAAGTTGCCAAGTCTTTCCCCCGAAAACAGCAGATTGGGAAAAGAAACTGTGCATTTTTAGAATAACATGCCTTAGACATAGAGGAGCTGGATTAAAAGTTAGACTCTTTTTGCTGTGAACCTCTACAAATCTATTTTCACATGGCTAAGCAAGATTGAATGATAAATCTTTTCCTTCCTAAAACTTACACAACTATCGAATTCTATCTTCCGAATACTTCAGTCCATAAGCAAGTTGGATATTAGATAGGTTTGGGTTTCCATATTTTCTTGTATTAAGAATATATATTTCGGCTTATATATAGCAGGGTCTCTGATATGCCACTAATAATACATAGATTTCAAGCCCTATAACTTATTCAAGATAAATTTATGAGATTAAAGGATTCTTAATAATCTTTTTTAGGTTAAAGTTCTCTTTCATAATCCCAGCACTTTGAGAGGCCGAGACGGGCAAACCATGAGGTCAGGAGATTGAGACCATCCTGGCTAACACAGTGAAACCCCATCTCTACTAAAAATACAAAAAATTAGCTAGGCATGGTGGTGGGCACCGTAGTCCCAACTACTCAGGAGGCTGAGGTAGGAGAATGGCATGAACCTGGGAGGCAGAGCTTGCAGTGAGCCGGGATTGCGCCACTGCAGTCCAGCCTGAGCGACAGACGGACTCCCTCTCAAAAAAAAAAAAAAAAAAAAAAAAAATCTCTTTCAAAAAACTTAGAACACAAAAATTTAAACTGCAATTTTGACACAAATGCAAAAATGTTACTATACTACTTAGGAAACAAAACCATCAGTGATTTTAAAGAGTATTACACCAGAAGTAATTCATTGCATTAGAGTTTTAAACAACAGCATAGTTCCCCACAAAAGGTTAACGTATAAGCTAAATTGTTTTCTATAGTTTCTTCCAGACATATCTTACTTACAGATTTTATAACTAATGTTATTTTATCCAACAATAACCATTGTGCAGTTGCTTACTTTTCATTAATATTTGAACAGTAGGGAAGAAATTACAGTTGACCCTTGAATAACACAGGCTTTAACTGTGCAGGTCCATTTATGCGTGGATTTTCTTCTGCCTTTGTCAGCCCTGAGACAGTGGGATCATCTCTTCTACTTCCTTCTCCTCAGCCTACTCTAAATGAAGATGATGAGAAGACTTTTACCCACTTTCATCTAACGCATAGTCAATACATATTCTCTTCCTTACAGTTTTCTTAATAACATTTTCCTCTGGCTTATTGTAAGAATACAGTATATAATATACATAACATATAAAGTGTGTTAATTGACTATGTTATTGATAAGGTTTCTGTCAAGAGTAGGCTATTAGTTAAGTTTTGAGGGAGTCAAATGTTACACACCCATTTTCTCTTGCACGGGGAGTTGATGCTGTTAATCCCTGCATTGTTCAGAAGTTAATTATATTTTGTAATTCTTCATTTTTTAATATATCTGTTATATTTTTGTGACTATCAGTTGCTATGTTGTTTTTCACATATACATTTTCATGTATGAAACATTACTTCTGGAAAAATGTAGCTAACTGATAACATGTTTGCCTTTAGGACACAGAGTCCTAGGGATCAGGATGAGTGGGAAAAATATTTAACTGTTTTAACCTTTTACTGTTGTTCATTTCTAATTCTACTACTTCTTTAAAAAATGAGTGCTGAGAAGAGTTGAAAATGGCATACAGCTGAATCATGTTTACTCCAATATATAATCTCTGTTTATTAATGAATAAGACATTTACACTTGTTTTAATTCCACATACTTTATTTTGGTTTTCCCATTTATTTTCATACGTTTTATTAATATGTTTTCTTTTTGCATTCTTTATACTTTTTATACATTATATTGGTTTGTTCAAGTTTTGCATATTGCACTTTTCTATATACAGTTTTCTCCAAAATATCTGTAATCACTATCTTATTTCTATTTTTAGTGGATTAACTTAGAAGTTTAACATTTTATTTTTAAATATCTTTCTCCTGCTATGTGAATTTAGTGTCCATATATTCCTACATTTTCATATTGATAACAAATAGACATTTATCTTTTTTTTTTCTCTTCTTATACTGAAACCAAGTAGTTTTTGTTATCACTTCAAATACCAGATCCACCCTAGTTATTTGTTCTGATATATTATGGTTGTGCTGTTTTCACTCAGTGTTTAGCTGGATGTTGTTCAAAGATTATTTTCACATGTTGAAACTTAGCAATTTATTTTATATTTTCATGATCACCTAAGTGATGTAGCAACTCAAGAGGCTTATGGCTTATAGGCCTCTAGGCTATAGGCAGTCCTAAAACATATACTTCTCTTCCTTCTCTATATTTGCTCAATTTTTGAAATGCTTAATGAAGGTTGAAATACTTTTTGGCCTGGTTTTTGCTCCAGATTCTCCATGTGACTACGTCCAGCCTATATTTTGCTCATACTGCCCATCATATCATGGGAACAACACATGTCCTCAAGGGGAATCTATGTCAGTGAAAAGTTCATGTCAGCAGTAATCAGACTGACGGACATTTAAGGTTCACTAACAGGTGCAGAGGAAGAAACATTGACATTTTCCCTTTTCTACTCAAACTTCTGATTAGTGATGAAAAATAATAATTGTGTCACATAGCTTGGTAATTTTTGTTGTTTTAAATCATCTACAAAAAAATTTTCTTTGTTTGTGTGTGTGTTACTGCATATCATTCTGCGTTTTTCTCCCAAATAAGTTAAAACTATTACTTTCTAAACTCAGGTTTTAAAACAAAATCAATGAGTTTAAACAAACATAAACATTCAAATAAATAAATGAGAAATTTTCATTTGCTCACATTTGTTTTAACAAAATATTTCTGTGTAAAATATATGCCAATGTCCATTAAAACTGTAAGTCTTGATATCTTTTTGAACATTTTATAAGTCAGAATATAAAATTTCAGTAATTGAATTCATTATGCATCAGCATTTAGTTTAATAAATACTAAATAAACAACACTATATATGTAGAGAAAAACCAATGCAGACAAAGTTTTTTTTTCTAATTTAATGTCATTTCCAACTTGGTTAAACTTTAGAGTGACAGTCTTCTTCCTGACACTAGGTCCCTGGTCTCTCTTGGATAATTTACTTTAGAAAACTTGCAACTGCAAATTCTTTCTGTGCCCCTTTGAAATGTAAATCTTCTTCTGGCCTCTTGTTAATTTACAACCCAGAAATTTCTTTCTGCAGAACCTGGAAGACAGTCTTTTGAAATAAAATCATTGAAGTAGATAGGGTCCCTCTCTCCCAGTCTCTGTGGGAGGGCAGGAGCCTAACTTCTATAAGCAACAATTAATAAACATTGATGACCTAATCACTTTGTCCAAACTCCCCCCTAATGTCTTTTCCACTAGCTCACCTCAGCAGTTAAAAATCCTCGTACATTTTGTTTCAGAGGATCTGAGTTCAATCTCTCCCTGGATTATAGTAGTCTAATGTAATGTCTTCCTTGCCTCTCAACTCCTTCTGGTGCATTTTTTTTCTTTGACATTGTTACTATAAACTTAAGTTATTTCTTTGAAACTTGAATTTAAAAAGTATGTATCTACCTGTTACAGCATGTTTTAATATCCAGAGATCTCATTACAAGACTGAATGTGTGTATGTTTGTGTGTGTCTGTGTACGCGGCTTGGTATTAATCAGGTGTTTGAGATTTGGATGTGCATGCAACACACATATTGTTGTATGAAACAATGAGTCTTCAAGAGACAAGAAGAAATATTGAGGAGTATAAGAATCAGAATTCTAGGTAGGCTACCAGGGTCAGATAATGGCCGCCTGTCAAAAAATATTAGTAAGTCCTGGAGTTTGCAATTTGATGGATAGACTCATAAGGCAGACCTCTAAAGGAATAAAAGAGTTCAAAAGATCAGTTTATGAAGAGGGAAGTAAAGTGGCAGATTGCAAGAATGATTAGCCAGATATTCATACTTCAAGGACTTGTCTAAGGGAGGGCAACAGGTAATCTCTTACCTTCTCTGTCATTTAATGTACACAAATATCTTAGAAATAAATGAAAAAGTTTGTACCAAAATGAAAAGCTCTGCATTGTTTATATGCAGCACATTTTCTTTATTCAGACTAAATAAGATCTAGTTTTTGATAGCACAACAGGATGATTATATTCAATAGTGATTTAATTGTACATTTCAAAATAACTAGAAGAGTGTAATTAGACTTTTTAACACAAAAGATAAATGCTTGAGGTGATGGATAGTTTGTTTACTTTATGTGATTATTATACATTGTATGTCTGCACAAAATATCCCACATAACCCACAGATATATACACCTATTGTGTACCCACAAAAATTAAAAATTAAACATTAAAAAAGTCCTGCATTTCATAATATTAATTTATGGTTGACTGAAGCATGGCCCTGAATGGGCTTTTTAAATAGTATACAATTGGCAGTTTGGGGCATAACTAGTTTAAGTCATACGATTTATTTAAAATTTATGGACAATGATGAAAGCTTGTGTACATATTTAATTTTCCAATATACTATCTTCTTTTTTATTATGTTGTTAATATTAAAAATTTAAATATTCAAAAAACAATATTAAATTTTGTTGGTTGCTTGATTTCTATCGTTGTTTATAATATATGCATCTGAAATAAATTTGGTGCTCAAACTATTTATCATGAACTCTCCATTCAAGAATTAGTTTGAACTACCATTTATCCAATTGATCACACAAGAAAACAGGCCAATGTGGTGGCTCATGCCTGTAATCCCAGCACTTTAGGAGGCCAATGCAGGTGGATCGCAAGGTCAAGAGATCAAGAACATCCTGGCCAACATGGTGAAACCCCGTCTCTACTAAAAATACAAATATTTACTGGGCATGGTAGCATGCACTTATAGCCCCAGTTATTTGGGAGGCTGAGGCAGGAGAATCACTTGAACCAGGGAGGCGGAGGCTGCAGTTAGCCGAGTCGCACCACTGCACTCCAGCCTGCCGACAGAGTGAGACTTCAACTCAAGAAAACCAACAAAGAAAAAAACAATACATTTTCTAAGAAAGTTTGTGCCTTAAGGATTTTATGGTTTTTTCCTATGTTTAAAATGCATTCCCCTTGTTTGTATATAGTATAAATCATACTATGTCCTTTACATTTGATTTATCAACTTTGCTATAAACACCTTTTGGTTTAAAATTTATTTTACTCAAGTTTTGAACATATTACATTAAGAACAGAAGTTCTTAAGCAGTGAGTATTTCTGAGAAAGTCAAATTTTACCTTGGTATTCATAGGATTATTCTCTTTCTTCAGAGTAAAATGACTTACTGAAATATAGTTTAATAATTACCATTCTGTATTTTTAATCAACATTTTATTTTAGAAGAGTTTTGGATTTTTAAAAGAAGTGAAGATAATCCAGAAGTTCCCTTAAGCTCTCAATGTTTCTCCATTGTTAACATCTTACATTACTATACATTTACCACTACTAGGGATCCAATACTGATATATTGATATTAATTAAATTCTATACTTAGCTCAGATTTCATTAGTTTTACTCAAATGTCTGTTTTCTATTCCATAATTCCATTCAGAATACATTTAACCTTTCCTTCTTTTTTTTTGAGACAGAGTCTCTGTCACCGAGGATGGAGTGCAATGGTGCAATCTCAGCTCACTGCAACTTCTGCCTCATGAGATCAAGCGATTCTCCTGCCTTGGCCTCCTGAGTAGCTGGGATTACAGGCACGTGCCACCACACCCAGCTAATATTTGTATTTTTAGTAGAGACAGGGTTTCACTGTGTTGGACAGGCTGGTCTCGAACTCCTGACTTTGTGATCCTCTCGCCTCAACTTCCCAAAATGCTGGGATTACAAGAGTGAGCCACCACTCCCATCCTAATCTTTATTTCTTCTTAGCTTCCTCTGCTCTGTGACAGTTTATCAAACTTTTCTTGTTCCTGCATTGCCAGTTTTCATGAGTGCTAGTCAAATATTTTGTACAATGTCCACCAGTTTGGGTTTGGCTAAAGTTTTACTTGTGGTTAGACTTGAGTTATGGGTTTTGTGAAGGGTGACCACAGGGGTGAAGTGACATTTTCAACACATCATATCAAGAGTATGTACTATTATCATTATTTATTACTGATGATATTGGCATATATCATGTGACTTCGTGTTTTCCAGATATCTCTACTGTAGGGTAACTTTTTCTCATCCTTTTTATATGCTACTTGTGAAGGTTAACTTCGTGCAATAACTTGATGTGGCCATAGAGTCCCTAGATATTTGGACAAGTAGTATTTAGACTGGAACTGCACCGTCACTTTCCCTCTGATTTCAGTTGCCAATTGAAAATCTTGGGATTGTCAGCCACCATAATCTTGCATGAGGGACTCCTTTATTATAAATGTTTATACACACACACAACGTGGACACACATACACACACACACACCACCTATTGATTCTGATACTCTGTAGACAGAACAAAGACATACCTGTATCTGTACTAACCCATGTATATATACATATCTGTATTTTTGTATCTGTCTCTATTTTATTAAGCTAAACATGAATTTATACCGATGTCTCTGAATCTAAGTATGGTACAACGCAGTTCATTTTCTGGCATATCTGAAGCCTATACCTCCTCAGTAATGAGAACATTGGCTCTCATCCTTCACTATTATTAATTATTTTAATAGTTAAAAACGATTTTGGGGTAAATCATGCTCTCTCTGCCACTAGTCAACTAATAATCTTGAATATGGTTATTCCAAATTGAACTTTCTCACATGAAAACTGTGGGGTAGACTATGTTTTCTTTCAGGTTCAGCATTTTCTGATTTTTAAATACATTTTAGAATTTCAAGGAATAATAGAAACAGTATTAGATGGCAATGCAATGCGTGAAAATAACAGGGCCGGGCGCGGTGGCTCAAGCCTGTAATCCCAGCACTTTGGGAGGCCGAGACGGGCGGATCACGAGGTCAGGAGATCGAGACCATCCTGGCGAACACTGTGAAACCCTGTCTCTACTAAAAAAATACAAAAAAACTAGCCGGGCGAGGTGGCGGGCGCCTGTAGTCCCAGCTACTCGGGAGGCTGAGGCAGGAGAATGGCGTGAACCCGGGAGGCGGAGCTTGCAGTGAGCTGAGATCCGGCCAGTGCACTCCAGCCTGGGCGACAGAGTGAGACTCCATCTCAAAAATAATAATAATAATAATAATAATAACACTATTCCAGTTAATATTCATCTTAACATTCAATTCACCAAACGTCCTTCTATCTCTTCTCTATAAATATTTTCCTCCCTTTGGTTATTCACTTTTTCTAATCTATCATTTGTATTTTCTCTATTATTATGTTTTCCTTTCCTATTCCCTAATTCTTTTTTTCTTTATTTCTTCCCTCAGTATTGCAGGAGTAAAATGTAAACAATACCACATCCAACATGCACATGTACTTTGCTAACACATCACATTATCTTCCCTACTTTCCCAACATGGGCTATTCTCCATTGAGCAGTCATTAGGATCTTTATAATGTTAAATATTCTTTTTGGTTGTGTGTGTATGTTTTCTCCATAGCTTCCAATACCTCCTCCATATCTTCCAATAACTTCTGTTAATACCGGAGATAAAATCCAAAGCCTACGCATGACTTGTAGTGCTCCAAAATAGCTGGATTTTGGTTGCTGCTTGGGTCTCGACACCAATCACGCCTTCCTTGCTTGATCCTCTCCAGTGGCACTGGTCCTCTTGCCCATCCTCAAGTGTGAAAAACATAGTCCTGACTCAGTCTTTGCACTCTTATTTTGTTTGACTTGTGAGGTTTTTCTTCCAGATAGCAACATAGCTAATTGTCTCATTTTCTTTAAGAATCTACTGGGGAGGGATAGCATTAGGAGATACACCTAATGTAAATGACAAGTTAATGGGTGCAGCACACCAACATGGTACATGTATACATATGTAACAAACCTGCACGTTGTGCTCGTGTACCCTAGAACTTAAAGTACAACAACAACAACAACAAAAAAACAAAAAGAAAAAAGAAAAAAAAAAAAGAAAACTCATCTTTGCTCAAAACCAGTAAAAAAAAAAATAAATAAATAAATAAATAAATAAATAAATAAATAAAAAGTGTCTACCCACTGTGCCTTTTCCATTTTTTTAAGGTTTTTCCTTTTTATGGGTTTTTGATAGGTGCATATAAATATGAGGTACATGTCATGTTTTGATACATGTGCTTTTTTAGTAGAGACTTTTCCTGACATATATCATAAGTAAAAATACATTGATTTTTCTATTTATTTATTGAAAGCTGTCTTCACCAACTTGAATGTAAGAAGCAACAAGATTGATTGCTGCATTTTTAATGTCAGAAAAATTCAGGACCATAGTAGGTGTTCAATAGGTATTTGTTCAATAATAAAAGAAAACTAAAGAAAGGAACACCTACTGTTCAATATAATTTTACCTATATGCTACGTGTGTGTATGTTTGTGTATTCTAATTTGTCATTTAAAACAATTTGACAGAAAATTTAATTACCTGTTTCCTTTACGTTTAGTTACAGTTCGGTTTGTTTATGTTTAGTTAGCTTCATTTATAACAGTGAGTAACTAAATTGTTATATGACATGATTTGAAGAATTTAATTCTTTTATTCAGTTAGTCAACAAGTATGGTGCTTGCTGTCTTTCAAGGTGATCTTCTCAGTACTGCAATATAGCACCAAAGGAGAAAAAGTATCTAATCCTTTGAAAGTTACTTTTTACTAAGAAAGACTTAATAAATACTCAAATGAATAAGAAGTTATACAAACAAATATCATTTTATAAGTAAATTGGAGATCATTAAAATGAGGAAATGATCTACAAACAGAATAGATGTGTAGATTGGTTAAAGGATGAGTAGAACATTGAAGTCAATAAATGAAAAATTGTCAAAATATTTGGTTATGGCCCCTTCCCTAATACAGAGTTACCCTGATAAGTGGGTACTTGTCCTCTTGGAGAAAGCTGGGATGAAGTTTTGCAGTATAAATTTTTACAGTCTAGCAATATTATTCCTCAAAGAATTCAGATTCCCTTTCATAAAAGGGGCTTACGATATTTAAAGTGGCTCAAGTCTGGGGATTAATTTAGGAGGTAGGTTTTTCTGTTGTGGTGATTCAAATCCAACTTCCCATTAATAGGACCTAATACCAAGAAATTCAAATATTATATTATTTTATGTCTTGCAGGATAGATGTTGCATTTTATAAATTAATTCAGTAAAAATATGAATATTTAATGCATATAGTAAAAGTAAAAATATAAGCTGTTTACTCTCATACATGCAGTATAAATAACAAACAACTTTACCTATTAACAATGTACCAATGAATATTTAAATAATATGATTTTGGAAGATTGAATAAAATTTACTAGGTGTAATTACTGAAGATGCAATGATTCTTTGACATTTCTTGGGGTATAGAGAGGGAAGTATCATGATTTAGGTGTTATCCTCGAAGAACTGCTTTGTGTTAAGACTCAATATCTATGGCAGAATATTTATTTCCATCACCAACCAAACCCTTTGAAAAGTATTGGAGGAGGAAATAACCTGGCGAGAGACATGAAAAATAATAATGGAAAGTCTATCATGTGACCTAAGGAGAATCGCATATTGAATGCAAACTGTGTACTCTAGGAGTAATTGTGGAGTACAGTCCCAGGCATGGAGGAATAAACGATGGTGGTAATCGTTGGTTCCATCTATTCTGGTATTTTAACTGTCAGCTAGTGGTTGACAAGTTGAATAATTGGGGAATGTGTCTGTTGGCTTAAAATAGGATGTTTTCTTTTATATGATTTAGAGGCTGCTTTTTTTTTTTTTTTTTTTTACTTTGACTTTTGAACAGTTTCTGAAAGAAAAATAAGAGGCATCTATTTTTAGTCTCCCTAAATGGTAAAAGTAAATTAAGTTTTCTTGTGACAAATTCTGAAAATATAAACTGTCTGCCCTTCACATAGCACACAGTTTAGAAAGTGCATCTGATCTGCTGAAAACAATATAGTGGTGAATAGTATTTAAACATCTTTATAGTGGCATACATGCTTTTATTTTTTTATAAATGTGCTTGCATGTCACATGATAATTTTTTCATATAATTACTTATTATTGATGAGCAACATAATTATTCTTTGAGCCAATGCATGTATAATTTAGTGCTACTTATGTTCACACAGCTGCTGCTACTGCAGTAACATACATAGTTTTATGTTGTTCTTTTAATATTTCTTTGTCTCATCCATACAGACATCTACTTTTTATGCCTCTATCATCCTTTTATTTTCTCTAGTGTACTGCACCACCATTCCATGTAATGAAAAGCTGCCCAGTTACCATATGTGTGAGGATAAATTACTCAAGTCTAGCTTTTTGTGAAAAATGACAGATTACAGATTTATTTTCTCTTTCAAAAACATTTCAGCTGAATGACAATGATAAACTCACTCTTTGTTTTAGAAAATTGTGTTAGACATTATCCATCCCCCAACATATACATTCCATTCTCTTACACATTTGGAAGAAAGGAAGTGACAGAGGAAAGATGAATAAAATGGTAGGGGGAGAAAGGAAGAAAAATATGAAGAAAAGAGGTCAACGACACAAATAATCTTATATGAATTATATTTTGTGGTGAGAATCAGCAAGAGGTAGCATCAATAGGTTATTTTAAAGCAATCAATATGATCAGTGGCTATTTTGTTCAATGCTTATTTGTATGTTTAATACTTATTTATTTTTTACTTTTTCTAGATAGTGTGTGGCAAAGGATAAATCTTATTAAAATTTTGTGATATTTTAATAAAACAAGAAAAATTAAAACAAAATGTCATATAAAATAACTTTATATAATTGTTGGTTTAATCATATTTCACAGTGAATAGTATTAACTCTCTGGAATACTATATTTTTATTAATATATTAAAAGTACTAAGTTAACTGCATTGTTTATTTACACAGCATGCATTATCTCTGATGGTCATTATACCAAATGAAGACATAGAGAGAAAACTGACATCTATAAACCAGGAAGTGGGCTCTCTCAGGCAACACCAAATCTGCTTGTACCTTGATTAAACTAGAGCAGTTATCAAATAAATAAATACACCAGTCTGACAATTAATGAAGTTCATCTCATACCCCTTTTACATTGGACTTGTACCTTGTTAAGCATTTCTTTCTTCCCATAGCTATCTAGGCTACTAAAATGATTGTTAAATATATTATTGTCAGAAAAATTCTCCTCTCTTTACGTATTATAAATCTTTAACAGCTTACATTTATCATCAGTGATAAGTAAGAACTATTTTGCCACTATATATGTGAATATGATACGTTACATTTATTTGATCCATTGCTGTGTAATCAAGGATAATTCATATTATGGTTGCACTAAACATGTGAAACACTGCTTCATTTAATACATTTCCTTTAATGGAGTTTCATTAAGATGCACACATTAACTTGAATTACTATAACATGTTAATCTCGTATTATGCTGCTTTCTCAATGAATTTGGTTGGGAGTCTTTGACAAGTTATAGCACTAAAATGCAGCACACAGATTTTCTATTAAAAAGGGAAATTTGTACTTTCTACAATTTCCTATATTTTATATTTATTGCCATAATAATTTGCATGCTTCTGTTTGGGTATGAGTGTATATAGCTCTAAGTATTGCCCATATTTGTCCTTTGCATTAATGAACTAGTCTTTTATTGCATTTGTAAATTACAAAGAAAATAGAAAGTAGGAGAACTTTTGTTTTTAATTTGTATCTAGCTACTGTGCTGAGAAACATTTTGGAAAATATAGTGCAACATTAAAAGCAGTAGACATCAGTTATAAATCCAATCATTAGTAGGCACAAAGCTGTTCTTGCAGTAATGGCTAACTGACTTATTTCAACAAATGCTCCCTTTAGAATTTATTTTAATATTGTTTTGTAAACTAATCTTTGGTTACGTAAAGGTGGAGTTAATTAAGCAAAAGCTACTTTGTAAAGAGACCATGTAAAAGGCAATAAAATGTTTCCTACAGTGCTGATTAAAACTTACAGTACTTTTCTTAGTATAACTTGTGTACAAAGTATAAAGGCATTTGTACAACAAACTATGCCTGTAATGCATCCAAGTGGTTTGCTCCATTTTTAGACAATTATGACATATAGATCTGTCAAGGGGTTTGCATCATTTTTGCTTGTTATTTTGATAAATAATATGTTTATACTATCCATGAAAATCGTTTCCTATAGCCCCAATTGTGAAGTATGTGAGACACTGAAAAAACTTGTTCTCATATATATTGACCAGAAAAGCACAGTATAAAATTGGAGGGAATGAGAGGTCGGGACAGAAATGGAGCCCAAAGAGAAAATCTAAAGTTTTTCTAATGTCTCACATTAGATGTCTAAAGTTATCTAATCATTCACCAAATATTCAAGACTAGTATATAAATCTAAAATTAGTAATGTAGTTTATTTAACTATTAAAAGCAATAAAATTATAAAATTAATTAAATGACATTGATTGAACAGTTTTTTTTTTGTTTTGTTTTTTTTTTTTTTTTTTTTTTTTTTTTTGAGACAGAGTCTTGTTCTGCCACCCAGGCTGGAGTGCAGTGGTGCGATCTTGGCTCACTGCAATCTCTGCCTTCTACATTCACGCCATTCTCCTGCCTCAGCCTCCCAAGTAGCTGGGACTATAGGTGCCTGCCACCACGCCCGGCTAATTTTTTGTATTTTCAGTAAAGATGGGGTTTTACCGTGTTAGCCAGGATGATCTCAATCTCCTGACCTCATGATCCGCTCACCTCAACCTCCCTAAGTGCTGGAATTACAGGCGTGAGCCACAGCACCAGGCTTGAACAGATTCTTTAAAAGAAAAAGAAAAATAATGCATGAAGAATTAGCAAAGGAAGAAGGCACTGGTTCCAAAAGTTTGAGGGGACTTGAGAAATTGTCTAGTTAATTGTGAATTACAAGAATATTTAAAGTAGGTTAATACAGTACGGTTGTGGCTGGGCACGGGGACTCACGCCTGTAATCTCAGCACTTTGGTAGGCCAAGGTGGGTGGATCATTTGAGGTCAGGAGTTCGAGACCAGCCTGGTCAACATGGTGAAAGCCTGTCTCTACTAAAAATACAAAAATTAGCTGAGTGTGGTGACACAAGCCTGTAGTCCCAGGTACTTGGGAAGCTGAGGCAGGAGAATCACTTGAACCCGGGAGATGGGGGGATGAAGGTTGCAGTTAGCAGAGATGGCGCCACTAAACTCTGGCCTGGGTGACAGAGTGAGACTCCATCTCAAACAAACAAACAAACAAAAATCCGGTTATGATTTAGTTATAACAAGTGATACTCATTTCATTCATTAGCGTATGAACATCCATATCTTTACCTCGGTTAGAGTTTACTTTTGTTCAGAATACTTAGGAACCCATTCCACGTAGCCTGTCAGTATTAATGGAGGTGGCATTTCCCACACTGTAGACAACAACCTTGCCTGTGTGACTTGTTTAGGCTAATGAAATATAAAAATGACATGTGCTAATTCCAAGCAGAATATTTTAAAAATAACGAACCAACCATCTCTCTTGTCTCTCTTAGGTAAATACATGGCATAAAGATGAACTGTTCTTTATCCTTGAATCTGTAATGACATAAATCAGGACTGAAGACACAGTTGATCCAAGACAAACTTTTAATATGAGCAAGAAGTAGACCTTTGCTGTTGCAAAGCTGTAAGAATTATTTTATGTTAGATCTAAATGAGTATATCTTAGATCATCCTGACAGATGTCCAGTGCATTAGAATGACAATGTATATTGGAAGTATCTTTAAATTTCACCTTGTTTCTTCCAAAACATAACTTTTTTAAACTTACAGTTTCATCACTGATGTATAAAGACTCAGAAGTCATCACTGCCATGCTTATAGTAAGAAAAAGATGAGCAAATAGAAAATCAATAACTTTTCTTGGACATATCAGATAATTGAGGTCATAGGACAAACTTTCTCCCTGAAATCTAAAAGGACAATAAATACAAAAAATCACTGTTGAAATCTTTTTATCAGGAGAAGTAAACACAATACAAACAGATAATTAGTAATTTAAACAAAATGTTGAAGACTGATTTGCACTACTGTGAGAAACTCTTGAGGCCCATAGAATTAGGCCATACTCATATGGGTTTACCTCAAGGAACTCCTAATATTCCTATAGTGAAGAATAAGAACTAATAGTGAAGAGCCCAGAAAAAGTCTCCTTTTGGGTCTGACAGAGGAGAGGAAAATTAACCACTTTAAAATACATCCAAATTATTCTTCATGGCAAACACCTACTCTTCACAGGAAAAGATATAGAGGAAAGGACGTTTTCTAATCCCCATCCTGCACTTTTCATTCTATTTGACCTGAGGGGAACTAAAAGGTCAGAAACATTTGTGAAGTTCACAGCACAGTGATGTATACCTAAAAGAAGATAAGATTTATGAATAAGATTATAAAACAGTTGTCCTTTTCAATACATATCTAACATATCAAAATGTCTTCAGTGTAATAGATTATAGCCTTACGAGTTATAAGACATAGACTCTATTTAAGGTTTAGTTATTTGGGAAACCTAAGACAACAGGAGAGAAAATACCACAACATCACAAAATTTGAATCTTTTGGCATAAACAGCCATACTAAAAATTAAGACTGTACAGCCAGGCATGGTGGCTCACAACTCTAAACCCAGGATTTTGGGAGGCCGAGGTGGTTGGATCACTTGAGATCAGGAGTTCCAGACCAGCCTGGCAAACGTGACAAAACCCTGTCTCCACTACAATTATGAAAATTAGCCAGGCGTGGTGGTGCACACCTGTAATCCCACCTACTCGGGAGTCTGAGACATGAGAATTGCTTGAACCCAGGAGGTGGAGGTTGCAGTGAGCCAAAATAGCACCACTGCACTCCAGCCTGGGAAACAGAGTGAGACTCTGTCTCAGGAAAAAAAAAAAAAAAAAAAAAAAAAAAAAAAAAAAAAAATTAAACACAGTCCACATTTCAATCAAATTAACATGAAACCTCTCATTAGAAGTTTTTTTTGTTTTGTTTTGTTTTGTTTTTGTTTTGTTCTGTTTTTTTTTTTTTTTACGTCAGTTATTACACAAAACTTCATGCCCAGTTCTCAATAAAAAATTACAAAGGGCTAATAGACAAGTAAAACTACAGTGAGAAGATACAAAGGAATATCAGAACCAGATTCCAATATGACAGATTTTGAAAATATAAGACCAGGAATTCAAAGTAACTATGATTGACACATTAAAGGCTATAATAGGTAAAGTAGAAAAGGTGCCAAAAAATCGATAATGTAATCAGAAGACAAAGACTCTAAGAAATAATGAAAAGAAATGCTAGAAATCAAAACACTATAAAGTACATGAAGATTGCTTTTGATGGACTCATTGGTAGACTGGAAATGGATGAGGAAAGAATTAACAAGGTGGAAGATACGCCAATAGAAATTTCCAGAACACAAATTAAAAAAATAAAATAAAATAAAACGGAATTAACAAAGAACAGGATATCTAAGAACTGTGCAATAATCAAATGAGGAATAGAGAGAAGTAACTGAAATGCCAGAAAGAGAAGAAAAAGAGAAGGGGGCAGAAGAAATATTTAAAGTAATAGTAGCCAAGAAATTTCCAAAATTAAAGATAGACAACAAACCACAGTTATCGGTCTCTCAACATAAATACCAGAAAATCTACAATTAGGCAGTTCATACTCAAACTTCAGATAACTAAAGTCAGTGAAAATATCAAAATAATCCAGTGAGAATATCAAAATAATCCAGTAAATTTCTTACATACAGAGAAACAACAATAAAAATTCCAATAGGCTTCTAGACAGGAAGTATGCAATCAAGAAGAGAACAGGATAAAATATTCAAGGTGTTGAAATTTTTTTTAAAAAAAGTATCCTCCTGGAATTCTATCTCCAACCTTATCCTTTCAAAGTGAAAGAAAAATACTTTCACAGAGAAACAAAAACTGAAATAATTCATTGCCACCAGACTTAGCCTGCAATAATGGATAAAATAAAGTACTTCCAGATAAAGAAAATGTAGGTCAGAAATTTGATCCATGTAAAAAAGCAACAGAATGAATAAAAATATAAAATGAAATATTTTATTTTTAAATAAATTGATCTAAATAGCAATGGTAAGTTGAAAATATTATTAGCAACATATTATGTGACTACACCATATGAACAAGTGAAACATATTATAGAAATCGTATAAGAATGGGAGGTAAGGATGGCAGCAAGGGGCAGTCTGCAGCTGGGAGGTGCTGGCTGCAGAGGCAGGAGCGGGTGCGGGAGCAGCAACTGCGGCGTGGGCGCCCTGTGCCCCGCCTCCCGTTAGCAACCAAATGGGTTGCTTCTACCCTTGTCTGGCTGGGCGAGACCCACCCCCAGGCCTCGATCCTCCATGGCTCTGGACCCTGGCTCCCGCTGCCGCTGCCACCTGCCGCTGCATCAGGGAGGGCGAGAGGAGGTGGGTGGGGCATGGCGGGGTGAACTGAGCTGCTCTTGGGGCCCCCAGGGCAGAAGAGGGAGCAGAAGGGGGAGCAGCGCCTACTTCGGAACCCGGCTTCCGGCTCAGTCACGGTGTACTTTGCCCAGGAAAATTCGGACAAAGCCCACACCGACCACAGATTTCCAGCCAGAAAAGCGACACCCCGAAGATTTTGAGAACCAAGCTCCTGTTAGAGTGCATCTTGCCCTGGGGACCAAAAGCTCCTGCATCTCCACATTTGTGGAGTTCCATGGTATCCTTATTGAACAGTTGCCACCACTGCTCACTGCTACTAGGACTGAGAAACAAGCCATTTCCATCAACCATGCCACCCCAAGCAGAAGGACTACCACGTATTTTCACATGCCCTGAGGACCGACTTCCTCACCCACAACTGCCACTGGCAGCAAATCTGTCCCTCCAACAACACAGGGACTACACTCCCTGAGGAAAAGTTTCTTCCTCCACAGTCATCACTTGAAGCCAAAGCTCACAATCCCCAGCTGCCTGCCTATGGCTGCTTCCATGGAAAACAACTACATCCTCCTCAGCCACAGAGCTGCAGTGTGGCTGCTGCTGCCCCCACATGAGCATGCACAGGGAGAATTAAAATCACCCCACCCCCTGCCCACCTCAGACCACACCCACACACCCTATCTGGGGACTGGGACAGGCTTAGCCTGGCTCCACTCTGCACCAGTGCCCAAGCATACAGTCCGAGGGCCTGAGGGTTACATTCCCCCTTCCACCACCATTGATTAAAACCTGAGTGCTCCTTCTGTGGGCCTGAGGATGGGTACATCCAAACTGCCAATATTACCACAGTTGGTACCCACACGCACTTTCCATTTGTGGGGCTGAGAAGAAGCCTTCCCAGCTGATATGGTTTAGCTGTATCTACAGAGAAATTTCATCTTCTGTTGTAGTTTCTGTAATTCCCACATGTTGTGGGAGGGATCAGGTGGAGATAACTGAATCATGAGAGTGGTCTTCCTCATCCTGCTCTCCTGATAGTGAGTTATTTCTCACGAGATCACATGGTTTTATAAGCGGCTTCCTCTTCACTGGGCTCTCTTTCTTTCTCTAGGTGCCATGTGAAGATGGACATATTTGCTTCCCCTTCTGCCATGAATGTAACTTTCCTGAGGCCTCTCCAGGCATGCAAAACTGTGAGTCAACTAAACCTCTTTTATTTATAAATTACCCAGTCTTAGGTATGTTTTATTAGCAGCGTGAGAACAGACTAATACAGGATATGGGTACTGCAGAGGGTGGAGTGCTGCTATAAGGATACCCAAAGATTTGAAGTGACTTTGGAACTGGTTAACCAGCAGCGATGGGAAGAGGTTGGAGGGCTTAGAAGAAGACAAGAAAATGTGCAGAATTTGGAACTTCCTAGAGACTTGGAGGGCTCGGAAGACAAGAAGATGTGGGAACCTTTGGAAATTCCTAGAAACTTGTTGAATGGATTTGACCAAAATGCTGACAGTGATATGGACAATAAAGTTGAGGCTGAGGTGGTCTCAGATGGAGATGAGGAACTTGTTGGGAACTGGAGTAAGGTTCACCCTTGCTATGCAAAGAGACTGGTGGCATTTTGCTCATGCCCTAGAGATCTCTGGAATTTTGAAATTGAAAGAGATGATATGAGGTATCTCTCAGGAGAAATTTCTAAGCAGGAAAGTGTTCAAAAGGAAACAGAGTGTAAAAGTTTGAAAAAACTGCAGCCTGATGATGCAGCAGAAAAAAAAATTGCTGGGGAAATATTCAATCCAGCAGCAGAAATTTGCATAAGTAACATGGAGCCAAATGCTAATTACTAAGACAATGGGGAAAATGTCTCCAGGGCATGTCAGAGGTCTTTGCAGCAGCCCCTCCCATCACAGGCCCAGAGGCCTAGGAAGGAAAAATGGTTTCCTGGGCTGTGTCCAGGGACCCCCTGCTCTATGCAGACTTGGGACTTGTTGCCCTGCATCCCAGCCACTCCATCCATGGCTAAAAATGGCAAAGGTACAGCTTGGGTCAGGGCTTCAGAAAGCACAAGCTCCACCTTGGCAGCTCCCACATGGTGTTGACCTTTGGGTACACAGAAGTCAAGAAGTGAGGTTTGGGAACCTCTGTCTAGATTTCAGAAGATGTATGGAAACACCTGGATTTCCAGACAGAAGTTTGGTACGGGGCAGGGCCTTCATGGAGAAACTCTCCTAGGTCAGTGCAGAAGGGAAATGTGGGGTCGGAGCCCTCACACAGACTGACTAGGTGAGCTATGAGAAGTTGGCAACTGTCCTCCAGACCCCAGAGTGGTAGATTCACTGACAGTTTGCACCATGTGCCTGGAAAAGGCACAGACTCTCAATGCCAGCCTGTGAAAGCAGCTGGGAGGGGTGCTGTACCTTGCATTGCCAAAAGGGCAGAGCTGCCAAAGGCCCTGGGAGCTCACCTCTTACATCAGCATGCCCTGAATGTGAGACATGGAATCAAAGAATATCATTATGGAACTTTAAGGTAGTTCCCATAATCCCCACATGTTATGGGAGTGACCAAGTGGAGATAACTGAATGATGGGGGTGGTTTACCTCATCCTTTTCTCATGATAATGAGTGAGTTCTTAAGAGATCTGATGATTGTATAGAAGGCTTCCTCATTTTCTGGACTCTCTTTCTTCCTCCTGCCACCATGTAAGGAAGGACACATTTGCTTCCCCTTTCACCATGATTGTAAGTTTCCTGAGGCCTCCCCAGGCATGCAAAATTATGAGTCAATTAAACTTCTCTTCTTTATAAATTACCCAGTCTCAGGTATGTCTTTATTAGCAGTGTGAGAATGAACTAACACACCAGCCCTATCAGCCACTGCCAACATTAGCACAAACTACTTGGGAGGCAGAAAGCTGTCATACTACTGCTACTGCTATCATCTCTTTTACTCACTCTTCCTAGAGGCCCAAGAACCCGCTCACCCACTGGGGCCAATGATGCCACTGCCATATACTGAGCAAGCCACATAGAGGACCAAAGTTTGCCCACCCACTACAATAACACTGGTGTCAATGTATGGAAGCTGGGGGACTAATGACAGACAGGTTTAAACTACCACTGCCACTGGGACTTAAGGATGGTCCACCTGACATCCTGGTCCCCAGAAAAACCTTCACCACAGCCTCCACTAACAATAGTGCCCTAAAAAACAAAGAAAAACACAAAAACTGCTGATGCTCTTTACAACCAAAGAAAGTATATGGAAAGTATACACTAGAGTATGTATCCAGAATCAAAGCCAAAGTGCTTGCTCTACCCAATCAACACCATAAATAATCTTAAAGAAAAAGTCCCAATGAAAGCAAATCCAAAAAATTGGAATAAGTAACTGTTACTCAGATATCAATGTAAGGAAACAAGAAACATGAAATTATAAGAAAATATAACACCTCCAAAGGAACACAATAATTCTCCAACAACAAATTCTAATGAAAAAGAAATTTATGAAATGCTGGCAAACGGATTCAAAATAATATTAAAGAAGGTCAGTGAGATACAAGAAAATACAAAATAAAGCAAATAAATCAATGAAAAATTCAGGATGTGAATGAGAAATTTACCAAATAGTTAGATATTATGATAAAGCACAAAACAGAAACCTTGGAAATGAATAATTAATTGAATGCAATGAAAACGTGCACAATAATAAACTTTGATAATAAACTAAATCAAATAGAAGAAAACAATTTATAACTTGAAGACAGGTTTTTGAAATAACTCAGGTAAAAGCAAAAAAAAGAAAAAAAAAAGAAAGGAAGAAAAGAAAGAAATAAAAAGAATGAACAAACTCTATGTGACATATAGGATGTCATAAAGTGACCATATTTGAATTATTAATGTCCCAGAAGGTGAAGAGAAAATAAAGTAATAGAAAATTGAGTTGACAAATAATAGCTGGAAACTTCTTATGTCTAGAAAGAAATCTATACATTCAGATAGAGGAAACTCAAAGATTTCAAATAGATACAATTCAATGTCTTCTCTATGGAACTTTATACTTACTCTCCAAAAGTCAAAGATGAAGAGATTTACAAAAACAAGAGAAAAGTATCTAATCACTTATGAGAGAACTCCTATCAGAGTAACAGTGGATATTTCAGCAGAAATTTTACAAGCCAAAAGAATGAAATAATATTTTTAAAGTGCTGAAAGAGAAAAGCAAAAAAAGTTTGGTCAAAAATATTATACCCAGCAGTTATTCTTTATAAATGAAGTTAGAAAAAGTCTTTACCAGACAACCAAAGACAAAGAAACTTCATCACCATTACACTGACCCTACAAGAAATGCTTTAGGGAGATATAAACCCTAGAAGTTCAATCACAGTGTCATGAAAACCCACAAAAAGATAAAATCCACTGTTAGAGCAAACACATAAATAAGGAAGAGAAAGAATTCACATGTTATCAATATATTAAATGACCAAATAGCAATCATCATAAGGTAGATAAAAAGGAAAAGGGATATACAAAACAACTAGAAAGCAATACACAAAGTGATAGAATTAAATAAGCCTTCACATATCAGTAATAATCTTGAATGTAAAAGGATTAAACTTTCCACATAAAAGATAGGCTGACTGAAGGGGGGCGGGGAGGACAGGAAAAAAAAAAAAACCCAAATATATGCTGCCTAAAAGACCCTCAATTCCTTTGTCAAGTTGTCAAGACATATATAGACTGAAAAGAAAGGGATGAAAAAGATAGCCTATGCAAACAGAAACCAAAAGTGAGCAGGAATAGCTACATTAAATTAGATAAAGCAGAATTTAAGTCGAAAACAGTAAAAAAGAGACAAAGCAATATAACAATAAAAGAACCAACTCAGCAAGAGAATATTACAAGTTTAAACATATATACACCCAACAGTAAAGGACCCAAATATATAAAGCAAATATGATTAGATCTAAAGAGAGATATAGATTCTAATAAAAGAACAGTTGGAGACTTTAACACTCTCAGCATTAGAAAGATCATCTAGACAGAAAGTTGACAAAGAAAGATAGAATCTAAACTGCCTTTACATCAAAGGACCTAACAAACATTACCGAAACAATTTATTCAATAGTGACAGAATACACATTCTCATAAGCACATGAAACACTCTCCATGATAGATCATATGTTAGGACACAAAACAAGTTTCAACAAATTATTTTTTTAAAAAATGATATCCAGTATGATCTTAGACCACAATAAAATAAAACTAGAAATGAATAAAAAGAGAAATTTTGGAAAATATACAAATACATAGAAATTAATCAGTATGCTCCTGATTTAACATTGGGTCAAAAAAGGAAATTAATGAGGGTATCACACATTTCTTGAAATGAATGAAAATTGAATCACAACATACCAAACTCAGGAGAGACAGCAAAAGTAATGATAATAGGAAAGTTTACAGCAGTAAATATTCACATCATAAATGTAGAAATATAAAATTAATGATGCACTTCAAGGAACTAAAACAGTAAGAATGAACTCAACCTAAAATTAGAAGAAAACAAATAACAAAGAATAGAGAAGAATTAAATGAAATAGTAAAACATTACAATAATCAATGAAATGAAAGTTCTTTTTTAAAAAAGATAAAATCAATAAACTATTTGCTAGATGAACCAAGAAAAAAGGAGAATACCCAAATAAATAAAGTCAGGAAAAAAAAAAAAAAACCCAGGAGAAATAGCAACTAATGACACAGAAATATAAATGATCGTTAAAATCTGTTACTAACAATGACATAGTAACAAACTGGAAACCATGGTGGAAATTGATAAATTCCTGGACACTTACAACCTACCAAGGTTTTATTAGGAAGAAATAGAAAACTCGAGTAGGACAATACAATTAATGAGATTGAATTGGTTCTGAAAAATCTTTCAACAAAGAAAAGCAGAGGAATTGACAACCTCACTGCTGAACTCTACCAAATTTACAAAGCACTTCTTAATGTATTCAAAAACTGGAATAAGAGGGAATTCTCACTAGTGACTAATTCTACAAGGCCAACATTATCCTGATACCAAAACCAGACAGGAATGCAACCAAAATAAAAAGAAAACTACAGGTCAATATCCCTAATGAGCATAGATGCAAAAATTAAAAAAAAAAAAAAGGACTAGCAAGTTGAATCCAACAGCATATCAATACATGATCAACAAATCATGTATTTGTTGATCAATAGATATGTATTGATCACTCCATAGATTATCAGAAGACAATAAATGATCAAATGAGACTTACTACTGAGATGCAAGGATGGTTTAATATATGCAAATCAATGAAAATTATACATCACATCAAGGGAACGAAGGAAAAAACCCTCTAGTCATCTTAGTAGATATAGAAAAATGTTTGATAAAATTTAACATCCTAAATGCTAAAAATTCTCAACAAACTAGGCACAGAGGGAACATACCTGAACATAATAAAGATCACATATCATAAGCCCATAGCTAACATCATTCTAAATGAGGAAGAGCTGAAAGCCTTTTCTTTAAGACCTGGAACAAGATAAGAATGTCCACTCTCACAATTCCAATTCAACCTAGTACTGAAAACTCTAGACATAGGAATTCAAAAAGAGAAATAAATAAATAAAACCAAATTGAAAAAGAGGAAGTCAAATTGTCTTTCTTTGTAGATCACTGAATCTTATATCTAGAAAAACTTAAATACTCCACCAGACTACTCTTAGATCTTATAAGTAATTTCAGTAAATTTGCATTATATAAAATCAATGTAGACAAATCAATCAGTGGAATTTCTATACATCAATAATGAACCAGCTGGGAAATAAATAAAAACTAAAACGTCACTTACAATGTCTACAAAAATAAAGTAAAATACCTAGGAATAAAGTTACCCATAGAGGTGAAAAAACCTTTGAAAGGAAAACCACAAAACTCTGACAGAAGAGATTGAAGAGGACACAAACAAATGGATGACTATCCTATGGTCATGAATCAGAAAAACTGATATTGTTAAAGTGACCATTATTCACCAAGCAATCCAAAGATTCAGTGCACTTCCTTTTAACATGCCAATATCATTTTTCACAATATGGAATAAAACAATTCTAAAATTTATGTTGAACCTAAAAATAGCCCAAATAGCCAAAACAATCCTGAGAGAAAAGGACAAAGCTTTAGGCACTATACTACCAGATTTCAAAATATATTACCAGGCTATAGTAACCAATGCAGCATGTTATTGGCAGAAAACTAGACACATAGAAGAGTGGAACAGAAGAATAGGGAAACCAGAAATAAATTCACGTATTTTCTGAAAACTGATTTTTGGCAAAGATAACAAAAACATACATTGGGGAAAGGAAATACTTTTCAATAAATAATGCTGGGAAAATTATATTCAACATTTTTAAAGAAAGTAATTCCAACCAAGAATTTCATATCCAGCCAACTAAGCTTCATAAGCAAAGGAGCAATGAGATCCTTTTCAGACAAACAAATGCTAAGACAATTCATTACCACCAGACCTGTCTTACAGGAGATCCTTAAGGAAGTGCTAAATGGGGGGGAAGGGGGGTATTACTGCCACCAAAATAAAACACTTAAATACATAGGTCATTGGCAATGTAAAGCAACCACACAGTCTAGTTTGCATAATAACCCACTAACAACATGATGAGAAATGAAATATGCACATGTCAATATTAACCTTGAATGTAAATGGAGTAAATGCTCTATTTAAAAGGTACACAGTGGCGAGTTGGATAAAGAATGAAGTCTCAACCTTACGCTGTCTTCAGGAGACCCATTTCACATGCAATGGCATCCAAGGGCTCAAAGTAAAGGGATGGAGAAAAATCTACCAAGCAAATAGAAAACAAAAAAAGAGAAGGTTTATTTCAGAGAAAACAGACTTCAAACCAACAACAATGAAAAAAAGACAAAGAAGAGCATTACATAACAGTAAAGTGTTCAAATGGGAAAAAAAAGATGTAAGTACTCTAAATATATATGCACCCAACACAGGAGCACCAATATTCATAAAACAAGTTCTTAGAGACCCTTTAAGAGACTTACACTCACACACAATAATAGTGGGAGACTTCAAAACTCAAATGACAATATTAGACCAATCATTGAGGCATTAAACAAATAAAGATATTCAGAACCTGAATTTGACATTTAACCAGGTGGACCTAACTCTAGAATGGAGTTTCAAAACTCTACAGAAGTTTCCGTTCAAAAACAACTGAATATACATTCTTCTCATCTACACATGACACATCCTCTAAAATTGAGCACTCAAATGCTCATAAAATAATTATCAGCAAATTCAAGAAAATCAAAATCATCTTAACCACTCTTGGATAACAGCACAATAATATAGAAATCAATACTAAGAAGCATTCAAAATCATTCAAACACATGGAAGTTAAACAACCTGCTCTTGAATGACTTTTTGGTAAAAAACTACATTGAAGCAATAATGAAGCAATTATTTGAAACGAATGAAAGCAAAGATACAATATATGAGAATTTCTGGGACACAGCTAAAGCAGTGTTAAGAGGAAAGTTTATAGCACTTAATGCCGACATCAAGAAGTTAGAAAGATTTGGAATGAGCAACCAAACATCACACCTAGAGGAAACAGACAAACAAGAGCAAACCAGCCCCTAAGCTAGCAGAAGACAATAAATACACAAACTCAGAGGTGAACTGAATGAAACAGACACATGAAAAATCATGTAAAAGATTAATTAAACAAGTCAGTTTTTTGAACAATTTAATTGACCATTAGACTAATAAAGAAAGAAAGAGAGAAAAGCCACACAAGCACAATCAGAAACAGCAAAGGAGACATTATCATCAATCCCACAGAAATACATAAAACACTCAGTAACTATCAGGAACACCTCTATGGACACAAACTAGAAGTCCTACAAGAAGCAGATACATTTCTGGAAACATACAACCTCCCAAAATTGAAACATGAAGAAATTGAATCCCTGAACAGAACGGTAGTGAGTTCTGAAATTGAACCAGTAATAAATAGCCTACCAACCAAAACAAAAATCTCTGGACCAAACAGATTCACAACTGAATTCTACCAGATGTACTAAGAATATCTGGTACCATTCATACTGAAACTGTTACAACAAACTGAGGAGAAAAGTTTCCACCCTAACTGATTCTCTGAGGTCAGCAGCATTCTGATAACAAATCTTGGTAGAGACACAACAACAACAACAAAAAAAGAGAACTTTGTGCCAACATCTTAGATAAACATAGATGCAAAAATCACCAACAAAACATTAGCAAGCCAAATCCAGCAGCACATCAAAAAGCTAATCTACCATGATCAAGTAAGCTTTATGCCTGTGATGAAAGGATGGTTCAATAAACACAATGCAATAAATGTGATTCATCACACAAAGATAACTAAAAACAAAAAACACATGATTATCTTAATAGACACAGAAAAGCCTTTTAATGAAATTGTTACACCACTTTGTGTTAAAAGCCATAAACAAAGTAGGTATTTAAGGAATGTGCCTTAAAATATTAAGAACCATCTATGACAAATGCAGAGTCAATAATGTAATGAATGGGCAAAACCTGGAATGATTCCTCTTAAGAACTGGAATAAGACAAGGATACTCACTCTGTTTTTCAACATGGTACTAGAAGTGCTAGCCAGAAAAAAATCAGGCAAGAGAAAGAAAGAAAGGACATGCAAATAGAAAGAGAAGAGGTAAAACAATCTCTGTACATGATTTGATTTTATACCTAGAAAATGCCACAGTCTTTTCTAAAAAACAAAAAAACAAGCAAAAAACCTCTAGATCTAACAAACCACTTCAGCAAAGTTTCACAATACAAAATCAATGTATGCAACAAATACTATTACTTTACACAAATAACATCAAAGCTGACAAATCAAAAAATTCAATATCATTTAAAATAGCCAAAAAAATTAAAATACATAGTAACACAGCTAATCAGGGAGGTGAAAGATTTCTACAATCAGAATTACAAATAATTGCTTAAAGAAATCAGAGAGGACACAAATAGAAAGAAATCATGGGTAGGAAGAATTTATATCATTTAAATTGCCATACTGTCAAATGATATTGGCGATTCCCTACTATTCCTATCAAACAACCGATGATATTTTACACAAAAGTAAAAAAAAAAAAAAAAAAAAAAAAAGTATTCTACAATTCCTATGGAATGACAACAAAAAAACCTGAGTAGCCAAAGCAAATCCTAAGAAAAAATTAAGAAAGCTGGAGACATCATGTTACCTGACTTCAAACTATATTGCAAGGCTACATAAACCAGCATGGTACTGGTACAAAAAGAGACATGTAGACCAATAGAGCAGAATAGAGAGCCCAGAAACAATGCCACACACTTATAGCCATCCGATTTTTGATAAAGTCAGCAAGAACAAATAATGGGGAAAGGATTCTCCATTCAATAAATGGTGCTGGGATAAGTGACTAGCCATATGTAGAAGTTTGAAACTTGACCCCTTTTTTACACATATACAAAAATCAAATCAAGATGGATTAAGGACTTCAATGTTAGTTCTGAAACTATAAAATTCCCAGAATAAAACCTAGGAAATACCATTCTGTACATAGGCTCTTGCAAAGATTTCATGACAAAGATGCCAAAAGCAATTGTAACAAAAACATTGACCAATGGGATCAAAGTAAACTAAGGAACTTCTGCACAGCAAAAGAAACCATCAAGAAAGTAAACAGACAACCTACTGAATGGGAGAAAAATTTTGCTAACTATGCATCCAACAAAGGTCTAATATCCAGTATCTAAAAGGAATATAAACACATTTACATGTAAAAAAAAAAAAAAAAAAAAAAAAGTCTAAAAAGAAGTGGGCAAAGGACGTGAACAGACACTTTTCAAAATAAGACATACACATAGGCCAAGAAGTATATGAAAAAAATGTTCAACATCACTGATTATTAGAGAAATGCAAATCAAAACCACAATGAAATACCATGTCACACCAGTCAAAATGGCTATTACTAAAAAGCCAATAAAAAACTAACAGATGCTGTCAAGGTTGTAGAGAAAAGGGAATGTTTATATACTGCTCATGGGTATGTAAATTTGTTCAGCCATTGTGCAAAGCAGTGTGGAGATTTCTGAAAGACTTAAAAGAGAACTACTATTTGACCTAGCAATTCCATTATTGGGTATATACCCAAAGGAATATCAATTATTCTACCACAAAGACACATGCATGTGTATGTTAATCACAGCACTATTCCTAATAACAACGATGTGGAATCAACTTAAATGCCTATCAATGGTAGACTCAATAAACAAGATATATTTTTTAATTTTATTTTTTTTACATTAAGTTCCAGGATACATGTGCAGAATGTGAAGATTTGTTACATAGGTATACATGTGTCATGGTGTTTTCCCTCACCTATCAACCGGTCACCTAGCTTTTAAGCTTCACATGCATTAACTAATTGTCCTGATGCACTTGCTCCCCTGCCCCAAACCCACGACTGGCCCCAATGTGTGTTGTTTCCCTCCCTGTGTCTATGTGTTCTCATTGTTCAACTCGCACTCATGAGTGAGAACATGCAGTGTTTGGTTTTCTGTTCCTGTGTTAGTTTGCTGATAATGATGGTTTCCTGCTTCACCCATGTCCCTGAAGAGAACATAATCTCATTTATTTTTATGACTGCATTGGAGTCCATGTTATATATATACACCACATTTTCTTTATTCAGTCTATCATTGATGAACATTTGGGTTGGTTCCATGTCTTTGCTACTGTGAATAATGCTGCATTAAAAATATGTGTGCATGTATCTTTATAATAGAACAATTTATATTCCTTTAAGTATATAGCCAGTAATGGGATTAATGGGATTGTGGGGTCAAATAGTATTTCTTGTTCTAGATCTTTGAGGAATTACCATAATGTTTTTCACAGTGGTTGAACTAATTTACACTCCCACCAACAGTGTAAAAGCATTCCTATTTCTCCACAGTCTCACCAGCATCTGTTGTTTCTTGACTTTTTACTAATTGCCATTCTGATTGGCATGAGATGATATCTCATTATGGTTTTTATTTGCATTTCTCTAATGATCAGTGATGTTGAACATTTTTTTATATGTTTGTTGGCCACATAAATGCCTTCTTTTGAGAAGTGTCTGTTCATTTCCTTTGCCCACTTTTTCATAGGATGTTTGTTTTTTTCTTATAAATTTGATTAAGTTCCTTGTAGATTCTGGATATTAGACCTTTGTCAGATGGGTAGATTGCAGAAAATTTCTCCCATTGTTAAATTGCCTATTGTCTCTGATGCTAATTTCTCTTGCCATGCAGAAGCTTCTTAGTTTAATTCAATCTCATTTGTCCATTTCAGCTTTTGTTGCAATTGCTTCTAACGATTTAATCATAAAATCTTTGGCCATGCCTATGTCCTGAATGGTATTGCCTAGGTTTTCTTCTAGGATTATTATTATTTTGGGTTTTAAATTTAAGTCTTTAATTCATCTTGAGTTAATTTTTGCATAAAGTGTTAGAAAGGGGTAAAATTTTAGTTTTCTGCATATGGCTAGCCAGTTTTCCCAGCATCATTTATTAAATAGAGAATCATTTTCCCATTGCTTGTTTTTGTCAGGTTTGCCAAAGATCAGATGGTTGTAGATGTGTGATTTTATTTCTGATATCTCTGTTATTCTATTTATTTGGTCTATATGTCTGTTTTGGTGCCAGTACCATGCTGTTTTGGTTACTGTAGCCTTATAGTATAGTTTGAAGTCAGGTAGTGTTATCCCTCCAGCATTATTATTTTTGCTTAGGATTGTCTTGGAGCTCAAAATAATAAGAGCTATTTATGACAAACCCACAGCCAATATCAATACCCTTTGAAAAGTAGCACAAGACAAGGATGCCCTCTCTTACTACTCCTATTCAACACAGTATTGGAAGTTCTGGCCACAGCAATCGGGCAAAAGAAAGAAATAAAAAGTATTCAAATAAGAAGAGAAGAAGACAAATTATCTCCGTTTGCAGATGACATGCTCCTATATTTAGAAAGCCCCATTTTCTAAGCCACAAAACTCCTTAAGCTGATAAGCACTTGGGCAAAGTCTCAGGATAGAAAATCAATGTGCAAACATCACAAGCAATCCTATACACCAACAATGGACAAACAGAGAGCCAAATCATGAATGAACTCACCTTCACAATTGCTACAAAGGGAATAAAATACCTAGGAATACAGCTAACAAGGGATGTGAACGACCTCTTCAAGGAGAACTACAAACCACTGTTTAAGGAAATAAGACAGGACACAAACAAATGGAAAAGCATTCCATCCTCATGGTTAGGAAGAATCAATATCATGAAAATGACCCGACTGTCCAAAATAATTTATAGATTCAATGCTATTCCCATCAAACTACCTTTGACATTCTTCACGGAATTAGAAAAAGTACTACTTTAAAATTCATATGGAACCAAAATAGAGCCCATATAGCCAAAAAATCCTAAGAAAATGTTTTACATATACAGCATAGAATACTACACAACCAAAAAATAAAATAAAATTATGTCCTTTGCGGCAACATGGATGCAGTTGGAGGCCATTATCATAAGCATATTAACGTAGGAACAGAAAATAAAATACCACATGTTCTTACTTTTAAGTGGGAGCTAAACATTGATTAGACATGAACACAAAGTAGAGGATAACACACACTGGGGCCTGCTTGAGGGCAGAGGGTGGGAGGAACATAACTGTCAGAAAACTGCCTATCAGGTACTATGACAAAATAATTTTTGCGCCAAACCCCTGTGATGTGCAGTTTACCTATAAAACAACCCTACATATTTGTGCTGAATCTAAAATAAAAGTTAAAAAAGAAAAACTTGTTTGAGAAGTTAAAAAATAAATAACATTTTCTAAATGACATGATGGTACAGAAACAGAAGTATCATCTGAAAAAAAACTAACACTTTTATTATAAAATCTCTAAGCAAAATTAAAACAGAGAAAATTTGTTTCAACTTGGTAAAGAATATCTCAAATAACACAGTATCATAGTTAATGTAAAAAGCTGGACAGATTCTCCTGCTAAGATCAGAACAAGACAAAAGTTTCTACTCCTCACTCCTATTCGATATTATACTGAAAGACCTAGGCAAAGCAATTGACAAGAAACAGAAACTAAAAGTATGTGTATAAGAAAAGAAGTAAAATTTTCTTTGCTCTCAAATGACATGATTATGTATCTCAAAATTCCCAAAGATATCACAAAAACCTGGAACAAATAAGCAAATATTGTGAGATCTCAGAATATAAGATGAATATACAAAATCAATTGCCTTTCTTTATCAATGAACATTTAAAATTTAAGAGTCTTTTTTTCTTGTAAATTTGTTTGAGTTCTTTGTAGGTTCTGGATATTAGCCCTTTGTCAGATGAGTAGATTGCAAAAATTTTCTCCCATTCTGTAGGTTGCCTGTTCACTCTGATGGTAGTTTCTTTTGCTGTGCAGAAGCTCTTTAGTTTAATTAGATCCCATTTGTCAATTTTGGCTTTTGCTGCTGTTGCTTTTGGTGTTTTAGACATGAAGTCTTTGCCCATGCCTATGTCCTGAATGGTACTACCTAGGTTTTCCTCTAGGATTTTTATGGTATTAGGTCTAACATTTAAGTCTCTAAGGGGGGGAGGGGGGAGGGATTGCAATGGGAGTTATACCTGATGTAAATGACGAGTTGATGGGTGCAGCACACCAACATGGCACAAGTATACATATGTAACAAACCTGCACGTTATGCACATGTACCCTACAACTTAAAGTATAATAAGAATAAATAAATTAAAAAAAATTTAAGAGTCATAAAAGCATACAAATTGAAATAGCATCAAAAATAGGGAAATCTTCAGATAAAATTCTAACAAAATGCATATGGGACCTGCATGCATGAAACTTCAAAATTCTGATGAAGTCACTATCTAAAAAATGTAGAGATACTCTGTGTTCTTGAATTGGCAGGCTCAACAATGATAACATCTTAATCATTCCCAGATGGATCTATAGATTCAATATAATTATAAACAAAATCTCAGAAGTTATTTTATAGATATTGAACAATCTTTTCTAAATAATATGTGAAAAAGCAAAATATATAGAAGGAAGTGCAAACACAACACCGAAAAATAAAAACAACAACAACAACAAAGGGGTGGACCTCTATACCTGACTTCAAGACTTACTCTGAAGCTACAGGAATCAAATAGTGTGGTATTGGTGAAAGGTTTGGCAAATAGCATAACAATTAAGAGTTCAGAAGTAGACACACAGAAATATAATAAACAGATCTTGGGCAACAGAGCAATAATAATTCAATAAAGGAAGGACAGTCTTTTCAATGAGGTATGGCTACTCTGGAAGACAGTTTTCCACTGTCTTTACAAATGTTATCATAGTGTATGATGTTTGAAAAGAAAATCAAATACCCTTAGATTTGAATGCAAGCATAAAATGAATATGAAATAGTTAATAATAAAATCAGAAATGAAGGAACAAAGAAAAGATGTGGGGAATAAAGAGAATCATATGAATACACTTTCTAGCCGGGCGTGGTGGCCTGTAATCCCAGCACTTTGGGAGGCCAAGGTGGGTGGATCACTTGAAGTCAGGAATTCAAGATCAGGCTGGTCAACATGGTGAAACCCCGGCTCTACTAAAAATACAAAAGTTAGCCAGACACAGTGGTGCACACCTGTAATCCCAGTTACTTGGGAGGCTGAGGCTGGAGAATGGCTTGAACCCGCGAGGAGGAAGTTGCAGTGAGCCGAGATCACGTTACTGCACTCCAGACCAGGCGACACAGCAAGTCTCCTTCTCAAAAAAAAAAAAAAAAAAAAAAAAAAAAAAAAAAAAATTATATATTTTTATATATATATATATATATATATATACACACACACTTTCCTCTATACACACACACACACACACGAAATAAATAATTGTCTTGTAAACCTACTCACAGTCAGAAGGGAAAATATTTTGCAACAGATACAAAGAAAGAGAGAAGATGATCATTCTCATTTGCTAGTAGAAAGGCCTGGAGAAAAGAATGAGAAACTGTGTGTATGGTAAAGTGAAAACTTTCTGATTAGTGCTCTCTTTAATGCTCACAATTTTTTTCAATTGACCTAGATGAAGAGCACCAATAGTATAAGCAGTGATACCACATATTATGCAGCCTTTTACAATATCCAATGGCCTGCAGAAAGACTTTGTTGATGTATTTATTTGATATTTTTCCCTTTGTTCTAGTACCTAGATGATTTTTCTTAATTCTTAACCTTCAGTTTCCTCCATGGATATACTCTCCCTATACTAGATTTTTTTGACATTTTCCTGTTTTGATTCTTAGATCTTCCTACTGACATCTGAGTATCAGCTTTTTTTCCTGGACATTAGAAACTTACCTATTATGTCTAGTTCTGAATCTGTCATCAATTTTTGTCGCTGTATTTCTTTTCTGAATCACTATTGGGGTGGCTATTCAGTCCTCCATCATGTCTTGCCTAACAGGATTGAATAGGTTAGTGTATGGGGTGAATGATAAAGAGACAAATCTCAGTGTGTTCTGAAGTTTAAAAGGTTTGAATGAAGTATAAAAATCTATAGATAGATTTGTTAGTGAGGCCCAGAAAAAGAGAATATTCTGCAAGTTCGGGATACACAAGAGTCAATAATAGGGAACAATTTGAGGAACTTTGCAAACACAAAAGGATAATCAAAATGGAATCTATTGGGGGAGAAATTTATCACAATACGACACTATTGAATAATGCCAGGCACTCTAAATGTAGACAAATGATCATAAGTAGAAAGGGGTTTGGAATCTATCATTGCTTCCAAGAGTTTTCTTCAGTCTTTTGTAAGACAGCTAAACTGTTTCTGTCATCGTTTTCTTTCCCTCTTCTGATATTTCCTCCAGGATTTATATGTTGGTGGGGATAACAGAGCCAATAGTTTATCAGAATACCAATGTCCTTATTCTTCTAGCATGCGTAATCTTAGCTAGTTTAGAGTAGAATAGTATTGACGTAGAACATTATATATCAATTGCAATAACATTTGGAAGAATGGAGGCTTAATTTCCCCTATTAGTAGTCAACTACTACAGGGCACCATGTTAAATTTGACCCCTGTTAGATACTATAAATATAAAAATTCAAGAAAGTCCTGTTAACATTTTCTGCTAAACAACTGTCCCTTAATAGAACAAAATACAGTGCAAATTCTAAAATTCCATCTTATCTAACACACTAATATAGCAAATATAGTTTATCATTTACCCAAAATTGTGTTTACAAAAACACCATAATAAATATCTACATACAATTAAAAATGTAAACCTTATTACTGTCAGAAAAAAGAAAATTCAAAAGAAAATCTTAACAGTGGCCCAAGATGGCTGCAGTCAGGCACATGGATAATAAAACCTAGGCCTATAAGCTAAAGCTAAGCTCTTGCCTGAATAACTGGAGTTAAATATTTTACTGACAGATACTGGTTATAAACCTATTTATCAGATATAGAATAAGACTAGATGCAATCAGTCACCCTCCACCCAACCCTAAGATGCCTAAACTTTCTCCCTGGTCCCTCAACTGCATATTTACCTTATCTTATGTATAGCATCACTGAGCACGAATCAGAATTATAAGAATGTACTTCTTGCTTAACTACCCTCTTCTCCTGTCTTCTGTGACGTATGTATCCCCCTATTAGGAAATGTATATGTACTGTGCTTCATCTAATCTGCTTTGGAATACATTCTTGGTCTGTACGGAGTTTGTGTTCTCCAGGCTTAAATCTTCAAACTTGGCTCAGAATAAATCTGATTTCTGCAAGTTCCAGTGCCTGTTATTTCATTTTTTGGTCAACATTACTAAAGTCTAAAGTAACCTGAGAGTAAAAATATGTGCAAATTATGTCAATAGGTGAGAGAAAAATATTTACTTGCTTAAATATATACTCATATATGTATATATACACTCCAATGCAATTTCAGATTTTAGCTAGTAACCATTATAGAAAATTATGTTCCAGGAAATAAGTAATAATTTTTACAGTGTTGTATTTTAAAAAGATAAACTTAAGTTATTATATTTTCCTATGACAATGTGGTTTTTTCTGCATGTGCAGTTGTAGTAGTTTTCAGATTTAAACTTTGAGATACTATTCATATTGTTCAGTCATTTGAAAACAGATAGAGAAATTGTCTTTTAGAAACATTTAGCATGAGCAATTCATTTGTAATGAATAGTCAGAATCTCAGATTTAGTACACAACTCATTAGTGACCCTTTAAAGTTCAGATTGTTTACTAAAAGTGATGAAATTTCATAAAGTTGTTAACTATGCATAGGAAATTAATGTTATTACAGGAAAATATATACAAAAGAATGTGTATATCTGAACAGCACAAAGGGATAAAAAATCTCTAGTCTTCCTCCCATATTTCTCTTATGTTCCATTTATTTTGTTGCAGCTGAATACATTACCAATGTTTAGTAATTATCAGATTCTCTTCATGACCTAAAAAATTCTCTTCATCACCAAAAATTCAATAAATGAAAATTAGAATAAAAATACACAGGTGAACCTTGACACAGGAAAAAAAGTTCCAAGGGTCAGATATCCTGAAGATCAGTTTTTATTTTCAGGCTATTATAAGGCTAAGTGGTGTTGACAGGAATATTTGCCTGGAATTTGAATTAAATAGCTGGAAAATGCTTAGGTACAATTAAAAACTGAAGATCATCTTGGGGTTATCTGACTTTCTACAATTCAGTTTCCAAATTCAGTAATTTTAGAAAATCCTCAATATTTACCATCTACCTTATAACAAAAATTTATTGAGTATTTCTTTGCCTGTCACTGGACTACTAGCTTTTACATGGATGACATCACATAACTCTTTTAACAATTTTATGAAGTACTATTATTTCTTTATTTTACATATGAGGAAAATGAAGGTGTATGTAATTTGTCCAAGTTTAGACATCTAAGTAAGTGGTAGCAGTAGGTATTTTGATTATGCAATGATGTTTTTGACCACAGGATCAGATGTTCTCGTCACCCTTCCCTCTTTATGTCAAAGTGGTTGAGAAACTTATTCATACATTTGTTCATTGCCTCATTCATGAGAGTTCAATGGGCTTATTGGTAATCCTGAGGTTTCAGTTTATAAGCCCATGGATTCTATTTGACATACATATATGTTTAATTTGGCATACAAACTTGTTTAATTTTATTTTAATTAAATTACCTAGAAGAATTTAAAATTTTGAGAATTTACGGAAAACGAAATTCTCTATTTCTTCTGAAAATCCATAAAACCTGAAAAAAACGTGTTTGCATCAATACATGTCACCCACTGGTTGAAACTCAGGCACTTGGTCCCATTAAAAGGAGACATGCAGAGTCCCAGTATTTTCCTGGTGAATCTTTGTTATTTGTACATACTAGTGGAAGTTTAGATTACATGCTAGCAAAGATTAGAATTTAAGGAATTTATTAGGAATGTGGAAGAATTTAGCGGCTTTTCGGATTTTGGCAAATGCTCATCTAGAATATACAAAAGGAAGAAGAAACCCTGCAATGTTTTGATAGTTAGTCTTTTAAATCAAATGCCAACATCTGAGATTGCAGACCATCAGATAACTTCATACCTTTATAATAGTTCAAAAAAATTAACTTTTCCAAGCTATAGTTGATGCTCAAATTCAGGAGGCAGGAAAAACAGGAAGAAATAATGGCACCTAGGAAGATATATTGAAGCGGAAGAAACTTGAATTCCTAAACTCTACTAAAATATTTCCTGTTACACTCCTTACCTCACGAAGTTACTAATATGCCTCAATATCTTTCAGCCCTCTCTGTGTTAAAGTATCTTCCATTATGATGCATCTTGGGGCAGGGACTAGATTAGCTATGCATCTCTGTCTCAGTTTCAGGCCATGTTGACAGTCAAGCAGTTAAGCTTTAGGCAAAGATTAGAGACCTGCATCTAAGAGAGACAAAAAACACTGACAATGTTCAAAGTCCATCACTTAACATGAACAAAAACATGCCTAGTTTTGGTTGCTAGTTTATTTTTTGTCCTACAATTTAAAAGAAAATTTGCCTAGCATTCTACAGAAATTTATCACCAGAGAATTTCTAGCCCTGCTCTAAAGCATCTGTAAACATACAACCATTCAGGCAGCCCCCAAAAGTACTGAAACCTCTGGTGTGAGTATTCTATTAGGAAGAACCAGATTTGTCCATGCTGACTGACCCAATAATTTACTGTATTACTAGGGGAGCAAGTTGTTGTTCGCTCTAATTTTGTGGTAAGCCTATAACAATGAATGATATAAACTAGTGAACTGGTAACAACTCTATATTGTTTCCTATATTTTTTCAAGCTAGGTCAGGCTATGTATGTGAAGAAACAGACATCCTAGGAATCTCAGTGACTTCACTTAACAAAGTTAACTTCTTGCTCCCATAAAGTCCACAGAAGATTTAGGTGACTTCTCTAATTGCTGGTTCAGACTTTCACATCCTGTGGGTACATACTATCACTATCACTATGGACTGAGAATGTCACAGTGGCAGGAAAATGCTTTTGTCCTGAAGTCACATACCTGGTTCCAAATTATAATACATTGATTAAAGAAGTCCACATCGTTATGCCTATATTTAAGAGGACAGTGAAGTATAATTCTTTTTTTTTTTTTTTAATATGCAAGAAGGGAGTTTATGATGTCTTGGGGAACAGCTCTGATTGCTAACATTCTTCCTTTTGTCTCATTTTGCAATAGGCATTTTTATTGCTATTATACCCATTTCTCCCTAATAATTAAATATTTTGCATTTAGAAAGAGTGCTGTTTGTTGACTATATTATTGGAATATAGATGGCAAAATCAGAAGTTGCAAAGAGTCTGACTAATTGGATCTATATGGCACCCCAACATTCCAGATTTGGAACTTGAGTGTGGAAATGTTCAATAATTTGCTATATTTATTTATATATATTTATTTTCTGCATAATATTTTAAAATTTTTAATCCATGTGATCTAAGGTAGGAGGTAGAAGAAGACAATAGCAATAACCTACCTACATGGGCTATGGCTACCTGTATATGATGTCTTTAACAATAACTGAAGCCCATTCTGATAATTTTTTATCCAAGTTGCTCAGAATAAATCTAACCTGGTTATTAAGTTTTCTTAAATTTTTTTTCTTATTGATTTATTACTTTTTGAAGAAAGAAGCTCTCTATTATGCTAGGTTGCCAGTGCACCTCAATCCTCACAAATGGAAGATACTCCAACTCAATAGGAGAAAACGTGTCCACCACACAAAGGGAAGCAAAACTAAGAGGGGATTGAAAAACATCAGGAGATGAAAGGAGGGAGAGAGTGTAGATAATATCATTTAAAAGTCGTAGATTCAGGTATACCTAAACCAAATATACCTCAGAAATTATCAGTCATTTAAACACTACATTTCCAAAGTGCATAGATTGGGAGGAAAAATAACCTCAATAATACCATACCTCCCACACCTTAGACTGGATTTTATGGTAACTTTCACTGACAGAGTCCAGATAACGGTCTTAGTACTGTGGATGGCCTCAACTGCTGAATAATGGCATTTTCAATGTTGTCTTATATCAGCCAATATAACAGGTTAAATAAGAAAGAGCAATTTTAACTGCATTCAGAAGAACAGCAAAACTATTGAGGGGAAAAGGCAATGCATTAATAGATCTCTTCTTATTCAAAGATGAATATGTATAGAATGACTACAATTATGATAAACATTAAATCATTTTATAAATTTCAAAAATTAAGGTATTTTTCTTCTAGAGGCAAGGTAAGAGCATAGTTCTGAGAGAGGGAAGATTTCCTTCAGGAAGAAAAAATGCATTTTCCATGGCATCTGTTCTGTATTAAAAAATATTTTTCAAATATATATTGACTTTATTAAGCAAGGTATAAAGATAATATAAGAAAAATAAATAAGATTGAATATTTAGCTGAGAAAGAAGATAATATAAGAACACATAATAGAGCAATATAATTTAAAATAGAATTAGAAATACTGCAGGAAAAAGCAGTATTGCAAATATTGATCTGCTATTATAATAAGTAATGTACAAGACAAGGTTGAAAAGTTTTCCCTAATTTAGAGAAAAATGTACATGAGAATAATAATTAGAAAGATGACGAATATGAAGGCCATAGCAGAAACAATTATAAATGGGAGTTCATAGAAAATTGAACAGAAGCAAGAGTCAAAGTTGCTGGAAGAAATCTAAGTTTCATGGTTTTCTGTGAAAAAAATAATTTTGAAAATGAATTAGCATTCCAAAATGGAACCATGATTTTAAATTTAATTTTAAAATTAATTGACACATATAATTTATAAAAATTCTCATTATTAAATAAGAATTTAAGTCTGAAAATAAGTTTTCTAAACAAGGAAGAAATTAAGGCTACCCAAAAATACTTTCCTACTTTAAAAATGCCACAAAGCAATTGTCAAGAGTTTTATGGAAAATATTTTTTTGTTGTTTGTTTGCATTAAAGAATATTGATTACTACATTTAGCATGGCATTAGAGAATGGCACCTACTTACCTACTCTCTGTGTAGAGTGTCACAGGAAGTCAGGGACCCCAAACAGAGGGACCAGCTGAAGCCATGGCAGAAGAACATAAATTGTGAAGATTTCATGGACATCTATTAGTTCCCCAAATTAATACTTTTATAATTTCTTACACTTGTCTTTACTGCAGTCTCTGAACAAAAACTGTGAAGATTTCATGGACATTTATCACTTCCCCAATCAATATTCTTGTGATTTTCTATGCCCGTCTTTAATCTCTTAATCCCATCATCTTTGTAAGCTGAGGATGTATGTCACCTCAGGACCCTGTCATGATAGTGTTAGCTACACAAATTGTTTAAACAATATGAAATCTCGGCACCTTGATAAAAGAACAGGATAACAGTGATGTTCAGGGAACAAGGGAGATAACCATTAGGTCTGGCTGCCTGAAAGTCAGGCAGAACAGAGCCATATTTCTCTTCTTTCAAAAGCAAATAGAAGAAATATTGCTGAATTCTTTTTCTCAGCAAGGAACAGCCCTGAGAAAGAGAATGCGTTCCTAGGGGAAAGTCTCTAAAATGGCCGCTCTGAGAACGTCTGTCTTTTACCTTTGCAGAGAAGGGATGAAATAAGCCCCGGTCTCCCATAGTGCTCCAAGGCCTATGAGGACTAGGAAATTCCCGCCTGATAAATTTTGGTCAGACCACTTGTCTGCTCTCAAACCCTGTCTCCTGAGAAGATGTTATGGATGACAACGCGTGCCCAAAACTTCATTAGCAATTTTAATTTTGTCCCGATCCTGTGATCTCACCCTGCCTCCATTTGCCTTGTAATATTTTATTACCTTATGAAGCATGTGATCTCTGTGACCCACACCCTATTCACACACTCCCTCCCCTTTTGAAAATCACTATTAGTGATAATAAAAACTTGCTGGTTTTGCAGCTTTGGGGGGGCATCACATAACCTGCCAACATGTGATGTTTCCCCCAGGTGCCCAGCTTTAAAAATTTCTCTCTTTTGTACTCCTTCCCTTTATTTCTCAGACCGGCTGATCCTTAAGGAAAACAGAAAAGGACTCAGGTTGAATTACTGGGGGCAGGTTCCCCCGATAGTATAGGACATGCAAACAAATGCAATCACTTTTACTAAACAATTATTTGTGCTTTATCTGACATTCAATGTAACTGCATGTCCTGCATTTTATCTGCCAACTCTATTAAACTACATGTTGTTGAAAAGTACTCAAATTCCTCCCGAAAAACATGTCTTACCTTCAGAAGTCAGGATAACATTTCTTAAAAAATAATAAGAGCTCATTAACAAATAAGAAAATTGGAATATAAAAGAGTCCACTGTGAGCCTTGTAAATAGCTATGAATAAATAATTATTATAAATATGATTACAAAACCATGGCAAATATCCTAAACTATTATTGCAACAGAAATGCATAATAAAATCTACTTTTTAAAGAGAAGTATCAATAAATTTGTAATTCTACTACAACAATGACGGTTATAACATTGACAAGCACAAAAAATGAGAAGCAGAGCATGAGAGAAATCTCAATCTGTTAGGGTGCAGAGATTAGGAAGCATAGCAAGAGAGGAAGCTTTGGACAGAAACATAGATGAAAGACTATTTTAAAACACAAACAAAAGCATTAGTAGAAATAAAATCAGAATATAATGTATTTCTTCAAATTTTTAGTGAAAAAAATAAAAGAAAATATCCATACTCCCAGCAACAAGAATTCAGAACACAAAATGGAATCCCAAATGAAGGTAAGTTTGATGTTATTTTCCAATAATTTATTAACAAATATCTTTAGAACTCCTATTTGTGGCATGTCTAGGGCTGGGGTTTCATTCTATCAAGAGCACTAATATAATTGGTGGAGATAGATATAAATCAATTTGGTACAGTTTCCATGTAAAATTACAGGTATGGTCATTGCCCTGAATTAAAAGATATAACACAGTATCTGATCCTACAGGTCCAGAAGCACTTTCCTGATTAAGTGACATTTGACCTCGGGTCAAGAAGGTAAAGAAGAGTGAGAAAGCATTAAAATTTGAGTTGCCGCAAAGGCAAAAGTATTGAAATGAGAAAGTGCATGGCATAATGGGAGAAATGATATTTCTACTATGGAAAAAAAAAAAAGAATTCGGGTTGCTTAACAGATCTAAATACACTTCATGCTTTCTAAAATAAATCTCTGTGGAAAACCAAAGGGCTAATAAGAAAAAAATAGTTACATAGGCTCAGTTTAAATTGTATTTAACAGAATTGGTTATGAGGTCTTAGGAAGAGTAATTTTAATAGATTTGAAAGGGGATGTTAAAGTGAAAAGTGAATGAGGTGATTATCGACCTTTTTATGTAACTTTTTAATGAAACAGTGGAAAGTGTAGTCATACTCAAGAATGTGAACTAAAAATATTTAAAAATGAGTTTATAGATCTAAAAAAATAAGAACAACACAACTTATAGTAAATGCATAATCAAAATATTCCTCGTCACCACCATCTTAGTTTTTACAGCACCCTAAGTTGTTACCACAGATCTATACTTTTCTTTCTATAGTTAATGTCCACATGACAGATTCTGTTAAGATATAAGACAGAGCACATCAGTCTTGTTCAAAAACCTCCAGTTGTCCAGTTGTCCAGTTGTCCAAAATCCTCCATTCAGACTAAAACCCAAACCCCACAGTGCCCTACATAATCTGCTTCCCTCATTCACCTTCAGATACCATGTGGTCTTTTGCTGTTCCTCAAACATGGGAAGCTGAGCCCACCACAGGGTCTTTACATTTGTGGCTCCCTCTGAATTCAGTATTTTCTTCAGCTGTATTCTTGGATCACTTTCCATTTTATCTGTGTCTCCACTGAAATTATATATAATAAATAGATATTTTATGATAACCCTATCTAAAATGGCATTCTCATCATCCTTATTTTTCTTAACATTTATCTCCACTGGCATATATCTATTTTTTTGGTTGCTTATTATCTGATTCTCAGTAAAGGAATGCAATGTCTATGAAAGCAGGAACTATGTTTACTTCAAGGATACATTTTCAGCACATGAAAAGTTGCCCAGAAGGTAATAAACATCTAGTAAATACTTGATAAATGAATGAATATAAATATGACTACCAAGGAGGGTTACATATGTATTAAATCAAAAAATAAGAATGTTTATAAATAGTGTGGATTGTGTTGCTCTAATTCCAGTTTACCTTTAGTAACATGTGAATTTTCTAAATTATTTTTTGCACCCCTGACATTTCAAAAGAGTGTGGTCAGGTTATCTGAACTCTTGATGTTAAAGCTTAGATGAACAGGACTCTACCACAGAAAGATATTAAATGTGAACTCCACAGAAAGGTATGGATGTGATGAATTATACTTTCAAGCTAAAAATGAGTTAGGACTTTTTCTTTGTCTTAATTCTGCATATACTTTTTATCCCCTCCATTAGTGTGAATCATTGAGAATTGGATATATATTTAATCATTTTTGCTCATGCTTTGCTAAATTGCACCAAATGGAAAAAAGTGTAATTTCCACATACTAAATGAAGTGTATTCTGGATCTCGCCAATAAGAATGTTAAAAAAAAAACACACACACACATACACATATGAAGTTGGCATATGTTATTAAATGATTTTTAAATAATAGCTATACATTAAGATTTTTTCTTATATGGGAAAACATATCCTTTCAGGTAGAAAATAAAGAATAAATTATAATAATGCCTAATATCTAAGTTTAAGAAACAAAACAATGATTATATAGGTATTGGTAGTATCATAATTGTAACTGTGTTGTTTGAAACTAGATGGTTAAATTGTAAAAGTACTTTAAAATAGTAACTTTTTGTTAAATGTGAGAACTAATTTAATTGCATTCGTTTTAGTAAATTAATTTATACCGTTTTAAATATTTTGCAGAAAATTCAAATTTTATTTATTCTAACTTGACTGTGGATATACAGACTACCATTATTAACTATGTTTGATGCAGAATATACTAAATCATCAATTTAAAAATATTTTCTAAAATGCACTCACTCTACACATTATTTTTTCCTCCAAGTATTTTGTTCTTGTTGTTTTAAAATTGGTTTTTTAATGAAATATCACATAGGTATATTCAAACAAATGCATATATTTTTCAAAGCCAATAAATAAGAATTAGCATTGGAGAATCTTGTAGGGATAAACAATTTATATTTATCACTTGTAGATAATTGGGCTAAGGGATATGTAGTTGATTAATAATGTAGCTTTTACTGCTTGATGTTTTATCCACAGGTCTATAGACAGAAAAGTTGCTATGACAAATTGAATTTCCCTCTTTAATTGAGGTATCTATCATGTCTGTATCATAAACCCAAGATGAGTTTTTGAAAGACAAGAGATAATAATTTATTTCTGCATATATTATTGTTTATGTATTGAACTATTTAACCTAATATAATTTTTAACATTTTATAGAAATATGTAGTCATAATAATTATATACAGTGCATTTATGGTAAACAAAAATTGTTAAATGTAAAATATATATAAAATCATTTCAGATTGTTGTTGCCAAAGTTATTTTTAACTGTTTTGGGGAAATTTTATGAGTTCATAATTATTGTCTTTGCTTACAGAAAGCTACATCAGTGTTTCTAAATGAATACACAGAGAGTTGAATCTGTCTGAAGTATTGTCTGTGGCTGATTAACAACCTGTACTATGGGCGTATTGAATCATTTAAATTTACCCTAGAGATTCTCCTAACTTTGAACACTGATTTTCTTGCTTTCTATATTTGCGTCCATCTATGTTTTATTATTTGCCCATCTGATGTTCACTCCTTGAAAAATGGCTATTTTAAAGGAATAGTAAATTGTAAAGCAGTACTGGATTCATGACAAACTGCACCATAGAGGAGGCAATAATCACAACTAATTGTTAATGTGGTACTATGATGAATGCAGCTAGCTAATGCTTTAGACATTTTTATTTTTATACATTTATAATTTAGCTGCTTTACATATTACTTCTTGGAATAACCTTATGTTTTTTTCACTTGCGAGTCCACAATAAAAACATAGAATACATGTCTATTACAGGTTGGGTTAGTCTTAATTCTTGAGAAAAAAATAAGCAATACGATACATATGTGTTAAGATTAATGTAGGGTATTGGCTCACACAATATGGAGGCTGAGGGTCCCAAGAACCACATTCAGGAAGTTGGAGACCTGTTGGAGCTGATGGTATAATTCCAGTTTTAGTCCAAAGGCCTGAGAACCAAAGAGCCAATGATATAAGTTCCGAACCCTGAAGGCAGGAGAACAAAAACCCAACTCAAGGATCGTCAGGCAAAGGAAGAGAATTTTTTTTTACCCAGCCTTTCATTTTATTCAGGCCTTCAATGTACTGGATGAGGCTCACTCACACTGGGAGGACTATCTGCTTTATTCAATCCATGATTCAAATGTTATCTCATCTAGGAACATCCTCATACACACACTAAGAAGAGTATTTAACAAAATATCTAGGCTCCTGGTGGCCTGTCAAATGAACACATAAAACTAACCCATCACACAGCTTCACATCTAACTTGCAAACTAGGAAGTTAGCATCCTTATAGAATTCCAAAGGCCAAGTTTTGTTTAGTATGGAAGGAGAGGTTATGCTTTTTTCTACTGAAAATTAAGCATCACATTTTTTCTAGTGCTTCCCCTTATAATTAAATCTGTATATTTTGTAAAGAGAAAACAAATAAATTGAAAGCTACTTTGCTTAACAATTGTATTATTTTAAATGAAAAGTGTATACTATTCTTTTATTTGAATAATAAAAATGTTTTCCAAAATAAATGTGAATAGCCTATTATTCACGATATGTAGCATGACTAAATTAATATATTTATCATATTATGTAATACATTTCAAATTAAACTTAGTCATATTTTATAAATTTATTATTTAGTACAATTAAAATTTATATTGTATATGTGGTCATTCTACTGAAATTTTTGAAGGTCAAGGTAAGAATTAGCAAACTCTCTTTGGGGTTTTGCAATTGGAAAATTGTCTTGATCAAAACTGGAGATCTCTCAGTAGAATGATGTGTGCAGAGGAGACATGAAAGCTTAAAAGAAAATTAGCTCTGAGCAGTCATTATGTATCATGTAAGTAAGGAAAACAAAATATCAAATAACAGTGGAAACATTGGAAATCGTGTCTGACACCTAAAAACTTCAGAATATGAGACCCTCCCAGTACAAATCTGTGAAAAACAAAGTGGGAAAAGGTGAACAGTTGTCTCATACCACATATGCATTGTTTCTCTTGAACAACGTTGGAAAAATATAAAGAGCACTGGTAAAAATAAAAATAAATCTGAAAGACTGGATTAATTTGGAAGTAACTGATTAGTTTGGAAGAACTGATTATTTTAAAGTTCCAAACTGCTTTTTCATTCTACCCATGTTGCCAATCTCATGCCAAGTTCTTGGGAAACTGAGGAAATTTCTTTATCATTTATACAGGGAAAAATAGAAAACTTAGAAGAACTTCTGTATTGGGACTAAATTTTAAAGCCTTCTATACCTTACAGAGAATATTTGTGGCTTCTGTCATTTTTATCCTGCCTTCACGTTAATCAACAACAAATAATGATTTACTTAATGTAAAGATGATATAGGCTGAAATATTAATATATGATTTAAAAATACAATTTATTTTTTCAGACAAATAATATTAATTCAGAAAAAATACGTCTTTAAAGAATAACTAGAATAATTCTGCATGTATAATTTTACCTGAAATTGATAATGACTAAGCAATGAAAAATATGTAAACCCAATGAAAATGCAATTATTTCAGGTTTTAAAAATTAATGTTATAAATTTTTCAATTACAGAATGTTTTTGTAACATGCCCAGTAGTAAACTAGTGAATTCAGTTTAATTTGGTTCAGAACGCTTATTACGATATTTCTACAAAGTTGTTAACAGGGTTATTAGTATGAGACAGTGCAAAAATTGGAAATAACCTACTGGGGACAAAACAAGGATTAGTGCAACTTAATCTTATTTACCATCCTAATTATTGTTAAAAGAGAGTAAATGCAAAGTCAGAGAACTCACAGATGGTGCTAAAAGGGAAGGTAGAGAAAATACTAATAAGGACAATGAAACAATAAAATAAAATGTGAGAAAAACATCTTATGAGATAATATGAAATAGAAAATGATATTTTTGCCCCCAACATTAGAGTAAGAATGCATGATTAGATAAAATACATTCAAGAGAGAGCCTCAGGAAAGTTAAGAGAAGACTTAAAACACTTCATGAAGTATAATTACAAAAGATTTGACAGGGTGATGAAGAAAGACATAAGGTTAAAACATTGGTAAACCAGATTCCTGAAAAGGAATTCAATTTATTATACATATCATTTGGATATACAGAAGATCTCTCTAAGTGTTGGCTGGCGTGAGGGTAGAGGAAAGGGAGAGATGTTGCGAAACAGCAAAGGTTATTTTGAAATGTAGTGTTTTCTCTCTAATGTATAGTGTGTATAGCACCTATTTGTGGCAATTTAAGACCTGGATATGTGATTGAACTCTATGACCATAAAATCTTACCTTTATCATTCAAAAAAAGAATTACTTTGAGATAAATTTGTGAATGTTAAGTGTGAAAAAGCATAAGCTCAGGAGACAGATAGATTAGAATTCCCAACTTCATCATTTATTAGCTGTATGAATTAAGTTATTTAAACTCTGAATTGTAATTTTCTCGTATATAAATGGAGCCAGTCCTCCTAACTGACATATCTGTAATAGTTACAAGACTTTGCATATGTAGCATATGTAGCAAAAATAGAGTATAGGGTTATTGTAAAGATTAAACGACACTGATATATGTAAAGCACCAAAGCTGTAAATGTCAACGTGTGTGGAATTCATTTAATTGTAAATAGTTTGTCAGAGTTATATGCCCCTTAGAGTCTAATGATTCTTCTCTGGGCTGGTGATGTCCCATTGATACTCAAAGAACTTGCTGGCTATGTTTTGTCTCATTTGTAGAGCTTGAAAAAAATTTTAACGACCAACAAGATTGCAAAACACATGTATTTGCTTTGGATTTTCTTTATATTTGCATATTTATAAGTAGTAGCTTTCTTTTTTTAACTCAAGTAATGTAAGTATAGTTTTACAATTCAAGAAAAATATTATTTTTTAAAGGAGGTTTAGCACTAGGAGCAAAATGTGAGTTGAAAACTGGTTGTTTTGAATGGCTAGATCTAACCCAAACACAAATCACATGATAAAATCTGATATGTGTTTGCATTTCTTAATGGAAAGAGTTTGCTTGATTAGAACCATCTGACTGTTAATTCTTAGAGAAATGAAGTTAATAATAATGCATTAAGTGAAAACAAAATCCTCTAATTTCAGAGCTGGGAAAGTGTATCATGAATAAATCTAAAATTAAAGATTAAAATAGTTTAAAGTAAATTATCTTTTCTGTGGGTATATAATTAACAGAAAATTTTATATACATAAATAATGTTATGTATGCTTCTTTTCCTAAAATCCGTTAGAGCTTACTGTAAAATTATCTTAGCTAAAACCATAATTTAATTCACACCATGAAGTTTAAATATCATAAATGTATTCAGCAGTTTAAACTACTCTTTCCTCAGTGTGAAAGTTATTTAAAACATATAAATAATTTGTCCTATTGACAATAGCATGAATATGTATTTTTAGTAAAATAGCAAAGCATTGGTCTTATTATGCTACTTAAAAGACTAGAAAAGCTGGTTATCAGCTTCCTTTTTATATAATTCCTTGTATAGAATTACTTTCATGTTTCAGATATAGATGTCATTTAGATATAAATGTCAATAATTATATTAATGTTTGATTTTTAAAAACAAGAAACCAAAACCATTTACCTACCCATAAAGAAAAGCTTTGAGTTTCAATCTAAAGAAAATTTACATACTGTACTGCATCTGAATCTAACACAATACCACAAAAAATTGTATGAGGTATTTAAACAAATACCAAATATTTTACATACATGTCATATTTATACTTGACTTTACTTTTTTATATTTTTTTATATTTTTAAATTAATGGCTTTTTTATATTTTTATAATAATGGCTCATTCTATAGTGTCAGTTAAAGACAGATTTTATAAACAATTTGGCATTGATATATTAAGTAACTCTTAATATAAGTATTATTATAACTCTTAATATAAGTATTATTAAGTATTGATATATTAAGTAACTCTGTATTTTGACATTATTTCTTTTATAAAGTACATATATATACGTGCAAATATATGTCATATAAATATACATATACTGATGTTAAATATATACATATGTAATATATTACATAAAATGTAAGTATTTTCTTTCTTTTTAAATGATAATACAAAAAACAAAACAAATCCAATGTGATTTCTACAATGTTCAAATATATTTATTTTTGTTTAATAATTGTTTTATGGCTTTTTTATAAAGCTTTATGTACGGCTTTATTTTATTTTCTGATTTCAACTGTCTTTTCTAGTGTCAGTGATTCTGCTACTATGTTCCTCATTTCTTTTGCTGCTTCTCATGTCATGACCTAGAATTAAAGATAAATCAGTATAATAAGAATTTGACTTAATGGACATAAACAGACCATAAAGGTATTAGATTTTCAAAAAGTAATAAATGTGTGAATTAATTCTGTTTTTAAAAGTGTAGCCTTGTGATAGTTAATATAGGCCAAAAACGATTTTAAAAAATCAAGTTTGAGCTTGTGTGCCAGAAAGTAACATTTGCTGGAAGTGTGACTCTAAGATAAATGTGTATAAATATAGTTGGTTTAATCTCTAAACATGGTTATCTTATACTGCTTTTGAAGAGATGTTTTTACTCTCACACAAGGAAAAAAATGTGTAAATGCCATAGATTTATGTTATATCACATTTTACCCCTAGAGGCTGATATTGATCTAGGTTACTTTTAGTCAGAGTTTGACTTTGTTGGGAATAAGGGCTAGACCCATATTCTCAGAATATAAAAGAATGTCTTCTGGCACCGATGGAAATAGAGAGCCATTATGCAAACACAAGCAGTACACTGTTAGACTACACTTAACTTCAGTCCTCTGAGGCATGCATCATGGGTATTGAGTTCCCTCTAATCTCCTGATCACCTTGTCTTTGATACGGAAAACTAACAGAAACCTTTCTATTAAAACCATTTATCTTTTTTTTTTTCTTTTTCCTGTTGCTAAAGGTAATTCTAATTGTGCAACATGTGAGGATACTCATACACAATCTCAATTTGTAGAATGGAAAGAAGTTATGGACAGAGACGTTCATGCCTGTTTCTCTAGGTAGATAGATGTCACTGCTATTTGAACTACACACTTCAGAGACACAGTGGTATGGGAAAATCTTTTATTCTCTTTATGTCACAGATGCCAAGTTGAATAACAAACATTAACTTTTAAAGCTATATTTATTCAATCACTCAAATTCTTATTACTGGCTAATAATTTCCCATCCAGCATTATCTCTGTAGGATTTCTCTTTATCTTTATGAGATCCTGTGGTGCAATTTAATTAGTATCTTTTATTTCAGATCTACTCACATGTATTTCAATAAGGTAAAAGTCAATATATTGTGAAACAAAGGTTCTCTGAAAAGGAATTTGGAGGAAAAAGACTTTATTCCAGTGAACAGTTTGCAAACTAAGAGACATAGCCTTCAGTGTAAAATGAAGGTGCACTCCTCCTTTCTTAAGGGTTCAGGTTTTATAGAAAAAGTTTCTACCCAAATTCTCAATCTGATCCATTTTGGGAAATAAAGGATTAAAACTAGCTTAGTTCAGAGTGGTAGGTGTAGCTGAATTCTGACTGGTTAGTAAAGCTGAAACCTGATTGCCTGGGGCAGGTGAAGTCCGATTGGTTGGTATTCAAGCCCAAAACCAGAAGTCTCTCTCAGATGTTTCTTGCAGATGGTCTGTGTTGTGGTGGATTTCCTGTGCCATCTATTTTGGCACTGACAACAGGATCTGATTTGGTGTAGAAAGGATGTGATTTGCTGTAGAAAGGGAGGCTCTGTGATACTTTCACAACATGTGGGGACACTCTTTAACAATATAATTATCATTTTTATGTTGCTTACTTTTATAAAGTGTCATGGTATAATGCGTTAGTAAAATTGACATGATTCTTTACAAGAGCCATCTGTATTTTTTTTGTCATGATTCAATTTAACAAATATATACTAAGAAACCACTACCTAAAAGGAAAACTATGGATTATAAAACATATATGTTATAAAGGTGGACATACAAACACTTTAGTGAGTCATTATCATCACAAATCATCTTTCATGTATGTTGATTTACTAACTCAATCTTAATTTGTTAAGTCAAATGTTACATTTCCCTTTCTCACTCTGGGGGAAAATATGAATATATCATATTACCTCTTTTAAAGGAAAGTATAATCATTTTCTGGGATAAATATATAAAAAATTATTTGTTATTTGAAATGCTGAGAATTATGACATAACACAGAATATACTGAAGAAAGATAGTCAAAAGTTATACTAAGTAATTGCTAGATATTAGAACAGGACAGTTGTCTAAATACTTTGAAATTCTATTATGCTAAAACCCTAAAATAATAAAATAAGTGAAAATTATGTCACAATATACACACCGGGGCCTATTATCAGGAGAGGGGGGAGGGATGGCATTGGGAATTATATCTGATGTAAATGACGAGTTGATGGGTGCTGACGAGTTGATAGGTGCAGCACACCAACATGGCACAAGTATACATATGTAACAAACCTGCACGTTATGCACATGTACCCTAGAACTTAAAGTATAATAAAAAAATAAAATAAAATAAAATAAAACCTTTTATATTTGACAGGCTTTCCAAAATCAAATGTTAAATTATGTCTTTTTCTTTTCTTTTTTTTTTACTCTTTTTTTACTTATTTTTTATTTTTTATTTTATTATTATTATTATTATACTTTAAGTTCTAGGGTACATGTGCATAACGTGCAGGTTTGTTACATATGTATACTTGTGCCATGTTGCTGTGCTGCACCCATCAACTCGTCAGCACCCATCAACTCGTCATTTACATCAGGTATAACTCCCAATGCAATCCCTCCCCCCTCCCCCCTCCCCATGATAGGCCCTGGTGTGTGATGTTCCCCTTCCCGAGTCCAAGTGATCTCATTGTTCACTTCCCACCTATGAGTGAGAACATGCGGTGTTTGGTTTTCTGTTCTTGTGATAGTTTGCTAAGAATGATGGTTTCCAGCTGCATCCATGTCCCTACAAAGGACACAAACTCATCCTTTTTTATGGCTGCATAGTATCCCATGGTGTATATGTGCCACATTTTCTTAATCCAGTCTGTCACTGATGGACATTTGGGTTGATTCCAAGTCTTTGCTATTGTGAATAGTGCCGCAATAAACATACGTGTGCATGTGTCTTTAGAGCAGCATGATTTATAATCCTTTGGGTATATACCCAGTAATGGGATGGCTGGGTCATATGATACATCTAGTTCTAGATCCTTGAGGAATCGCCATACTGTTTTCCATAATGGTTGAACTAGTTTACAATCCCACCAACAGTGTAAAAGTGTTCCTATTTCTCCCACATCCTCTCCAGCACCTGTTGTTTCCTGACTTTTTAATGATTGCCATTCTAACTGGTGTGAGATGGTATCTCATTGTGGTTTTGATTTGCATTTCTCTGATGGCCAGTGATGATGACCATTTTTTCATGTATCTGTTGGCTGTATGAATGTATTCTTTTGAGAAATGACTGTTCATATCCTTTGCCCACTTTTTGATGGGGTTGTTTGTTTTTTTGTTGTAAATTACCATCAGAGTGAACAGGCAACCTACAGAAGGGAGAAAATTTTTGCAATCTACTCATCTGACAAAGGGCTAAATTATGTCTTTTTCTAACCTAATTAATCCTTTAAGACATTAGATTTAGGCCTCCTAAAGTCCAAAAATGACATAATATGGTATACAAATTATAGAGGAACCATTGTCAAATATGAAATGGCATTTGGTTTTTGGGGAGCTGTATTTGCTGTATTTATATAAATATGTTATTGGTATGTGTTTCACAATTATGGGAAACTCCTGAAATTCTGATATAACTTAGTGTACATTACAGTAATAATTATAATTGTTACATTAAAATTATTGTGTGCCACAGAGGTAAAAAAAAAATATATATATATATATATGTACACACACACACACACACACATATATATATATATAAAAACAGAATCCATTGTGTATGCATAGTGCATACCTTAACCCTTTAGATATTAAGAACAAATTTTTAGATGCCAAGAATCATAATGAAGCCAAAATTCATACAGTATGCAGATGTAGGTGATAGTGTCTGACAATAATTTTTGCTTGACTAAATTTTAGTCAGGCTCTTGAATCTTCTCCTAGGCCCATCTTTGCACTTCCTTGTAAAATCTAGGTTTTGTAAAAACTCTGCTAAGTTAACTTTGCAAGAATACTCCCACTCTCTATGTCTGATCACCTTGGATAACTGACCAGGTTCCTCAGCCAGCAGCATAACCCGAATGATGCCTGATCACCCGGACCTGCCTTCAACAAGAATCCTATAGGTCAGTTTAGCCAGAATATTTTTTACCTCTAATGTTTCCTTTTAATAATATTTTTATCTACTGACTCCCCAACCCAGTCTTGCTAGGCAGCTATCAATCAATTCCCACTTGCTCTTGCTGTATTCAAATTTGAGCCCAATCTATTCTCCCACTGCAAAATCCCATTGCAGAGGTCCCTGTAACCATTGTAGTGGTCCTGAAAAAGTCTGCCTTCCTGTACTCTAACAAAAGTCATTGGATTTTTTAAATATATTTCCCTCAGGAGAATATGCTAATTTGTAGTATGCCAGAGCTAAAGTATTAACTAATAGGTAATAGAGGAAAAAACAAAAACAAAAAAACAGAAAAAAGAAATAGGACCAAGTAATATAAAGAATTAGTTAAGAGGCCCTGCAGACATTTTGGGCATGTCTACAATGTGTAAACTTGAAAGAGGGTACTCTTAAAAAGAGAAATACAGAAATTTGTAATTTCAGTACTTACTCTTGATAAAAAAGCAAAAATCTTCTCTGTATAGTTTAAATTTTAAATTATGTTCATTATTTTAGAACAACCAATTGCCTTGCAGAAACAAATAGAATTCCTTTCTCCATGTTACTACACACCTTTGACCCAAGACTCTATCTATTCTAATTTAGTTTCTGCATAGGAAACAACACTTGAAAGTATAGAACAAATGTCTGAAGTACATCAATCCTGGATTCTAACCTTGGCTCTGCTACATGTGGGATGTGAGTTAGACAAGGCAATAATATTTCTGAATTTCAGAGAACGTTTGGACTGTACCTAATTATGTGTTACTTCAGACTAAACTAAATCGTAAGACAAAATACTAGACTATCTCATCAGGAGAAGACATAGTGATTGTCAATCTGGGGAGAAAATCTTCCAAATTTTAATATGTTGTAGAAAGTATACAAAAGGATATTTGTGCGGCAATTCAGAGATTTATAAAAGATGTGGGGAGATACAAAAATTACCAGAAAAAAATCTATTCATACATTTATTTACTCAGATATGAAACATGAATTTATAAGTTAAGATATATCTGACATAATATACTAGGCATTGAGAATTCACAGTATTGTCTCCAATGCTTTGAATCTTACAATTCTGAGTGGCATAGACTTATGTAAATCACTAATTATTTTAAAAAGTCATATTTTATAACACAAGGTAAAACTAAATTTACACACAGATGGGGATACAGACAGATAAAGGGTTTCATTTTGGTATGTCACTTTATAAATATGTTTTATACTACAAACCATAGAGAAAATATACCCTCAGAAGCAACTTTTTCATTATTAAAATTCCCAACATTAAACAAACTGTATTCTAAATATCAGCAAATGATAACATGGAAATAAATAGATACAAATATGTCTGCTTGATTAGGAATATTAATATATCTACAATTGCTGTCATGATTGTGCCACCACTAGTGATTTTTCTAAAACATTTGTTTCTGAGTTAATTTTAAAAATTCTTCATTTAAAGTGATATTTCAAAATAATATTAAAACTACTCATGAAGCAGAAGATAACTATATTGTAAGACATCATCTCTAGCTTCAAAAGCACATGCATATTTTATTTCACCTCTGCTTGGAGCTTCTAATTCTATGTAACTGTATGCAAAATATTTGAGTTAAAAGCATCAATACAGTTTTATAAAAATAGCCCCAAAACATCTCCTTATTCATAATTCAGTAAATACAATAACTCCAAAATCTTGAGTATGTGACTTCTACATCTACTCTGAAAAATGGAAACAGCTTTAAACATTTCACTTAATGGTCAAAATCATAGACAGAGGATTGAATATGTTGTGAACTGTGCATAAAATATAAGTAAGAAGGCTGAAATAAATGCTTTTTGAAAGTACAGGGAAAAGTTTGAAGTGCTCAGTATATAAATCTACACACACACACACACACACACACACACACAATCTATATGAGATACTGTAGTTAGACTTCAAATTGTATAACATTAAAGTTTTCTGTTCTTGTGAAATAATATCGTCCATTACTACTATGTTTCCATTAAGTTTCTGGTACGTCTTTTTAGATAGCATCTTATAGGTGCAGTTTCAGGAGAATGATTTAAAACAGAGTTTATCCTCCATTTCAACTTTGTACTAACGAAAGGTTAATAAGGTTTATTATTAGGGAAACAAATTATTATACATTTTGACAACACATATAGCAACACATTTAAAATATCAGCTGGGTTAATCTCTAGTTGTTTTTGCAGATTAAAGCTAACATATTTTATTATTGGCTTCTTAAAGGAAATCCAAGAATATAATAGGATGTAGTTGACATTACTTATAATTTAGAAGGATTATAGCGTTGTATCTTTAATTTTAAATGCATTAATATACAGTTTTTGTAATTATACACCAAAAATGTTCTCATCTTTAGATGTTATGGAATATTTATTGTCATACTAAATTCTATAACAATCTAATATATAAATATTTAAGACAAGAACAGTTTTTCCTCTATAATGCTATTGTTTCTCCTGGAATTTTTTTCAGTTACTCACTTGAAGTTAAAATGCACTTTATTGCTCTTTTAAATGCAGTGTTATAAACTGTATTTTAATGTATTTATACTTCACTGACAAGAGTTTTAACTTTTCCATTATCTTCAATACCTAATTCTTTGATATTAAAATCAATGTATGATCATTTTTATGATTTACATTGTGATCTACACATTTACATTATGATCTACACATTTACATGGTGTAGTTTAATTTTAGAATAGCACTTTAAAGTTTCACTGCATGTATGTATGTTGTTACCCTTCCTATCACAGGAAGAACATTTACTGCCTATTTTTACTGCACACACTATTTTTCAGTTTTATATGAAGTAATTTTAAAACACTTTTTCAGGGAAGTACAAACTCTGGAAATACATATTACCAAACTTCAGCCACTCACAGGTTTAGCTATTATAATCAGAATCAAAATAAAAGTTATCTTAGCTTACATGTGAGATATATATGTTCTGTTTTATTTAACCTAAAAAATAATTTATTTTTGTTAACCAATGATTTATTTTCTCTACTTCAAACAACATATATTTAGTATGTTTTAATAGTAAAATCTTATTTATGTTTTAAAAATGATTAAATAATAGTATGACTTCAATTTTAGATTATTGCCAATATAAGAAGCAATGTATTTTAAAAAATAACTTACATTCAAGCTTAAACACTTGAGTCTGTAAAAAAATTAAACTAAGAAATTTTGTTTTTGATTCATACTTGCTTCTCAATACCTATTATTTTGGTGAACAAAAGTGCCATGGGTTGAATGTTTGTGTTCCCCAAATTTATTTGTTAAAATTCTAGAAATTTTAATCCCCAATGTAGTGGTATTAGGAGGTGGGATTTTGGGGGAGTAATTAGGTCATGGGGGTGAAATCCTCATGAATGGGATTAGTGTCATAAAAGGGATCACAGAAAGCTCTCTGTCACTCTTTCCCCCCTGTAAGGGTATAACAGGTAGATAACAGTCTGCAGCCCTTAAGAGTGCCCTCACTGGAACCCAACCATGCTGGCACACTGATCTTAAATTTCCAGCCTCCAAAAGTGCGAGAAATAAATTTATGTTGTTCAGAAACCACCCAGTTTATCATATTTTGTTATGGCAGCCCAAACTAAGACAAAACATAAAAGGAGAAAGTTAAATTAATCTTTAATAATCATTAAAAATATATACTACCAAACACTGAATTAGCAGCTTCCTATGACATCCATAAAATACAATATTGTTATACATAACAATGTCTTTATTTGATAACATTGAATTGTTAATATGAATTATATTTTTCTAGCTTCAATTAAAATAATATATTAAAAGTGGTTCGACAGATATAATTCAATAATGTGGGAAGCTAGTTTTTTAAAATACAGGAAATAAATTAATCAAAATAAAGAAATTACAGATAGCAAACTGGTGGTAGCATAAAATCTGGAATAAAACTGAGGTCAAGTGATGATGTAGACAATGTGCTGGGAACTGATTACAAATGTAAATAGCAAAAAACAAATTTTTAGAAACTGTAATTCATAGACTAGAACATAGCAGAAATGGGGTAAATAAAAGTTACTAATTGTGGTCTGAAAAACATTGTAGTTACCATAGATAAAGTAGTGGAATAGAGTGGGTAAGAAATCTTTGAATAAACACCCAATTTTAGAACATTGTTCTCTCTATACCCCATTGATTAATAGTTTACAAATATCAAATTCGACATATGGTCACGCAAACCAAAAGGTCAAGATGACTAGATTGAGATGCAGAGAGAAAGGCAGATAAATAATGAGAGGATTTAATTATGAACCATTCCAAAGGAGAACATTCCAAATGAGAGGAAGCAAAAGATCTGAAATAGATTCATGATTGAAAGTTGTCTTGTATATTTTAAGATGTTTAATGATCTGATAATGACCTGATAATGATAGTGTGTATATATATGTATATTATACATATATATACACACACACACACATACACATAAGCTCAGGACATTATCAGATGTACATAAATGTCTACCATGTTTCCAGCAAGCTTATTAAAATGGATAAAGTGAAATGATTCTTAAAAAGGCTTTTTTTGCCTGTTGTTTGGTGCTGTTATTTATTTCCTTTTAAATTACAAGAACAAAATTAAAAATATTGCAAATATCCAAGATGGAAAATAACCCAGATTTTATAAATATTAAACATAACTGGAAGAATAATGACAATGAATACATTTTCAAGAATATAGAGAGTGTATTTACAAAATTTATTTTTGCAAATGAAAAGCATTATCTTGTTTCTTGTTCAATTAATTTCTTACACATATTGCATATTTAGTAGGCTATTCTCATATAGCACAGGAACAAGGAGAATAAAAGAAATTTAGTTATTAATACAACATGTCTTTGAAATTTTTGCCTAATTATCAGTCACCTAATAGGACAAGAAGAGAATAGAGTTATGTCATACTAAAAAGTATGTAGAGTTATATATCTTACACAAATTGTTATTCTTTTGACTATACAAAAACACTCCCTAAACAGCTAATATCCAGAATTTACAAAGAACTCAAACAAATTTACAAGCAAAAAACAACCCCATCAAAAATTAGGCAAAGGATATAAACAGACACTTCTCAAATGAAGACATCTATGCAGCCAACAGACACACAAAAAAATGCTCATCATCACTGGTCATCAGAGAAATGCAAATCAAAACCACAATGAGATAACCATCTCATGCCTGTTACAATGGCAACCTTTAAAAAGTCAGGAAACAACAGATGCTGGAGAGGATGTGGAGAAATAGAAATGCTTTTACACTGTTGGTGGGAGTGTAAATTAGTTTAACCATTTGTGGAAGACAGTGTGGCAATTCCTCAAGGATCTAGAACGAGAATTACCATTTGATCCAGCAATCCCATTACTGGGTATATACCCAAAGGATAATAAACCATGCTACTATAAAGACACATGCACATGTATGTTTATTGAGGCACTATTCCCAATTGCAAAGACTTGGAAACAACCCAAATGTCCATCAGTGATAGATTGGATTAAGAAAATGTGGCACATATACCCCCTGGAGTACTATGCAACCATAAAAAAGGATAAGTTCATGTCTTTTGCAGGAACATGGAATGAAGCTTGAAACCGTCATTCTCAGCAAACTATCACAAGGACAGAAAACCAAACAAAGCATATTCTCACTCATAGGTGGGAATTGAACAATGAGATCACTTGAACACAGGTCGGGGAACATCACACACTGGGGCCTGTTGTGGGATGGGGGACTCGGGGACGGATAGCATTAGGAGAAATACCTAATGTAAATGATGAGTTGATGGGTGCAGCACACCAACATGGCACATGCATACCTATGTATCGAACCGGCACATTGTGCACATGTACCCTAGAACTTAAAGTACAGTAATAAAAAAAACTCCCATAGTATTTGCAGTAAAAATTGTTATTGTTTATCTTATCATGGCTTCACCAACTTTGTTTTTCATTCCACCCATGTTATTCAAAGGGGACAAAATAACTATGGTAATTTGTAATACACAGCAGAAATGAAAATTAAAAATAACCCAAATAAACTAAAAAATTATTATAAACTTCTGTTGTCAGACCAGTGGTATTTATATATGATGGTGCAAAATGTAGTTCATAAATGCTAAATTTATGGTTAACATTTGTTCCATTGTGTTGGAAATTCATCTTCTTCTTTGCCATAATGTGGTACATAGATTCTTTGATTTACTTTCTGGAATAAAGTTGCTTATATCTATTTTTTTTAATTTTTAAAGATGGGGGTCTCACTGTGTTGTCCAGGCTGGATTCGATCTCCTGGTCTCAAGTGATCCTTAGTGAGTGGTACTACAGGCATGTACCACTATATCCAGCTACATTTGATCACATCTATTCACTGGCCCACATACATTTAATTATTTCGTATTTTGTTCTTTCTGTGGATTGTATATAGAGTTTGGTTTCCTGACAATATGTATCCAATAACATACTGAAATTATTTATAATGTAGGATATAGGCATCAGAAGAATTTATTTTTTTGATTCAATGTATTGACACATAACTTATGTACAATAAGGTAAATGCATGTTTAATTTTTTAAAACAATGGCAAACAGTAAAAAATAATTACATACAAGTGAGAAAAATTATAATTATCCCTGATTTCTGTCTGTTATCATTTTTCTTAAGTTTAAAATTTTTTAATTAGCAATTCTTTTGGTGCAGATCTACTAGCACAAACTTTTCCCAAGGTTTTTGTACTGTTTTGTTGTGGCATAAAATGTTTTTATTTCATTTTGTACTGTTTCATCATGGTGTAAAATATTTTTGTTTAATTTTGATTATGAAAGATAGCTTTGCTGCATATAAAATTCTGAATCAACAGTTTTTATTTTTGTTTTATGATTTTATTTTAGTTCCAGCATGTCTATAATATGATATTGTCTTAATTTCTTCTGTCTACATTTTCTTAAAGATGAATCAAAGAAGAGTCTAATTTTTTTCCCTGTATGTCATATATATATATATTTTCTCTGTCATTTTTCACTTTATTATTGGTTTTCCACAATTTTACTATGATCTACTTTAGAGTAGTTCAGCTTTTCTTTTGATTATCTATTCTGCTTAGAGATGGGCTCTTTAATTTCAAATATTTGAAAAATTTGAAAGTATTATTTTGTATTAATTTATAATTATTTATTTTACATCATCTATTTTTTCACTTATAGAATTGAAATATTATGCAAAACAATGTACCTTTCTGTCCCAGAAATGTTATTACTTTAGATTTATTTCTATTTCTCAGCTAATATTTCCCATCTGTTTATTCATTAGGGCCACGGTGTAAGTCTTTAAATACTGTTAGAGCTGATTTCAAATACTTACCTGCAAATTTCATCATCAGCCATCTTAGGGTATGTTTCTATTATCTAATTTTTTTTTCTAGTAAATAGATTACATTTTCCTGATTGTTCTTATGTCTAATAAAGTTTTCTTTACATGGAATATATTTGAAAGAACTTTGAAGAGATTTGGATTTCGTTATCTTCCTCTGAGCAGTTTTGATTTTTATTCAGTCAGGTTGTTATATTATGGACTGGCAACTTTACATTTGTCAAAACTTATTCTACACTTTTAGAGAGTATGACATTTCAAAAATCTGAGACATTTATGAACTCCTTTTACTTTGGTGGTACTTCTCTGCTGGTTGTGCTAATCAAGAACATAACAAATTTTATGCAGATAGTGAGCCTCATCAGCTTTGACCATCCATTGCTGAATTTACCTGCACAATCACCAGTGCCTGTGGAATCTGCCATCCCTAGTCAATAAGCATACAGATTTCTCCAACATTTTTTTTCTTCATTATAAATAAAGGGTAGATAAGGACATAAAATAAGCTAGTAAATGTGGAATCAATCAATGTGCTTTTGGTCTTTCTAGAACTGAATTTGCACATTCTTTCTGTCTATGATGATTTCCCAGTGTTTTCCCTTTTATGCATATATTTTAAAACTTTCTAATTCTTACTTCCTGAAATGATTGTCTAATACAAGGTCATTTGTCCCTAATTAAATTGTATTTTTTATGCTGCACTCATCCTAAAATGAAGTATTTGGCACAGAGACCCCATGACTCAAAAAGCCTAAAATATTTACTATCTGGCTATTTACAACAAAAAAATTGCAGATCTATGATGAAGACAGTAAAATTACTAAGAGAATATTCTTTCCAAATGTAATAATAATATTACGTAAATTTCTTAAGAGTAATTGTTCTACTCATTTTGCTTTTAGTTTACATTTTTAAAACCAAATATTTATCATCTCTTTTCATTTTAAGAAACAAAAGTGGCTGACAAGGTGGCTAAATAGGAAGAGCTTTGGTGTGCAGATCCCAGAGAGATCAACACAGAAAGTGGGTGATTTCTGATTTCTGCATTTCCAACTGAGGTACCTGGCTCACCTCATTGGGACTGGTAAGATAGTGGATGGAGCCAATGGAGGGTGAGCCAAAGCAAGGTGGGTCATCACATCACCCAGGAAGTGCAAGGCTAGGGGAGCTCCCTCCTCTAGCCAAGGGAAGCTGTGAGGGACTGTTCCGTGAGGAACCATGTGATCCAGCCCAGATACTATGCTTTTCCCACAGTCTTCACAACCTGCACACCAAGAGATTCCCTCAGGTGCCTACACCACCAGGGCCCTAGGTTTCAAGCACAAAACTGGGTGGCCATTTGGACAGACACTGAGCTAGCTGCAGGAGTTTTTTGTTTATTTTATTTTATTTTATTAATTTTCCATACCACAGTGGCATCTAGAATGCCAGCAAGTCAGAACTATTCACTCCACTGAAAAGGGGGCTGAAGACAAGGAGCCAAGTGGTCTAGCTCATCAGATCACAACCCCACAGAGCCCAGCAAGCTAAGATCCACTGGCTTGAAATTCTTGCTGCCAGCAGAGCAGTCTCAAGTAGACCTGGGAAGCTCAAGCTTGGTGGGGAATGGTGTGTCCGCCATTATCAAGGCTTGATTAGGTGGTTTTCCCGTCATATTGTAAACAAAGTCTCCGGGAAGTTCAAACTGGGCAGTACCCACAACAGTTCGACAAATCCACGGTAGCCAGACTACCACTCTAGATTCCTCCTCTCTGGGTAGAGCATCTCTGAAACAAAGGCAGCAGCCCCAATCAAGGGCTTATAGTTAAAACTTCCATCTCCCTGGGACAGAACACCTGGGGGAAGGAGAGGCTGTGGGCACAGCTTCAGCAGACTTAAACATTCCTGCCTGCCAACTGTGAAGAGGGCAGCAGATCTCCCAGCACAGCATTTGAGCTCTGCTAAGGGACACACTGTCTACTCAAGAGGATCCTTGACTCCTGTGACTCCTGACTGGGAGACACCTCCCAGCAGGGGTTGACAGACACCTCCGAGCAGGTCGACAGACACCTCAGAAAGGAGAGCTATGGCTGGCATGTGGCAGGTGCCCCTCTTGGATGAAGCCTCCAGAGGAAGGAACAGGCAGCAATCTTTGCTGTTCTGCAGCCTCCACTGGTGATACCCAGGCAAACAGGGTCTGGAGTGGACCTCCAGCAAACTCCAACAGACCTGCAGCAGAGAGGCCTCAATGTTAGAAGGAAAACTAACATATGAAAAGGAATAACATCAACATCAACCAAAAGAACATCCACTCAAAAATCACATCTGAAGGTCACCAACCTCAAAGAATAAAAGTAGCTAAATCCACGAAGATGAGGAAAAAACAGTGCAAAAAGGCTGAACATTCCAAAAACCAGAAAGCCTCTTCTCCTACAAAGGATCACAACTCTTTATCAGCAAGGGAAGAAAAGTGGATGAAAAATGAGTTTGACAACTGGACAGAAGTAGGCTTCAGAAGGTGGGTAATAACAAACTGCTCTGAGTTAAAGGAGCATATTCTAACCCAATGCAAGGAAGCTAAGAACCTTGAGAAAAGGTGACACAAATTGTTAACCAGAAAAACCAGTATAAAGAAGAACATAAATGACCTTATGGAGCTGGAAAACACAAGAATTCATGAAGCATACACAAGTATCAATAACTGAATCAATCAAGCAGAAGAAAGGATATCAGAGATTGAAGTTCAACTCAATCAAATAAATCATTAAGACAAGACTAGAGGGAAAAAAATGAAAAGGAATCAACAAAGCCTCCCAGAAATATGGTACTATGTGAAAACACCATACCTATGTTTGATAGGTGTAGCTGAAAGTGATGGGGAGAAGGGAACCAAGTTTGAAAGCACTCTTCAGGATATTATACAGGAGAACTTCCCCAACCTAGCAAGAAAGGCCAACATTCAAATTCAGGAAATACAGAGAACACCACAAAAATACTCCTTGAGAAAGGCAACCCCAAGATACTTAATCATCAGATTCACCAAGGTTGAAATGAAGGAAAAAATGTTAATTGCAGCGAGACAGTAAGGTTGGGTTACCCACAAAGGAAAGCCCATCAGACTAACAGCAGATCCCTCTGCAGAAACCCTACAAGCCAGAAGAAAGTGGGGCCCAATATTCAACATTCTTAAAGAAAAGAATTTTCAACCCAGAATTTCATATCCAACCAAACTAATCTTCATAAGCAAAGGAGAAATATAATCCTTTACAGACAAGCAAATACTGAGAGATTTTGTCACTACCAGGCCTGCCTTACAAGAGCTCCTGAAGTAAACATTAAAAATGGAAAGGAAAAACTGGTACCAGCCACTTCAAAAACACACCAAATTGTAAAGACCATCGACACTATGAAGAAACTGCATTAACTAATGGGCAAACTAAACAGCTAGGATCATAATGATAGGATCAAATTCACACATAACAATATTAACCTTAAATGTAAATGGGAGAAATGTCCCAATTAAAAGACATAGACTGGCAAATTGGAAAGAGTCAAGACCCACCAGTGTGCTGTATTCAGGAGACCCATCTCACATGCAAAGATGTACATAGGCTCGAAATAAAGGGATAAAGGAATATATACCAAGCAAATGGAAAGCAAAAAAAAAAAAAAAAAGGCAGGGGTTGCAGTCCTAGTCTCTAATAAAACAGACTTTAAACCCACAAAGATCAAAAAAGACAAAGAAGGGCATTACATAATAGTAAAGGTATCAATGCAACAAGAAGTGCTAACTATACTAAATATTTACGCAGCCAGTATAGGAGCACCCAAATTTATAAAGCAAGTTCTTAAAGACCTACAATGAGACTTAGACTCCCACACAATAACAATGGGAAACTATAACATCCCACTGTTAATATTACACAGATAAGACAGAAAATTAACAAGGATATTCAGTACTTGAACTCAGCTCTTATTAGGACCAAGTGGACCTAATAGACATCTACAGAACTCTCCACCCCAGATCAACAGAATATACAGAATATACTTTCTTCTCAGCACCACATCGCACTTATTCTAAAATTGACTACAAAAATGGAAATAAAATACTCCTCAGCAAATGCAAAAGAACAGAAATAATAAACAGTCTCTCAGAACACAGTGCAATCAAATTAGAACTCAGGACTAAGAAACTCACTCAAAACTGCATGACTACATGGAAACAGAACAACAACAACTGCACGACTACATGGAAACAATACAGCTTCCAAGGAATGTGAAGGACCTCTTTAAGGAGAACTACAAACTACAGCTCAAGGAAATAAGAGAGAGCACAAAAAAAATGTAAAATTATATCTGCTCTTGAATGACTACTGAGTAAATAACAAAATTAAGGCAGAAATAAACAATTTCTTTGAAACCAATGAGAACAAAGACACAACATACCAAAATTTCTGGGACACAGCTCAAGCAATGTTTAGAGGTAAATTTATAGCACTAAATGCCCACAGGAGACAGTGGGAAAGATCTAAAATTGGCAGCATAACATCACAATTAAAAAAGCTAGAGAAGTGAGAGCAAACAAATTCAAAAGCTAGCAGATGACAAGAAATAACTAAGATCAGGGCAAAACTGTAGGAGTTAGAGACACGAAAAGTCCTTCCTAAAATAAATGCGTACAGGAGCTGGTTTCTTGAAAAGATTAACAAAATAGATAGATGCTAGCCAGACTAATAAAGAAGAAAAGAAAGAAGAATCAGACACAATAGAAAATTATAAAGAGGATATCACCACTGATCCCATGGAAATACAAACTACCATCGGAAAATACTATAAACACCTCTATGTAAATAAACTAGAAAATCTAGAAGAAATGGATAAATTCCTGGACGCATACATCCTCCCGTGACCAAACCAGGAAGAAGTCGAATCCCTGAATAGACCAATAACAAGTTCTGAAATTGAGGCAGTAACTGATAGCCTATCAACCAAAAAAAGAAAAACCAGGACCAGATAAATTCACAGCCAAATTCTACCAGAGGTACAAAGAGGAGCTGGTCCCATTCCTTCTGAAACTATTCCAAACAACAGAAAAACAGGGACTCCCCCCTAACTCATTTTATGAGGCCAGCATCATCCTGATACCGAAACCTGGCAAAGACACAACCAAAAAGAAAATTTCAATATCCCTGATGAACATGGATGGGAAAATCCTCAATAAAATACTGGCAAACTGAATCCAGCAGCACATCAAAAAGCTTATCCACTATGATCAAGTCAGCTGCATCCCTGGGATGCAAGTCTAGTTCAGTATATGCAAATCAATAAATGTAATCCATCACATAAACAGAACCAATTTAAAAAAAATTATCTCAGTAGATACAGAAAAGGCCTTCGATAAAATTCAACACCTCTTCATGATAAAAACTCAATAAACTAGGTATTGATGGAACGTATCTCAAAATAATAAGAGCTAGTTGTGACAAAGCCACAGTCAATCTCATACTGAATGGGCAAAAGCTGGAAGCATTCCCTTTGAAAACTGGCACAAGACAAGGATGCCCTCTCTCACCACTCCTATTCAACATAGTATTGGAAGTGCTGGCCAGGGTAATCCAGCAAGAGAAAGAAATACAGGTATTCGAATAGAAAGAGAGGAAGTCAAATTGCCTGTTTGCCGATAACATGATTGTATATTTAGAAAACCCCATCACCTAAGTCCAAATTCTCCTTAAGCTGATAAGTAACTTCAGTAAAGTCTTAGGATACAAAATCAGTGTGCAAAAAACACAAGCATTCCTGTACACCAATAACAGGCAAACAGAGAGCCAAATCATGAGTGAACTCCCATTCACAATTGCTACAAAGAGAATCAAATACCTAGGAATAAAACTTACAGGGAATTTGAAGGACCTCTTCAAGGAGAACTACAAACCACTGCTCAAGGAAATAAGAGAGGACTCAAAAAAATGAAAAAGCATTCCATGCTCATGGATAGGAAGAAACAATATTTTGAAAATGGCCATACTTCCCGAAGCAATTTATAGATTCAATGCTATCCACATCAAACTACCAATGGAACAGAACAGAAGCCTCAAAAATTACACCACACATCTACACCCATTTGTTCCTTGACAAACCTGACAAAAACAAGCAGTGGGGAAAGGACTCCCTATTTTATAAATGGTGTTGTGAAAACTGGCTAGCCATAAGCAGAAAACTGAAACTGGACCCCTTCCTTACACCTTATACAAAAATTAACTCAAGATGGATTAAAGACTTAACCTTAAGACCTAAAACCATAAAAACCCTAGAAGAAAACCTAGGCCATACAGGACATAGGCATGTGCAAAGACTTCATGACTAAAACACCAAAAACAATGTCAACAAAAGCCAAAATGATCAAATAGAATCTAATTAAACTAAAGAGCTTCTGCACAGCAAAAGAAGCTATCATTGGAATGAACAGGCAACCTAATGAATGGGAGAAAATTTTTGCAATCTATACATGTGACAAAGGGTTAATATCAAGAATCTACAAGGAACCTAAACAAAATTTACAAAACAAAACCAAAGCCCATCAAAAAGTGGGCAAAGGCTATGAGCAGACACTTCTCAACAGAAGACATTTATGTGGCCAAGAAACATGAAAACCAGTTCATCATCACTGGTCATTAGAGAAATGCAAATCAAAACCACATTGATAAACCACCTCACGCCAGTTAGAATGATGATCATTAAAAAGTCAGGAAACAACAGATGCTGGAGAGAATGTGGAGAAATAAGAATGCTTTTACACTGTTGTTGGAGTGTAAATTGGTTCAACCATTGTGGAAGACAGTGTGGTGATTCCTCAAGGATCTAGAACTAGAAATACCATTTGACCCAGCAATCTCATTACTGGGTATATAACCAATGGACTATAAATGATTCTACTATAAAGACACATGCACATGTGTTTATTGCAGTACTATTCACAATACCAAAGACTTGGAACCAACCCAAATGCCCATCAATGTTAGATTGGATAAAGAAAATGTGGCACATATACACCATGGAATACTATGCAGCCATAAAAAAGGATGAGTTCATGTCCTTTGCAGGGACATGGATGAAGCTGGAAACCATCGTTCTCAGCAAACTAACACAGGAACAGAAAACCAAACACTGCATATCCTCACTCATAAGTGGGAGATGAACAATGAGTACACATGGATACAGGGAAGGGAACATAACATACCATGGCCTGTTTGGGGGGCGAGGGGCTGCGGAGGGATAGCATTAGGAGAAATACCTAATGTAGATGATGGGTTGATGGATGCAGCAAACCACCATAGCACGTGCATACCTATGTGACAAACTTGCACATTCTGCACATGTATCCCAGAACTTAAAGTACAACATATTTTTTTAAAAAGATGCCTTTTGAGAAAAAAAAAAAAAAGAGAGAGAGAGAGAGAGAAACAAAAGTGCTGGGAAATCCTGAAAAGAAATATTTCTAAAATAAACAATTTATGCATTTGTATATAGAGAGATTATTGTCCCAATACTAAATGATTTTCAACTCTCTAAAATAATATTATAAAATTACTCTTTGGAAATAATTATTAATTCAATAAATTCATGACATATTTACATTGGTTAAATTTCGGGATGAATACCTCTACACACAATATTTACCAACATATTTTCTCTTTTTACATTTTTTTTTCACATATACATTTTGGAGAAATAAATATAATTTTATACTTCATACCAAGAATCTTTCACCCACGTATATGCTGTTTTTATTTTTTGTGCTTTGATATAACTATGCATAGATTTTACTAAGTGTAAAGCATAACCTCTTTGAGATGAAAATAATTGCACATTTCTGATGATTCAAATATGTGATTATCTGAAATATTACTTTATTATTCATTTAAATCACTACTTCTCCTTCTTTACCCACAATCTTTTAGCTCCTTTTTTTGATGATATGAGACAACTTATTCATGACTTGCCAGACTTATCCATTTGAATTTGAGTCATTACTCTGTTTACCTTTTCTTCTGCCTTAGCAGTCAATCTAATACACTTATAAACTGATATTTTATACTTAACATAATATTTGCTGGTGCCTACTATTGTAATTCAAGCAAAACATGTGAATTTTGCTGTATATTTTTTTGTCTGCTGGGCAAAAATTAAATTAATAAATTTTTAAAATAAGAAAATAAATGAAATAAAACCATGTATGCTATTATTTCCAGAAAAGATGCAGACCTTAAAATTACCAAGAAAAATGCTCAGACTAATATTTTGAAATCAATTACAGAATTACATTTTTTCAAAAGTCAGGACATCAGTCAGGGACAACTAAGGTGGCTGACTAGATGCAGATGAGAAACACCTCTCTCACTGAGAGAAACCAAAATATGATATAAACTATCACACTTTAAATAGATCTTTTGAGAAAAAAAAAATCACTGAAAGTTGATAGAGAGGTGAAAGCTGGGAAGTTTGCAGTGTTACTGAGCATCATGACTGGCTCCTGTTCCTGAACACGTCCTAAGGAAGGGGTAAGTGAAGGAACTCTAGGGCACCACAGTTCCGCCATAGATCTCTGAGATCATAACTGCAAGAGATCTTATGATCTCACATAAAGATTTGAATTGACAGGGGAAATTGCCTGGAGTGTAGGCAGAGATAGAGCTTAAATTTGCATGGAACCCAGGTTTCATGGTGCACAGTGCTACTGGGCCGAATGTGATTATAGGTGTCCATCCCCCAAGCTCTCCATCTCACTCTGATTAATAATAGCCCTGTTGATTGCCAGTTGGGGAGAGAGCAGGGCTGCCTTTTCCAATGGATGGAGGCACATCTTATAGACATGCCCTCTTGTCTGCCAGACCCTTTCAAGACCATCCGCCTGGTTATTTCTGTAGAAGGGTGCCTTAGGTAGTCTCTACTGACCAACCTAAGTCTTTTGCTGGCAGTCTGAGAGCAGTTCAGGCTGCTTAGCCCAGCTGGCGGCTGACCCTGAGAGACCAGAGAACAAAATCATTGGCCCAAATACTAAGCCCCCAGGATTTGGGCACACTGCCCAAGGGTATCAAGCTGAGATCTGTGGCCTGAGCTGTAGGAGGGGAGCAGCAACAGCATAGAAAAGTGTGGCCTTGGTTTGTGGCATGACAGGGGAAGTTGACATCCCCACTATGCAACACCAGCCTGGGAAGGGTGTAGCCTATTAGCCACCTGCAGCTTTTTCCTGCAGCCCAATTATCTGGGCACAGAAGGGATGGGACAAGTTTAGCTGGTTGAGGCCTGCTCCTAGGGCAGATTGCAGAGGGAGGACTTGTTGGGGAGTGAAAGCTGGATGTGCTTCACAGCTGTCTGCTGGGTTAAAAACCCTGAGACACAGATGCCATACCAGCTGCACACCTGTGGTGTCTCCACCTTGCCAGGGAATCCTTTGCCTTTGACCCAGTACATTACCATAACAACCGCAGACATACCTCACAACTTGCTCTGACTCTGCCAAGCTCAGAGGAGCAGTGGGTCCCTGGGGAGTTCCGGGTCTCCTGGTGAACTAACCTTCAGCTTGGGCTGCTTTTAAGGGAAGGAGGAGCACAGCCTGTCAAATCCACAACCCTTGTCCTAGCCAAAGCTAAGGAAATGCAGGCGCAGCATCAATAGTTACAGTACTCTCCACCAAGGCTTTGGAATGGACTTTATGACAGAGTTATCTGTTGCACCCTTTCTCCCTTTCCCAGAGCACTGCTGCAAAACACTGAAATACAAAAGATGTGCAGAACTGAACAGGAGCTTATCTGCTGGCCATTACTCTTAAGTTCCATTTACCGCATCACAGCCTCAATGACACCACCAAATAAAAATTTATTTAGCAAACAATTCCTGTGAAACCAAATGCAGGAAACAATCCACAACTAAGGAACACATATGGACCCTTGACCCTCTGAAAGTCCCCAGAAATGAAGCCAATTGACTGTATAAAACATACACCACAGTCAAATACTAAATAGAAAATATATATAAAATATATTAGAAAGCTCCATCCAAATGAAGGAATTTCAAAAAGAAAAGCAACTAATCCACTTCAGATGAGATAAAATTATGCAAGAACTCCAAAAGTTCAAAAAGTTGGTGATTTTCTGACCTTTAGAATATTGCACTAACTCCCTGGCAAACGGTTCTAACCAGATTGAAATATCTGAAATGACAGACATAGAATTCATAATTTGGATGGCAAGGAAATACAACGAGGTTCAAGAGAAAGTTGAAATCCAAACCCAGGAAGCAAGAAAAATGATTCAAGATTCATATGAAATATGACATAGTTATTTAAAGAAAGAAACAAAGTGAACTTTTACAAGTGAAAATTTCACTGTAGGAATTTCAAAATACAGCTGGAAGCCTTAACAACAGACCACACTAAGCAGAGGAAAGAATTCCAGAGGTCAAAGACTGGTTCTATAAATCAACTTCATTAAAAAAAAAAAAATGATGAAAGAATTTTAAAAAGTGAACAAAGCAGCTGATGTGGTTTGGAAGTTTTTCCAGACCAAATGTAATGTTAAAAGGTTATTTCCAATGTTGGCGTTGGAGTCTGGTGGGAGGTGACTGGAAGATGTGGTGGATCCCTCATGAATGACTAAACATCATCTCCTTTGTGAAAACAAGTTGCTACTCAGTTAGTTTATGTGAGATCTGGTTCTTTAAAATACAGTCTGGGACCTCCCCCTCTTCTCTGTAGCTCCCACTCTTGTCATGTGATATGACTGAAGTCTCTTTGCCTTCACCATGATTGAAAGCTTCTTGAGGCTTCACCAGGAGCAGATGCTGGTGCCATGATTCTGTACATCCTGAAAAACCAGAAGCCAGAAAACCTCCTCTTTTCCTTGTAAATTACTCAGGCTTAGCTATTTTTTTATAGCAAGACAAAATGGACTAATAAAGCCTCCAAAAAATATGAGAATATATAAAGAGAACAAATTCATGACTCATTGGCATTACTGAGAAAGAAGAACAGAGAGTACCCAATTTGGAAAACATATTTTAGGATATAATCAATGAAAATTTTTTTAGTCTTCATAAAAAGTTCATTATGAAAATCTGAGAAATTCAGAGAGCCCCTCTGAGACAGCATACAAGATGAAGATCCTCAAAACACATAGTCGTCATACTTCCCAAGATTAATGTGAAAGAAAAAAATCTTAAAGGTGCCTAGAGAAAAGGTTCATCTGACTTAAAAAGTGAACCCCATCAGGCTAACAGCAGATGTCTCAGTGGAAACCTTAAAGCCAGAAGAGAATAGGACCTATTTTTAGCACTTTTAAGGAAAAGAAGTTCTAACAAAGAATTTTGTATCCTAACAAACTAAGCTTTAAAAGTGAAGGAGATATAAAATCTTTTTCATACAAGCAATTGTTAAGGGAATATGTTACCACTATACAAACCTTACAAAAGATCCTTAAAAGAGTTCTAAATATGGAAATAAAATGATACATGCTGCCACAAAAACACACATAAATATGCAGACCTATAAACAAACTACATAATCAAGATTAAATAGCAACCAGCTAACAACATCATGACAGCATCAAAACCTCACATATCAATGTTAACCTTGAATGTAAATGCCAATTAAAAGAAAAAAGAAAACAAACAAACAAACAAAACCAGGACCCGAAATTCTGCTCTCTTCCAGAGACCTGTCTCACATATAATGACTTCATAGGCTAAAAGTAAAGGCATAGAGAAAGATTGATCACTCAAACATAAAAGAGGAGAGGTTGCTATTCTTGCATCATATAACAGAGCCTTTCAACCAATAGCAGTTAAAAAGGACAATTAAGGTTAGTACATAATAATGAAGGGTTCAGTTCAACAAGAAGCCTTAATTTTTCTAAATATAAATACATCCAACACTGGAGTACTCGGATTTATAAAACAAGTATGTCTGGACTTATGAAAAGACGTAGACAGTCACACAATAATAGTAGAGGATTTCAACACCTCACTAAAAGTATTAGAGCACAGTGGCCGAAAACTAACAAAGAATTTCTGGGCATAAGTATTACAATTAACTAATTAAACCTAATAGACATCGACAGAATACTTCACCTATCAATCACACAATATATACTCTCTTCATCTGCCAATGGAACATACTCTAAGATCAACAACATTTACAGCATAGTGCAATTTTCAATAAATTCAAGAAAATCAAAATCATACCAAGTATAATTTCAAATGAAAGTGGAATAAAAATAGAAATTAATAAAAAGGGGATCTCTCAAAACCACACAATTACATAGAAAGTAAACAATTTGTTCCTGAATAACTTTTGGGTAAAAAACGAAATGAAGGCAGAAATAAAAATATTTCTTTGAAATAAATGACAAAAAGAGACACAACATAACAAAATCTCTGAGATGTGACAAAAACAGTGTTAAGAGGAAAGTTTATAGCACTAGACACCTATAATATGAAGTTAGAAAGATCACAAATTAACAATCTGACATCACACTTAGAGAAATTTTAAGGACAAGAACAAACTAACCACAAAGGTAGCAGAAAAAAAAATGACTAAAATTAAAGCAGAACCAAAGAAATTGAGATACTAAAATCCATACTAAGGGTCAATTAAACAAAAAGTTGGTTTGTTGAAAGGATAAACAAGATCATTGGACCACTAGCTCGGTTAAGACAAAAAGAGAGAGGATCCAAATAAGCACAATCAGAAATGACGAAGGTGATGTCACAATTATGCACAATCAGAAATGATGAAGGTGACATTACAATTGATCCCACTGTAATACAAAATATCTTCACAGACTATCTTAATCATCTCCACTTACACAAAATTGAAAACCTAGGATAAATGGACAAATTCCTGTAAAGACAGTCTCCCAAGATCACATCAGGAGAAAACTGAAATCCTGAACAGACCAATAATGAGTTCTGAAATAGAATCAGCTAAATCAGTAATAGAAAACCTACCAACCAGGAAAAAAAAAAAAAAAAAAAAAAAAAAGAAAGAAAAAACACTTAGGACCAGATGGATTCACAACTAAATTCCACCAGATATCAAAGAAGAGCTGGGAGCAATTATACTGAAACTATTTCAAAAAATTGAGGCAGAGGTACTCCTTCCTAAGTGATTCTAGAAAAATGACATTAACCTGATACCAACATCTGTCAAAGAGACAAAATAAATAAATAAATAAATAAAATAAATAAATAAAAATAAGTCTACAGGCCAATATCCCTGATGAACATAGAAGCAAAAATTCTCAACAAAATATTAGTAATCCAAATCCAGCAGCACATGAAAAGCTTATTCACCATGATCAAGTAGGCTTTATACCTGAGATACAAGGTTGGTTCAACATAAGCTAATCTATAAATGTGGCTCAACACATAAACAGAATTGAAAACAATAACAAATGATCATCTCAATAGACACAAAAAAAGGTTTTGAAAACATCCAATAAATATTCATGGTTAAAACCCTTAACAAACTAGACATTGAAGGAATATACTTCAAAATAATAAAAGCCATTTATGACAAACCACAGCCAATATCATACTGTACAGACAAAAGCTGGAAATATTCCCCTAGAGAACTAGAACAAGACAAGTATGACCACCCTCATCACTCCTATTTGACATAGTACTGAAAGTCCTAGCCAGAGAAATGAGGCAAAAGAAAGAAATAAATTAATCTATCCAAATAGGAAAAGAAGTAGTTAGATTAACACTCTTCACTGGTGATATGACTCTATACTTAGAAAATCCTAAATACTTTCCCAGAAGATTTCCGGAACTGATAAATTACTTCAGTAAAGTTTCAAGATAGGAAATCAACATACAAAAATCACTAGTATTTATATACACCAATAATGTTCAGAGTAAGAACCAAATCAAGAACACAATCCCATTTATAACAGCCACAAAAAATAAAGTACTTAGGCATATAGCAAATCAAGGAGGTAAGAGATATCTACAAGGAGAACTACAAAACACTGCTGAAAGACATCAGAGATGACAGGAACAAATGGAAAAACATTCCATGCTCACGAATTGGAAGAATCAATATTCTTAAAATGATCATACAGCCCAAAGCAATATACAGATTCAACCCTATTCTTATCAAACTATCAACGTCATTTTTTCATAGAATTAGAAAAAGCTACTCAAAATTCATATGGAACCAAAAAAAGAGATTGAATAGCCAAAGCAATCCTAAGCAAAAAGAATAGAGCTGGAGTCATCACATTTCAAACTGTACTACAAGGCTACAGTAACCAATGCAGAATGTACTGGCACAAAAACAAACACATAGACCAATGTAACAGATTAGAAAACCCAGAAATGAAGCCATACCCCAAACTAACTGATCTTTGACAAAGTCAACAAAAATAATCAACCAGGGAAAAGACTCCCCATTCAATAAATGGTGCTGGGATAATTGGAAATCCATAAGCAGAAGAATTAAACTGGGCCCATACATCTTACAACATACAAAAATTAACTCAAGACTGATAAAGGACTTAAGTGTAAGAGTTAAAACTATAAAAATCATAGAAGAAACTCTAGGAAATATTTTCCTGGCCAAAGCCTTAGCAAATAATTTATGACTACATCCACAGAAACAATTGAAACAAAAACAAAAATAAACAAATGGGACCCAATTAAACTAAAGAGCTTCTGCACAGCAAAGGAAACTACCAATTGAGTAAACAGACAAACTACGGACTGGGAAAATATATTTGCAAACTACACATCCAACAGGGGCCTAGTATCCATAATCTATAAGGAAGCTAAATAAATCAACAAGCAAAAAACAAACCACCTCATTAAAAAATGGGCAAGGGACACTTCTCAAAACTAGACATGCATGCAGTCAACAAGCTTATGAAAAATTCTCCACATCACTAATCATCAGAGAAACGAAAATTAAAACTACAATGAAATACCAGAATGACTATTATTAAAAAGCCACACACACACACACACACAAAAAAAAAAACAGATGCTGGTGAGGCTGTGTAGAAAAGGGAAAACTTATGCACCACTGGTGGCAGTGTAAATTAATTAATCTCCTGAGGTAAGCAGTTTGGAGATTTCTCAAAGAACGAAAAACAGAACTACCATTCATCCCAGCAATCCCATTACTGGGTATATATCAAAAGAATATAAATTATTTTACCAAAAAGATACATGCACTCCCATGTTCATTTCAGCACTATTTACAACAACAAAAATGTGAAATCAACCTAGGTGCCCATCAATGGTGGACTGAATAAAGAAAACATGGTATAAATACTCCATGCAATACTATGCAGCAATAAGAAAGAATGAAATCATGTCCTTTGCAGCAACATGGATGTAGCTGGAGGCCTTAACCTAAGTTAATGAACACAGGAACAGAAAATCAAATATTGTATGTCCTTACTTACGAGTGGGAGCTAAACACTGGGTACTCACGGACATGAAGATGAGAACAATTGATATTGTGAACTATAACAAAAGTGGGGGCACGGCAAGGATTAAAAATTTACCATTGAATACCATGGTCACTACTTGGGTGATAGGTTCAGTTATTCCTCAAACCTCAACTTCATGCAATATGCCCTTGTAACCAATGTTCACATGTACTCCCTGAATTTAAAATAAGAATTAAAATATCAACAAACTTACGTGCTCCTATATTTTGATATATGTAGTAAAAAACATAGCAAATAACTGGTTTTAAAATGAAATTAATAATCATATTTTAAGAACAGGAATAATCTGATTTGAGGAATAGGTGAAAAACATTGTCAATGAAATACCTCTGTACATATATACATGAAACAGTATTTTGTGATGCCTACAAATGCAGGACATGAGCAAGACTGGCGAGATTTAAAATTTGACTTTTCCATTTACTCATAGTTGTTTCCTTGGGCAATATACTAAACAGAGTACCTATTTTACTTTATTAACATGGGAATAAGAATAGTTCTTTAATCCTAGGATTGCTGGAAGGATTAAATGTATAAATATATATTTTTTTGACACAATGCCCAGCACTTTTTAAGCACCATGGAATTATTAGTTATTTATTTTTGTTTATATTTCCCTTATTAAATGGCCTTACTTTGTGTTCATTCTATGATATTGATTAAACGTCATACTTAATTAGATAGTTCTGATTGTAAAACAAAATATATTATGCAACAAATTCTAATGGTAAAACATACACTTTAATACAGAAAATCTTGAATGTCATTGATAGGCTCTAGGAAACTGTAACTTCCATAGAAATGATATGTAAAAAAAACAACTTTACCATTATCCAATTGACATAAACAAGAGTTTGGTTTCTACTGCATATTTCAGGTCACAAAAGCGCCACCAAATTTCTAGACAAAGACCCAAAATACTTCTTATATTAAACACTGAAGTCGATATGAGCTATCCATGTATTTAAGAAACATTAATCGAAGCTAAAAAGGTAATTATTTATCAAATTTTTGGTGACTCAATGAATGACAGCATTAGTCTCGGTGGTGAGTTAAATAAAATAAATGTGTACAAAATGAAAATTGTGATGTGCATTTTGTACCACCACACAGTTCAAAAATGAACAATAGCCATTATGGTGGGTTCATTGTTTTTTACTTTAACCATACTTTATTATTTTGCCATTGCATGCTTATCTTTAGCAGGTTGGAAATTTTCCCCAAATTTTTATTTGAAAAAAGTTTGTATTCGTTCATTCATTTATTCATTTTCCAACATGGATAGTCCAGCTCAGGGTGGCAGGTGGCCAGAGCCTGTCCTGGAACCTCACAGCCCAAGGCAGGAACTATACCTGGATAGGCCCCTATCTTATTACAAAGCACGCTCACACACACATCCATGCTAACTCAGATGGGGACCAAGTAAACATGCAAATTCACCAAACATGCACAAATTTGGGATGTGGGAGAAAACCAGAGTACCCAGGGGAAACCCATACAAACAAGAGAGAATGAACACACTCCACTCAGAAAGTGGACCTGGCTTGATATTGATTTTCTTCTCATCAGTATTAAAACAAAATGAGGTGGAATGGAATTGATGTTATCTGAGGACCTGCTGTACTTCTAGAAAGAGCTCTCACAAACTGACAAGGTAAAAAATGAACATTAATTAGAAACTAAAAAAGCAACGTGAATTTTAAAAAGTAGAAAAGCAAATCAAAATATAGCCAAGCATAAGTTAGTAGCCAAAAAATGAAAATTAAAGTCATAAAAACATATCACTTTATGTTTTTTATATAGCTATAAATGTTTTAGAAGTTATATAGCATCTTTTGTTCTTAGGAATTTAGGAAGAATACTTCCAAATATCACTGGTGAACATGTAGGATTAGAAATTTTCTGGAAAGAGATGGTAATAGATATAAAATTTATATGTATGTACATGTACATCTAGCAGAGCCTTACTGCTTCTAATAATTGATTAGTAGATTTTATTAGATGAACCCTCTTACCAATGACAATTAACGACTTTTTAAAGATTCACTAGGATGACGAAATATGACTGAAACTGGAGGATATACTCTAGAGAAAAGGGAAACCCTCTGGATGAGGTCTCTATTTAACTGACTTTTCCAGAAGGCCACTTCGTTGCCTGCCTAACACACAAGGACTAAAGTTCAACAGAAGTCAGTGGCCTTACTAGGTAGAGATATCAGAGTTTTGGATTACAGAATAACAGGAAATTGATGGAAAGGGGAAATCGTAGAAGGAGAGCCCCAAAATCTGAATATAAATTATTTTCCAGCCTTTCACTGGGTCATAATGTAGGCATATTTTGGGCCAGACAACAGCATCCTAAAGAAAACAATAGCTGATAGGCAGAAATACCTGAGCTGAGATTTCAGCAACTGTTTGCCACTGTGAAGACAGAGTCAAGTGCTATCAATTTAGAATTTGGTAAACAATTGGATCTTTTCAGAAAATTTGAGAGAGGTCACACTTTAGCAGAAAAGTATCATATGGTGAGAACAAGGTGTGGGTCCTTGGACACAAGGCAAATTGTAATAAACTTCTAATATCAGCTCACACAAGATCAGGTCATCTGCTGGTAACTTGACCCTCTGCTTGAATAAAATACATCATTTTGTAAAAGAAAATAACATAACCCAGAATGTACACAACAATGAAAATGGCCAGTGAAATATAAATTATGAGCCTTTTAGTGAAGCTGGAAAAATGTAACCCATAATCTAGAGTGGAAAAAACACACACAAATGTTTTTGATGTTGAAATTAGCGGAAAGTAATTTAAAGAAGATTATAACCAGGCACATTAGTTTTAAGTTGTTAAACTGAACTATATGACAAAAATAGCATAAAGATAAAGAACAGGAGGGGAAAAATGAAATTCTATAACCAAAAAATTATATTATACATAAAATCAAAATTAATTGTAAAATAAAATTTCCCTCATAGAAAAAGGAAAAAGGGCCAGGCGCAGTGGTTCATGCCTGTAATCCTAGCACTTTGGGAGGCCGAGGTGGGCAGATCACAAGGTCAGGAGTTCAAGGCCAGCCTGGCCAATATGGTGAAATCCTACTAAAAACACATAAAATTAGCCAGGCATGGTGCCGCGTGCCTCTAATCCCAGCTACTCGGGAGGCTGAGGCGGGAGAATGGCTTGAACCCAGGAGGTGGAGGTTGCAGTGAGCCGAGATCTCGCCATTGCATTCCAGCCTGGGCGACAGGGCAAAACTCTCTCTCAAAAAAAATAAAATAAAATAGGAAAATAAAAAGAAAAAGGAAAAAAATATACTACAATTATCCAAGGGAATACACTATCTCTGGGAAAACAAACAAATAAAAACTAACCAAAAAAATAAGAATGCTTACCTCTAATAAGAAGACAATGGCTGAAACCTGAATTGTGTATGTGCAAGGTTGAATTCAAGGAAATTCATGTGGAAAACAATAACTGGAAGACTGAAGGAACTGAACAGAGGTTTTGCTTGCTGCCTACCACAGGAGAAACGGGGTTGTTTTCATACCAACAAGTTGAAGAAGCTTCATAAATTTCGTCGGGCTTCAACACATCCTGGGCTAACAAAGCAGTAAATAAACTTGTACCAGCCAGTACAAGTTCCCCAGCCAGTCATTGAATTGTGTGATAAAATAAAATACGGTTCAAATATGCTTAGAGGGAAACATAACTTTAAACAATTACACTAGAAAAGAAGCAAAGCTTTAATCGGCTATTTAAATATTTGAATAACACATTTCCAAAACTTCAATAATATTTTAATATTGCATATATATTTAACGAAAGATGGACATGTCCCTACTCATAAAACACTCTTAAGAAATTTAAAGAAGATTGTAATAAATAAGAGGATTTATCACCTACAGAATTGGAAGACTGTTTTTTGCAGTGGGGGAGGACGAGGAGAGGGAGTTTTTTGTTCTTGTTGTCCAGATTGGAGTGCAATGACACTCGATCTCCTCTCACTGCAACCTCCGCCTCCCGGATTTAATCAATTCTCCTGCCTCAGCCTCCCGGGTAGCTAGCATGCACCACCACACCTCGCTAATTTTTGTATTTTTACAAAATACAAAAGGGGTTTCACCATGTTAGTCAGGCTAGTCCGGAACTCCTGACCTCAGGTGATCTGCCCACCTCAGCCTTCCAGATTGCTGGGATTACAGGCGTGAGCCACCGCGCCAGGCGGGGAGACTCATTTTAATGTATCAATTCTATCTAAAATAATCTACAGATTTAAAACAATGTGAAAAATTTTAAAGGTATTTTAAATAAAATTACAAATATAAAGTGATTTTTTTGTAAACACAAAAGAGCTAGCCTGAGACAACAACAATGAGATAAAGAAAAAAATAAAAACATTTTTTATTATTACAATGACACATTTGTTTATTACTTCATACATGTATTCACTTTTAAATTGACTTTACATATAATTGTATGTATTGCATGATGTTTTGAAGTATATATGTGGCTCTCACAGAAGTAGAGAGTAGAATGGAAGTTACTAGAGTCTGGGATGTTTGGGGGTGGGAGTTTGGAACTGGGGGTTGAGGAGATGTTGATGAAAGGATATAAAATTATAACTAGGTGAGGGGAAATAAGTTCAAGATAACTATTGTGCAGCATGGTGACTATAGTTAAAAACAAAACAAAAAACCCTTGAAATTTGGAAGTTTTTGGAGGATGTACCCTACTTTATATCATTATACAGCAATCAAAATTACATGGGTTGGTGCAAGCATAGAAAAATAAGTTAATTAAATACAATTAGATACTCCAAATGTAAATCCACTAATTGTGCATGCTGTGCAGCTTTGTTACATAGGTAAACATGTATCATGGTTGTTTGCTGCACAAATCAGCCCATCACCCAGGTATTAATCCCAGCATCCATTAACTATTTTTCCTGATGCTCTTCTTCCCCCCAGGCCCCCAACAAACCCAACTATGTATTGTTCCCCTAACCTGTCCATGTGTTCTCATCATTCAGCTCCCACTTATAAGTGAGAACATGGGGTGTTTGTTGTTCTGTTCCTGTATTAGTTTGCTCAGAATAACGGCTTCCAGCTCCCTCCATGTCCCTGTAAAGGACATGATCTTGTTCTCTTTTATGGTTGTGTAGTATTTCATGGTGTATATGTACCGCATTTTCTTTATCCAGTCTATTGTTGTTAGACATTTGGGTTGATTCCATGTCTTTGCTATTGTGAATAGTGCTGCAATAAATGGCATTATTTACAGGGTGCATGTATCTTTACAATAGAATGTTTATATTCCTTTTGGTATATACCCAGTAATGGGATTGCTGGGTCAAATGGTTTTTCTGCTTCTAGATCTTTGAGGAATGGTGACACTGTCTTCCACAATGGTTGAACTAATTTACACTCCAACCAATGGTGTAAAAGCGTTTCTTTTTATCTGTAACCTCAGTAGCATCTGTTGTTCCTTGACTTTTTAACAATTACCATTTTGATTGATGTGAAGTGGTCTGTTCAGAGTTTGTATTTCTCCCTGAAATCATCTAGAAGGGTTGTATATTTCCAGGAATTTATTCATCTTCTTTGGATTTTCTAGTTCTTGTTCTTACAGGTGTTCATAGTAACCTTTAATGATCTTTTGTATTTCTGTGGTTTGTTGTTATATCTTCCTTTTTTTTCTAGTTTAGTTTATTTGGATCTTCTCTCTTCTTTCCTAGGTTGATTGTGCTAATAGTGTATCAATTTTATCTTTTCAAAAAAAACTCGCTTTTTGTCTCATTTATGTTTTGTATTGTTTTTGTTGTTTTAGTTTTATTTAGTTCTGCTCTGATCTTTATTTCTTTTCTTCTGCTGGGTTTGGTTTATTCTTGTTTCTCTAGTTCTTTGAGATGTGACCTTAGATTTTCTATTTGTGCTCTTTCCCACTTTTTTTTCTTTTTTTTTTTTTTTTTTTTTTTTTTTTTTTTTTTGAGATGGGGTCTCACTCTGTCACCCAGGCTGGAGTGCAGTGGCACTATCTTGGCTCACTGCAACCTCTGCCTCCCAGGCCCAAGAGATTCTCTTGCCTCAGCCTCTCGATTAGCTGAGACCACAGGCTCATGCCACCACACTCATCTAATTTTTAGTAGAGATGGAGTTTCACTATGTTGGCCAGGCTGGTCTCTAACTCCTGACCTCAAGTGATCCACCCACTTTGGCCTCCAAAAGTGCTGGAATTGCAAGTGTGAGCCACTGTGCCCGGCTCTTTCAGACTTTTTGATGTAGGCATTCAATACTATGGACGTTCCTCTGAGCAATGTTTTTGCTATATCCCAGAGGTTTTGATAGGTTGTGTTACTATTATAATTAAGTTAAAAGAATTTTTTAATTTCTAGCTTGATTTTAAAGTTGACACAACGATCATTCAGGAGTAAGTTTTTAATTTCCATGTATTTGCATGGTTTTGAGGGTTTCTTCTGGAGTTGATTTCCAACTTTATTGCAATGTGGTCTGAGAGAGTAGTTGATATTTCAATTCTCTTAAATTTGTTGACACATTTTGTGGCCTATCATATAGTCTACCCTGGAGAATGTCCCGTATGCTAATGAATAGAATGTATATTCTGCAGTTGTTGCATACAATGTTCTGTAAATATCTGTTAAGTCCATTTGATCTAGTGTGTAGTTTAAATCCATTGTGTCTTCGTTGACTTTCTGTCTTGATTACCTCTCTAGTGCTGTCAGAGGAGTATTGAAGTCCCCCACTATTATTGTTTTGCCTCTATCTAATTTCTTAGGTCTAGTAGTAATTCTTTTATAAATTTGGAAGTTCCAGTGTTAGGTGCATATGTATTTAGGATTGTGATATTTTCCTGTTAGACTAGTCATTTTATCATTATATAATATCCCTCTTTGTCTTTTTCAACTGTTGTTACTTTAAAGTCTCTTTTGTCTTATATAAAAATAGCTATCCCTGCTCATTTTTGCTGTCCATTTGCATGAAATATCTTTTTCACCACTTTACCTTAAGTTTCTGTGAGTCCCTATGTGTTACATGAGACTCCTGAAGACAGAAGATACTTGGTTAGTGAATTCTTATCCATTATGCCATTCTGCATCTTTTAAGTGGAGCATCTAGGCCACTAACATTTAGTGTATTGAGATGTGAGGTACTATTCTATTCATAATGCTCATCGTTGCCTGAATACCTTGTATTTTTTTCATCGTGTTATTATTTTATAGGTCCTGTGAGATTTATGCCTAAGAAAGTTCCATTTTGGTGTATTTTGAAGTTTTGTTTCAAGATTTAGCGCTCCTGTTAGCAGTTCTTGTAGGGCTGGCTTTGTAGTGGCAAATTCTCTAAGCATTTGTTTGTCTGAAAAAAAGACTACCTTCTTTTCATTTATGAAGCTTAGTTTCACTGGATATGAAATTCTTGGCTGATAATTGTTTGGTTTAGGAGGCTAAAGTTAGGACCCCAATCCCTTCTAGCTTGCAGTGTTTCTGCTGAGAAATCTTCTGTTACTCTGACAGGTTTTCCCTTATAGGTTACCTGATACTTTTGCCTCACGGCTCTAAAGATTCTTTCCTTCATCTTGACTTTAGATAAGTTGATGACTATGGCTCTAAACAATAATACTTTCATGATAAATTTCCTGGGTGTTCTTTGAGCTTCTTGTTTTTGAACGTCTAGATATCTAGCAAGGACCAAGAAGTTCTCATCAATTATTCCCTCAAATATATTTTTCAAACATTTAGATCTCCTTTCTTCCTTAGGAACACCAATTATTCTTAGGTTTGGTCATTTAACATAATATCAAACTTCTTAGAGGCTTTGTTCATTTTTTTTTAAATTCTTTTTTCTTCGTCTTTGTCGGATTGGGTTAATTCAGCTGTGAACTTCTTTATTCTACTTGTTCAATTCTATTGTTGAGACTCTCCAGTGTATTTTGCATTTCTCTAAGTGTGTCCTTCATCTTCAGAAGTTGTAATTGTTTTATATTTATGCTATCTTTTTCGCTGGAGACTTTTCCATCCATATCCTGTAACAATGTTTTTAATTCTTTAAGTTGGTATTCACCTTTCTCCGGTGCCTCCCTGATTAGCTTAATAATAGATCTTCTGAATTCTTTTTCTGGCAATTTAGAGATTTTGTCTTGGTTTGGGTCCATTGCTGGTCAGCTAGTGCAATCTTTTAGAGGTGTTAAAAAGTCTTGTTTTTTCATATTACCAGAATTTTTTTATGGTTCCTTCTCATTTGGGTAGACTATGTCAGAGGAGAGATCTGGGGCTCCGGAGTTATTCTTCAGATTCTTTTGACCCACAGGGTGCTTGCTCTCTTAATGTGGTGTTCTCCCCCTTCTCCTAGGGATGGCACTACCTGAAAGCCTGACTACAGTGATTGTTATTTCTCTTCTGGGTCTAGCCACCCAGTGGAGCTACCAGGCTACAGGCTGGTACTGGAAAGTATCTGCAAAGAGTTTTGCAATATGATCTGACTTCAGGTCTCTCAGCCATGGATACCAGCACCTGCCCTGGTGGAGACAGCAGGAGAATGAAGGGGACTCTGTGAGGGGCCTTGGTTGTAGTTTTATTCAGTGCACTGTTTTTTTCTAATGCTTGTTGTCCTGGCAGTAAACTTAACACATGGACAGACTCCGGACCTCTGGTTAGGCAGGATGTTACAGGCAGTAGAGTTAGCTATTGCTTTCTTGGGGCAGGATTGTTCTGCTGTAATGGCTTAAGTTTCTTGACCTCCAGCCAAGAGGTGGCACTTTCAAGAGAGCATCAGGTGTGGTGGTGTAGAGAGGAAACAAGCTTGCTCTAGTGTAGCCTAGGTAAGTATTGGGGTTTCTCAAGTGAAATTCTGCTTCATCGATGAATAATAGGATCTTATATAAAACTTTGAATGACATAGGAGGGACAATTTGCATAAAACAAGTCCTCAAATTGGCCACAAGGTATTTATAATGTATAAGCTAGGTTGTAAATTTTGTTTTATTTGTTAAATTTTGTAAATTTTCTTGTATTTCCATGAAAAATACAATTAATGCAAATTTATTTTTCTTACTAAAACCGTGTGTATGTGTGTGTGTGTGTGTGAGAAAATGGAAGTTTAAAATTGTTAGATTAAAAAAATCATTAAGAATACACTAAAATACGTCAAAATTCATGTATATTTTGATTTGCAAACTGAATCTTGGTACAATTTAGGCCAAAATGTTTATTTTCCCTATGGATTAAGTAAAAGCATAATATGTACTAAATAAATTGTCCAAGGTCTCATGGTAAATTTTGTGAAATCCTGCATGAGAACTTACTTCCCCTGACATTAAAGTGTTGTTCTTTATTCCTAATGCATTTCCTATACATTTTTATAATTTAGAGAAGTATGTTACATAAATATTAGTATATACAAAAACTAATTAACTATAAAATACACATGACAACCTTGCTGTCTGTTTGACCTACATAAATTAATGTGCCAGCTCTAATAAGTAAAAAATAACTACTGTGTAATAACTTTTCTTGTCTTCTCAGAAATAAGAAATACTTTCATTAATGTGGTCATAGATGCTTTGTATGTCACATGTGTATTTCATAAGTGCAAGTTATTTAACTAGTAAAAGTTCATAGAATCTTCTTAAACTTCTTTCTTAGCTGCAAGGTGAAATCCCTGTAATAATTGCATATAGTGAATAATTTCTATTAATTATAATTCGACCTTATTCATGAGGATATAATAAGCTATAATGTCTGGAATTTTATTAAATGCAGAGGCTCTGAATTAAGAAATATTTTTTACAAAATATGTTATTGTAGAAAATTTATTGTTCTTTCTGTGCCTCTATCAGTTTTCTATAACGTGGGAATGATAATAATACGGGAGAAGCCGATTACGAGGAATAAAAAGTTCATCTACAGCATTTACAAAACACCGCTTTGTTTTTGGTCTTATTTTTTTTCTTTTAAGTTTGATGTAGCATATACCTTTGTAAATTTTTTATAAGACTTCATTAAATACATTTTTTTTTTTTTTTTTTTTGAGACAGAGTCTCGCTCTGTCGCCCAGGCTGGAGTGCAGTGGTGCGATCTCGACTCACTGCAAGATGAATTCCATTTGAAGCATTCTATGAATGTAAGTTGTATGTAAAAGCATAGTAAGAGATGGTCATAGCGAGGAATAGAACAAGTCAAAAAAAGTACATACCACAGAAAATATTGTAGTATTAAAATATATGTGGCTGGGCGCGGTGGCTCACGCCTGTAATCCCAGCACTTTGGGAGGCCGAGGTGGGTGGATCACGAGGTCAGAAGATCGAGACCATCCTGGCTAACACGGTGAAACCCCGTCTGTACACAAAATACAAAAAATTAGCCGGGCGTGGATGCGGGCGCCTGTAGTCCCAGTTACTCGGGAAGCCGAGGCGGGAGAATGGCGTGAACCCGGGAGGCGGAGGTTGCAGTGAGCCAAGATGGCGCCACTGCAGCCACTGCACTCCAGCCTGGGTGACAGAGTGAGACTCCGTCTCAGGAAAAAAATAAAAAATAAAATAAAATAAAATATATATATGGTTGACTAAAATTATAACAATATCTTTAACATATGAGAAAATTCATTTTTTAAAAAATAACCATTAAGACTTTGGATAGAAATGTGAAATTTATACTTGTTCTGGAATCATAATTGCTAATCTAAACAACTTCTTCCAAGACTTTCTTTTGAGTCATCAATATAAACACACACATCCACATACACACACCCTTCACACACAAGGCATGTTTTTACATTGTTTTTACTAAGGAATAAGATGAAAGGATTAAAATGAGATGGTGCTGTCCAAAACTAAATGATTCCAAATTCTTTTTCTGTAACTTATGAACAGCTTCATCCAACATTTATAAATACAATTTATGCCTTTTGGCTGTAAGTCTAAGTAACAACAATACAAATATAAGGAAAATTCGTATTGCTTTATCTAAAAATGTGATCATGGTTACAATTTGTTTACAAAGGGAAATTCCATTTTCCTGCCCTGCAATTAGTAGACTACCATAGATAGCATTTGAGAAGTATTGCTAATTAATTGTTAACAACCTGCTGGGAACATAACCAAGACAAACACAAAATTGGAAAAGTAGTTATCAAGTGAGCTGGAGCAGAAATGATTTAAGAATTTTAATCAGAATTTTTGGTACAAAGTACTTATTTAGCTTGGCTACCTAAATGAATGAGGCATTAAGTAAAGAAAATGGGGATGGCCAAGCTTAATTTTCTAAAGTTCTTTGTACTCTCTTAGTTAATTTAAACAATGTTTTATGGCTTGGTTTCTTTACATTATGATTTAACAATTTTTATAAGTTATGATTGTAAAATTTATTGCTATTTCACTTTCTGCTTTTGCAAATTTAAAATGTTTTCGACAACCAGGACTGACAAATTTTTAATTTATATTAAAATCTGAATATATAAAAATATACTAATTTTAAGAGTCATTGAATAGTATTATAATTCGTTCTGTAAAGTCCATTTAAACTAGCCTTTATCAAAAATAAATAAGGCATAAAAACACAACGAAAACCTCAGCAGTTTTTCGATCCAGTCCCAATGTTCTCTCCTTGTATTTTTGAGTTATTATGCATCATAATTGGCAAAGGTCTTATTTTTCTCCTCTTCCTGTTTATTCCACCTAACCCAAATCATTCACTACTTGTTTCTCCATTTTTATTTTTACATTAATTTCTCACTCCTTAATATTTTCTCATTTATTGATTTTATCAAGTTAAAATTTAGGAGAGAATTAGTCCATATTATGTTTTGCCAATGAAGCAACTGTCAGTTTATTTATCCACTGATTTATTAAACTTGTCATTATTACATATCTTTATATTTGAGGTGCTGATCCAAAAACTGGTGCTAAATCATTGATTTTACAAATTATATCATGTCCATCTGAAGCTTTTAATTGAAAAAAAATACACTAGGTGTAATGCCTGCCAATGATGTATGTTTTTAGGAAAAGTAAAATGCACTAATGGAATAGAGCATGGGGAAGGGGTAGTACAAATTGCATTTTTAAATAGGCTGAGCAAGAAGAACAAAAAGTAGAGATATTGGAAAGTTTTCTAAGAGCCACAACATACAAAGTCCTATAAACCATTATAACCATTTAACACTTATGTGTTACGGGTAGCCATTGGCAGGATTTTGAGCAGGAGATGAAATCATTTTATTTTCTCTTTCAAAGGATTACTCTGTTTAAAGTTTACAAAATTGACTCTGGAGGCAAAATGCAAAGTATAGTCCTCTTTGAGGATATTTCAGGGGTGCAGGTGAAAAACCAGAATGTTAGAATAGATATATTGAGAAATGTTTAGCTAAAACATAATTTGCAATGAGATTGGGAACATAAATTTTAAGCACGAGGTTAATGAAGACCCTAAAAGTAGTCTTTTTAGCTTCTCAATAGAAAAACATTGTAAAGCAAGGGGTTTATTAATCAGAGCTAGACTCATACCTCTCATGAACATACATAGAGAGAATTATGACAGACTGCTTGTAGATTGTTTTTCTACTTTTCCTTGATAATTCTCAACCTAATATGCTATTTCTATAAACTTTTTATTTGCTTTTATTACTTTATACTTACTTCCTAATTTTTAAATTTATGAGTTTTTTTTTTACATTTAAAATATAACTTTAAACCATTTTCCCAGGACTGAACCCTTTTATAAGTTTTGGAAATAAAAAGGTATTTCCATTTCAGACTAATAAGTTATTTGGGAATATTGAAACTAAATCATTTTATACTATTTTTAAAAAATATTAAAAGCATTATCCTACATTGAACTCATTCAAGTAGCATAAAGAGAAAAATGATACAGGAAGAAAATATCTGTGAAATGGCAGAGTATCAGTTACTTCTGAGAATCAGCTTCACTTAATCCATGCCAAAGGGTACCAATAATTAAAATATGCATTGAAAACCTTATGAGAAACCAATAATAAATATCAAAAATTATAATATTGATAAAAATTAATCTGGAAAACATTATTGTATGGCAGATGTAAATTTAATGCTAGTAACAAATGTGAAGTAAGTTATAAAATTTAATAAAATAAAATATATTCTCCATGTGCTGGGCTCTGTGTATAAAGTGATAAAGTAAATAGATGGGACATGCCATCTTAGATCTTATGTCTTATTAAGGGACAGAGACATCTAATAGGTAAACACATCTGTAATAACTGATGTCAATTGTAAAGTGGAAAGATGCACAATGAAATGTACATAAAGAAAACTACTGAAGAGGTTTAATGTAGATTAAATGATACTTAAAAGTCAGATGTATTTTGATAAAACTTGCTTATTGAGAATCAGAGAATAAGTCAGGGAAAATGTGTGAATTCATCAGAGATTAGCCAGGTTCTACCAAAACTAGGAGGTGCATGTATGTTTCATAAATAAGACAAGGAGAGAAAGAGGGTCACTCAATGATTTTGAAGCAGGAGATTCAGAACAGGCATAATGGAAAGGTTTAGTTGAGCAGGTGTCCTAGGAGATTGGATTCACAGAGGCATTTGTATATAAGTGCAAAAGATAAGCAGACAGGGCTAAAAATATGACGATGGACATGATGGACCAAGATTACCACGGAAATTGTGCCTCTGACTTTGTTCCTACGACTTCATAAGGGAGATATAGCAGATGACAAGGCAGTTTCCTCTGTCAGTGAATACTTACCAGAGTATATCCACCTTCTTGTGTGACTGCATTTACAGATTTCATAGAAGCATTTGTGTGTGGGTGAGCAGGGGCATTTCAGTATTTGCTGAAGTTTGGATTTTCTAATGAGAGAATCCAAGGCAATCAAACGGAAAGTGATTAGTTTTAATATGAGAGTTCCACAAGAGAAACAGATACAATGTAAAGAAACTGAAATCAATATATATGTATTTTTTTATTTTTCAGCAATAAACTACTAAATATAATGAAAAAAAAGCTTCCATTCACTATAACAAGAAACACTTTGAAAATGTTACTAATAATATACTTTAAAACAAAAAAGAAACGATACAGTTAATGAACATTTAATACATGACTGAAGAAAAAAGACAATTTATATTAAACTGTATTACTAAATGGGATGACTTACTATTTTTTTTTTCTTTTTTTCTTTTTTTTTTTTTTTTTTTTTTTTTTTTTGAGACGGAGTCTCGCTCTGTCGCCCAGGCTGGAGTGCAGTGGCGGGATTTCGGCTCACTGCAAGCTCCGCCTCCCGGGTTCACGTCATTTTCCTGCCTCAGCCTCCCGAGTAGCTGGGACCACAGGCGCCCGCCACCTCACCCGGCTAGTTTTTCTGTATTTTTTAGTAGAGACGGGGTTTCACCGTGTTAGCCAGGATGGTCTAGATCTCCTGACCTCGTGATCCGCCCGTCTCGGCCTCCCAAAGTGCTGGGATTATAGGCTTGAGCCACCGCGCCTGGCCGACTTACTATTTTTAAAATATTATTAATCTCAAATTTAATACAATTTCAGTTAACAGGCAAACATAATTTTTAATGAAATTCCACAGGTACCAAAGTTTATCTGAAAGAGAAAATATAATCAAATAGCTACTTCAGTTTTTTAAAAAGTAGAATAATTAGAATTAGAAGGTAATTTATTAATTCTATAAAATACACGACATAACTACATAATTACAGTCAGTAAGACAGTTTTGTATTTCTATTGATACAGAAATTAGAAAAGCAAAATAGAATAGGTAATTCAGAAAGAGACAGATGTTCATATGGTTGAGAAAAGGAGCAACACACACACACACACACAAACATACACACAGTTTGAAGAGCAGAGCAAGCATTATAACCAGGTTCAAATATGGCACAGAATTTCAAAGTAAAGATCGGGAATTTAAAATAACTATGATTAGTATGCTAAGCTTTCTAATGTAAAAGGCCAACACTATGCAAGATTCAATGGGTATTATAAGCAGAGAAATGAAAATGCTCAAAATTAATCAAAAAGTAATGCTAAAATCAAAGCATTATAACAGAAATCAAAATGCCTTTGTTGAATTTATCAGACTGACAATGGCCGAGGAAGAATCATTGAGCCTGAATATATGTCAATGGAAATATCAAACCTGAAATATAAAGAAAAAAATAAGATAAACATTTGTCCAGAAATTGAGAGACAAATATGAATTATAATTTACAAATAATGGGAAAACTGGGTGACTAGGAAAAGGCTAAAGAGAGAAATAAACAGAATAATAGTTGAGAGTTTTCTAAAATGAATGACAGAAACCAAAATAAATATTCAGGAAACTCAGAGAATGCCAAACAAGATAAAATTTACACATCTACAGTTAGACATATCAGATTTAAACTGCAGAAAATATAGAAAAAAGCCAGAGCTTTTGAAAAAAAATTTAGAAAATCTAGAAATAATCCAGATTTTTAAAATAATTCCTAAACACCTTACCTATACAGGAGAAAGAATAAGAATTACGTGAGATTTTTCTTTAGAAACCTTCTAAGCAAAAAGAAAGTGTAATTAAATATTTAAAATGTTGAAAGTAAAAAGTACCAACCTAGAATTTTGAATTTAGTGAGATTATTCTTTAATACATAAGGATAATAGAACAGACAAATGATCAATAAGGAAACAGATAACTCAGACAACACTATAAACCAATTGGAGCTAACAGCACACAGAATATTCCGCCAACAAAAGCAGAATGTACATTTTTATCAAGTGCACATGAGGCAGTATTTGGGGATACAGTGCTCTCTGAATCTATAACTGCTTTTTAAAAAGTGTATTAACTTTAACAAGAAAAAGGTTGATATTCCTCCCAGATAAGAAAAGCATAGACAGGTAGTCAAGTGTTGGTGAGGTGTCTCCGTATTGTCTTCAGGGACTTAGGCTTCTGCAATTTTCCACTATCATCCTACTATAATATCATCTATCTTTGTGTTCACAAGATAGTTACTGGTTGTGTTTCAGGCTAAAGACCACATCTCAGACCAGAACAAGAGGCAGGGGAGGAAGAAGTGCAAAAATTATGGTGTTTTCCAAAAAATGTTCTGGAAGATCTGTCAGAGCCTCATATTTTGTAACTTATTGAAAACTGAATTGTATTAGCGCCAGTAACTGCAAGGCAGGCTGAGAATTCTAACATTTTATACGAATATTTTATATTAAATGAAATTGAAGTCAGCAAGTAAAGAAAAAAACAGAAAATTGAAATTGAATTGGCGACAACTTGTCCCTATCAGAAAGGTGTAACTATATGTTAGAGAACATAACATAAAGTATTTCAACATATTATTCGTTGTTGATTGGAGGAAAATAAGTGGAACCATGAATATTTGACATCAGAACTTATAAAGAAATTTGATATAGCAAGAAAATGTTATTATACCATGAGCAGAAGGAAGATACTAATAAATGCAATTATTTGTCCATGTCAAAGGCCGTATAACATTAAGCAAAAGAACCCAGAAAGCTGCCAGGGCTGGCTTTCAACAATTTCATTTTTGTCTTCAGGTAATGTTTCATATTCATTCTCATTAGCAGTCTTGGGAATGCAAGAGAAAATGGAACAAAACTTCCTCAGATTTAAAAATGGACAAAAATTAAAATTTCAGGTGTTAACTGAAAATTCCTTCAGTCTACTAGATTTCACCAAACTGCAACCAAGCAGCCTGTTATTTTGCTGTCAAATCTCACTTAGGCAACTGTTCAATTGGTAAGTTAATGCTTTCTTCCTTTTTAATCTGTTTATTTTTTGCTAAAATACTATTTTATTCATTAAGTATAATAAAATGCTACATTGTTACTGATTTACACTGCAAACATGGTTGTCTTGGTGTAGAAGAAAAATTATTTTGCCATATGGTACTTTATTGCTTTACTTACTTTATTTTGCCATATGGTACTTTATTTCTTTATTTAATAAACTTACTGTACAGTTGTTAAATATTTATATAATTGAAATTGTAAATGCTTTCTATTATTCAGGTTTGTTAACTAACTTGTGAAAAGGGTTTTAATTGTATGTGGGGGAATTGGATGCAGATTTTGTCACTAAATTATTTTTCCCATTTAAAATAAGGGAATATGTACTCCTGTTTTTTAAAAATTAGCTATCCGGCAAATTTGCAGGAAGAAATTCAAAATTATGAAAAATGCCCGTATTGAAGAAAAAAGTTTATTTGCTGATTCAGGTTTATTGTTTGTTTGTTCAAATCCAGTGGGAAATGTCAATCTTTATTTGGTCGTATGCTCATAATTATTTGGCACATTAATTGAGAGCGCCCTCTTTTTGAACTGCAATCTTTGTGTGCTTTCATTGACATCTTTCCATTGGTATCCAGCCCACACAAACACTGCTTATACACACTTTCTTACATCCTTATCACCTACTTAAATTTTAAAATGCAGATCATTTTAGGTTCTATTCTTTGTTCTCTTATCTATTCAGACTTACTTCTTGGTGATCTCATCCAGGCCCACATCTTTAAATGCAATTCATGGACCCATGATTCAAGAATATACACAATCACCCTCAAACTTCAACTCATATTGTGATATCTACATCCATCTGAATTATCAGCATTTTTATATGTATATCTAATAGATAGGATGAACAAAAGCCCCAGTTTTCTATGAGTGGCTCCAGTTTTCTCCCATACCGTGACAGCTAACAATACTCAGCTTTTAAACTGTATATCCTGGTTTGTAAAATAAAGTGTATGGTCACTCTGCTAAGCTGATAGGATCTTGAAGTTTATGTGTCTACAAACAAAGTCATAAAAATTTAATTTTGTATCTGTATAAAATATCATCAAATAAGTGTTTTATAGACAGATAAGATAGATTAAAAATACTCATTAAAAATAATAAATAATAATTATATACTATAAACCTGTTATGTCAATGAAGAATTAAAGCATTACCAATATCTTTTAATTCACCTATATGAAATTGATAGAACTTCATCCTTGCTATTCTTTCTGAGGCATATCTAATATTCTGAATATGTGTATGTATATGTATATCTCCCATCCTTTTGCTTTTCTTTAGGGTTGACTATTATGACACTGAATATTTATTAGTTTTGCCTGGGTTTGAGACTGTATTAATGGAATTATGTTCTATAAAGTTGCAGAGTAGCATATTTTGCTAGTGGTAGTTTTTAGCATTCGTTCTGGTTGTGTTGCAGTTATATTTAATTCTTAGTCACTTATCTGAGGTATTTTTAAGTATGCATACATATTGATGTATATGTATTTCAATAAGGTCAACCATTTGCCTTATACAGTTTTTATGCTACTATGAACCTAGTGCTACAATATAATGCAAAGATATCAGAATACCCATTTTCAAATTCCCTTTTTTTACATACCTGAGAAGTAGAAATGTTACATTGTATGTCATACACATGTTCACCTTTGTTAGGCAATGCCAAACACTTTGAGAAAGCAATTGTAGCAATGTATTCTCCATACCAGTGGTGCACTACTTTCTTAAAATTCCAAATATTTATGTGCTTTAAAAGTGAAAAGTGCCCAATCTGGGAGTGTGGAATTATGTTTAGTATAGTACATTTTCATTTTATCAATCAATAGAAATGGTCCTGTTTCCTCTGTGAAGTGCTATTTTATTTTACTGATTTTTATATTGAAGACTATTTTTTGTTCCTGAATAATCGCACTTTAAAAAATTCTCAATAATAAACCCTCTTAGTTCTTTATGTTGAAAGTATCTCCTAATTTTGTTGTCTTTCCATTTTTCACCACATTTTGATGAACAAATACTGCTGATTTGAAAATAGTTGTTTTAGACGAGTTTTACTTTATAAGTTTTGCTGCTGAAAGATATTTAAGGCCAGAGTCAGGAAATTGAAGCAGACTTTTTCTGAGGAAGTCTTTGGTAAGCTCCTGTTACCAGCCTGCCACAAGATGAGGCTGTAGAGGGTAGATTATTTATACCCTTTGGCTTGGTAAGTTGGTGATAGGACACTCTGGAGAGTAAAGTTTACTCGTAGTGTCCCTCTTTCTTATTTGGGCCAGAGAGCATAGAGAGATCTCCAAGTTATTGACGGCTCTCAGATTCATAGAAGATAACAATACACACTTCTGGCAATGTATTTAATACATACTTCTACAGTAAATCTCTTGAGCAATTCAATAATAATAATACAAATCCCAAATAAAAAAGGACAAAAGCCTTAAAAGAGCACATAACAAAAATTTATATATGAACAACTAATATATTTGTGTATATATGCAATATATTTTGAAAATAACAATTATAAAAAGTGCCATTTACAATATCACAAAATTTAAATACTTATATGTAAATATTGCTAAATATATGCAAGACCTATAACATAAACTCTAAAAATCTGAATTAACAAAAAGCAAAGAATTTCTAAATAAGTGGAAAGAGATGCCACGTTCATGAATTGGAAGACTCAGTATTGTTGTCAATTCTCCCCAAAGGCATCTATAGATAGAGTGCAATTCTAGTCAATCAAAATTTCAAGATTCTTTGTTGTTACAGGCAGGCTGATTCTAAAATTTATATTGAAAGTTAAATAAATTAGAACAGCCAAATCAATGTTGTAAATGAATAACTAAATTAGAGCACTTATACTACCTGATTTTCAGACCTACTATAAAAATACCCTAATGAAGACAGTATGGTATCAAAAAATAATAGATATATAATGAATAGAATAAAAGAGAAGATACACAAATAAATAAAGACATAGATACTCAACTGGTTTTTCATGACATTTACAGAGATTTTACGTTTTTAAATTTATTTAAATTTATTTTTTAGAGCCAAGAACTTGTTCTGTTGCCCAGGCTAGAGTTCAGTGGTGCAACAACAGCTCACTGCAGCCTCAAACTCCTGGGATCAAGCCATCTTCCCACCTCAGCCTCACTAGTAGCAGGAACTACGGGTCTGCACCACAATGTCCAGTTAATTTTTTAATTTTTTGTAGAGATAGGATCTAGCTGTGTTGCCCAGGCAGATCTCAAACTCGAGCCTTAAAGTATTCTCCTACCTCTGTCTCCCAAAATGCTGCAATTATAGGCATGAACCCCCACACTCACCTTAATTTTAGAAAGAACATTCCACTAATGGTTATCAAACCATTAGATAGTCATATTCATAAAATGATGCTTATGAATGCAAACAGTGGTTGCCAGGCATCAAGGTTGGAAGTAGAGATTGGGTATAAAGGAACACAGAGAGATTGGAAAGTTTCTACATGTCTTTTCATCAATATTTTTATTGTTTTATTGAACTATAATTTAAATACCATAGAAATTACCATTTTCAGTTAAGTAGCTTGATGACCTTTAATAAATCTATGAAGTAGTACAAGTATCATCACAACTAAGGTGTAAAACATCCCCATTATTCCAAAAAGGACTATTTTTTTTTCTTTTGCAATCAAATTCCATCCCTTAACCCAATGATTTGTTGACCACTAATAAGCGTTGTATAATTTTGCCTTTCCAGAAAGTCATATAAATAAAAATCACATATTATGGGGCATTTTTCATCTGCCTTCCCTCCCTTTTCAAAATACTTTTGAGATTTATTCTTCCCCCACCAGCTCTATTAAGGTATAATTGGCAAATTAAAATTATATACATTTAAAATATACACTGTGATTTTTTAAATATACAAATACATTGTGAAATTATCACCAAGCTAATTAACACATCTGTTCACTTCTCATAGATACTTTTATGGTGAAAACCCTTAATGATCTCTAATCTAGCTAATTTGTATATATACGACATTACTGTTAACTACAGTCAGCATGCTGTACATGAGAATTTCTAAATCTTGATTTTGATGATGGTTAAATGATTGTTTATACTCTTGTTTTCCAAAAAGAATGCAACATTTTCTGGTATTTTTAATATCTGTGTAATTTTAGGGAAATAGTTATAAATATAGGAAATCAAATCATAATTCTTAATTTAAATCCATATATTTATTATTTATCTAAAGATTCAGTATAAATAATTTGGGATTATTTAAAAGATTTACTTTTAAATAAATGGGAATCTTCAATCATCTCATCTTTCATTAAGAATGACAGTAAATGTATTTTACTTGTTCAAGTTTTTCATCTTTCAATGTGATGTGTGTATATATCTATGCACTGACACACACACATGCACACACATATATATATACACACATTTCTTACTAGAAATGTAATCAAGACTGTCATCTAGAGACATGGTACAATTATGCAAATCAAAATTTTGTTGTGCTTATTTACTGAACATCTGATCAATCTCATATATTAAAAATTCTAAGACAATTTCATAGTTTCTTCATTTTTTGTACTTTCTCTGTTCCTTACTGAATGAAAATATTATCCATACATTTTTGGTAACATTTTGCTTTGAGGTTTGTATTCAATTATTAATTTATAAGAATTATTATATAAAATATAAATATTTTGTCCTATAGCACAGATTATAATTTTAATTCAGGATTTGCCCTGCTGTTTGATTTTATGTAATTTACAATCAAATACTAGAATTTATTGAATTCAACCTTAGAAAATTAGAATTTTCCCTCTATATGGCCATATGTATTATCACCTGAACATGTTTTGTCATAATTGGGATTTTTCTTAGACTTCTCACTTTTAAAAATGAGAAGTGAATTTCCCAAGCCTAGATTTCCTAAGAAATAAATAACTGGAATTTTTCATTCACACTGTACAATTAGATTCTCCTTTTCCATCTCAAATTGGTTTGTCATTTCAATTTTTAGTTAAATTATAATATATGTCTAAACTCCATACTCTCTTGTAGAATTAATGTTAACAAGTTATTATTTATTTTTTGATAACTTCCAATCTCATTGCATCCTTTTACGGTGACTTCAAATCTCATTGCAAAGTATAAAACCTGACTCTGAGTCATACACAATGACATAGCATATTAAATGTGTATTTGTGCTTGCCCTGGCATTGTTTTCCTTCACAGAACTTTCTATTCTTTATGGGTCATGATTCTACATTTATTTTGTACTTTCTTCATAGTATACACATTATTTTTATGTTTTTTCTCAAGTAATTTCTAGAATGAAATAGAGTATCATTACTTTGGGAACAAATACAATCAGGCAGTTCAAGGAAAAGAAACATACTTAGGTGTCTTCTGGACATTTGTCAAATGATGCTTATTTTTAAACTTTTCTATCATTTGTTTTGTGAATAGATTTGCTAAAATTGTTTGTAAACCAGTAATCTCTATTCCATCCTTAAGGTTAGTGATGATTTCTGGTGAAGAAGTAAATGTTGTAGCTTGTTTGCCTTAACACCATGTAGAATTTTTTTTTAATGACCATGCTAAGGAGCCAGTAAATTCCAAAATGCTGTATTTGTCAATCTTTAAAAATGAGCCTATAATGATGCTACTTTGAAAAATAAAAATAAAAAGTAGTATTTAAATTAAATTAAAATATCATCATGTAATTACATCCTAAAGATATTTCATCTCCATCTTTTATTTTTCCAAAAGAGCTTCCGAAAATACCAAGTTTCAAATGGTTGAAAGTTTGACTCCTTCAGCCCTCCAAAACCACATGAGGTTTATATCTACAAACACTACAAATAAAAGAATAGCCCTGCAAATGAAAACACACATAGACAAAGTCAATGTAATTTTCTTTGTTATTCATTGAAAGATGTACCAAAAAATATTTAAATGCTAGTTCATATTTAAAGTGGTCATATTATTAATCAATATGTTTCTTTGAAGATTTTGAAAAATAGTGTTACATATGTTACTGCTTCTTTAAGTGACTTTCAGTCATCGAATTCTGTTTTAGAGAGAAGCTACATAGAATGTTAATGAATCAACAAAAAATGTGGTAGGTTCAAGAATTTTCGTTCTCCTAATAGCCAAGCCCTAGAGAAACTGATTTGATCAATGCATAATCATTTCCGTTCAGATGAATGTGACCAAATAACTAGAATGTTCATTTTGTGCTCCAGTAATTTTGGTTGACTTAATGACACAAGTAGAACACTATGAGTAACTATGCAGCATCCAATTAATTTCTTAGTGATAGATTTTCAAGGAGTCAATCTAGTCAACTGCATAGCACTTGATACTTTCAAATTATCTCATATAATCTAGAGAAATTTATTGCAAGAAGTATTTACTGCAGATATCTTGTCTTGTGTGCAGATGTATTGATATATAAGCTCCTTGAATTCACCTTTATGTAAAACTAAGTTACTGTTTTCATTCATATAGTGATTAATTATGCTTGTTTATACAGACCAACCCTTATTTATATTTGTGATGAAAGTAGCAATGGTATGAAAACTACGTATGTTAGTAAATGAGAAAGAAACATAAAGTAGAAAGACTTTGAACTCTGTGGGAGAAATCTGTGTGAGCTGATATTATCATTGTTAAAGAGAATAAAGTCTTTACACATAGACAAAAGCTATTTAGGCCTAATAATTATGAAATTATGAGATAGTAATTTAATAACATTACGTATTTAGAGAGATATGCCAATGAAGGATTCACTAATTACTAGGTGCTAGTGACATAAAGATAAAAATATTCAGTTTATTTTCCTTACATGGCTTACAATTTGGTGTCTAGCACTGACCCGTGTAAATGTGTGAGAATGGGCAATGAGGTTAACAAATTCTTACTAATAGGTTATAGGCTCTTACTGAAATGGGAAACAAAACAATATATTTTTTTAACTCAGAGAAAAGAATTTGAAGAATAACAAAGCTCTAAGTAGAAACTATAAGAGGAAGTTTGGAAGTAACAGTACACAAAGCAACCAGGATACAGCAAGTTAAGGCAGGAGAATAGAGCTTTGTGTGTTTATATATTGTTAGATGTAATATTGCTTTGCAGGATCTTTGAAGGTACAGCAGTGTTCATATTATTTTTTTCTTCTCCTGAAAAGTTACAAAAAACATGGCATAGAAAAGTAAAAAAAAGACTGTTTCCTAATAATGTAAACCCCCATTTTTAAAAAGCCAGTTATCAAATTAGCTTAATACCATAGATATCATAATGAGGTAAAATAATTACACCACTATAATTATGCTGTGTCAAAATTTATCATGTTGAAATGAACAAATATGTTATTTTATGCCAGTTTAATCATACAATTTTCAATTTCTGGCTTCATTTTTTAAAAATAAAACATTGTTTTATTTTAAATTTAACCACGTTTTAAATGTAAAGTGACTATTAGTTGTATTGAAAATGCACACTTTTAAGGCAATTAATAACTGTGATGAATTATGACATTGAAAAGCCACCCTGCTGACATTTTATCAAAAATCAAGACAGTTCACAATCTATAATTCACCATTTTTACTTTGATCTGCTTAGGAAAGAAAGCAAAAGAAAATAGCTTTGTCTATATTTTACAGTTTAGAAATCAATATTAATAAATCAATGTCAACAACATTATTTTGCAAACTCTATCATATTACTTAGATATGTGATGTAAACATGGGGCATGTATATTATTCTTTGTGGCTGGAAATGTAAAAGTGGGGTTTGTGAAACATCTTTCATTACAGACTACTATTACCAGTCAGTCACATTTTTTTATAAATAGATATCATTTAGGATGAAATTTTTATGCTTAGACTTAGCCTACAGGTTGATTTTTTTATGGCTAAAGAACATTTTTCCAGTTGTTCCTGAGTTATTACAGGTAGAAAAGTGGCTTTTTCCTATTCATAAAATTTCTTCAGTGACAACTTCCAGATCCGTCTTTCAACCAAAAAGAAAATACTGGTCTGTGCAAAGCATGGACTGGAGCAGGTCTGTCTTCTAGAATTTCAGACATCTGTAGGATGTCTGCCTTCTAGAATTTTAGAGTATAAAATTGACATTGGCCTGAGCAAATATGCAATGTTGCTGGGATGTAAAGACAGCAGGAATTTCATTATTTATTTTATCAAAGGCATTCATGTAAACAATATATTTGTGGGTCTGAAATGATGGTTCTCTGAGCTAAGCATCACACTTTTTCTACTTCTAACCTCTCCTTCTTCCCCAATTAAGTGAAGAATAGATTTAGAAAAAATTTAAAAATTGCAGATTTTAATTATAATTTTATAGAAAATAATGAAGAAAAATGAGAAGTGAATGGTAGTTCTAGACTGTGTAATGTATAAAATGGTAAATCTAAAAACTGGAGAAATATAATAGAAACAGAGACATGAGATAAAAATCTCCATTAAAGATGATTCTATTTCCCATATGTAGCATGTCAGCCTTACAATGTCAATTTTCATCTATCTATCCATCGATCTATCTATCCATCAATCTATCTATCTATCTCTACCAACCTATCATCTATCTATCTATCTTTTCACCTCAAACTAGAATATAGCTCAGTAAACAGATATTGAATCAATGAGTGAAAAGGGAAATGCTTTAGGAGACATTTCAATTCATAAAAAGGCAACATTGAGGAGACATAAAAGTTTAGACAAGTTAGATAGTTTATTATTTTATAAGCATCTAAAGCAGAAAAGCAATAGATAAAATCCACTTTTAGCATCTATCCTACATTGATCTTTTCTGCTTAAACTCTTGTAAATTCCTCTCCACATCAGCCCCAATAAAGTAGTTTTTTATTATAACACTTAATTCATAGGTGCACTATGGTGTTTGCCTTGTAATCATCTGATGGCTTGTCTATGTGATTCACTAAACTGTGCTTGACGACCATTATTGTATTCATGATTGCTTAAAAATATATGGTTATAGCACATATAATCACATCTAGAGCTACAATAATATTTATTGATTTCATGTAACTAAGTTAAAGAATGGAGACTCTGCAGTGTGTATTGATATTAGGTTACAGAGAGGTCCTGAGGTCTTCAAATTAGAAGTACAGACCCAATATCAAAGGGAACATATAAATAGTTACATTTTATTCATTCTATTAATTTGAATAAGCAAATAATATTTAACATGCCACCTATTTATTATATATGCAGGAATAAACAAAAGAAACATAGTTTTTGTTTCCTGACGCTTACGGCCTAAAAATGCAGATGTCATTTATATTTTTGTTAGCTAAGAATTATAGAAAATACAAAGTTTTATAAGTGTTTTGAAGGAGTGTAATGGTGTACTGATTAAAAAATAACAGGAGTTGACTTACATTGGTTGTGAGTGTCAAGGAATGACTTTCTAAGGTGGTAACTTGAAAGATAAGGAGTCAGGTATGTGTGGAATAAAGGAAAAGACAATTTTCAGCAAGAGATAACAGGATAATTAATTCCCTGAAGGTCAAATCTAGTTATATTCTAGGAAATGACAGGCAAGAGTAACTGAAGCACGGTGAGTGAGAGGAAACAGCATGAAATGAGGTTTTGAGGAATGCAGGAGCCAGGTGAGGTGAAAATGTAGTAAGAATTTGAATTCAATTGTTAATGAAATCAGAAGCCTTTGACGGGGTTCAAGCAGGGTACCATAATTTAATTTGTGTTTTCTAGAAAATATTATGATGATTCAATAAAATACACATTAAGAGAGCGAAAGGCAGAGATATACAAAAGTAACGCACACATATGTTTCTGTAATAATACAGACAAAAATGGTAAGAGCGTCAGTCTGTAAAATAAGCAGAGTTGAAAAATACCCCAATGTCTATAGCCAGTACAATGGAAAATAAAGTTTGCTATGTGGCACATAATGGAAAATTATACACACAAAGAGAAAGAATGAACTGAAACCTCAACAACCACATAGATTAAAGAAGTCAGGCACAAACAAATACATACAAAAAGTTCCATTTATAGAAACTTCACAAACAGGCAACATTAACTTGTGGTGTTAGAAATAGTGGTAATGGATGCCCTTAGTGGTTGTTAACTGCAAAAAAAAAAAAAAAAGGTGGCAAGGGACACTACTGAGTGTTGAATATTTTACATCTTCATCTGGGTGCTGTGTATGTGTTCGTTTTTGAGACATTCTTCATTTAGTTGTATAATGAGTATGATTAGTTCTGTAAGTTATATTCACTATAAAACTTAATTAATTTATAAAAGATTTCTTTCTTGATAATGTGAGAATTGTGAAGCTGAGAGTGATAAATTTGATAGCAGAGATACCATTTAGGAAGGCTTTCAAGTAATTCATGGGAATGTTGATAGCATCTGGGACTGAACAAGAGTCTGGAAAATGGACGTGACAGATTAAGAGTTATTTTGGAAGTAGCTAATGAATTAGATATGGGAGATGAAGAAGAATGTGTCAAATACAATAAATCAATTATCTTGAGCAATTGACTGGTGGTGATATTTATTAAGTTGGTAAAAATTCTAAGAAATATACATTTTTGAATGGGGATGGAGCATTGGATAAGAAACCAAGAAAGAAGGATGCCAGAGGCAGGAAGACAAAAGTTTAGGGTAATGCCTTAGAAGCCAAGTCTGATTTTTTGAGAACAAAAGAAGTTAATATATTAAATGCTGCTGAAATGGATTAAATAGTACTGAAAATTCTGATATGAAAAGAACAAATTTTTTTTCACTAAATTTAGCAATATAAAAGTCTCTTGCTTACTTGACAAGAACATCATAAATAAGAATTTTTTAGAATATATAGTCATCATTCCAAAGATCTACTCCAACATTAGTTTATTTGGCAGCAAATGACACAAGTAAAATGAGGATATTCAGGTATTCTAGTAACCTTGATTGTACTCCTTGAGAATGATTCTTTTATTTTCACAACAGTAAATTCAATATTCTTTCTGAAGAGCTTAAGTTTAGTTTGCATAGAGGAATTACACTTAATGACCTACCTAAGTTTTATTAATTAACAAGCGAATATATACCATTTATAATTATCTCATGTGGCTTATGACTTTTATCTTACAAAAGTTCACCCTACGGAGGTTTTCTATATAATATTTTAATCAATGAATAGCCAACAGACCAGCAGTGTAGCTTCATTCTATATCCTCAGGTAACCCAGATAAGACTCAAAACATTCAATTACAGACATACCACAGTATATCACAATATAGAAGCTGATGACAGAGGAACTAAATAATTAGAAAAATACTCAGAAATAAATCATATTTAAATACATGTAAATCTTTTTAAATTTTAATTTTAAAATAAATTAATTTGCCAGGATAATTTCATCAATGTGAAATGCAATACTACAAACAAATATGAAAATGATATTTGTAAGAAATTTTGAAAACATGTTCAAAATAAAACATTTTCTTAAATAATAGATTATAATGCCACATATGATAAATTTTCAATTGTATTGCACTATATAATTGTACTCTAGATAACATATAGTTATCTATAGGTAGAAGGATTATAAAGATGTGGTATAAAATATGATCTCTGCTAAGAAATTTAAATAATATCAAATCAAAAGTAAATATCAGTGTAATCACAGATTTTGAATAATAGCAAGATTATGTTAATATTGCATATAATTTTGTGTGATTTTTACTTTCTTCACTTTCATAATTACATATTTTAATATTTCCATAATTAAATGTATTATTTGATTAATCAAAGAACATATAAAAGTGATGTTAAATATCTGAAGAATAAAAATTATCTCATAAAATGAAAGGCTAAATTAAGAATATATGAGATTAAACTGAGAATGCATATAGTGACTTTTCATTAAATTATTTGGAGAAAATGAGTAAAAAATGAAGAATTCCAATAAATATTTTGTGGTAAAACATTTTTAACAAAAATAATGTATAGACAATTTTGTGTATTAGTAATACCTAGTTATGGTAATATTTGAATCCTGATATAAGTATATCTGACATCTCATTCAAGTTAACATAATTCCTAGTAGTATTTTTTCTATGAGCAGGTTTGGGGAAAAATAGGTCAATAAGAAATAAGTCTCTGTATGGTATATACAATGATGTCAAGCAGCTGTAAGATTTTGGAATAAGAGGTAAAACTAATGTAGCTGACATACATCTTTGATGTTTGGATGATGTAGTGAATTCCCTTCAGTTTCTCCGGACGAGAGTTTTAGCAAGTACCAGACACCTCAAATCACAGTTGAAGAAGGGCCAGTAGTCTCACTTCTGCCTCAAATTACCTGTTTCCAGATTTGAAGACTGTGATTACCCAAATCTTTAAGACACATAGTGAAGACAGCACTTTGCACCCTTGAATTTTACTCACTGCATACAATAAAGAGGTATCTTTTTTGTTTCTGTTTGGTTTCTATTTTTTTAATAGCATGTGGTAATTAGTGCTCAATATGATTAGTCCTTGTGGAAAATTTTATTATTGCAAAATTGTGCTAAACTGTCTCTTTGCTGTTTAAATTTCCTGGTTAATTCTCAGTGGCCATCGAGAGAGATTACCTTCAAAATATATTTGGCAGATATAATTCAAAATTTTGAATATTTTAAAGAGAAAGACTTAATATGACATAAGAAAAGTTTCAAATCTAAAATAGTAAATGAATGACAGTGATAATTACTAAATCAAAAATACATGAATCGAATCAGGGTCCATTATTCTGATAATATCTCAAATAAATCCAAAGCAAATACACTGACTTTCTTCACTTTAGGAAGCCACAGTTGGAAAAATTGTGCATATCTAAATTTAAACTATTTATTTTGGATAGGATTAAAACTATAACTTTTTAAGAGATTTTAAGAACCGAGGTGGGGGATCATAGGCCATCTCTGTTTACTAACTGGCTTTGCTCAAACAAAAGTAAAGTTCCTCATATCTTTATGACAGGAAGTACCTTTACAACTTGGAGCAAATCTTTAAAAAAAGTTAGACTTCTACTCTCCCACAGCAACTGGGAGATAGGGACACTGACTTCATTGATAATTACATTGCAAAGGGAAGGCTGCCAATCCTTGATAAATTCATTCCTGAATTTTAAAAATGGAAAGAATATTTTGAAAAAAAAAAGTTTATATCAAAGGGACAAAGAATAAATTTATAATAACAAGTTTTCTAATATAAATGCTGTAAGAAAAGGGAGCTCTGGGCCTAGTGTTGAGAAGCCTGTCTGACATTCAGTCAACCTGAAGAGACTATTAAAACCATCTTGGTCATCAAACACCACAAAAAACTTGAAAAGTCACCACTACTTTAAGTACTTTAAGCCTTTTTCTTTTGTTTTGTTTCTTGTTTTTTTGTTTTTTTGAGATGGAGTCTCGCTCCCTAGCCCAGGCTGGAGTACGGTGGTGTGATCTTGGCTCACGGCAACCTCCCCCTCCCAGGTCCCGGTTCAAGCAATTCTCCTGCCTCACCCTCCTGAGTAGCTCGGATTACAGGCATGTGCCACCATACCAGGCTAATTTTTGTATTTTTAGTGGAGACAGGGTTTCATCATGTTGACCAGGCTGGTCTCGAACCCCTGACCTCGTGATCCTCCCGCCATGGCCTCCCAAAGTGCTGGGATTATAGGCGTGAGCTACCATGCCCAGTTTCTAAGCCATTTTTAAGAAAGAAGAAGTTAAATTCTTCATTGATCCCAGAACAACTTGCAAATGAAAGCACCAATGAAGAGCACAAAGTGTTGTATTACAAATAGTTCAGTTTGTGAAATTAAACCCACAAGAATTAGACATTTTACAAACTATAGAACCATACTTATTATTCAAATAGTTTAGACAATTGTGAGATATAAATGAAGCATGGAGCAGTCTGAAACTTTCAATGTCCTTTCTCAGTTCCTTTTTCATTACATTATGGTAAATTTCAGTCCAGATTTAACATACATCGATTTATATAATGCTTGCACTAATTTAGTGCTATTGCTAAATACCTTGCAGCTATTTAGTCTTGGATCATCTCAACTTTATAGTCAATATTACATAACTCACATGACACTCTTTGGCCAGGTGCAGTGAGTCACGCCTGTAATCCCAGCATTTTGGGAGGATCACCTGAGGTCAGGAGTTCGAGACCAACCTGGACACCATGGTGAAATCCTGTCTCTACTAAAAATACAAAAATTAATGGGGCATGGTGGTAAGCTCCTTTAGTGTAATCCCAGCTACTTGGGAGGCTGAGGCAGGAGAATCACTTGAACCTAGGAAGTGGAGGCTGCAGTGAGCCAAGATTGTACCATTGCACTCCAGCCTATGCAACAGAATGAGACTCTGTCTCATAATAATAATAATAATAATTTACATGGCATTTCTTATGAGCCATAGTTCTGTTTACATACAATAAGCAAAGTACACAGATGCTGTGATCTTAATGTATCCCCCCCAAAATTTATAAGTTGAAATCCTAGCCCCTAACGTGATTGACTTAGGAGACAGAGATTTTGGGAGCCATCACAAACAGGATTAATGGGGCCTTATAATATAGGCCCAAGAGAGCCCATTCACCCTGTGCACCTTGTAAACACATAGAGAAAAGACCGTTTCAATGTGCCAGGAGGTGGGCTCTCACCAGACACTGAATAGTATGTCAACAGTTTGATCTTGGACTTCCCAGTCTCCAGAAGTATGAGAAGTAAATTTTCATTGTTTAAGCTACATACTTTAAGGAATGTTATTATAGTAGCTTGAAGGAACTAAGACCAGAAAGGCACTAATCCCTTCCCCCAAAGAGGAGGTAAAGTCCTTGAGTAATGTTTTATCTTCCTCCGGTATTCCAAAACTTAAATACTATGCTGTAAAATTAATGATACTTAAAATAATGATACAAAGTCAATACATCTTATATTACATGATAAGGGAATAAAACATACAAGAGAATGAATATATTTGTTTAATATGTGGATTTATATATGCACACAAGAATATTCATAATAAAACAACAATAAAATACTCATCACAATTACAGTTCTCATTTCTGTAAGCAGTTTTGTGATCCTAGATGGTATTTATAACTACCTTCTACTGCCCATTCTGTATTCTCTTTGCCTTCACCAAACACTTCAGCTGGTTGTGGTTCTTTATCCAGATAAGTGACTCAAACTTTCATTCCTGAAGGGTCTGCGCTATTTTCAATCCCATCTGGAATGGATTGTTATGGTTTTCCATAGATGTTAATCGCGGGGCAAGATAATAAATACTAAGATATACTTTAGGCATCTACAGTATTAGAGACATACTCTTTCTTATTTCCCTTGTGGAATATTAGTCAATTTCCTATTGGTAGTATCTATTAATCACAGCAGCAAACACTATAATTCCTTTCTCAGCTTGTAGATTCAGAGGCATCAGAGCACAAAGTGGCTAGGGGGGAAATCTGCACTTCAAGTTCAATGGGAACATTCTACCAGGAATGCTCCTGGTAGAAGCAACCCTCTCTCTAAAAGATCTAAAAGATTTCTAAGATCTCCAGACCAGCAGAGCATGACGTTGTAGGAAAAGAAAGCAAAAATTCTGTGACTCACTAGGGGTAATGGTAACGCCATTTCATTTTCATCCCTTGATTTCTGTACTTGCACATACTAGCTGTTGGAAAAACAGCACCATATATTGAACACTAATTCAAAGCATCTACAGGCTTCTAGAGATCTCTGTTCTTGCTCTTTAAGGCAGGGGTCCCCAAACCCCAGGCGGTAGACCAGTATTAGTCTATGGTCTGTTAGGAACCAGACCACAAAGCAGGAAGTGAATGGTGGGTTAGCTAGTGAAGCTTCATTTTATTCACAGCCACACCCCATCGCTTTCATTTCCACCCTTCTTGTTTGTGGGAGGAGCCAGATGCAACAACTTCTCTTTTATCTTAGAAGGGATATCTCAGCATGGCCCCCACTGAAACCCTAACAATTTCCTATCAGAGCAGTGGTGGCATTAGATTCTCATAGGAGTGTAAACCCTATTGTGAACTGCACATGTGAGGAACCTAGGTTGTGCACTCCTTATGAGATTCAAATGCCTGATGATCTGTCCCTATCTCCCATCACCCCCAGATGGGACCTTCTAGTTAGAGGAAAACAAGCTCAAGGCTGCTATTGATTCTATATTATGGTGAGTTTTATCGTTATTTCATTATGTATTACAAGGTAATCATAATAGAAATAAAGTGCATGATAAAGGTAATGGCCTTGAATCATCCCACAACCATCCCCTGACCTCTGGCCTGTAGAAAAATTATCTTCCACAAAACTGGTCCCTGGTGCCAAAAAGGTTAGGGACCAGTTCTTTAAGGAATGAACACCTAGAAGACACTATAACTGAGTCTGTAAAAGTTTATTTCACTATTCTGTGAAGTTAGCTGCCTTAGCATGGTAGAATTCTTGTTAAGATCAGTAATCAGTGGATTCCATGAACATGGGCCCATTGGCACAGTTCTTTAGCTGTGAAGTGAATTCCTTGGTCAGAAGCCATGTTATGTACAATACTATGATAAGTGATGAAGAATTATCTAAGCCCATAGATAGTAGCTTTGCAAAAGTATTACATGCAGTAAAAACAAAACTGTTTCCAGAGTTAATGTCTATTCCAGTAAGGATAAAACATTGTCCCTTCCATGATGAAAGCAATTCAATACAATAAATCTGACACAGGTAGATGCCTTATCATTCCCAAGTAATGGTGCCATTGGAGGGACTCATTGTTTTTGTTTGTTTGTTTGTTTGTTTTTTGAGATGCAGTTTCGCTCTTATTGTCCTGGCTGAAGTGCAATGGTGCGATCTCGGCTCACTGCAATCTCCTTCTGCCAGATTCAAGTGATTCTCCTGCCTCAGCCTCCCAAGTAGCTAGGATTACAGGCATGCACCACCATGTCCGCTTAATTTTGCATTTTTAGTAGAGATGGGGTTTCTCCATGTTGGTCAGACTGGTCTTGAACTCCTGACCTCAGGTGATCTGCCCACCTCGGATTCCCAAAATGTTGGGATTACAGGTGTGAGTCACCGTGCCTGGCCTACTCATTGTTGATCTCTGCTTCTGAACTCACTCAAAATGCAATTTTTTGGGTAATTCAGTAAATGAGCCAGAGTAACACACCCAAATGAGGAATATGTTGCTCTGAAATAAAAATAATCCCACTACACATTATGAGCCTTTCTTGTTTGTGGGAGGAGCCAGATGCAACAACTTCTTCTTTACCTTAAAAGGGATATCTCAGCATGGCCCCCACTGAAACCCTAACAATTTCACTGAGATTAGAAGATTTCTGAATTGCATTAGAATTTATTTTCCATCCTCCGGCATATCTTACCAATAAGTCTAGCGTAATTGCTACTTCTTGCTCTCTAGGTTCAAACATCATAATGTCATCAATGTAATGTAGTGGTGTGATACCTACGGAAGGAAAAGGCACTCAAGATCCCTGTGAACTAAATTATGACAGAGGGCTGGAGAGTTGATATATCCCTAAGGTAAGAAAGTGAAAGTGTCTTGCTGGTTTTGCCAACTAAAATCAAACTGCTTCTGGTGGGCCTCATGAACAGGTAGGTAGAAAAAGGCATTTGTCAGCCCAACAGTTGCATACCAGGTACTAGGGAATATGTTAATTTGCTCAAGCAATAAAACCACATCTGGTACAGCAACTGCAATTAGAGTCTCTACAAAATATTTTATGTAACAATAAACCCATTGACACACAATACCCTAAAAGTGCAAAATTCTGGCATGTCTCATATTTTTGATATCTTCATTAATTGCCTAATATATGATTTTATCTCTTCATCTGTTACCAAATAAAGGCTAACCCTTTACTGCATCTTAGGAGCTTAACCTAGCAACTATGTTTCTGAAACTTTTCAGTGTTTCGTGCAACTCCAAATTAATTCACAGAAAATTATTTGATATGTTATTCAGTGTGTTCACTTCATATCTATATTTGAAATCTACCTCCTGCCCTTGCCATATGGCACTCCGTCTTCAGCCATCTTAAGCATAGATTGCCTTTCCTTCTGGGTCTCTTAGATCCAGAAGAATAAGTAGGTGTTTGTTTTGTTCTCTTGTGATGTATTCACACTTCTACTCTTTTTTTTCTTAAATAGCTGTGCTTTTATAGTTTGTGATAACAATTTATGTTATGTATTTTCTTTACTATGGTCATTATTTAATTTGTTTTCCATTCACCTGGTTATCAGCTTATTTTCTATTTTGTGCTATTAATAATAATGTGTTATTATTCTTAATGATATTATTCTAATTTATATATTTAATACTATATAAAGAGAGAAACCTCAACCAGCAACTGTAAACTCAATATATACACTTCAAAAGCTTTCATTTATCTGCATGTTAGAAACGCACTTGCCTAGTCATACTCTAGATTTGCACTGTTCGATGAGGAAATTGAGCAATGAGAAGTGGCTAAAGTGACTGAGATACATTTTTAATTTTAATTAATATAAATAATAAAATAAAAGTAGAGTGGAATAATTTTCCATTAAATAGAACGTAATTGTTTTGGTAGAATTCCATTCCATTAAGACCATTACATGACATAAGATAGTACTGTACAAGATAATATAGTACATTAGTACATTATTCAAACCCAGACACTATTTCCAATATTACCTATAAACACATCATCATAGGTTTGATATAAATAGATTAATTCCATGTAAATTACTTCTGTCTATGTGATGGCAGCGGCGGGCCGCCCAGAGTGGCCACTGGCATCCCGCTGGCTGCAGCAGAGAGGCGAGAGAGGTGGTAGTAGGACCAGCTGCGGGAGCAGCAGTGGCGGCAGTGGGTCCTCTATGCCCCGCGTCCCCAAGGCAGCCGACTGTGCTGTCCTCGCTCTCTCACAGTCGGGCAGGACTTGCTCTCAGGTTCGGAATTTCAGCCACTCCGGACCCTGGCCCCGCATCGCGGTTCTCACCCTGCAGGGAAGGTGCGGGAGGAGGTGGAGCCGGGCCCAGGAGGGCGCACACTCTACGGAGTGGGCGACAGCCCCACCCTGCCAGGCGCAGGACACTGGTATTTCTGCACTCTGCATCCTCAGGAGCCCGGGAAGACCCTTCCTGTCCCCTCAGGCTCAGGGAGCGTCTTCTCCACTGCCTGGCCTCTCCCCATTCCCGGCACCTGCTCCGATCTTGAAGCGGGATTGGCGCTGTCACAGCCCAGGTGTGTGCACACTTGTGGCAGCACTGACATACCAGCCACCTTCCGCCTTGGTCCCCTCCAGACATTGGTCTCTAATTAATGTGAAGGGGAAGCCAAGGTAGGGCTGAGGGCCGCTAGGTGCTTGCCTGCAGATGCCTCTTGGCAAAAGCAGCCTGGGCACCATGGACAGCAGCAGGAGGCAGGCAGGCAGCCTTCGCGGGTCCCTGGTGAGGCCCCATCTTCAGGTCATGGAGGGCCTGAAGGTTGGGGACAGGGCTGCTAGTCCCACGACTCGAGTAGAAACATGTGCCTTTTCTGAGACCGCCCATTGCTGCTCACAGACCAGTCATCAAGCACTTCCACCCTTCTGAGTCTTATAAAAGTCATGGCTTAGCCAGAGTTAAACAGAAAATGGGACACAACCAGCTGCAGAGAGGAGCTCCCCTCTGTTCTGATAACTGAACGCTAATCAGGATGACCAGCTGCAGAGAGAACCTACCCTCTCTGCTGAGAGCTGAACACTCATGGAGACAACTTGCCTAGCGGAGAGGAGCCTACCCTCTCTGCTAGGAGCTGAACACTGATTGGGACACATTGGGTGTGGAAAGGAGCTACCCCTGTTGGTTTCCTCTGAGCTGTTCTATTGCTCAATAAACCTCCTCTTCATCTTTCCCACCCTCCACTTGTCTGCCTACCTCATTCTTCTGGTTGCAGGACAAGAACTCAGGATGCACCAAAGGGTGAGGCTAAAAAAGCTGTAACACAAACAGGGCTGAGACATGTTCCTTGCTTGCCACATTGTGGGCAAAGAAAAGGAGAAAAGAGCTTCAGCCCTTAGGGGAACCCAGCCCTTGAGGGGAACCCTGTGGTAGCTGTTTGTGGTATACCTGGTCCAGCTGCAGCCTTACAGAGAGCTGGTGACCATACTGTACTGGATTACTTTTCATTACCTTTTTTTAAGAGAGAACTGGGTAAGGAGATTTTCTTTCATTCTGCTAAAGAAAATTGCAAGTGATATACATTGTAAAATCTGAATAAAACAAAAACAAAAACAAGTTTTCCCTGAGACACTAGATTCTGCATTCTCCACTCAAGTCTACATTATTAGTGTGCTCTGGTTTTAAGCTTTAAAAAAGTCTATAAAATGCCAAACAGGGCTGTGACTGTCTCTTAGGGAATCTGCAGTCTCTGGCATCTTCAAGCTTTCCAGCACCACAATGTTCCCCAGTGCCAGCTGTGGTAGCTGTTTGTGGTATACCTGGTCCAGCTGCAGCCTTACAGAGAGCTGGTGACCATACCAGCACCTGAAACTGCCCACTCCACTGCAGCAGCTGGAGTGTCTGACTGCACAATGTCTGGACCCCACACTCTCTCACACACCTGCTTGCCACTCCACGCCTGACTCGCCCTTGGCAGGCGTGGGACCCAGGCTGGTAACATGAACAGAGCAGAGCCTGCTAGGCCAAGTGGGCAGAATGAGCCCAGTGGGCCCGAGCAAAACTTTGGCAAAAGAGCCACCGGCCACAGAGTTTTCTGGCCAGAAAAGCGGCATCCCAAAGATCCTATAACACTTGCATAAATGTCAAGTGTAATTTGTTTATTTTCACATTTTATGCAAAAAACACAAGGTAATGTATTAATTATGGCAATAGTAATTGGCAATTAAACTCAATAATTTCTTACATTTTAATTGTAAAATAAGTAAAGTATTATAGATCTTAAATTTTTATTATTATTATTATTATTATACTTTAAGTCCTAGGGTACATGTGCATAACGTGCAGGTTTGTTACATATGTATACTTGTGCCATGTTGCTGTGCTGCAACCATCAACTCGTCAGCACCCATCAACTCGTCATTTACATCAGGTATAACTCCCAATGCAATCCCTACCCCCTCCCCCCTCCCCATGATAGGCCCCGGTGTGTGATGTTCCGCTTCCTGAGTCCAAGTGATCTCATTGTTCAGTTCCCACCTATGAGTAAGAACATGCGGTGTTTGGTTTTCTGTTCTTGTGATAGTTTGCTGAGAATGATGGTTTCCAACTGCATCCATGTCCCTACAAAGGGCACAAACTCATCCTTTTTTATGGCTGCATAGTATTCCATGGTGTATACGTGCCACATTTTCTTAATCCAGTCTGTCACTGATGAACATTTGGGTTGATTCCAAGTCTTTGCTATTGTGAATAGTGCCACAATAAACATATGTGTGCATGTGTCTTTACAGCAGCATGATTTATAATCCTTTGGGTATATACCCAGTAATGGGATATCTGGGTCATATGGTACTTCTAGTTCTAGATCCTTGAGGAATCGCCATACTGTTTTCCATAATGGTTGAACTAGTTTACAATCCCACCAACAATGTAAAAGTGTTCCTATTTCTCCACATCCTCTCCAGCACCTGTTGTTTTCTGACTTTTGAGATACCATCTCACACCAGTTAGAATAGCAATCATTAAAAAGTCAGATCTTAAATTTTTAAGCCTTGGCATTTTATTTAAAAATGTATGTTCATCATAGGCTTTGTTATCTTGCTAGTGTTTTGATAAGTCTATGACACTCTTTTGTAGATATTGAGAGAGATGTTTTTGTTTCATTTTGTTATACCATTTTTGTTTTTATTGTAAGCTCCTAACTTAAAATTTACCATCTTAACCATTTTGAAGTGTAGAGTTCAGTAGTGTTAAGTATGTATTTATATTGTTGTAAAACAGATCTCCCGAACATTTAACTATTGCAAATCTGAAACCCTATACTCATTAAATAACAGCTCCTTTTTCCCTTTCTCTCTCTCTCTTTCTCTCTATCTTTCTTTCTCTCTGTCTCTCTCTCTCCTCATCAGCAAGACCTGGTGACCATCATTGCACTTCCTATTTCTGTGAATCCTGCTACTTCAGATATCTATTTTTAGATATATGATTTGTAAATATTTTCTCCTATTCTGTAGTTTGCCTTTTACTCTGTTGATTGTGTCCATGGATGCAACAAATATTTTAAAACTTGATATAGTCCTTTTATCTATTTTTGCTTTTGCTTCCTGTGCTTCTGATATTATATCTGAGAATTTATTTCCACGTCCAGTGTTTTGAGAACTTTCCCTTATGTTTTCTTCTAGAAATTTTGTAGTTTGAGGTCTTACATTTAGGTCTTTAGTCCTTTTTATATATGGTGTAAAACAAAGGTGCAACTTTATTCTTTCGCACATGGATACCCAGCTCTTCCAACATAGTTTCTTTCCTCATTGAATAGCTTTGGCATTTTATAGACTTTTTTAAAGCTTAAAACCAGAGCACACTAATAATGTAGACTTGAGTGAAGAATGCAGAATCTAGTACTACAAATAAAATAGGAAAGACAAAAAGAGGTTGGAAAACTTGTTTTTGTTTTTGTTTTATTCAGATTTTACAATGTATATCACTTGCAATTTTCTTTAGCAGAATGAAAGAAAATCTCCTTACAGTATAAAAATATTTTTTAAAATACTAAATTATATAATAAACATAATTATAAATTCAAAGTAAATTGTATTAGATATTTTCTCTCAAGTAAAAAAAGTAATAAAATTAATCACTTAAAATCAAAATTAAATGTCCAAGAATAACTTCACTGTTAAGAGATTTTGAGCTTACAGCTGTCAGACTGTATAAAGGACTTTGATTCCTATATACACACACACAAACATGCACACATACAGATATTTTTGGTTGAAAACATAGTAAATTGTCATTTCAGTAGAAGAAATTTTGTTTGAAAATTATGAGAAATTTAATAAAAAAATGATATTTTTTTAAAAAGTGAAATGTCTTGAGATGTCACCAAACAAGTGCTCATAGAATATAAAACTTTCCTAACATCAAAGTTCAATCAATTTAAAATTTGAAAAATGTCATATATATTTTTCAGCTCTATGAGTCATGTAGTATGAGACACTGTTATTAATAATTTATGTTTTGTATCAAAGGACTTTCAAGTTGTTAAGAAATGTATAATTGTGGCCTCAAAAATCAAACCAATCACATATATTTTTAGTAACTTCTACATCTGACAAATAACTTAAATCTTATATGTAAAAATTAAATAGTTTCTATCATCATGGATAGTGCTCCAGATTTGACAAATCAAACGTCTATATATATATTGGGATTTTAAAATAAGTGCCTGATATTTTGATGTTTCCTTATTGTTTCACACTATGGCCTAAGAAATCTTAAACCTATTTTTACTCTGTTTTCTAATGTATCATCAGTGAAAGGTGTCTTAGATACAGTTTTTACAAGCTGTCAGCACATTTGCCCAAATGCTATGAACCATTTTAAGATTAGAATCATTCTTCAACTTATAAAATATATCTTTGAATTCAATGTTTTTAATTTTGAGTTTAAATAACAGATACACTTTTCCTTCAAAGTCGAACCAATTCTTCCAAATAGATAAAAGAGTTGCATAATATATGAATGTTAAAATAAAAATTTTGACAGCTTATTCAGTGATTAGTATATATAAATATTAAGAGTGATTTTAGCAAGTAAATAGATTTTTTTTTGGGGGGGGGAGGGAGATGAAGTCTCACTCTGTCACCCAGGCTGGAGTGCAATGGCCTGATCTTGGATCACTACAACCTCCGCCTCGTGGGTTCAAGCGATTCCCCTGCCTTCGCCTCCCAAGTAGCGGGGATTACAGGCATGCACCACCACCCCCAGCTAATTTTTGTATTTTTAGTAGAGACGGGGTTCGCCGTGTTAACCAGGCTGGTCTCAAATTCCTGGACTAAAGCTATCCACCCGCCTCACCCTCACAAAGTGCTGGGATTACAGGCGTGAGCCATCGCGGACCGGAATAAATCAACTAGTTCAACTTTACTATAAAACTAAAGTACGGATCAAGTATTTGCAATTTTTTTTTTTTTTAGAATTGAGATATAATGAATATAAAATATACGATGGATATGAAAGATTTAGTATGACCAAAAGAATGTAGTTTCATTTCTTTTATATAGATGGAATGTTGAAATAATATTCTTGATATATTCTTTAAAACATATTGTTAAACTTATTGCATTGTTTCTTTTTACTTTTTTAATGTGGCTGCCACAAATTGCAAAACTGGCTCATATATTTAAATTTTATTTCTATTGAATCCCAATGATCTAAACTTTTTTGTCACCAAAAACTGCTCAATCCCTGATGCCTTATTTCTACTTTCTGCTGCAAAACTACACCTCCGACTTCACTCTTCACTTTATATAGTTTTGTGCACCATTGCTGCATGACTTTCTTGAGTACTTGATTTTAATGCTCCGAAAACTGTCTCAGAGACAGTGTGGGTCTTCTCTGTCCTACTTATCCGGTGTGCATATGGAATGGCTTGTTCCTAATAATTCATTTTCAAATATCCAAAACTCTTTTTTTTCTTCCCTCCCTTTCTTTTCTCTTCTTTTCTTCACTTCTTTCTTATTTTCTGCTTTTCTCTCATTCCTCTTCTCATATTCTCTTCCTCCCTGTCCAGCTATCTTGCCTAATAATCTCCCTGACAGTTGAACCTATCTGCACACCCCTTCCGCACGTTGTCAAACAAAAATCTCAACTTAGATGACAACTTTAATCTCACAACATTTCCTAAAAAGCTTGTTAGCTTTTTTCTTGGGATGACTACTTTGCATTATTTCCTTTTTCCACTTATATAAAACTCTGTGTCATCATTTACACTTGGTAATTTTTTATATTCACACTCACACTAAAAGACTGCCTGATTAGAATACATTCTTTCCATTATAAGGAATAAACTAACTTCAATGTTTTCATCTAATTTGCTCTTTACTTTTGGCTTTGATATTATCTACAGTACCCTATTCAAGGATATCACTCATTACTTATCTCCTCAGTAATATGCGTCACCAAATTCCTCCACCTGCACACACACTTGAAAGAGATGTTTACAATACTTACTACAACTTATCTACAATTTATCTTACTACAATTTATCTAAAACTCAATCCTCAACATTCTACAAGTCTGTATCTTTCTCTAACATTCCCTTGAAATTGCACTTTCCTAAGCCATGCCCTTTCTAACATATATTCATGGACATATTTTATTATGTTAATTAATCCCCCCAGTGATTTCTTAATATCACAATCTATTTTTCTGCTTATCTCTCATGACAATCTAAATTTTATTTTGTGTATCCTCTTCCACTCCACAACTCTAAGACCTTCTCTGAATTAGATCTGTGACCTCTTTTTTTTTTAAAACCACACTCCCAAAAAAGGCATTATTATTTTTATTGTTCTTTGTATTACTTTCATTTTAGAAGTTCTGATTTCTGAGCTCAAATACTTGATTTCAGTTCAGATTCCTATTTTCAACTACAATACATTTTTGACATATCCTCTTGGATATCTTATAGACTTGTCCAAATTAAAATATTCGTTAGGAACTCTAAATTTTCCACTTTTCGTGTGTAGATACATAAGCACATATTATTTTCAAGCATTGAAGTTTAATTATTAGTGAAGATTTAAAGCAGTTACTAAATTCAGAAACAAAATGCCTATTGATCTTTCTTATAAACTTAAAATATAACTCAAATTTGACTTCTTATCTGAAAATTAATTACTTACATATTAACGCAAGCCTTCATCTTTTCTTGACTATTCTGTTTTAGTTCCCTTATTAGAATATCTGAGCCCTAACCTGTACTTACTCTACTCCTCTCTCAAATCAGCAGCTGGACTGAACTTTATAAAAACACAAACCAGATATTGATACTCTCTTGATTTAAAAAATGAAAAAAGACAAATACATATCTTCAACAAATTCTTTTTATACTTTGAAAGGGAAAAACAATGACCAAGTCCAATATAAATGATGCTGCTTAGCAATAAACCTCATTTTAGCATATTCCACTTCAAGACTTATCCTACATGTTAAAAGCTAGCAAGTCTTCCGTGTGTTATACAGTTACTTAAAAAGGTATCGAATTAATCCCCTGCATCTGATTAGTGTCTTTCAAAAATTTGATATCTGAGTGATGTTTGTAACAATGCTTGCCAAAATAGTGCAAATGAATCACAGTGCTATGTGAACTTCATTGTTGAAACAAATAAACAATATATTTTTCAGGATGGCCAGTATTTTATCTGTAAATTAATGACAAAAATGTTATTCTGATCAACTTATTGCTCAAGAAGTACTTTCCCTAAGTTTAAATGTCAAAACTTCCATGGTTTCCAAAAAGGAATTAAAATATAGAAACAATTTTAGTACCAAAATTTATGTACACTTGAATTGAAATATATACAGATAACATAAAAGCAGAAACTGAATGTGGTTAAAGGTACCAGTAGATTTTATGCAGTGTCATGTGGCTGTAAATCACTACAAATGCATCTTCCAACATTAAATGTTATGCAATATTAATTAAATGTTAGCAATCTTAGACTGAATGTCATTTATCAGAGACCCTACCTCCACATTTTTTTCTTCTTTTAAAAATCATAAAAAGCTCAGATAATTTTAGTGCAGATGGTTTCTCTAATAGTCCTCCAAAATGATATAGGCAAATCAGTAATTCATTTTTTATTTTTAGAGTGAAATTTACAGGGTGCAGAACATGTAGTGGGTGCTCAATAAATACTCGTCAAAGTAATGATTGATCATCCATGAAACCTTTAAGTTTCTAGAAAAAATAGGAGGCCAAAACAAAACAATATTCTCATTAATAATTGGCAAGTCATTATAGCAAATGATGTCTGCAATATCAATTACAGGGCATAATTTACTAGTTACTATCAATAAGAAATTATTATTGAAAAAATAGTGAGGAGGAAATAACAGTTAATGATTTGTTAATCATTATAAGTAGAAGACTATGCCTTCTAATGCTTACATATGTTTATCCAAGCATTGCAATTTTATTGAATGGCAGAATCAGATCAAAATGGTGAGAGAAAGAAGCTCATAAGTAATTATATTCCTCATAAAATCTTGCAGTAAAACGGTATTAATAACATATTTAAAAACATATTTTGCATAGTCAAATTTTAAAGATTAATGAAGTGAATAACACAAATGTGTTTTACTCGTTAGAAACATGTTTTAGAGGCTGTAGATGGTATGAAAGCATTGAGAGTTTGATATTGAAGATTTTTAAGACCCTTTCCAACATATTATTATATTTTTTCATAAATTCTGTTTCAAGAGCCGATAAGGAAAATGTAATTTAGCATACATAAAACCATGAAACATAAACTAATGATATCATAATTAAATTGAGAGAAATTTTCAATGTGAAATATTTTGGGAAAAAACGTGCTTTAGATTACTATAAATAAATTTTGCAACTGTACTAGGTGACCTCCTAATGACATGTCTTTATGATTTTATTTCAATATTTTAATGATAGATATTTTATAATGAATTATTTGGACTTAATTCTCTGTAGGAAGTCTTGAATAGTAAAAAAAAAAAAAAAAAAAAAAAAAAGAAAGAGAAAAGAAAATCCAAATAAATAATCTGCTTTCTTGTCAAACGTACAATAAGATGCACATTATATAGAACACGTCTCTGCTATACCAATTCAGTAACAAATCACAGCATTATATTGTTTTCATGTTTTCTTTTTTCTCTTCTTTCTGCTTCTTTACAGTGCATCATCTCTAAAAAATACCAAAAAAAAAAAAATTGTATTGGCAAGAAGGTATCTTTAATGAGTCTTTGTTTTGTAGTAATATTTTACATTTAAGTTTATTCATTTTCTTAAAATTTACTGATATATTTCACATATTTAAAGTAATTTAATCTTTATATAATAAAGAAAATATTCTGTGAAATAATCTGTAAAAAAATAGCAGATAATTAATAGTACCACAGATTATACTAATGACAGAAAAATTCTTTTTTGGTGCCTTTGCATACCACATTCCTCTTGTAGACAGCTTATAGAAAATTTTCTCTGCTATCTACTTTAATATCCTACATTTTATGTCATCTGCTTTGCCTCAGTGATAACAAATTTTATCTCATAGTTCACTGTGTAAAATTTTCATAAAAATTCATATGATCCCTCATGTTTTGGGCTTGTTTCACGGAGCTTAGATAGAGGTGACTCTTGAAATTCATTCAAAGTTCAAAGCAAGAAATATATTTAATAACAACTTAAAAAGTGAAGAAGTAAAATCTTCTTGATTTTTCAAAGTTGTTAATAAATTACAGGGGCAGTATAGAAAGCTTTTGCGACCTACTTTTTAAAGTGAGATACTGATGAACCATATGTTACAAGACATAACTAACACTACTGAAACTAAAGGATAATATTTCTTGTGGGATATGAAATATCTTTAAAATGATAGTGAAAAGTTTGGCTCTTTACACGAATGGAGAGGTCTATAGGAGAAACAGTGCTTCATTTAGGAGCAAAATAAGTCAATAATGTCAACCTAAATTGTTTTTAAAAATTAAATTTAAACACCAACAGTCATCATATATATAAGAAAAACTAAAAACATGAAAGAGAAAATTCAAGAAAAGCTAAGAACTTAAGGGAAGACAAGAAGAAGAAAAATAAGAAGAGGCTATCTTAAACAGAGAAACTTTGGAAGTAATTCAACAAAAACAATAGTGTGTTAGTCAGGGTTTTCTCAGAGGGACACAACAAATACGATATATATATTATTAGATTGTGCCCACCAGATTGTGCCCACCAGTTAATGGTGGATCTGCCTTCCCCAACCCACTGACTCAAATGTTAATCTCTTTTGGCAATACCCACACAGACACACCCACAATTAATTCTTTGTATCCTTCATTCCAATAAAGTTGACACTCAGTATTAACCATTCCAAATTGTAAAGAAGAAAAAGAGGAGGAGGAGGAGAGAAGAGTGAGGAGGAGGAGAGAGGAAAAGAAAAGAAGAGAAAAAGGAAGAAGAAAGAAAACGGAGGAGCAGGAGAAAGGTAGGAGGGACAAAGAAAACATGTATTGGCAATAAAAGTTATGATATATACAATGATAAATGCTGTAAGAGGACTAGAATATAAACTTTAATACATTTCTCAGAGGACAGAGCAAATTGACAAAATATTTGAGAAAACATATAACATAGAATACATGGAAGAGGTTAAAATAGAGATCCTGAAAAAAAATGAAGGTATGGATAGGGAGAAAATTATCACAGAAGTAGTAGCACTGAAGAAAATGTAAGCTTTTAAAATGATGGTGATGATACTGTGCCAATCAGAATGAAGGAAGAAGATACCAATCTAGATATGTCAGATCAATTATCATTTTGGAGAAATAATAAAAAGAAACATTGGAGAATCTGTAAAGAAAGAAGAATCTGGCTTCAACCTACCGATGAGAAATGTTATGTGTGCCATAGAAAAATAAGCAAAATATCTTTATACTACAGAAAAAAAATTTTGAACCTAGACATCAATGCTGCACAAACTATGAAGGAAAAGTAATAGCAGTTTTTTAGGTATGAAGGAACTAGAAAATTTGTTAAAATATTCATCTTTTCTGCAGGAATTTTTATAGTACCTCAAAAGAAAAAAAATTTAAAAAACTCAAGACAAAGTGGGAATTGAAAGGCCTCTATGAGTTGACCTAAAATAGAAATGTTATAATCCATACAATAATATTAAGCAAGCAATCATTCCAAAATAGATAAACCTTGTGGGGTATCACAGATTACTTTTAAAATGAGAGGGAAAGTTTTGCTTTTTACATCAGTGGGGTGATCTACAGGAGAAACAGTCCTCTCATTCAAGAAAATATAAGTCAATAACATCAACGTAAATAATTGTTTTTAAAATTTAAATTTAAACATCATCAGTCATCAAATATATGACAAAAACTGAAAGCACTAAAAGAAAAAAATCAAGATTAACTAACAACTTTATTAGAAAACAAGAAGAAAAAGAAGGAAAGTTCTCTCTTTGGAAAAACCCACCTGGGATAAATACAGTATAACAATGGATAGTATTCATGAGAGGATATAATGATATAAACATATTATAATTCTGACAGAAAAGTAATGCAATTAATACACCAGAAAAAAGATCAGTTGTTTTATAAGTCACATGATTAAAATATAAAATTGACTCAAATATTACATGGATTTTAATAACTACTAAAGAATAGAAAATAGTTCATTAGACTGACACTGACTACATTCTCATACAAATAGCACAGGAAACATGACATTTTACATGGCCTTGACAAATGTTTGCATAACCAATATATTATAGTAATTGTTTCATTTTGATGTTAACACTTAGGTGCCACCAATAAATAAATAAATGCTTAAATAAAACTACAATACAAAACGTAAAATTAAATCAACAGATGATATATTTGGGGATATAGACTAGGAGAATCATGATGAATGGGAAAGTACAGGCATTAATGTTTTCCGTTCACATAATTAGCAAATATTGTCAAAGTTGAGACCTCCAAATAAAGGCAAATAATAAAATTGTAAGATTGAAATGTAACCAACGGGTGATATTTGCTCTGAAATATTAGGACAAGTGAGAAAGAAACAAAATCAAGAATAGCAAAAGAACACTGAATACTCGCTTTTCCTTCTATGGAGAAATAGGTATCATCTAAAGTTGATAGATAAATACATTCTTGAATAAATACACAACTTAAATATTTCTGGGCCATCTTCATATAAATCCAAATGAGAAATTAAAAAAAAATGTATCTTTAAAATATTCATAGAAGGGGGGATGTTTGAGATTATAGTATCCTGTAGTATTTAATTTTGTTTTAAATACTTTAATGTTTTTAACTCAAAGAAACTTATTTATTGGATTAATTAAATAACACAAAGATATGCTCTTTGCCTTGTGGTAGAAAGAAAATCCAAATCCTGAAGTTTTATTTTAAGAAAATCCTTCAGTTGTGTGGTACAATTTGAAATACCAACCACAAATAATTAATTATTCTTGGGATAATAGGGAATGTGGGCAAAAGGAGGCTCCCAATACTCTTAAACAAATGAAATGAAAGAATGTATAAAATGTGATCTGTAATCTTAGAGACACATATTTAGCTTAATTTGCCTTTGAATTAAAAGAAGCAAATGTATTTTATTTCTACTACATAAAAACGTTAATTTAAGTCAGTAGATATATGTGCCATTTTGGTACTGTCAATTCACAAAGATTATAATAAAATAGGTTTTTTTATTTCAACTTTTATTTTAGATATGGGGTATATATGCAGGATTTTTACCTGGGAATATTGTGTGATGCTGAGGTTTGGAGTATCAATTCCTCACCCAGGTAGTGAGTATAGCACCTGATAGGCAGTTTTTAAAAAATCAATTAGTCTATACATTATTTTATTTGAAGGACATTTAAAAATTTTTGTAAACATCCAGTAATAGGATTGCTGGGTCAAATGGTAGTTCTGTTTTCGGCTCTTTGAGGAATCCCCACACTACTTTCCACAATGGGTAAACTAATTTACACTCCCACCAACAGTATATAAGCATTACATTTTCTCAGCAACTAAGACAGCATCTGTTATTTTTTGACTTTTTAAAAACAGCCATTCTGAACGGTGTGAGATGGAATCACATAGTGGTTTTAATTTGTATTTTTCTAATGATCAGTGATGTTGAAATTCTTTTCAACTGCATATATGTCTTCTTTTGACAAGTGTCAGTTCATGTCTTTTGCCCACTTTTTAATGGGGTTTTTTGTTTGTTTCTTATAAATTTAAGTCCCTTATTCATGCTGGATATTAGACCTTTGCCAAGTGAAGAGTTTGCAAATATTTTCTATTATTTTGTAGGTTTTCTGTGTACTCTATTGATAGTTTCTATTGTTATGCAGACGCTCTTTAGTTTAATTAGATCCCATTTGCCAATTTTTACTTTTGTTAAAATTGCTTTTGACATCTTTGTCATAAAATCTTTGCCAGTTCCTATGTCAGAATAATGTTGTCTAAGCGTCTTCCAGGGTTTTGATAGTTTGGGGTTTTACATTTAAGTCTTTATTCTATCTTGAGTTGATGTTTGTATATGTGTAAGGAAGGGATTCAATTTCAGTCTTCTGCATGAAGCTGGCAAATTATCCCAGCATCATTATGGAACAGGGAGTCCTTTCCCCATTGCTTGTTTTCATTAGCTTTGTCAAAAATCAGATGGTTGTAGGTGTGTGACCTTATTTCTGCACTTGCAATTCAGTTCCATTGGTCTATGTGTCTGTTTTTGTACCAGTACCATGCTGTTTTGGTTACTGTAGCCATATAGTGTAGTTTGAAGCCAGGTAGCATGATGCTTTCTGCTTTTTTCCTTTTTCTTAGGATTGCCTTGGCTATTCAAACTTTTGTGGTTTCATATAAATTTATTTTATTTTTTTCTAATTCTGTGAAGAATATCATTGGTGGTTTAATAGGAATAGCATTGAATCTGTACATTGCTTTGGACAGTATGTCCATTTAAGTAATATTGATTCTTCCTGCCCATGAGCATGTAATATTTTCCCATTTGTTTGTGTCATCTCTGAGTTCCTTGAGCAGTGTTTAGTAATTCTCATTGTGGAGATCTTTCACCTTCCTGGTTAGCTGTATCTTAGGTATTTTATTCTTTTTGTGGCAGTTGTGAATGGGATTGCATTCCTGATTTGGTTCTTGGTTTGGCTGTTGTTGGTGTATAGGAATGCTAGTGAGTTTTACATGTTGATTTTGTATCATGAAATTTTGCTGAAGTTATTTAACAGCTAAAGGAGTTTCAGGGCCGAAACTGTGGGGTTCACTAGATATAGGATCATGTTGTCTGCAAACAGATACAATCCTCTTTTCCTATTTGGATATCCTTTATTTCTTTCTCTTGCCTGACTGTTCTGGTCAGGACATCAAATACTATGTTGAATAGAAGTGGTAAAACGGCTTCAGTGCTTTGTGCCAGTTTTCATTGGAAATACTTCCAGCCTTTGCCTGTTCAATATGTTGTTGATTGTGGGTTTATCACCATATATCACTCTTATTATTTTGAGGTATATTTCTTCAATAACTAGTTTGAAGAGAGTTTTTAACATAAAGGAATGTTAAATTTTATCAAAATATTTTTCTGCATTGGTTGAGATGATCATGTGTTTTTTGTCCTTAGTTATGTTTATGTGTTAAATCACATTTATTGATTTGCATGTGCTGAACCAACCTTACATCCCAGAGATAAAGCATACTTGATCATGGTGAATTAGCTTTTTGATTAAGAGATGATTTTCTTGTGAAGTATTTTGCAGGGGTTTTCTGTGTTTCCTGAATTTGAATGTTGGCTTCTCTAGCTAGGTTGGGGAAGTTCTAATGGGTCATATACTGAAATAAGTTTTCCAAGTTGCTTCCATTTTTCCTGTATCTTTCAGGGATGCCAATGAGTCATATATTTAGTTTCTTTACGTAATCCCATGTTTCTCAGAAGTTCTGTTCATTCCCTTTTATTCTTTTCTTGTTATTGTTGTCTCACGGTTTTATGATAGAAAGCCACTCTTCAAGCTCTGAGATTCTTTCCCCAGCTTGATCTATTCTACCATTGATAATCACAATTGCATTATTAAATTATCCCGTGTGATTTTCAGCTCTATCAGGTCGGTTATATTTTTTTCTGTACTATTTTGCCTGTCAAGCTCTTGTATCATTTTATTGTGATTCTCGGCTTTCTTGGATTGGGTTTCAATATTCTCCTGAACTTCCATGATCTTCATTTCTATCCATAGTCTGAATTCTATTTCTGTCATTTCAGTCATCTCAGCCAGACCAAGAAACCTTGGTAGAGAACTAGTGTGTCATTTGGAGGAAAGAAGACACTCTCACTTTTTAAACTGTCAGAGTTATTGCACTGGTTCCTTCTCATCTTTGTAGATTGAGGTTCCTTCAGTCTTTCAAGTTGTTGTCCTTTGTATGCTTTTTTTTTTCTTTTATTCTATTTGATGACCTGAGGGTTTGATTGTGGCACAAAGTGAGTTCAGTCGACTGGCTTTGTTTCTGGAAGATTTGAGGGGGCCAAGCCTCAATTTATGATTCCTGGACTGTGTACTGTATGCTTTGGGACTGATATTGGGCCCCAACATCATTCTATGGCTTCTTGAGGAGCTGTAATGGAAGGGCTGAGGAGTTTCCAGACTGTTGCTCACAGTACTCCAATGGGTAGTGCCAAGCAAAGCACTTTGCAGTTTGTTGGCAACTGGTTCTGCCCTTGTTTGCATATGCCAGCAGCTTCAGTAGTGGCAATTAAATAAAATCTAAAACTAGAATATTATAAAATCTAAGACTAGAACATTATAAAACAAAAAAATTCATACTAGGTTAAGTGATTTAACTTTTATCCATTTGTTAATATAGACAGTTCACTTTTTAAGGAGAGTAACTTGAACCTTATTGGAATTAGGGATATCATGTTTTTGTAATATATCAGAAGAATATATTATACAATTATTATTCAAAAGTATGACTTAAATTAACTTTCCTCAACAAAACCATTTTTCTTGTTTGTATAGCCTAGAGTTAAATAATGTATATGGGTATATTCTATGCCCAGGTAAATCTTATATATGTGTGTATATTCATTTCAAATTTAAACCTTTTTATTATTTTCACCAGAAATATACTGCTCAATATGACAGCCTGGTAGGATATGTAGGTTAATTTATTCTTTTGGTGTATATTATATATTAGAAAATCACTCTTGCCACAGAATTACAGTAAGAAGTTTACAGTAAGAAGAAATAATATATACCAAACTTTTCTGCATATAAATTTAAACTAAAACATCTCTGATGACACAAAATTCTCTGTTCTTTTTGAATGTTTTTTGCTTTGTATTCTTCAGATGAGCTGTAAATGATTGCTTTTTAGGGACAAAAAGCACACCTTTATTTCTGGCTGACTTCACTTACAAAGGGAATTTAATTGTGGTCTATAATATACACACTTCTGAAATTAAGAGCTAAGAGAGAAGATTTGGAATGCTTCCCAACATGAAGAAATGATAAATGTTTGAGGAGATAGATACTCCAATTAACCTGTTTTGATCACTAGACATTGTGTTCTTGTATTCAAACATTGTATGTGCCCTGTAAATATGTACAATTATTGTGTATTAATAATTATTTAAAATAAAAGAGTTTGGTCCATTCTTAGGGTATATTAGCACTTGGGAGCTGACCACTCATTTTATGGTTAGCCATAGATTTCGTGCTGAGCTAGTGCAAATTTTGTGAAGAGAAGGAGACATTATAGTGTCCTTTTTCTCAGAGTCACCATCTGTTTCTCCTTTCTCCCAAATGCCACTTGCTCTTCTGCCAGGAAGAGACACATTCATCCTCCTCTGAGACATACTCTCATCAAGCAATCCAGATTCTCTTTGCTATGACATTTCCACCCACACCATTAGCATGTAAGGGCTTGCAGTTAGGAGTCAGGAATGGAAAAGATCACTTAGAAAAAGACTAAATGCTTAATGGACTAAAAATGGAAAAAGAAAAGAAATGCAATAGGGAAATTTTGAAGCTAAAATTATGTGATTATTCATGAGGGTCATACTCTTCTTCATAAATTAAGTGGAAGGAAGAGAAGAAGTCTTAGGGATATAGGATTTAATGACTATACTAAGTGGAAGGAAGAGAAGAAGGCTTAGGGATATAGGATTTAATGATTATACTTTAGAGTACCCTAAAGAATCAGAGAGAAAATTGCTAAGCTGCAGAGATACCAGGTGCTAGCCTTTAGAAAATTTAAAAGTGAAGGATATCTACTTTGCAGGGATTAAATAAAACAATGATAGTTGTTTCAAATAAATTGATAGAGTATAATCTAGTAATGATGTACTCCAGTTATTATATTAAGAATTTATAGTTGATCTGGTAGATAATTTTTACAACTTCAAAAGATGTAAGTGTAAGAGACATACAAGATAGCAAACAGCATACAAATAACCAAAAATAAAAATAGGCTCTAAGGTAATTTTGGTCACTGATTTTACTAAAGTCGTAACATCATGTATATATTCTTTTTCTCAGCAGTTATTCTGGACTCTTTTCAGAGCATTTGTTAAGACTTTTTATAGCAGTCTGTGACTGAACATTTTTAGATTTGAGCAACCCACCATGATACGATTTTGACAGAAGAAGTCTACTAAAGGATGATTACAATTTCAGATAAAGAAATATGAAACATAGAACAGTGAAAGCTTACTCTATAAGTGTATGTAACTCCCATTTTACATTCAGCTCAAGGAGGATGGCTTATTTTCTCTTTTATAATCTACTGAAAGTACAGCTGTCAAAACAAAGGAAAAGTTATGACAGACTAACCCACACAGATCCTAAATGGATAGTTATAAAAGTGACTTTAGAGTTGTGTTACTCTCTCATGTGATTGTATATTCCCTGTTTCACCTAATAGGTTAGGGTTGAAACACATCCACTGAACAATAACAATATATTTGAAATACATATCTAGTTAAATAATTTTTAGAACTCTTTACCACTGCTTTTCAGCAGCAACAAAAAACCTTTCTTTTTAATCCTCTAGTTTTCCACAAACATTGAAAGAAAATATTCCACTGTGAGTCATCTTAATACGTTTTCAACAAAGGAAGCTCCAGGGGCAGCCTATTTATGCTTTTATTTTCTAAAGGGGCATCACTAAGTATCTGGAAAGATCAACTGAACTGTCTGGAATATACAATTTGGCAGATGTTCTTTCTTGCACAGGGTAATTCTGCTGTTTGAAAAATCAGAATGAATGAATACTATTTATTTGAAAGTCAAAGGCCACAGTAGAATGGGAACATACACATGAAAAATAATCAGTAGCTAACATAAACACTCACATGCATACCCCAAAGTAGATAGCATGTATATGAAAGAAATCTCTTCACATCAGAACTTTCCTTGTTTTAATTTGTGAGAATTATAACACAAGTAAGTTCGAATGCCTCAGAATCAGTAGCATGCTGGAGAAATTTTAAAACTGACTTTTAAAAATTATGGAATATGTATGATTTTGTGTAATTTCAGATATTAAATATATGAACCACCAAAGTCTGAATAATAATAAAATATGTAATTATTTTTCAAGAATACCACTTAATTGATTATCTCTCATAGAAGGCTTATATTACTTTTTGTCTAACACTTGCATCCTTAACCAAATTATGGATGTGTTTTATGAATGAATATAATTCTAAGATAAACAGAGCTTGATGATTTTCTTTAACATTAAAAAGTAAGGCAAAAGTGTAACAATAAAGATTCACCTTTGTATGATACTTATTTTTCAATTATGTCAGTCACTTCTTTCTAAAATTGTTTAAGTTTTCAAAAATTGGAAGAATAATTTCTGAATTTATTTGTGTGGTATTCACACTGTGATAACTACCGATATGACACATGTTAAAGTTACATTTGCTTTGTTCATATTTTACCTTTACTCTCTTAAGTCTAGGCGAGACATGAGTACTAAATCATATCCCAGTTCTTAGCTTGTTCTGATGTCCACGTTTTAAAAACTCTTACCCTGGACAACTGAAGCTACCAATGCAGTGTTATTAAAAGAGTATGAGAGAAATTTGCCAGCATTAAGATATTTCCACCTGATAAACACATCATGTAAATAACTTAATGCATGTAAATAATGGTAAAACTTTTAAAAATAGTGAGTTTTTAGTATTATTGCCTCTGTTTTAAATATAATTTAATTTTAAACTATGTAACCTGCTTTTTAATAATGGCTGTTTCACAACTGACTGATGAGATTTCAGAAAATTTAACAATTGACTATTTTGGTGTATTTGAAGCCAGCACCATCACACCACTGGGCAGAAAACATGTGATTACTTTTATTGATTGATTGATTATAGAGATTCAAGGATTTTCTTCTACTGGATAACCTGAAAAGTGACGAATGACAACTGAGATCTGTACATGTGTTGTTCTTTCTCAAATAATTCCTGAGTCTCATGAAAATTTTGTCATTCATTGGCTTGAGCAATGTCCACATTGATGAAGAGTGAGCTCAGCTCCATACACACATAAAAACTATTAGATCGTTATCTTTTTAAAACAGTCTCTTGTTGTTCTTACTAACAATCTCTGTATTTCTGATACTTCAAAAGAGGTTGTACATGAGCTATCCATGACTGTCCTTAAGAAGAATTATTATTTAATAGTAATTTTTAAATATTAGTAACATTAAAAATCAATATTGGGTCTTACAATCAGTGGTTTTTCTATTTAATAGACAAAAATATAGTATGTTGCATTCTTTATTTTATTTGAAGTTTTTCACACCTTTACTTTCAATTTCTTCCAGTTCCTTGTGCTACTCTGCTTGATAGCATATATGTTCACAGTGGCCCCACTTAAGGTAGGTCCTTTTACACTGAGAGAAAAGAATTCTAAGTTTATTTGAGGGAAGGGGTCTGTTTCCTTCGCATTTAAGACATTTTAACACACTGTATTCACCACCCTACTGCTACCATTAAGTATAAAAATCAAATTATCTCTCTTTCTCTCCTCTATTTTATTTTAGATGAACAAGTGAGACAATTTCATTAGGGTGCCAGTTTTTATACTGCCTAATGAAAACCTGCAGGTGTTTACTTGCATATATTTGCATATTTCATGAATTACCATTACTATATTATTTTACTCTTTTTCCTTTCTTTGTGTTTTTCTGTAGTTTTTCCCACCAATCTCTTAACATACTCAAATTGTTTATTTTTCAAACTTTCTTGAGTTTGGTGAATGAATGAACCTATAGAGGTAAATTTTTATTTGCATCCCACAAATTTTTATGTGTAATTATTTGTTTGTATTAATTGGTAAATGTTTTATAATTCTATTTTACTCATGAGCTATTAAAATTATATTTTATAAGTTCCACATGTAGGATTTTAAATATGATAGCCACTTACTTTTAATAAATGAAGTTAAATATCTTTACATTTATTTTGATTAGTGCAATATTCATATATATATTTTGTTTCAGGTCTTCTATTTGGTTTATTTTTTTTCTATACTTATTTTCATTCAACTATTATTTTAGATGTGGGTTTGTTACCTGGGTATATTGTGTGATGGTGAGTTACAAATGATCCCATCACCCAGTTACTAAGCATAGTACCTGAATGGTAGGTTTGGGTTACAATTGATCCTGTCACCCAGGTACTGAGCATAGCATCCAATAGTTAGTTTTTCAACCCTACCTCCACTCTTTTCCTCTCCATTCTAGTAATCTCCAGTGACTATTGTTCCCACCTTTATGTCCATGAGTATCCGATGTTAAGCTCACACTTTTACACAAGAACATGTAGCATGAGGTATTCTCTTTACACCTTAATTTACTTAAGATAAGAGCTTCCAACTGCATTTGTGTCACTGCAAAAAATAACACAATTTCATTCATTTTTATGACTTCGTGGTATTCCATGATGTATATGTACCACATTTTCTTTATCCAATCCATCGTTGAAGGGCACCTGCATTGATTTCATGTCTTTGTAATTATGATTGGTGCTGTGATGAACATACAAGTGCTTGTGTCTTTTTGGCACAACTATTTGTTCTCTTCTAGATATATACTCAGTAATGAGATTGCTGGGTCAAATGGTAGTTTTGTTTTAAGTTCTTTGAGAAATCTACAAACTGCTTTCCACAGTGTCTGAACTAATTTACATTCCCTCCAAGGGACTATAAGTGTTCCCTTTTCTCCACAGTCTTGCCAGTATCCGATTTTTGTTGCTGTTGTTGTTGTTGTTGTTTCTTTAATTAGAGCCATTCTGACTGGTATGAGATGATATCTCCTGGTGATTTTGATTTGCAATTTCCTGATAATTAGTGATCTGGGGCATTTTTAATATACTTATTGGCCACTTGTATATATATGTATATATATACACATATATATTTAGAAGTGTCTATTCAAGTCTTTTGCCCTCTTTTTAATGAGATTACATATTGTTTGCTTGTATAATTAAGCAGCATATAGATTCAGGATATTAGACTTTTGTTGGATACATACTTTGTGAATATTTTCTTCCATTCTGTAGGTCATCTGTTTACTCTCTTGATAGTGTCATTTGCTGTGCAGGAGCTCTTTAGTTTAATTAGGTCTCACTTGTCAATATTTGTTTTTCTTGTAATTGCTTTTGAGGACTTAGTAATAAATTTCTTTCCCAAGGTCAATGACCAAAATAGTGTTTTCTGTTTTTTGTTCTAAAATTCTTGTAGTTGAGGTCTTACATCTAAATCTTTAATCCATCTTGAGTTAATTTTCATATATGGTGAAAGATAGGGGTGCAGTTTTATGTTCTGCATGTGGCTAGCCATCTGACTCAGCACCATTTAATGAATATGGAGACTTTTCCCCATTGATTATTTTTATTGAATATCAGATGGTTTTAGTGGTGCAGGGTTATTTTGGGGTTCTTTATTCTGTTACATTGGTTTATGTGTCTGTTTTTGTACCAGTACCATGCTGTTTTGGCTACTTTAGCCTTACAGCATAGTTTGAAGTCTAGTAATATGATGCCTCCGGCTTTGTTCTTTGTTTTTACTACTGCTTTGCTATTTGAGCTCTTTTTTGGTTCCATATGAATTTTAGAATACTTTTTTTTCCCTAGTCCTGAAAAAAATAATTTTGGTCATTTGATAGGAGTAATGTTGAGTATGTATGTTGTGTGTGTGTGTGGCTATTGTAAATTAGATTTGGGTACATTGATACATTGATTTTGTTTGCTGAAACTTTACTCAAGTCATTTGTCAGATCCAGGAAACTTTTGGCAGAGTCTTTAGGATTTCCTAATGATAGATATATATTCTATAAAGAGAAATCATTTGCTACATTTTTTTTTTTTTTTTTTTCCTTTTTGGATGCCTTGTTTTTTCTCTTACCTGTTTGCTTTGGCTGGAACTCCCAGTCCTTTGTTGAATAGGAGTGGTGAGAGTGCAAATTCTTGTCTTGTTCTAGTTTTCAAGGGGAATGCTTTCAGTTTTTGCACATTTAGTATGACACTGGTTTTGGGTTGGTCATAGATGTCTCTTATTGTTTTTAAGGTATGCTCCCTGAATGCCTAGTTGTTTGAGTGTTTTTATCATTAAGGGATGTTGCATTTTATAAAGAGTTTTTTTCCTTGACTATTAAGATAATTATAATGTCTTTGTTTTTAATTCTGTTTCAGTGGTGAATCGCATTTATTGATTTGCATATATTGAATCAATCTTGCTTCCCAAGAAGGAAGACTACTTAATCATGGTGAATTAACCTTTTGATGTTCTGTGGGATTTGGTGTGTCAACATTTTCTTGAGGATTTTTGCATCTATGTTCATTAGATATATTGTCCTGTAGTTTACCTTTTTCATTGTGTCTTTGCCAGGTTTTGATAGCAGGATGTTGCTATTTTCATAGAATGAGTTAGAGAGAGAGTTCTCCTTTATTTATTTATTTATTTATTTTTTGGAATAGTGTCAGTAGAATGGGTACCACCTCTTTTTTGTACCTCTGCTAGAATTCAGCTGGTCTGTGACTTTGGGTAGGATTTTATTACTGATTCAATCTCAGAACTTTGTGTTGGTTTGTTTAGGGTTTCAATTTCTTCCTGATTCAACCTTGGGAAATTGTGCATTTCAAGAAATACACCCATTTTCTTTAGATTTTCTAGTTTGTGTTCTTTGAGATATTCATAATATTTTTAAAGGCTCTTTTGCATTTCTGTGGGATCAGTTGAAACGTCACCTTTGTTCTTTCTGACTAGTTGTTTGGATCTTCTCTCTTTTTCTGGCTGTTAATCTAACTAGCAGTCTAATGATTTGTTTTTTCTTTCAAAAAATTACTTTTGGTTTTGTTGATTCTTGGTATGGATTTGAGGGGTCTCAATTTCATACAGCTATGCTCCAATAATGGTCATTTCTTTTACTCAGTTAACTTTGTTCTTGTTTTTCTATTATCCCAGATGTGATATTAGATAGTTAATTTGAGATCTTTCTAATTTTTTGACATGAGTGTTTAGCACTGTAAACGTTCCTCTTAACACTATTTTTGCTGCATCCCAGAGATTTTGGCATGTTGTGTCTCTGTTTTCAATTTTTTCAAAGATTTTTTTTATTTTTGTCTTAATTTTATTGTTTACTCAAAATTCATTCAGGAGGAAGTTGCTTAATTTCTAGGAATTGAGTGGTGTTAAGATATCTTCCTGGTATGAACTTCTGTTTTCATTTTATTATGCTCTGGGAATATGGTTGATATGATTTCATTTTTTAAACAATTTATTGAGACTCATTTTATCATCAAAGATGTGTCTGATCTTGAAGTATGTTTCCTGTGCAGATAAAAATAATGTATATTCTGCAGCTGATGGGTGGAGAATTCTGTAGATGTCTATTAGGTGCAATGAGTCTAGTGTTGAATATAAGTGCAGAATTTCTTCGTTAGTTTTCTGCCTTGATGATTCGTTTAGTGCTATCAGAAGGGTGTTGAAGTCCCCATTTATTATTGGGTTTTTGTGTAAGTCATTTACTAGGTCTACAATTACTTGTTTTGTGAATCTGATTGTTCCAATGTTGAGTTTACATATATTTCAAATATTTAAATCTTCTCTTTGAATTGAGCCCTTTTTCATTATGTTTTTCCCTTCTTTATTCTTTTTTACTTTCGTTGGCATAAAGTCTTTTTGTTCTGTTTTTGTTTTGAGATGGAGTCTCACTCTTTCTCCCAGGCTGGAGTGCAGTGGCACGATCTCAGCCCACTGCAACCTCTGCCTCCTGGGTTCAAGTGATTCTCTTCCCTCAGCCTCCTGAGTAGCTGGGATTACAGGCATCTACCTGCCAGCATGCCTATCTAATTTTTGTATTTTTAGTAGAGACAGTGTTTCGCCATGTTGGCCAGACTGGTCTCCAACCCCCGACCTCAAGTGATTCACACTTTGGGAAGTCTGTCTTATCTAATGTAAGAATAGTGACCCCATCTCTTTTTTTACTTTCTGTTCACATGATAGATCTTTCTCCAACTCTTTACTTTGAGCCCATTGGTAACATTACATGTGAAAAAGGTCTATTGAACACAGTAGACAGTTCTTGTTTATTTAATCTAACTTGTCATGCTGTGCCTTTTAAGTGGGTAGTTAAGACTACTTACATTCAAGGTTAATATTAGTATATGAAGTTTTGATCCTGTTTCCATGTTGTTAGCTGGTTGTTTTGTAGGGTCTATTGTGTGATTGTTTTGTAGGGTCTGCAAGCTGTATACTTAAGTGTGTTGTGGTAGCAGGTATTGTTCTTTTGTTTCCATTTATAAAACTCCTTTTAAGATCACTTGTAAGTTTGGTCTACTTGTAACAAATACATTTAGTGCTTGTTTTTCTAGAAAATATTTTATTTCTCCTTACTTATAAAGCTGAATTTGGTGGAATATGAAATTCATGATTGTAATTTCTTTTTTTTTTTTTAAAGAACGCTAAAAATAAGCCCCCGATCTCTCATGACTTGTAAGGCATTTGCTGAGAAGTCTGTTCTTAGCTTGATGGGGTTTTCTTTGTATGAAATATGACCTCTTTCTCTAACTAGTTTTAGTATTTTTTCTTTAGCATTGACTTTGGACAGTCTGGTGACAACATGACTTGATGTTTGTTCTGTGTATCTCTCAGGTGTTTTCTGGATTTTTTGTATCTGGATGTCTATCTCTCTAGCATTATTAGTACATTTTTCTTAAATTATTCCCTGAAAAATTTTTTCCAAGTTGTTAACTTTTTCTCCTTCTATCTCATAAATGACAGTAAGTCATAGGTTTGCCTTTTTTACATAATCTCGAATTTCTTGAAGACTTTCTTTCTTTTTTAAAATTCTTTTTTCTTTTCTTTCTTTTCTTTTTTTTTTTAACTGTTTAGCTCAAAAGGTGAATCTTTAAGCTCTGAAATTCTTTCCTCTGCTTGGTCCAGAGTATTAGTAAAGCTTTCAATTGTATTTTGAAGTCCCTTAAGTGATTTCTTTTTAATTCCTTCATTTGCTGGATTGCTTTAGAAAGTTTCTATGATTTTAAACCTGTCTTGGACCAGTGTGTATTCCACTAATCAGCCCATTGTCTGAGGCAACAAAGTGTTTCTGCCAGTAAACAAGGATCAAGTATATACCTAGCCACATTGGCTGCAGCTGCCTACAGGTGTCATCTTCTGAATTGCAGGCCAAACTGCACAGCCCAATATAAAACCTGACAAAACAAGTTCATAGGGCTATAGAAACAAAGCCAAAAGACTTTATCCAGCAACTTCTACAGTTGCATCTCTAGGGAGAGGAGAGGGGAGAAGAAAAGTACAATAATATAATAGGGAAGGAAAGAAAAATCAAAAAATATTACCCACATGAAAATAATTACAAAAGTTAGAAGTCCCAGCATTTCCAGATGAGAAGGAACTAGCACAAGAATTCTGGAACTATGAATGAAGTGAAACCATCAAAGAACCACATTGGTTCTCCAATAATGGTCTCTAACCAAAATGGAAACTGAGAAATGACATAAAATATTCAAAGCATGGATTGCAAGGAAGCTCAATGAGCTCCATCTGCAAGTTGAGGAGCAAGGAAGTCAGTAGTGGATCTGTCTGAGTCCCAAATTCTCAAAAGTGGGGAAGCTGACAATATAGCCTTCAGTCTGTGGCCAAAGGTCCAAGAACCCCTGGCAAACCATGTGGTGTAAGTCCAAGAGTCCAACAGCCAAAGAACTTGGAGTCTGATCTTGGAGGGTGGCAGGAAGCATCCAGCACAGAAGAAAGATGGAGGCTGGAAGACTCAGAAAGTCTGCTCATTCCACCTTCTTCTGCTTGCTTCTTCTAGCAGCTCCGGCAGCCGAAAAGATGGTGCCCACCAAGATTAAGGGTGGGTCTGCCTCGCCCACTCCACTGACTAAAATGTTAATCTCCTTCAACAACAGCCTCACGGACATGCCCAGGAACAATACCTTCAATCCAATAAAGTTGACACTCAATATTAACCATCACAGCATGACTCATAGAATTTACATTATATTTTGGGTTAAAACACAATACTTAACTTGTTGCTCAAATGTTTCTAGCTTTATCTGTTGGTAGTTTTTTCATCTGGTTTTTGTGTCCCCTTGACATAATGCTTTCATTATGTTGCATGTGTGTGTTGAGAATTTTCTTACTTTCTGTCAGTATCATATGCTGCAAGCTAATTTTGTATATTTTCTGTTTCAATACTAGATTTGGCCAATTCTCCTGATTTTTCTTATGGAAAATATTATTAAAAAGTATGATAAGGCCATTGGCTGTACTTGTTACTACTAGGATGTCATTGCTTCCTGTCCTGTGACCAAACAGAAAAAAATATATATATGTATGTACTAACACTTTTATAAGCATATAATCACAACTACTTCTACTTGTCTCTAAGTGTTTGTATATGATGCTACGTGGGTTCATCTGATGTCCCTAAACCCTAATCCATTGCCACACAGATCTTTCTATCCTCTTCCATTTGATTATCTGTAAACTCCCATTCCAACATTGAAAAACCTTGTTCACACCATCCACCATTCTTGAATCTAAGCATTCATTTCCAATATACATGTATTGTATCAAAATTGTTCATCGTTACCCTGTGTGACACAACTTTGTCAATTAGAAGTCAGTTCTTATGTAAGGTTTTTATTTGCCATTAGATTTACAGCCTACTCATTTCCAAAGTTATTTAGGTTAGCACCTATTTATCCTACCACCTTTAGTTACATACAGTTAGAATGATTTGTTACATTTTTCATTACATCCTGTGTCCTCCCAATTTCTTAAACTTTTTTTGATGAATACATTGATTCACACTTTTTTGCTGTAATATTCCATTTATTTTGACAAATGCATAAGTTCATGTATCTACTATTAGAGTAAATTGCAAATAGGTTCATCTCTAAAAACTCATGGATTTTTATTTATATTTAATGCTTTATTACCAATTACTTTAATTTTCCTTTTGTTCAAGAATCTTGGTTCACTATTGTGGAGACTTGTGTCTTGTAACCAATTTCTAAACACAGTCTAGATCCTGTTGCTTTTTTCATGATTTTATGTCCAGAATAATTGACTGATGTCTTATATGCAAACGACACTGATATCTATATCCACATGTGTATCTATCTATTTAGCTATGTATCAAGTGAGCTTATGTTTTTATTGACAAAGACAAAAAATACAAAAAGATAATACAAAATGTTATATAGTGATAAAATCTGTGAGAAAACAATAGAACAGAGGAAGGTGATAAAAAGTGATAAAGGCAGCTGCTATATTAAATACTGTGGTGAGGAAAGCCTTGAGTAAGTAATATTTGATGGAATAATTTATTATAACGCCCACTAACATCATTCTTAGGCAGAAGAATCAGTAAGAACATATGTTCTGAGTCAGAACTATGTTGACTATATTTAAGAAGTCACAAGGAGGATATCTGCTGAAGCACAGGGAAGAAGATAGAGTGTAAAACAAGATGGGATTAGTTAAGGCTTTTTACATATTTAGAGATTTTTGTATCTTAAACTTTTCATTTTGTTAATATATTATTTTCAAGATTTTGTTGGGTTGTCTATCTGTTCTCTTGCAGCTTGCTGAACTTCTTAAAACAATTAATATGAATTATTTCCCAAGCACTTTGTAGAGCTCCATATTGGGGGGTCAGTGACAAGACAGTCATTTAACGTTCCTTTGGTGGCATCATTTGTTTTTTTTTAAATGTTCTTTGAAGACTTGCATTGCTGTCTTCACACTTGAAAATCTAGTCTCTGCCTCTAGTCATTACTGACTGGCTTTGGGAGAGAAATAATACACCAGTCTGCCCAGCTAAGAATTCCGGGGCAGAGCTGAATATCATGCTTTGGTGCACTGAGTAAAATTATTTTACTCAAATAAAAACTAAATAAATTGAATTCAACGAATTATATGCAATGTCAGTAAGTTTTTGAAATTAATTTACTCTTAAAAAACAAAACATAGATTTACTAAAGGAGAAAAACTATATTACTATTGTGTAGCTTTTCCAAGTACTAAAAAATTGACCAGAATAGATAAGTATCTGGTAACATGCCCAATGCTTCATTAATTTCTTCTTAGGCTGTACATCAGGTGGATTCAGAAGGTGTGGGTAAAATGTTTATTCTGGGATTGAAAACCACTGTGGCACTTAATAATTAATTGGTGTTGACAAAATAAGCATCAGAAAAAGCAGAAAACAGAACAAATATTTTTTATTCAAATCCCAGTCCCATTAAATCTTTCAGACAGATCTTCCTTTGTGGAAAATTTATAAATCCCATGTTCTCTTTTAAAACAGTAGGTGCCCCTTATATGAGCCATAACTCTCGCATAATTGGGTATTCTAGGACTCTTTCCAAATTTCTACAATAGGTACAATTTTTCAAGAACACGTCTTCCATAAGTGAAAAAAAAAATCTGCAACAATTAACCAAGAAAACTAAATCATGTGATTTACACAGTTTAAAAATATTTGAATGTAAAATCTTTGACATGTGATGTGTGTTAGGCAAGGGGATGGCAGTAATGTGTCATTTTTCATTTTTATTTATTTTTGAAAATAATAGAAATGATATAATTTCTACCAGTTTTTTCTCATTTTTATTCAAATGTATTCATGATGTTACAGGTAACTCCGAATGTAAATTCTGAAAATATAAAGTTACTGTTTCTGATATGGTTTAAAATAACCTCTCTTTGAAATCTTAGCTATAAATAAACCTGTAATGTCAACTGCAGTTTCTATGAAAAGTAGCACATAACTCAACCACATAATTTGCTGCTTACTATTATTCTTCCATTGTCTTTATGTTGTTATAGCTATTGTTTGTGGGCTTGCATTTTCCCCAATTGTGTGGTTTCAAGAAAGATAAAAATAAAAAACAATTACCAAGTCACCGACTAGAAACTAAGTAACAAATTTATCAAATTTCAAGTATTTAAAAGAAATTAACTATTAATTACATACTCATTTACTCAAAGGTGTTTATTAAACAGCTGCTATAAAACAACCACAAGAATAAATGAGAAAACAGTACAAATAGTACCAACATTGCACTGACAGGAATGTGATGTAGCCAAATGTTTCATGAAATAGGACGAACTACTATAAGCATAATGGAGGTGAGTGTCTTTAGGTAAGTACCATCTAGTTTTAAGACTTCCTTAAAGAAACAACGTTTCTCCTCTTGGCCAAGGGAGACCCAGAGTAACCTTGAAAACTGAGTTCTCCCCCATGACCTAGGATGGGAGGTCAGACATGCCTTGTTTATAGTCCCTCTCTCACTAACTGCCATTAGTCTCTCTTCCCTAGGCGAGACACAGAAAACAGTCCTTTCCAAAACTCCACCACTGATTCCAATCAACCTCTTGATGCTGCCCCACTTTTTTTGCCCGATAAGAGAGGACAGAGTGGTTATGGCCAATCTACAGAGAATGTGTCCAAGAAGGGTTTTTGTGTCCTCTGCTTCACCTTTTGACATCTAAGGTTCTAAAACTCCACCATTGGATCATGCTAATGCTGCCATTTTTTGTACAGGAGACCAACAAAGGGGCATGGTTCTCAATTGCATATGTGCACACTTCTCCTGTCATAAATATTTGTGATTTCTCCAATAACTTATTAGATAGGTATATTCGGCCACCTTGCTCAGCACAAATTTATGTTCCCTTTGCCTTTCCCTCCAAGTGTCTGTTTCTGGCTTCCAACCAGAGGACTATGCTTCCCAACCTGTCAGAATGGGCATTATGCAGTGTATAACCCTTTACTAGAAACAAAACTCTCCTTTCCAAATTTAAAATAAAAAGAAAAGAGAAATTGGCATTTGATTTGTGAACCTAAGAAAGGACAAGAAATATGGAGAATAATGGGGAGAAAAATATGGATAATAATAGGGAGAGATAAGAATATTCCAAGTACATATTAATCCTGGGACAGAAAGGAAATTGGAATTGAAAGTCATTGTTCAAAGCACAGTAGAGAGGAGGCACAAATGCATAATGAGTGAGAAAATGGGAAGGATCCACATTACATAAAGAATATGGGCCATGTAAGGTGCATTGCTCTTTATGTAATGATAAAAGAGAATACAATACAAGGTTTTACAATAGGGGATTATATAATCATTTTTGCTTTTTAAGAATCTTTTTTGCTACACTGGTTAGCATGGTTTACACAGTTGTCAAAGTTAATGCAGAAAGATAAATTGGTAGACTACAATAGAGGCCCCTAAAGGGGTAAAATAGGAGACTAGATATATTTAGAAATAAAACTAAACAGTTTGATTCATGGTTAGATATAGCAGATAAGAGAGAAGGAAATATCGAATTTGACTCTTAGGAAATTGGATATAGCCATTGCATAGATTGTAGTACAGAAAAACAATTCAAGTATTGAATGTAAAAGAAATGGGATTACAAAGTAGGCAAAAGGAGTTGGAGGCTCTACTTGAGGCATGATATTACACTGATAGACACTTAACCTAAACAGCATATAGTTGACCTTTGAACAACATGGATATGAACTGTGAAAGTCTGCTTACAAGCAGATTTTCTGCCATCCCTGAGATAGTAGGACCAATCCCTCCTCTTCCTTCTCCTCCACAGAATTTTCTTAATAACATTTTGTTTTCTCTAGCTTACTTTATTGTAACAATACAGTATATGATGTATGTAACATACAAAATATGTTTTAATTGTTTTTGCAATTAACAAGGCTTCTAGTCAACAGCAGGTTATCAGTAGCTCAGTTTTGGGGGAGACAAAAGTTATACACAGATTTCTGACTATATGGAGAGTCGGCACCCCTACCTCCTATATTGTTCAAAGTTTACATGTACTCACCTAATTGGAAAGGTTCAATTTTCATCAAATTTAAAATATAGCCTACCCAAATGTAAATATGAATTGTTAAGGCAACATCGTTAAAGAATACTCATTGCCTAATTGTCTCTGAGGTCCAGAGCCTTTAAAACAATTGTTATTCGATATACACTGGACAACATAGTAAAGGATTCTCTTATATGGTACTATATAAAAAAGACCTGAATGATTAAGAGAAGTCAGAAATAAATAATATTAGCAACAAAGAGAAGGTTAACATTTCAGATACAGTGAAATAAAAAATATGATAGGAAATATAATAGAAAAATACCACAAAACATCGTATACATTTTTTTTTTTCTTTTTGAGACAGTCTCACTAGGCTCACTGCAACCTCTGCCGCATCCCGGGTACAAGAAAGTCTCCTCCCTCAGCCTTCTGAGTAGCTGGAACTACACCTATGTGCCACCATGCTGGTTAATTTTTGTATTTTTAGTAGGAAAGGGATTTTGCCATTTTGGAGAGGCTGGTCTCAAACCCCTGGTCTCATGTGATCCACCCGCTTCAGCCTCCCAAAACACTGGCATTACAGGCATGACCCACTGTGCCTGGCCACATATTTAACCTTAGAAACAAAATCCAATAAATTATAAGTGACTAAAATTGTCCAGTCAAAATAAAAATCCAAAATGTAATACACTTCCCATAAATTCAGAGTTAAATCACTATTTTCCCCAATAAAAGAAATCCATACCTTCCTAATTTATTAACAATACAAATAAAACATAGAAAGAAAATAAAATTTCAATATTGTATACATTTTTCCATAGATTAAAAAAGAAGAATTCCACAAAGTCTAATATTACATTGAAACCAAAAAAAAAAAAAAAAGAAAATCTAAGAATAGAAAAATTATAGGTCAATCTTCCTCATGAACATAGACTAAAAAATCCCCATTTATGTAAGAGAAAAGGTAATCCTACAGTCTCTGGATCGCTCTCTTTCTCACATTCACACCTACACACGCATAAACACTACACCTATCACGTATCCATGAGAAAGAAAAAATGTCATCCGTAGAAGCTGGCTTCCTCCCGAGAAGACTTAATGTTATCCAGCGGTAAGCTAATTGGCTGGAAACTATCAGGGAAAATATACCCTGATGCAGACAAAACTGGTAACATGGAAGTCGACTGCAGTTATTTATGTTTTTTTAAGAAAAACCTTGTAATTTTAGCTCTTTCTGAACCTACTGTGTTTATCTCTGGGTAAGAAATACTGCACTTCTTTTAGAATCTCTTGCTTAGTTAAGCCAGAGCTATTCCATTTCTCTTTCATAATTCCTGAGGTCCAATTCACTCTCATAGGATCCATGTTGTCCATAAATATTTAAGTTTCTTCTTGATCCAGTACTACAGCTTATAGTCATAACTTTGTTGCAACTTTTATGCCCCTGCATATTAGATAGTGGAAGAAGGTAAAAAGAAAATAAAAGGAGAATCACCAATGTCATACAAAATAGTTGGAAAATATTCTGCATTTAGTGTCCATATTTACTGGACCTAGTCAAGACAATAAACCAATGCACAATAATACAGTGGGGCTTTTCTTCTTGATTGATATTTCTACTTTTGTTGATATTCTTAAACCAAAAGTACTACATACACATACTTTGCTCTAGCTGGCCAATACATATTCAAGAGCAATTTAATTATCCAAGTGTTTTTTGTGTTTTTGTTTGTTTGTTTTTTGAGATGGAGTCTCACTCTGTCGCCCAGGCTGGAGTGCAAAGGCATGATCTTAGCTCACTGCAACCTCCGACTCCTGGGTTCAAGCTATTCTTGTGCCTCAGCCTCCTGAGTGGCAGGGATTACAGGCACCTGCCAACACGCCCAGCTAATTTTTGTATTTTTAGTAGAGATGGGGTTTCACCATGTTGGCCAGGCTGGTTTCAAACTCCCGACTTCACGTGATCTGCCCACCTCAGCCTTCCAAAGTGCTGGGATTACAGGCTTGAGCCACCCCACTTGGCCTATCCAAATGTATTTTAATCAATTCATTTATGCTATTGTATATTTATCTAAAACTTGGGATCATTTATGATTTGCATCATAGTTGTGGAGAAATTGCAGGTCAATACATTAGTACAAGGTATAAAATAATTTTTGTAATTTTATTTTAGATTCAGCAGGGACATGGGGAGGTAGACTGCATGAATATAATGTGTAATAATGAGGTTGGGTTTCTAGTGAACCCATCACCCAAGTAGTAAACATTTTACCCAATAGGCAATTTTTCAACCCTCACTCACCTGTCATCTTCTCCCGTTGTTGAATCCCAGGTATCTATTATTTCTATCTTCATGTTCATGTATACCCATTGTTTTTCTCCCACTTATAAGTGAGAGTATGTGGTATTTGATTTTCTGTTTCTAAATTATTTCACTTAAGATAATGACTTCTAGCTCCATCTACATTGCTGCAAAGGACATGATTTTTTTTTTTCATGACTCCATAGTATTTCATGATGTACATATACCACATCTTCCTTATCCAGCCAACCACTGATGAACACAAAGATTGATTCCATAACTTTGCTGTCGTGAATACTGCTGCAATAAACATATGAATGCAGGTGTCTTCTCTGTAAAATGATTCCTTTCCTTTTGGGTAGATACCCAGTAATGAGATTACAGGGTGGAATTGTAATTTAATTATTAGTTCATTGAGAAATCTCCATACTGTTTTCCATAGGGGTTGAACTAATTTACGTTCTTATAACAGTGTATAAGTGTACTATTTTCTCTGCATTCTTGCCAATATCTGTTGTATTTTGACTTTTTAAGAACAGTCACCGTGATTGGTGTGAGATGGTATGTCATTGTGGCTTTAATTTGAATTTCTCTTCTCATTAGTGATACTGAGCATTTTTTTTTTCATATATTTGTTGGCCACATGTGTTCGTATCATTTGCCTACTTTTCAATGGGGTTGTATTTGTCTTGTGGATTTGTTTGAGATCCTTATTAATTTCTGATATTTGTTTTTTGTTAGATGAATAGTTTGCAAATATTTTCTTCCATTCTGTAGGTTTTCTGTTTAATTTGTTGTTTTTTACTTTGCTGTGCAAGAGCTTTCAAAGTAATTAAGTTCCATTTGTCTATTTTTTGTTTTGTTGCATTTGCTTGTGAGGTCTTTGTCATAAATTATTTGCCTTAGGAAATGTCCACAAGAGTATTTTCTCAGTTTCTTTCTAGGGTTTTTATGTTACATTTAAGTCTTTCATCCATCTTCACTTAGTTTTTGTGTATGGTAAGAGATAGGGGTTCAGTTTTATTCTTGTTCATATGTCTAGCCAGTTTTCCCAGTGTCATTTATTGAGTAAGGTGCCCTTACCCAGTGCATATTTTTGTTGACCTTGTAAAAGATCAGTTGTCAGTAAGTATGTTCTTTTATTTCTGGGTTCTCTCTTTGTTCTATTGATGTATAGGTCTATTTTTGTACCAATATCATGCTGTTTTGGTTACCAGAAACTTCTAATATAATTTGACGTCAGGTAATTTGATCCCTCTAGCTTTTTTTTCTTTAAGATTGCTTTGGCTATTCTGGCTGTTTTTCAGCTTTCTATGAATTTTAGAATTGTTTTCTCTAATTCTGTGAAAAATGCCACTGGTAATCTGATAGGAATACTATTGAATCTGCAGATTGAGCATCACTCATTTTAATAATATTGATTCCTCTTATCCATGAGCATGGGATGTTTTTTCCATTGTTTTATGTCATCGACAAAGAAATCATTCTGTAAGACAAGAACTCTAGTGTCTTCAATCACATCTGGTACCTTACCACATCAGACTCCTTATGAAATTTAAGCAAGTAAAGACCTTTTTGTTAAACACCTACATACATACCTCAGAGATATTGCAGGTTCAGTTTCAGAAAACCACATAAAGCAGATCACACAAATAGTTTGGTTTCCTAGTACATATTACAGTTATGTTTATACTCTACTGTACTCTATTAAGTATGCACTAGCATTATTTCTAAAAAACAATGTATATACTTTCATTAAACAATACTTTATTGCAAGCGTCTGTACACCAAAGGAAATGCAAGAGTAAAGAGAAAATCTGTTAGATGGGAGAAAATATTTGCAAACTATTGTCCAACAAGGGACTAATATCCCGAATATACAAGGAACTCAACTCAATAGTAATAAAATAACAAATGCCATTAAAAAGTAGGCAAAAGACATGAGTAGATATTTCACAAAATAAGATATACAAGTGGCCAACAGATATATAAAATATTTTCAACGTCACTAAGCATTAGAAAATTCAGATCAAAACCACAATGAGATATTATAGCATTCAAGTTAGAATCACTATTATTAAAAGGACCAAAATAAGAGATGCTAGCATGGATCCCTAAGGAGACACAGAGAGATGGAACAATGGCTGGTTGGTGGAGTAGTCAGAACACATATAACATTTATCAGTTAACATTTATCATGAACTTTTGTGTGCGTGGTTCATGGCTCCACAAAATAATTACAATTATAACATCAAGGATCACTTTATAACATATCTGTCTTTTCTTATAATGGGCAATATAAATCCATAGTGCACACCCAGTGTTTTAAAAATAATGTTGCCTAAAAAGACTAATTTAGCCATTTCCAAATAGAAGTGAAGATTTCTTTTGTTGATGTCTTTTCTAGTATACCAAATCTTGGTTATGCAGTCTTAATGAATGTGCCCAAGTATATTTCTTTTGAAAATAAAGCTTTCTTCTGTTGAATACATGGCTGTGTTTATTATATTATTATCATATTTAATATATACAATATTTGACAAAATGAAAAGGTAATGGGTAGAGTCTACCAGCAAACCATGCCAACAAGTCTATGTGTATTCTACTTTATATAGTAGAAAATTGTGAAGATTTATGGTATAGGTGCCATTATTATGAAGACTTTGAACCAAGGGAAGGAAATCTCTTATGGAAGTTTTGGAAAGATTTGGTTTTAAAATACCATTATCTCATTCTCATTCTCCAGATTTTGAGGGTAATGGGGCAATAATATTTCTTACTAAACAGAAGACCTTGCAGTTATTATACATTTCATGTATAAGATGAGTCTGTCTAACACAACACAGAATTGAAGGCATTTTCAAATTGAGAAAGACAAAATCAATATATCTTTTTTCCAAGAGAAAACACAGTAGTGTTTGATAAAGGAAATGCCAAATAACCAGAAAATTTAGAATCTGTCACTAAAATATATGAAAGGCTTGTAATTTAACAACTCAGTAAAATCTTCAAATCATCCTTTGCTTGGGTGTTACAGGCAGTCTGCAACTGTATTTTTTTTTTTAAATCGGAGTTAAAATACTTAGAAATAATATAAGATTTCAACAGTCAATTGGTCTCTCTGGTAATATTTCTCTGCCAATATATTTGTAAATTTGAAAAGAATCCCCCCTGCCATTGAAGGGGTTACTTGAGCATGAGTGGACCAGAGATCTACTTAGATGTTATCAAGCAGGTGTGTTTGCAATGCCAATATTTATTGCCATGCATAAGAAACATTTGAAATGTAAATATATTTTCACTATGTGGATTCAGATTGTTGTATTTGCAAAATTCCTTTTGGATTTGTAATGTCTAATTGTTTATATACCATTATTATATACATAGAGATGAAATCTCTTGTTGGTAGTCAATTGAAGGACAATTTTCATTCTAAAATATTGCATTTATATGTGCTCTCATGTTAATAATTAAAATTTTCTGAAGTATTGGAATACTTCTAATAAGGTATTATTTTACTATACTGTTATTTAAATTATTATTTTATTCTCTGATTTGTTAATGTTTAAGAAAATTACATTGTTTTGTTCATAGATAACCCAAAAAGAAGTTCAGCAAAGTTCATCCTGTGTCAGTCTTTATACAAATCCACAAAAAATACTCCTTGATGGTTTGTAATGTATGTCATCAACAAATAATACACAAGTTGTTTAAAAAACAATAATTAATTTATGACAGGGAAAGCTTTGAGTTTGTATAGATATTACACTGAAAACTCACCTTTATCAGAAAATTTAAAGTTACTGGATTTAGATTGGAGTGGCATTTACAGTTATTGGTGAAGAAGGAGATAAACACATTTAATGGCAGCATGTCTTTTGTCCAAGAGGTACTGAGTATTTTTCTATAGACACGGCTTTTTCAACTGAAGAAACTACATAATGAAAAATGAGACTGACAACCTCCTGAGTCTTTTATTAATTTAGCTGTCCACACTATTACATGCACAAAAGAGGAATAATCTCTAGCTATCAGATTAAGTAAAATTAGGCAATAAAGTTATCATGAATTCTCTGTTCTTCAGTAAGCACATTTAGGACATCACCTTATTTACATGAAAACAGTGGGAAAAGATGTTAGTATAATTAAGAATATCCAAAAAACAGTGCTGCTGTGGTTGCTAGTTAAGAAAGAAAATGGACCAAAAAAACACAAATGGCACAAAAACACACTCAAAGATCAATAATATGCTTACTGATTTTTTTGTTAACATTTATAAACTTTCTGTTATTAATTTAATATATAATTATGTAAATGTAAGCAACCAAAATCACACAGACACATTATGTTGTACTTTTTATAATATAGTTGAATAATTATGGATGACAGTACTTAATAGATTTGTAGCTTTCACTGTGAAATATGTTAACCTTATCAGGCATTTAAATAAGAAAATGCACCAACTCCTTTGAATTTACTACTTAAGAAAACCTATCTGTGTGTGTATATATATATGTATATATTCTTTATATAATCGTTATTTAAAACTTTTCAAATTTTCTTTAAACGTCCCGAAGCTTTTAAAGCATTTTTTTTCAGTTAAGCAAATATGGTTAACCGATTTTAATTTTTTCACTGCTTATTTTGTGACTTAGCAATCGAGGCCAATTAATGTATAGCTCTGTGTGTGTGTGTTTGTGCATAAATGCACAGTCACAATATAAGTACATGTAAATATATTTTCCTTTCAGTTAGCGCTTCAGAAATGGCTTCAACATTTTTTAAAGTACTATCATTTAAAAAAAGTTAATCTTTTATATTCTTGAAAATAATATAATTTTATATACATATATGTGTGTGTCTCTGTGTTTATATGCATATTTATAATCATGCTTTATTTGCCATTCAAAATATAAATTATTTTAAACTTAATATATGATTTCTGAAGATGAAGCAATGTATTCTTATGATTTTGTTTATAAAATATTTCACAGTTACAAAGCAGAAGAAATTTCTAAAACTGTAAGCAAAATAGGGAACAATGTCTGATTTTGTAGCTATTACATTATATATTGTTTTCTTTAATCCTCATCTAATTGTATTGTGATTGTAGCCACTGGCTGAAGCTTAACCTCTGCTAACACAGTGTTTGTGTTGCGAAGTTTTCCCTCTCTTATTGAATGTAATTCTGTGAAACTTTCCTGTTTTCTTTTTTTCTGAGAGAAGGAGGAAGGGGGAACCAAAATAAAACAAAACATGTACCTAAAACTCTTCTACTTTTTTGTGATGTCAAGTGTTTCCAGCCTGCAATGAGTCTACAATGAGATATCACTTCACATCCATTAGAATGGCTATAATCAAATGGACAGATAATGACATGAGCTGGCAAGGATGTGAAGAAACTGGAATCTTCATATGCTGCTGGGGACACGTAAAGTGATACAGACACTTGGAAAACAGTTTGGCATTTCCACATATGTTTAAACCCAGTTACCGTATGATCCAGTAATTCCACTCCTAGGTTTATACCCCAAAGAAATGAAAACACATGACCATGAAAAAACTTTTACATTCATGTTTATAATAGCCTTATTTATAACAGCCAAGATGTGGAAACAACCAAAACATACGTTAATTGATGAATGAATAAATAAAATGTGTTATATTGATATAATGTTTGACAATAAAAATAAATGCTACAAAATGGATAAACCTTGAAAATATTATGCTACATATCAGAATACAGTCACCAAGGGCCATATATTTTATAATTCCATTTATATGTAATATGCAGAATAGACAAATCTGTAAAAACAGAAAGTGCTTTAGTGGTTGCCTAGAACTAGAAGGATAGGGGAATTGGAGATAAGAGCTAAGGGGTGTGAAGTTTCTTCTGGGAGTAATTAAAATGTTCTAAACGTGATTGTGGTGATGGATGCACAATTTTCTAAGTACACCAACAGTTGTTGACTTGAAAAGTCTAACTAGGTGAATTGCATGGTATATTGGTTATACTTCAATAAAGCTGTTTAAAAAATGTCAAAGCAGAAATAATCCTTTTTATTCTACTGCTTTTCTTATTCCAACAGAGACCTAGTCTCACTTATACACTTGTTACACAAATAATTAAGTTTCTTTCTTTTAAGTTTACAAAATTCAGTTTCTTAAATTTTTTAATAATCTTTTTCTAATTTAAATTAGATATTTTTACAGTATGGATAAGTTACAAGGATAACATACCCTTGTAACATGGATAAATTTTTATGATTGAATAATTTCCAAAAGCATTATATCAATTGTCAGAATAATGTTTCAGGAAATGATATAAAAAATTCCCAAACTCAGAACTGACAAAGGCTAAAAGCCCAACTTAACCATTATCTTGTAACCCAGTAGCTTAATAATAAATAAGTCAATTCTAGGAATCTTCAAAACAGGAAAGACAAAGAAAATTGATGAAACCATAAAGAAACTAGATTCTGAATTGATTGGCTTATTATGGAAAATTTGTTCCCTCTCCCAGTCCTCCTGACAGAGACCGGATGGTCAGATGATTAAAACCAGCTTACTATCTTCATTGCCATCAACTGGGCAATAAATGCCAGATTCTATCTATCTATCTATCTATCTATCTATCTATCTATCTATCTAATCATCAATCTACATATATATAAAGCATACGTGGACAAAACCAGATTTGGCCATGAAAGCAAAATCACTTTATTGTCACAAAAAGAGGCTCAGGAGTAGGGCTTAAGTGTAGATAAAGTGTCTACTCAAGCTGCCTATTTCTGTGACTTTAGTGGAGAGACTCAGGCAGGCAGATCGGTAAAACTTTCAGAAATAACTGACGGAGAATAATACACATATGGCAGTTAGATAGAAATGCAGGTCAGATTTACTTAAATGTTAATCAGATTTTCAGCCATTTGTGACTGTCGCCTTTCAAAAGCAAAGGCAAGTCAGGCTTATACAAGAAAAGAAAAAGACTGTGTGCCAGTGAGTTTTGTTTAATGGGCATTATGGATATTTATGGTTTTCTAACAAAATTGGTGACTTGAGCTATGAGAGTACTTGATAGACGAACTACTAATGCCTTCTATTGGCATCTCCAATTAGGTAAACCAGGACTTTACCATTTCCCTGGATATGATACGGAATTTCTGGGAAAGGAAGAGCGAGGTCCCTTTAAATGATATGGGAGAGGGAAGGGAAGCACCGTGTAGAGGGAGTGGTCCCTGGCTAGGGCTCCACCCCTACGGACCTAGGTGAGGACAGGCACTTCTGCCTTCCTGCCCAACTGTAGCATTTTCCAAGACTACCCTGGCCAGCCACGCCCCTATACTGGGCATATAAAAACCCTGAGACCCTAGCAAGGCAGAGAAAGAAGCTGCTGGACAGTGGGAGGGAGGCAGAAGATGTGGGGAGTGTGCTAGGGGAAGATCACACAGACAGACGCCAGCATGCTGGAAGGCCATCAACTGATGGGGTGAGGTGGAGTTTGGCCGGGGCATTGGCAGGGTGGGGTGGGGGGTGGTTGGGCTCGGTTACTCTCATTCTCCCGTGTGAGCCGAGTCTTCTGATACACCAAGGCAAGAACCCCAAGATACAGAAAGGCCTCTGTCCTTATGACAAGGTAGAGGGTCTAATTGAGCTGGTTAACACAAGCTGTCTATAGACCACAAAACTAAAAGAGCATCCTGTAACACATGTCCACTGCGATTTCAGCTGTAAACATTCACCTCTAGACACTGCTGTGGAGTCGGAGCCCCCCCAGCCTGCCTGTCTGTATACTCCTCTAGAGGTTTGAGCAGCAGGGCAAGGAAGAAGGGAGCCACACGCTTATCACACGCCCTATGAAGGGAAAGCAAGTACTCAACAGCTACGTGTATATACATGTAACTTCTTTATCTCCCTTCCAAAACACCAACATATATATGATTCCAATTTTGTTATTCTCATAGATATTGAAACAAATTGCTGAAATTCATATAGGTAGCAATTTTTGGAGTAAAAATTAAGCACCGGATAGTTTGCTTACTAAGACCTACTATTTTTACTAAATTATATTTATGCTTATCTCTCAATTTCGTATCAGTTGCCTCCTCTTCACTGCTGCCACATGATCATATCAAAATAATCTGTATCAAAAATTTAAAATAAATTAAGAATTAAATATACATATTTCAACTAAACATTATAACATTATGAACTTCATAAATCTTCCTTAAGAAAAGATAGTATATCTATGACTGTATCTTTTCTTACAAATTTAGCCATGAAAGATAGGATTTGATTTTACCAAACCTTTCTGGAAAGCATGAAGCCATTATATTGTTCTCTATCTATTTAGAAATATAAGAGAATAGCATAATTTTCTTTTACCAGAATTGCAGTCTGTATTGCAGTGAGGCATACTTGCAAAACATAAGCAGCACCATTTCCACTAATCCAGCACTATTCACAATTCTTGAGATGTATGATCACTGAGGTTTTATACTTTATATACTTATTAAGGTTACGTATGGCTGAGTTTGTCTTTAAAACATCAGTACAGCGAGCTTTTGTTTTTGTTTTTGTTTTTGTTTTTGAGACAGGGTCTCACTCCATCACCTAGACTGAAGCGCATTGGCCCCATCTTGGCTCATTGCATCCTCCACCTCCCAGGTTCAAGTGATTCTCATTTCTCTCAAGTTATTCTCGTTCCTCAGCCTCCTGAGGAACTAGAATTACAGGTATGTAGTCACCACACCTGGTTAATTTGTGTGTGTGTATGTGTGTGTGTTTTGTTTTGTGTTTAGTAGAGACGAGGTTGCACCATGTTGGCCAGGCACCAGCCTCAAACTCCTGGACTCAAGTAATCCACTGGCCTTCATCTCCCTAAGTACTGAGATTGCAGGTGTGAGCCACTGTGCCTGACCTCAGCAAGCATTTTTGAACTGTCATGTATTGAGCTTAGCATTTACTGTGCAATATAATATATATTATATACAACTATAATATATAATATATACAATTATAATATATATTATATATATTGCACAGTGAATATGAATATCTATTTTATATATATATAACTGAGAGTGCCAAAGACTAGCCAGATGAATCTTCCTGAGTTGGTATTGCAGATGAAGATTTTGTATGATTTTAAAATATCATTACTATTTAGTTTCTAGGACTGTCTTGACTGATACTGACTTAGCAATAGAAATAATAATAGTGCTAAATAACACAATCTAAATACATTTAGTTTAATAATATTACCTAAGTGTGCTTTTTTGTCATTTTAATTGAGATGAAATTATAAATATCAATACATTTTTAATTACTATATATTTGTTTTCAGTTCTAGAATTCAAAAATTATGAAAAGATTATTCACTTCTGATTCAATATTCGTGATTTATTATCATCATCATTTTTTTAGAGACAGGGTCTCACTCTGTTGCTCAGGCCGAAGTATAATGGTACAATCATTGTTCATTGCAGCCTCTAACTCCTAGACTCAGGCAATGCTCCAATCTTAGTCTCCCAAAGTACTGGAATTACAGATGTGAGTAACTGCATTTAGCCAATATTAGCATTTTAAAACATTTTTACAGTGTAGTAGTGAGATTGTATCAAATTTATAGAAAGAAAAGAAGTCATATTTTCATAATCAGAACCTAAATGTGTCAAAAATAGCTATTGTTGTTACTATTTTTACTGTTTATTCTTTATTTCAAAATACAATAGATTATTAAAAGGTAATTAACTAAAGTAAAAGATGATTTAACTAAATTTAAGACATTTTATATTTGCTGAAGGACTTTACTAATGAATGAAGCCAGAAGATCTGCTTGCAACAAAGGTGTCAGTTTTGCCAATTACAATCTGTCAAAGTTAATTCATTTGATGTCTGAGACACATCATTGTAATACCATTAATGCATATTTAAATCTGCACACTCTGGAAATGACATATTTACAATGAACTGTCTTCCATAGCATGGATGAATTTAAAGAATGATTTTTGTAATGCGTTGTTAAGATCGAACAATCTTTAAGCTGATGATGCTATTTACATTAAGTTTGAAAACACTATCCTTTGCTATTTCAAAATAACATACACCAGGTTCTCAAATAGTAATATTTCATTCAAGGTCATTTTGTTGTAAGGTTGATGAGAAAAAGGAAATTGATTCGCGGCTGGGAACACTGTCTATGTGGAGCTTGAATGCTCTCCCCATGACTGGGTGGGTGTTCTGGTTCCTCCCACACACCAAAGATGTGCACATTACATGAACTGACATATCTAAACTGTCCCAGTCTGAGTGAGTGTGGGGTATGTGTGTGTGTGAGTGCACTCTGGGGCAGCATGGCCTCCTGTCTAGGGTGGGTTCTGGTCTTGCCTCCGAAATTCAAGAATATGGTCCAGACACCTGAGACCCTGAGCTGTAATAAGTGGGTTGAAAAATGAAAGGACAACCATAAAAACGGATGAGTTCATGTCCTTTGCAGGGACATGGATGAAGCTGGAAACCATCATTCTCAGCAAACTAATACAGAAACAGAAAACCAAAACACCACATGTTCTCACCCATCATAAGTGGGGAATTGAACAATGAGAACACTTGGACATAGGGAGGCGAACCTTGCATACTGGGGCCTGTTGGGGGTGGGGGGTAGGGGGAGGGATAGCACTAGGAGAAATAGCTAACATAGATGGCAGGTTGATGGGTGCAGCAAACCACCATGGCACGTGTATACCTATGTAATAAACCTGTACATTCTGCACATGTACCCCATAACTTAAAGTATAATAAAAAAAGAAAAATGAATGGATATGACTGATTATAAAATAAAAATTTATAAGGTACACAATAGTCATCCAAATGCATAACAATAAATCATGTGGTATGAAAGTGCTCAGTGAGCCTGCCATATTTGTGATTGTTTGTTTTTGAACTGTGTGCTCCTTAAAACTTTTGCTTTGCAAACATGTGTTTCTTGATTTAACCTACCACCACCATGACTGCTATCACTTGCTGATTTGTCAGAAATTGAATAAATAGTTGTTTTTATTACTCTACCTTAAATGTATTTGTAGCTCTCATTTTTTTCATATTTAAAAATAGAAGCATTTTGAGTCTTTATTTAAAAGTTTGGTGATGCTTTTGTGATCAGAAATATGATGTACACACTTAAGTCTTATATCAATTAACCTATGGTAAAATTGCTTGTGTCACACCTAAGTTCGCTTTAAGTTTCAGTTTCCATGAATCAGTTGATGGCATTCAATGAGAATTTACGGTATTTTCATCATATAATCAATCACAGGCTGACCTATATATTGAGCTGTTATTTTAATGAGTATAATATTCACTCTTTCCTCTTTAGTTGCTCTTAAATATAGTAACAATCACCAAGCAAAAAAGATAACAGCTTTTCTGAAAATAGTGTTCCCTCTTCAAACTGCTTAGTATAAAGTGGAAGATGGGGTTATTTGATGGTTCTGATTTTTTATCGAAGGTATATCCCCATGAAAATTTTAAAAGTTTTGTAAGCTAAGGACTAAAGGAATAACGTGTCATTTTAAAGAACAGAAAAACACAAACATAACTTACACTAAGAAAAAGTGGTTCATAAAACTACTTTTGTTGAAATAGAGATCTACAATACATATATTTTTAATATAATTTTATTTTTATTTGTTTAGGAGAAGATATTGCACAATTCTACTCCCCTGATCAATTTTCACCACTCCTCAATCCCATTGCATATATTATGAGTGATATTTTAATGTAAAGATCTAGTATATTGTCAACATTTGAAAGTTTATAATTATGTATGAATACACTCCTGGAAAAATCACTGAGAAAATCCATAAAACATAAAGTACTTGACATTTTAAATAATTTTCCAAGCCAGTCACTTTACATTTTCCAAATCAGTGAATGCATAAGGATTAAAAATCCTGATTTTTTTTCTTGAACAATTAGAAGATACATACTAAAATAAATAAGTAAAGGCACAAATTCAGGAGTATAGAACTAATTTTTTTTTAGACTTTTTGTGCATTGTTGATTTTCTCGTGTGTGTATTTCATAGTGAATTTTTCAGAACGAAAGATTTTTACTAAATATGAAAAAAAATTCCCAAGTTACAAGGATTTTCCAAATGAATTTTAAACCAGGATTTTGTGCTAGTATGAGAACAACCTCAAGAGTAGTTATTTGTAATCCATCAATAAGTAATGGTGTAAATGTAAACACCATGAACTCTGGAGACAGCCTGAGTGTTTTATCCTTGCTCTGCTACTGTTAGCTGTGCGAATATCAGCAAGTTAGGTGACATTTCTACGTCTTTTTTTTCTCATCTACAAAATGGGGATTAAATATAAGTACCTATCTCATTGCTTATTGTGAGAATTAAATGAGTGTTCATGTGTAAATTGCTTAACAAGGAACTTGTTTAATGTTTACTACTACCGTTTATAAAGAATATTACAAATGAATTGTGAAGTAGAAAAACGTAAGTGGAATTTAAATTTTTAAATTTTGGAAATATTAAAAATGTATATTTTCATTAACCATCTGAACACGAACTTTTTTCCTACACAACATATATGCTTCAAAATATTTTATATTGAATAGATTTAATTATATAATGATCTTTAACATAATGTTACTAGAAAACACTGCAAAAATATGATCATTTTGAGTTTGATATCTCTTTTTATTTTACTGAGGTACAATTGACAAATAAAAATTTTGTATATTCATGGAATACCACACAGTGTTTTTTATATACATACATCTTGTGAAATGATGATCACGATCAAGCTAACTAACATTTACATCATTTGTGTGTATAGAGAGAAAACATGTAAGGAAAAAACAGTTTATTAAATTGAAAAACATTTCATGAAATGGTTTGAAAAATAAATTAATGCAAATACTATTACGACAAGAAAAAAATAAACTGATTTGGTTTTACTCTTGTAATCTTAGTCAGTGTCTGAAACAAAACAATAAATGATACAGGAATACTACCACCTTCAACATTTATCATTTTTTGTGTTGAGAACATTTGGAATCTTTTCTAGTTATTTTGGAAAAAGAATAAATCGTTATCAACTGTAGTTACCTACTATGCTATTGAACACTAGAACTTACTCCATATTGTACCCATTTAACAATCCCTTTTTAACCCCTTCTCCCTACTATCCTTCCCCACTTCTGGTAACCACGATTCTATTCAGTAGCCTCAATAGATTTTTTTTTTTTTTTAATTCCCAACTGTGAGTGACCACAAGTATTATGTATTTATCTGTGCCTGGCTCATTTCACTTAAAATAATGTCCTCCGGCTCAATTTATTTTGTTGCAAATGACAGAATTTTATTCTTTTTATGGCTACATAGTATTTTATTGTGTAGGTATATCACATTTTGCTATTCATTCATTCATTCATTCATTCAAAAACAGGTTGATTCCATAGCTTGGCTATTATTAGTAGTGCTGAAATAAATATGGGGGTGCAGTTATTTTTTTGATATACTGATTTCCATATCTTTGGATAAATACCCAGTAGTGGAATTACTGGATTGTTAGTAATTCTATATTTAGTTCCCTGAAAAACCGTCAAACTGTTTTCTTAATGGCAGTAATAATTAACATTTCCACCAACAGTGTATGGGCGCCCTTTTCTCTCTGTCCTCCTCAGCATTTGTAATTTTTTTTGTTTTTGTTTTTTTGATAATAGTAGGGTGCAGTAATTTGGGTTTTTTTTTTTTTTTAATAATACTGGGGTGCAGTAATTGTGGCTTTGATTTACATTTCCCTGATAATTAACAATATTGAGCATTTTTAAATATACCTGTTGGTCACTTGTAAATCTTCTTTTTAGTGATGGCTATTCAGGTTTGTAGCCACTTTTTAGTGGGATTATGTGTGGGTTGTTTGTGTGCTCTTCACTTGTTTGAGTTCTTTGTATATTCTGGATACTAGTCTCTTGTTGGATTAAGAGTTTGCAAGTATTTTCTCCAATTCTACAGGTTGTTTCATCATTCTGTTGTTTTCCTTGCTGTTCAGAAGCTATTTAGTTTAATATAGTTCATTTATTTATGTTTGTTGTTATTGCCTGAATCTTTGAGGTCTTAGCCATAAAATCTTTGCTCAGACCAATGTCCTGAAGTGTTTACACTGTTTTTTAAATTAGTTTTAGGATTTCATGTCTTGCATTTAAGTCTTTAACACATTTTGAGGTGATTTTTTCTGAGATAGCTTTTTATATGTTGCAAGACAGAGATCTAGTATCATTCTTTTGCAAAGAAATAGTTTTCCCAGCACCATTTATTGAGGAGACTGACTTTCCCTAATGTATGTTCTTGGGCACCTTTGTCAAAAATCAGTTGACTGTAAATTTATAGACTTATTCCTGAGTTCTCTATTCTCTTCCATTGACCCATTTGTCTATTTTTATCGCAAATCCTGCTGTTTTGGTTACTATAGCTTTGTAATATATTTTAAAAACAGGCAGTGTGACCCATCCAGCTTTGAATATTTTGTTAAGGATTTATTTGGCCTTCTGGGGTCTTCTGCAATTCCCTGTGACTTTTAGGATAGTTTTTTGTGCCTCTATTTCTGTAAAGAAGCTCACTGATATTTTGAAAAGGACTGCATTTAACCTATAGATTGCTTTGTCAATATAATCATTTTAACATTAATTTTTATGATCCATGAGTCTTTTTATTTGTGTTCTTTTCAATTTCATTCATCAGTGCAATGTAGTTTTTGTTGTAGAGGTCTGTCGCTCCCTTGATTAAATTTATTCTTAGATTTTTTTGGTAGCTATTATAAATTAGATTATTTTTTCTCAACTAGTTTTTCATTGATGTGTAAAAATGCTATTAATTTTTGTATGTTGATTTTGTAAGCTGCAACTTGAGAGAATTTGTTTATCATTTTTAAGAGATTTTGGTAGATTCTTCAGTTTTTTCTAGATGTAAGATCATGCCATCTGCAAAGGCAGACAATTTGACTTCCTGTGTTCTAACTGATTGCCTCTTATTTCTTTCTCTTGCCTGATTGCTCTGGGTAGGACTTCCTGTACAGGATGCATGGGTACCCACCGTGCCAGCAGTGGTGGTGGTAAACAAACCTTTGGACCACTATGTAACATATATAGACATCATGGGTACCTGCAACATTGTAGGTTGGCTGGTACTCAGGTCTCCAGGAGTTTTGTATAGCTGCCATTGGCAAGATAGATGGGCTCATCCTTATGCCTCTGGCAGCAAGCACATGGACAGGTGGTGGTGGGCAGGATGGACCTACCTTAGGCCCCCAGACAGTATTTGCAGGAAGCAGCATTGAGTGAGGAGGGCACATAGATCCCCAGGCACTTGAATAATTTGTGTAGTTGTGGCATGAGTAGTAGGTGAAGCAGGCTTGTCTTCAGACTCACAGACAATGTGCATGGGCACTGGTGGTGGTGGGCAGGGTGAGTTAATCTCCAGGCTCCCAGACAATGCATACAAGTGCTGCTGGCAATGGAAGTAGCTTCCTGGTTGCTTGTGGGAGGATGTCAGCCTCGCCAGCTTTAGGAATGTGGAGATGTAGAACTATTGGTCCCAGGGCAGGATGTAGTCTGGTGGGAGCTGAGCTCTCAAAATAGCACCAGGCTGCAGCTTCTTGGGTCTCAAGAAGTGTGTGGGATCCAACACAATTTCCTTCTCTGCAACAGTGCCATTGTATGGACTCCAGGGAATTCCCTCTGCTAGTCTCAGGGCCTGTGAGGGTCAAAGAGCTCTCCCATCACTAGAATTAAGGAGTCCATGATGGGAATGTGGACCACTAGAGATCTCTTGCTTACTACTTATCCATAAAGCATGGTTTCTCTTGGCTCCTGACTGATCCAGTCATGCATGCTGTCTTACTTCCTTCTCCTTTTATATCCCAGAGGTTCCCAGTCACTTCTCTGCTGAATTCTAGTGTTTTCTCTTAGAAGGTCTATTTGACAGGTGGTTACCTACTCACTGTTTTGATCCTTCTTTGTGGAAAAGGTGAGTGCTGGGTCCTTACATTTATCCATCTTTCTTCAATTTTAAATCAGTGATCTTTGGTGCTGCTATTGTAGTTGTTTTAGGGTGGCATGAATTTAGCCCATATAATATGACAAACTTAATAAATAAATATGTGTGTTCTGACTGCCCCACCTGCCAGCCATCCCCTACCACTCCTCCTCCCTATGGGACTCCCTATTTCCTGAGACATGAAAATGTTAAAATTAGGCCAGTTAATAGTAGGGTTCTACCGTGGCCTCTGAGTGTTCAAGTGAAAAAGAGAGTTCCACATCTCTCTCTTTAAATCAAAAGCTGGAAATAATTGACCTTAGTAAGGGTGGCATTTGGAAAAGCTGAGATTGGCTGAAAACTAGGCCTTTTGAGCCCAACAGTTAACAAAGTTGTGAATAAAAATAAAAACTTTTTGAAGGAAAGTAAAAGTACTATTCAAGTGAACAGACGAATGATAAGAGAAGGAAACAGCCTTGTTGCTGAGGTGGAGAAAGTTTTAATGATCTGGTTAGAAGATCAAACCAGCCACAACATTCCCTGAAGCCAAAGCCTAATTCAAAGCAAGGCACTCACTCTCTTAAATTGTGTGAAGGCTGTGAGAGGTAAGGATGATACATACGAAAAGTTTGAAGCTAGCCGAGGTTCAACTATGAAGTTTGAAGAAAGAAGCCCTCTCTACAACATAAAAGTACAAGATGAAGCAGCACATGCTGATGGAGAAGCTGTAGCAAGTTATCCAGAAGATTGAGCTAAGATAATGTTTGAAGGTAGCTATACTAACCAACAGATTTTCAAGGAAAATGAAATAACCTTATATTGGCAGGAGATACCTAAGACTTTCATAGCTAGAGAAGAGAAGTCAATGCTGGCCTCAGTGTAGTCTTGTTAGGGGTTAAAGCACCTATTGACTTTAAGTCTTAGCCATGCTCATTTACCATTCAAAAAATCCTAGGACTCATAAGAATTGTACTAAATCGGCCGGGCGCGGTGGCTCAAGCCTGTAATCCCAGCACTTTAGGAGGCCGAGACAGGTGGATCAGGAGGTCAGGAGATGGAGACCATCCTGGCTAACACGGTGAAACCCCGTCTCTACTAAAAAATACAAAAAAACTAGCCAGGTGAGGTGGCGGGTGCCTGTAGTCCCAGCTACTTGGGAGGCTGAGGCAGAGAATTGGTTGAACCCGGGAGGAGGAGGTTGCAGTGAGCTGAGATCCCACCACTGCACTCCAGCCTGGGCTACAGAGCGAGACTCCATACCAAAAAAAAAAAAAAAAGATAAAAACAGTGTGTTTACCATTGGAGGAAAGGGTCCATAAAGACACAATTTAAAGTCATTGGGGGGTGGAAATAGTTTGATGTTGGATCTGGAAGAAACAGAGCAGTTTTGATACAAAAATTAAAGAATAGGCCGGGCGCGGTGGCTCACGCCTGTAATCCCAGCACTTTGGGAGGCCGAGATGGGCGGATCACGAGGTCAGGAGATCGAGACCATCCTGACTAACACTGTGAAACCCTGTCTCTACTAAAAATACAAAAAATTAGCCGGGCGAGGCGGCGGGCGCCTGTAGACCCAGCTACTCGGGAGGCTGAGGCAGGAGAATGGCGTAAACCTGGGAGGCGGAGCTTGCAGTGAGCTGAGATCCGGCCACTGCACTCCAGCCTGGGCGACAGAGCAAGACTCCATCTCAAAAAAAAAAAAAAAAAAAAAAAAAAAAAAAAAAAAAAAAAAAGAATTGTACTAAATCTACTCTACCTTTGCTCTATAAATGAAACAACAAGGCCTAGATAATAACATCACATCAGATTATAGCATGGTTTACTGAATATTTATTTTAAAATCACTTTTGACACCTAGTGCTCAGAAAAAAGATTCCTTTCATGATATTACTGTCAATATTATTACTTATTGACACTGTATCTAGTCACCCAAGAGCTCTGATGCAGAAGTACAAAGATATTAATGTTTTCATTTCTGTGAACACAATATCTATTCTGTAGTCCATGGATCAAGGAGTAATTTTAAATTTCATGTCTTGTATTTTAAGAAATACATTTTGTAAGGCTTTAACTGCTATAATGATTTTTCTGATGGGTCTCAGCAAACTAAACTGGAAACTTTCTGGAAAGAATTTACCATTTTAGATGCTATTGTAAACATTTGCGATCCATGGGAGGAGTTCAAAATATCAACAGTAACAGAAGTTTAGAAGAGGTGGATCCTAATCTTCTTAGAAAATTTTGAGGAGTACAGGACCTCAGTGAAAGAAATAACTGCAGATGAGGTAGAAATAGCAAGAGAACTATAATTAGAAGTAAAGCCTGAAGATGCAACAGAATTACCGTGATTTCACGATAAAACTGGATGGATGAGAATTTGCTTCTGGATGAGCAAATAAAGTGATTGTTGCGATTAAATCTACTCCTGGTAATAACACTGTGAACATCATTGAAATGATAACACATGGTTTAGGGCATTAGATAAGTTTAATTGATAAAGCAGTGGCATTATTTGAGAGGACTAACTAATTCTGAAGTTCTACTGTGGTAAAATGCTATCAAATAGTGTTACATGCTACAGATAAATTTTTCATGCAAGGAAGACTAAAATCAATACATCACACTTCATTGTTTTCCTTTCTAAAAAATTGCACAGCCCAACCTTCAGCAGCTACCATCTTATCAGTCAACAACCATCGTCATAATCAGCAAAAAGATTATGATTCACTGAAGGTGCAGATGATTGTTAGCCTTTTATAACAATTAAGAATTTTTAAATGTTGGTATGTACACTTTTTTAGACATAATGCCTTTACACACTTAATAGGCTGCAGTATGAAACAAACAAACAAAAAAACAACTGTGTGACTTGCTTTATTGTGATATTTGTTTTATTGCTGTGGTCTGGATTTGTACTGTAATATCTCTGAGGTATGCTTGTATTAAGTTTAAATTTATTTCATCCATTCACCTTTATGCTGAAAAATATTAATTTTCTCCTAGGGCAAGGGGTGTGTGTGTGTGTGTGTGTGTGTATGCATCAAGAAAACCAAATTTCTTTAAGAATACCACATCCTTTTACAACTCATCCCTCTAAACTTATTTTTCAAATTTTCTGGAATTTTCCATTAAGTATTTTTCTTTTTTATTTGTGACTTCTTACATTATTTCAGAACTTAGTCAAATAGCACCTCCTTACTAATACTCTCCCTAACTTATCAAGAAAAATTAGCCCATTATCTGTGATCTCTTCACAATTAAACTATAATTACTATGTCATGTTTGAACATTTTTTGAAGGTATCCTCTTTAGCTATTCCTTCTTTAGCTATTCCTTCTATTCTATTTCAATGTTGTAACGTACAAGTTCCTCTACCACGATATTTAGGATCACCAAATACCGATATTTGAGTTTTATTTCCAGGACTTGGAATAGTTTCTCATAAATATAAGACATTGAACAAATGTAGGATAAATTAATATATAGGGGAATCTGAGTAATTGCTCTTGCAGAGAAAAAAGCTCAGTGACAACAGACAAAACACTAGTGAAGAAAACTATTACCATAAAAATATCTTCAAAACTTTGTTCGTATATTTTCTCATTATTTTTATTTCTTTTTAAGGCAAGCAAAAGCTAACTACCAAAAAGGGTGGGGGGAGACGTTAATAAATTAACCTTTATTTTGTATGCCATCTAATTTATCATTATATCAGAAATTAGTGAATTACATTAATTATAATTACCCAGAGAGAAAATAATTCTGTCTTCTAACCACTGTGATGATTATGAATTCAGTATCCTGAAGAATAATATTCATATATGGTATATTTAGAAAATACAGAAATATGCTAAACTATTAATATTACTTCACAGAATTTTTTTTTACTCACTTCATCAATAGCATTATCAGTAGAAAGAGCAGCTCCTGAAAACTCTTTTCTGTTTGATTTGTCTCAATTAATTATCTCTGAATGTGTGAAGAATATATTTTCAAACAATATCAATGATTTTCAAATTTTTTATAGAACATATAATATGCTTATTCATCCTACACATTTAGGCAGTCGCAGGCACTTGCAGAAACAGATGTTCATGAGAGTATATCAGCATACAGATGTCAGTGTTATACTTGTTTCATATATGGAGCCTAAGTTTTTAAACTAGTACTTAAATCAGCATCACAGAGTTTCTCAGTGATTTACATAGTCCTTCATTTTAGTAAACTAGAAACTAGTCCTCAAAAGCAGCCAGCCATATAACAGACCTAGACGTGCAGAAAAAACTACCAATGGATTTAGCCAAAGAACCAGATGCTGTCTTTGGAAGAAATTTTCCCAGTTTGGCGTCAGAAGTTTGCAATGTCATCCAAATGATTCCTCCACACTTTGGAAGACAATATTTTCAAATAACTTAAGCACATAGAAACCAATTTGAATAGCACTAAAGCTAAAGCCTAATTAGTCTTTAGGGATTAGATTAAGGTATACAACATGCCCCTTCATCATTGTGTGTTATATTTTTTAATTTGGATTTGAAAAATAAAAACTGTTTATATTTCTCTAAATGAAATTATGGTAGAGATGTGTGTTTAGAATAATCAAGTGTGTGCTTATAACAATGTTAAATCATAACAATCTTCAAGGTTTATAAAATTATTTTACAAGTCTGTTCCACTTATGGGATAAAATAACCACAAAATTGGAGAGGTAATTGTACTGCGGAATTGTTCTGGACAAGCCTATGTTTGTGTGTGTCTTTTTGTGTTTCACATTGTTATGATGATTATTTAAAAACCTAATATAATTAGTAAAACTCAGTTTAATACTTATATGTAAGAAAATAAAACATACATAAATGCACAGAACAAAAGAAAATCTGGGCCTGAACAGAAACATTAAGTGAGCTTTTTCTCTTGCATACAAAATCCAATAGCAGTTAAATATTTTAGAGCGAATTCCTTGTCCTGAGTTGGACCATTAATATAAACCTTTGATTTTGCATCTTGCACAACACTGAGAAGTTTTGATTAAAATGTTTATATAACTCTCAAACACCTGCACAAAATTTTGAAAGTACCCATCTTTAAAGAAATATTTATTAATTCACATTTTATTAAAATATTAAATTGAGCACATTCTAGCAAAAACATGGAAGAACATTTTTCATATTTATGTATCTGTGCAAACATATTTAAGTTTTTGCTAAGTGAGAATTATTTGGGTTTTTCAGGGTGTGTGAAAATATCTCTGTAATATGATCAGATCAGGTTGATTTAGTCAATGTTTGGAGTTTGTTGCAAATTTTGGAATATATGTCCTGTATCTCCAAAAGTAATATGTATGAACTTCTAATAATAATGAAGATAAATTCATTTAAAATGTAATTGCCTGACATTCAATTAAGAAATTATAAATCAGTTAATTTCCTAATACTGAAATAAATTTGGCTTATAGTAATTTACTTTTGGGGCAACGTGAAAAAGAATCATCCAAAGATACAGAGAATGATTTGAGATTATCTTAGGGAAGTGTGCTTTGTTCCTTTCTTTACTTCTACATGAAAAATACAGATAATTTTTCCTAAGGGTTCTTTTCATAAAATGAGGACAAATTCTTATGCACACAGGTCATTCAAAGGAACAAAAATGACAAATTCCAAAAGATAAGACTTTTAAAGTCGTTTATCAATGTCTGATTTTTGTGGGCAGGTCACTAGAGTCTGCTAAACAGATATTAGCATGGTTAGCAGTGGAGTCAACAGATCTAACAGCCCTATCCAAGCATCAAATGAAGAAAGCAGCCAAGAGCTTTGCACAGACACAGATGTTAATGCTAAAAAATTTATTTCAGACCTTGGCATCGGTGTTCTTTATCTGTCAAACATGTCCATTGTGTGGCTCAGCTGCTGGTTCTGAAGAGAAACATAAAGAGCGGAGGAGTATGGGAAAAGAATATTAGTTACATTAATTCTTTTCTATAAAACACTACCAGAGTTTAGCAATATTTTTTGTATCTTGTAAAATAATGAATGACATAGGTATTTCATATTTATATTACATATGAATTAAGGGCTTTTGTACTGAAATTTGGTACTTTAGATAAAATATATGAATAAATCATTTCAAAGGTATATATTGACAGCTTTATTGAAATATATTTAAAAACATTATTTTGATTACAACTAACTTCCCAAGAAGTTAGGAGGAACCAAAAAAAGTATAATCATAATTTTAAAAATTAAAATATAGTCTTCAGGAAATTGGTATAGTAATGTTTTCACTAAAAGTGGTTATAATTTTGGAGTATATAAGTATATTTATATTTCAAAATAACCTTTACGTATTAATTTAGGTAACATCTACATCATATATATTTTTTGACAAATATAGTGATGTCTTACTGAATACTTAATTATTTTTCAAGTCCTACTATTTCTTCTAATATTACATTTCTTGGATTCAGGGCTCTCTCTTCATTGCTAGGGCTACCACCACAGCCCTCTCCTTAGCTAAATAGCAGCAAATAAACAGTGAATAAACAAACCTTTAGTAGTAATTATTTCTTAAGTTAAAATTGCATAGGAACAACTCATTCTTAGTTACAATAATTTATAATTATGTGAACAAAAAGCAGTTTCAAATTGCTGATAGAAACTAAAAGAAAGGAAGTTTGCTTTCCCCTTTCAAAAATGAGTGTCTGCAAAGGAGTAAGTTATGGTTGATATATAAGGTGAGATTTTCAGCAGTTACTAGGTTTAGGTATTAACTGTCAGATAATTAGTGTTCTATTCACTCTACTTCTTCACTTTGTCTACATTGTTCCCTTGAATTACCATAATAGAAAAAACAGCTAAATAAAGTAACCAGAGTAAACATGAGAGAAGAGGGACAATGTAAAAGTAAAATAATTCAATCATACTCAACACTTACCTATGTGGCAGACCACGTGTAACCTACGTTACATATCTTACTTACTGAATCCATAAAACAGCCTAGAGAGTAAAGTGTGTAAGACTCTTTGCAAGTAAAGGCCTGGGGACTTTCAGGCCTTTGGTGATCTGCAAAGGCTACCCACCTCCTAAGTGGCAGAAGTTAGACTCAAAGCTTTGGTGTCTGTCTCCAAATATCATGCTCTATCATGGTCGTAATCAGTGGTAAGCGGGGAATGTTTAACCAATAACTCTTTGGGGAGCAAAAGGGAGAGCCATGATTTCTAGTCATCCTAATTATCATGGCATATATGTTTCTGCAGTTGATTTTAAGCTACCAAAGAGTAATCAGTGGATGTGATATTCAGAGAGGTGTGCAGTTGGCTTCTAACAGCTAGAGAAAGCAGGATCTAAAATCCCAGTGCAACTTATGGTAACATTCTGTTTTGAAGTTTATCAACTAAATAAATACACATCTGCTGTGAACTTTATTAAACGAAAATGTTAACACCTTGTAAATACTTGTATTCGTCCCTCATCACTGAATTTTTTATTTCCTAAATTTATGGACATACATTACTTTAAAAATATTTGCAGTTACTCAGTGTTTTATGTAAGTCTGGTGACAACATTTAATCTAAGTCATGATACCTTACTGTAGTAACTCAGTTAAACTGGCACTTATCTTTGAACCTGGACTGAAATTTTGGGCAAAAATTAAACTGGTAAGTTTAGTTCATATTCTTTAACAATCTACTTTGGAACTGCTATAGCTTGAACTTATTTGTCTCCCTGAAATTCATATATTGAAACCTAAGGCCCAATGTAACAGTATTAAGAGAGAAGGCCATTAGGGGATGATTAAGTCATAAGGGCTGTCTCATGAATGGGAGTAGAACTGTTATAAAAAGGCTTAAGGGAACTAGCGAGGTTCTTTCTGCCCTTGCACTTCTTTCACTATGTGAAGATACAACGTTTGTCCACTCTAAAGGACATAGCAACCAGGCACCATCTGAAAACTGGAGAGGAGCCCTCACCAAACTTCAAACGTTGGCAACTTGGTTTTGGATTTCCCAGCCTCCAGAATTGTAATAAATAAATTTCTATTGTTTATAAATTTTCCAGTCTGTGGCGATTTGTTATAGCAGCACAAATGTACCGGGTCAGGGAATTGCTAAACTGTCTGCGTCATCCTTTTCACATGTTTGAAAGCCCACACAAACATGTCTATGGGTGACAATTCAAATAAGCTATATATAAAAAGAAGTTCTCAACCTTTGGTAATTGTGTATTATAAAGAAATGAATTCAAGGAATCTCTGAGTTATACATAAATATCATAGTGTACTAAATATTACATGCAATTACATGGTGATTACAGTAATAATGATTTTTAAATACATATTTCTTAATTTGAAAGTTATTTTGGCTAGACTTTTGATGGAAAGTTAGTCTTTGATAAACCGTGACCTTAAACTTTGTGTAAAGTATATATACCTAAAGTAACAATATGTTCTTCGATTTTTCCCATGGCTTTATATCCTCAGTCATACTGCTGAAATCATTGTGTTTAAAGACTTTATGTGTAATCTTCCAAAAACTTCATGCATTTGCCGACACACATAATTTTTTCAAAAGTGGAATCTTACTGTATATGTTATCAGGAAACTTGATATTATGACTTAATAATCTATCTAGGAGAAACTGTCACATAAGCACTTTGGGTCCTTTATTGAACAAATCATTTAACCAGTACAAATCATTTAACCAGTTCTCCACTGAAGTATATGCGGTGATTTTCTGGGTTTTGTTATTGCAAACAGGGTTGTACTATTTAATCTTACACATATAACTTTTAGCAAGTTTATCCAGATAATAAATCACTACCAGTGGAATTTCTGGGCTTAAGAGCTTGAGCATTTAAACTTTTATGTATATTACTTAATAAAGTTTGCATCAAATATGCAACTCAGACTCTGAATACATCATTCTTAGATTCTAATCCAACTTCTGCCCCTTACTAGTTGGAAAGTTTGGATTTTAGTTTCTACTGTAAAATAGGGAAGATGATTGAAAGAAAGTCATGGTTTATTGTGAACATTAAGTGTATTACAAAAATAGTTGTATAGTTAGTACCTAGTGCATAATAAGAACTATTTTATTGGAAATTACTGGGATGTTACATAAGTTATTTCTCACTGTGGTCCCATAAAAATATCTTAAAAAGCACTGCTCTAGGCCAGGCATGGTGGCTCATGCCTGTAATTCCAGCAATTTGGGAAGCCAACATGGGGAGATCACCTAAGGTCGGGAGTTTGAGACCAGCCTGACCAACATGGAGAAACCCCATCTCTACTGAAAATACAAAATTAGCTGAATGTGGTGGTGCACACCTGTAATCTCAGCTACTTGGGAGACTGAGGCAGGAGAATCACTTGAACCTGGGAGGCAGAGGTTACAGTGAGTAGAGATCACACCATTGCACTCCAGCCTGGGCAACAAGAGCAAAGCTCTGTCAAAACGAACAAACAAGCAAACAAAACCAACAACAACAAAAAACAAACAAACAAACAAAAAACACTGTTCTAGCCCATGTGCACTTATGGCTATGGTAGAGTATGAGGAAGCATAACATTACTGCTGATACAGAGGTGGCCTGTCTGGAGTGGCTGCTGCCATGATGCTGGCTGCAGTGGAGGAGGCATGGCCAGGGCTGTGTGCTCCATGGAGCCTGTGGGAGCCGGGAACAGACAGAAGCCCTGTTCTCTTCCAAGTTGGAGGGGTGGAAGCACCACCCTCCTAAGTACAGCTGCAGTCACTGAGTGGTGGTTGCGTATTGTGGCATCTCTGCACTCTCTGGGGTCAGTAAGTCCCTGTGATGGTTAATACTGAGTGTCCACTTGATTGAATTGAAGAATACAAAGTATTGATCCTGGGTGTGTCTCTGACAGTGCTTCCAAAGGAGATTAACATTTGAGGCAGTGGCCTGGGAAAGGCAGATCCATCCTTCATCTGGGAGGGCACAATCTAATCTGCTGCCAATGTGGCTAGAATATAAGTAGACAGAAAAATATGAAAAGGAAGACTGGCCTAGTTTGCCAGCCTATGTCTTTCTCCTGTGCTGGATGCTTCTTGACCTCAAACATCAGACTCCAAGTTCTTCAGTTTTGGGATGCAGCCTGGCTCTCTTTGCTCCTCAGCTGATAGATGACCTATTGGGGGACATTGTGATCATGTGAGTTAATACTAAATAAACTACCATTATATATTTTTATTATATATAGTTTATGTATATAATATGTATAGTTTATATGTATATAATAAACTAGAGGCACAGAATAAATATATATATGTAATATATATAAACTATATTTATTATCTATTTTATATATATATATATATATATATATATATATAAGTTCTCTGCCTCTAGAGAACCCTGACCAATACACCCCCTTTCCTCCATAGGCTCGGAAGTGCTTGCTCCTGCTGCCTGGCCTCTCCCTGCTCCTGGTACTTACCCTGATTTCAGAGCAAAGCTGTGGCCAAGCCTGGGCACTATCATGACCCAGTCAGATGTGCACATACTCGGAGCAGAACTAACACACCAGGTCCCTCCTGCTGCCTAGGCTCCGTCCAGATGTTGGGAACTGATGAGCACTAGAGGAAGGCCAAGAAGGGAGCTGGGGTTGACTCAGCACGGGCCTGCAGACACCCCTTGGCACAAACAACCTGGACACTGTGGGCACCATAGATGACAGGTTAATGACAGCAGGAGGCAGACAGTCTCCTGGGCAGAAAGGGGCAGGTACCCAGTGAAAACCGCCTTCAGGCCAGGGATGGCCTGAGGCCTGGGTGCTTCCAGTTCCATGGACCAGAATAAGATCTATGGTGATTTTACTGGGTCTGCCTATTGCTTCCCATGAGCCATTCAGCATGCACTTCCTCCCCTCTGAAGCCCATAAAAACCCTGGACTCAGCCAGACTCAGGCAGATGATGTGGTGACCTCTCTGCAGAGAGGAGCTACCATTGCAGGGCTTTCATCTGCTGAGAGCTGAGCAGAAAACAGGACAATCTGCCTGCAGAGAGGAGTTACCCACTGTTGGTCTCCTTTGAGCTGTTCTGTTGCTCAGTAAAGCACCTCCTTTGCCTTGTTCACCTCCATTTGTTCATGTACATCATTCTTCCTGAATACAGGACAAGAACTCAAGACCTGCTGAATGATGGGGCTGAAAGAGCTATAATATGAACAGGGCTGAAACATGTCCCTTGCTTGCCACATCATGGGCAATGAGGAGCAGAGAAGAGCTGCAGCCCTTTTGGTAGCCCAGACCTAGGAGTTCTCTGAGTCAGGGCTGTGATGCCCTTTTTGGGGTTTTGTGGTTTTTGGCAATTCCAACCTTCTAGGTGCCACTGCATTCTCTTGTGCCAGCTCGAGAAGCTGCTTGCCATATGTCTTGTCCAGCTGCAGCCTCTCAGGGAGCCATTGCCCATGCTAACACCAGGAGTTGCCCAACCCCCAACAGCCAGTGAGCCTGACTGTGCCTAGTGGCCAGACTCAACACTTTCTAGCTCACACACCCCTCACTGCTGTGTGCCTGGTTCACCCTTGGCAGGCATGGGATCCAGTCCTGTAGCACAAGCCAAGCACAACCAACCAGGCCAAGTGGGCAGAATGAATCCAACAGGCCTAGGCAAAACTTGGGAATAGGTGCCACCAGCCACAGAGGATTCTGGTTGGAAAAATGATACCCCAAGGATCCTATGGCACTGATAGCAATAACTATTAGACAAGTTTGATAATGTATAAAAATGTACTTGAAATAAATTAAAAGTTGCTAAGGAACTGTCACAGTCCAGAGGAGTCTAAGTAGATGTGAAGAATAAATGCTATGTGGTCTCATAAATGGGATATTGGAACATAGAGAAATAAGGTATGGGCTTTAGATAATAATAACAATAATTAATAACAATAATGTTTTTTAAATTGTTACAAATGTACCAAATAATGTAAGATGTTTATAATATAGGAATACAGGCATATGGTAACTTCCCATACTACATTCACAACTTTTTATGTAAATCTTAAATAATTGTAAATGTAAACGTTTATTAAAAGAATGCAGGAAGGGGGAAAAAGGTATTTTTGAAAAGGAAAGAAAGTATTGGAGTCATGGATACAACTGAAATGGAAAAAAACAAGTTTCAGTGAAGAACTGCCAGACATGAGCAAATATTCTGTTGTAACATTCCCTATCACCCCCCCATACATCTGTTCATTGTGCCTAAGTGACAAAAATGTGAAGATTTAAGTAAAATTTCAGAGAACAATCCTAAGGTTCAGAGAAACAAGGCAAAGTTTTAGTGGTCTCACAAAGTTAGAATAGTTACATACATGATTGATAGATATGTAGATAGATAGATAGGTAGATAGAGAGAGAGAGAGAGAGAGAGAGAGAGATAGATAGATAGATAATAGATATATGATAGATATAGATAGATAGATAGATAGATAATAGACAATATGTTCAAATGAGAAAAATAGATAGATAGATAGATATATTTTTCAAATCCAAATATGATAGATAGATTTAGATAGATAGATAGATAGATAGATAGATAGATAGATAGATAGATAGAAAGAAAAATAGACAATGTGAATGTTCAAATTCTGGTGAGAAAAAGGCGCAGAGAAAAGTGACACTGCCAAATTCTCTATAGATATATTTTTCAAATTCCAAAGCTGTTAAAACAAAAGGAAGATGAAAAAACTAAGTTTAATTATTCTGTATTATTTGAAACTATGGAGAAGTGAAAACCTTATAAGGGGTCTCAGTAGGCTCTCAGTTGTAAGTCTTAAAGAGCTCAGCCCTTAGAGCACTGATGAACTAGTACCAAAACTGTTAACTCACTAATCAGCCAGCCTCTAATTGGATGAAGGTAATTTTCTGCCACCCTTAACTACCTAGGAAAGAACAGAATGAACCCTCTATGGATGGTTATGGAATCAAAAGCCTGTATATTTATGAGTTTTACCTCATACAATTATAAGGTAGCAGGAATTCAGACAGAAATAACTAAATACTTGAAAATAATTCATTTAACTGGTAAAAGAAGAGTTTAAGTAGTATTATTAACATGATTCAGAAACAACAATAAAAAAGAGAGGTAATAAATGAATTAATGGAGATTTCAATTGGAGAAATATAATATACAAAAAAAAAATTGAAATGAAAATCTTAGTTCTAAACACAAATGATTTTGATAAGACACATCTATTACTAACATTGAATGTAAATGGCCTAAATGCTCCACTTAAGAGATGAGTTGCATAATGGAACAATACATGGCTATTTGAACAACAGGATAGACATAAGTCTAATGGAAAAAAAACAGGAATAGTAAACAGGTTCAACAAAGACACAAAAATACAGTTCAATAGCTGGACTTTCCTGAATGTAAAGGCTGGAGTTTGTTCTAGAACAACACAAAACGTTCTGTGAGGGTTTTTTGGAGTTCATGTCCCAACTTGCAGCCTGCTCTGAGAATCTGAACAGTGGCCTTGAGCCTCAGATATTCTCTCTGACATAACCCTACCCAAATGAGAAGGAACCAGAAAAACAATTCTGGTAACATGACAAAACAAGGTTCTTTAACACCCCCCAAAATCACACTAGCTCACCATCAATGGAACCAAACCAAGAAGAATAGCCTGAAATAGAATTCAGAAAGTTGATTATTAATCTAATCAAGGAGGCACCAGAGAAAGGTAAAGTCCAACTTAAGGAAATTTAAAAAAAAAAAAAAAAAAAAAGATACAAGATATGAGGGGAGAAATCTTCACTGAAATAAATAGCATAAATAAAAACAATCACAACTTCAGGAAATAAAGGACACACTTAGAGAAATACAAAATGCAATGGAAAATCTCAGCAATAGAATCAAACGAGTGGAAACAAGAAATTCAGAGCTTAAAGACAAGGATTTTGAAATAACCAAATCCAACTAAGACAAAGAAAAAAGAATAGACAAAATAAACAAGACCTCAAAGAAGTTTGGGATTGTGTTAAATGACCTAACCTAAGAATAATTAGCCTTCCTGAAGAAGAGAAAAATCTAAAAGTTTAGAAAATATATTTGGGAGAATATTGGAGAAAAACTTCCCCACCCTTGCTAGAGACCTAGACATCCAAAATAAGAAGCTAAAAGAACACCCAGGAAATTTATCACAAAAAGATAATTATCTAGGCACATTGTCAGCAGGTTAACTAAATTCAAGACAAAGGAAAGAATCTTAAGAGATGTGAGGCAAAAGCACCAGGTAAACTATAAGGGAAAATCTATCCGATTAACAGCAGATTTTCAGCAGAAATCCTACAAGCTCAAAGGAATTGGGGCCCTATCTTCAACCTCCTTAAACAAAACAATTATCAACCAAATTTATATCCAGTGAAACTAAGCTTCATAAATAAAGGAAAGATACAAAAGAGACAAAGAAGGCCATTACATTAATGGTAATGCACCCAATACCAGGGAAATTCAGACAAAGGTTTTTTTCACACTAACAAATGTTGAGAGAATTCGCCACTACCAAGCCTGCACTACAACAACTGCTAAAAGGAGCTCTAAATCTTGAAACAAATCCTGGAAATACGTCAAAATAGAACTTCTTTAGAACATAACTCTCGTAGGACCTATAAAACAAAAATACAATTTAAAAAACTCGACTTATTCAGGCAACAAATAGCATGATGAAGAGAATAATATCTCACATCTCATTACTAACATTGAATGTAAATGGCCTAAATGCTCCACTTAAGAGATACACAGAGTTGCATAATGGAACAGAATTCACCAACCAAGAACCTCCTGCCTTCAAGAGAGTCAACTAACACATAAAAATTCACATAAACTTAAGGTAAAGGGGTGGAAAAAGACATTCCTTGCAAATGAACACCAGAAGTGAGCAGGAGTAGCTATTCTTATATCACACAAAACAAACTTTAAAGCAACAGCAGTTTAAAAAAAAAGACAAAAAGGAGCATTATATAATGATAAAAGGCCTTGTCTAATGGAAAAAAAACCCCACAATCCTATATATAAATGCACCTAACACTGAAATTCCCAAATTTATAAAACAATTACTACTAGACCTAAGAAATGAGTGAGACAGCAACACAATAATAATGAAGGACTTTGATACTCCACTGACAGCACTAGACAGGTCATCAAGAAAGAAAATCAACAAAGACACAATGGATTTAAAATATACCCTAGAACTAATGGACTTGATATTTACAAAACATTCTACCCAATAACTGCAGAATATACATTCTATTCATCAGCTAATGGAAATTTCTCCAATATAGACCGTATGATAGGACGCAAAATAAATCTCAATAAATTTAAGAAAATTGAAATTGTATCAAGTACTCTCTTAGACAACAGTGGAATAAAATTGGAAATCAACTCTAATGGGACTCTAAAGGAACCTTCAAAACCATGCAAATACATGGGAATCGAATAACCTGCTCCTGAATGATCATTGGGTCAATAATGAAATCAAGATGGAAATAAAAAAAAACAAAAAACAAAAAACAAACAAGCAAAAAAAAACCTTTGAACTGAATGATAACAGTGACACAAAGTATCAAAACCACTAGGATACAGCCAAGGGTTCAGAGCATTAAATGCCTACATCAAAATGTCATTAGTTCCCTAAGGTCACACCTCAGGGAACCAGATAAACAAGAACAAACCAAACCCAAACCCACCAGAATAAAAGAAATTATAATAATCAGAGGAGAACCAAATAAAATTGAAACAAAAAAATGGAAAAGATAAATGAAACAAAAAGTTGGTTCTTTGAAGAGTTAAATAAAGTTGATAAACCATTAAGAAAAATAACCAAGAAAAGAAGCTTGATGATCCAAATAAGTGCAATTAAACATGAAATGGGAGATTTTACCATCACCACAGAAATAAAAAAGATTATTCAAGGCTGCTATGAATACCTTTATGTATATATACTAGAAAACCTAGAGAATATGAAGAAATTCCTGGAAATATTCAAACTTCCTAGCTTAAATGAGGAAGAATTTGAAACCCTGAAACAGATCAATAACAAGCAGTGAGATTGAAATGTTAATAAGAAAATTACCAACAAAAAAATAATCCAGGTCCAGATGTATTTACAGCTGAATTCTATCAGACATTCAAAGAAAAATTGATAACAATTCTATTGACATTATTCCACAATATAGAGAAATAGGAAAATCTCCTTAAATCATTCTATAAAGTCAATATCACCCTAATATCAAAACCAGGAAAGGACATAACAACAACAACAACAACAACAACAACAACTACAGGTTAATATCCGTGATGAACCAAGATGCAACAATCCTTAACAAAATACTAGCTAACTGACTCCAAAAGCATATCAAAAAGATAATCCACCATGATCAAGTGGGTTTCATACCAGGGATACAGGGATGGTTTAACATACACAAGTCAATAAATGTGATACACCATATAAGGAGAATTAAAAACAATCATCATATGATCATCTCAATAGATGCAAAGAAAACATTTGACAAAATTAAGCATCCCTTTATTATTAAAACCCTTGACAAAACTGGCATACAAATAACAAACCTCAATGTAATAAAAGTCATCTATAACAACCCACAGCCATCCAAATGTGCAAAAGTTGAAAGCATTCCCTCTGAGACCTGGAACAAGAAAAAGATGCCCACTCACACAACTTCTGTTGAACATAGTACTGAAAGTCTTAGTCAGAGCAATTAGACAAAAGAAAGAAATAAAGGGCATACAAATTTGGGAAAAGGAAGCGAAACTGTCTCTGGTCACTGATGATATGATTGTAGACCTCCGAAACCCTCAAGACCCATCCAAAAAGGTTATAGAACTATAAATAAATTCAGCAAAGATTTAGGATACAAAATCAATGTGCACAAATCAGTAGCTCTGCTATACACCAACAGCAACCAAGCTGAGAATTAAATCAAGAACTCAACCCTTTTAAAAATAGCAGGAAATAATAATAATACAATACTTAAGAATATAGCTAACCAATGAGATGAAAGACTTCTACAAGTGAAACTACAAAACACTGCTGAAAGAAATCACAGATGACACAAATGGAAACACATTCCATGTTCATAGATCGATAGAATCAATATTGTGAAAATGACCCTACTGCCAAAAGCAATCTACCAGTTCAATGTAATTCCCATCAAAATACCACCATTATTCTTCAGAGATCTAGAAAAACATCCTAAAATTCATATGGAACCAAAAAAGAGCCTGCATAGCCAAAGCAAGACTAATAAAAAGAGCAAATCTTGAGGCATCACATTACTTGACTTCAAACTATACTATAAGACTATAGTCACCAAAACAGAATGGTATTGGCATAAAAATAGACACATAGACCAATTGAACAAAATAGTGAACCCAGAAATAAGCCCAAATACTTACAGCCAACTGATCTTTGACAAAGCAAACAAAAACATAAAGTGGGGAAAGGACAACCTATTCAACAAATGTTGCTGAGATAATTCGCAAGCCACATGTAGGAGAATAAAGATGAATTTTCATCTCTCACCTTATATGAAAATCAACTCATGATGGATCAAAGACTTAAATCTAAGACTTGAACCTATAAAAATTCTATAACATGACATCAGAAAAACCCTTATAGACATTGGCTTAGGCAAAGACTTCATGACCAAAAACAGAGGGAAATGTAACAAAAGCAAAGATAAATAGGTGGGACTCAATTAAACTAAAGAACTTCTGTGCAGTAAAAGGAACAGCAAGCAGAGTAAACAGACAACCCAGAGATTGGGAGAAAATCTTCACAATCTATACATCTGACTGAGGACTAATATCCAGAATCTACAAAGAACTCAAACAAATGAGCAAAAAAAAAAAAAAAAAAATCCGTCAAAAAGTGAGCTAAGAACATGAATAGACAATTATCAAAAGAAAATACACAAATGTCCGATAAACATATCAAAAAATTTTCAAAATAACAAATGATCACGGAAATGCAAATCAAAACCACAATGCAACATCACCTTACTCCTGAAAGAATGGCCAAAAAAAATAGATGTTGACATGGATGATGTGAAAAGCAAACACTTCTACACTGTTGATGGGAATGTAAACTAGTACAACCACTATGGAAAACAGTGTGGAGATTCCTTAAAGAACTAAAAGTACATGAGCCATTTGATCCAGCAATCCCACTATTGAGTATCTACTCAGAGGAAAAGAAGTCATTATACAAAAAAGATTCTGGCACACACATGTTTATAGCAGCACAATTCACAATTCCAAAAATATAAAACCAGCCCAAATGCCCATCAGTCAATGAGTGAATAAAGAAACTGTGATACATATATCACATATGATGATATCTGTGATATATATATCATATATACATATACATGTATGTATATATGATGGAATACCACTCAGTCACAGAAAAGAATGAATTAATGGCATTCACAGCAACCTGGATGGAACTGGAGACTATTATTCTAAGTGAAGTAACTCAGGAATCAAAAACCAAACATCGTATGTTTTCACTCATAAGTGGGAGGTAAACTATGGGGATGCAAAAGCATAAGAATGATGCAATTAACTATGGAGATTCATAGGAAAGACTAGCAGTAGGATGAAGGATAAAAGGTTACAAATTGGTTTCAGTGTATACTACTCAGGTGATGGGTGCACCAAAATCTCACTAGTCACCGCTAAATAACTTACTCATGTAACCGAATACCACCTGTTCCCCAAAAACCTAAGAAAATAAAAAGTTCAAAAGCAAGCAAACAAAAATAGATATATAACTTTTAAATCCACCATTCATTCAGCCATTCTCTTTTTGACTAAAGAGGTTTTTCTGGTTATTGTTGTGGTTTTGCCCATTCAAATTGTTATAAGAAACCAGTCTTGTACATATAATCACACGAAGTCTTATTTTTGTGCATATGCTTATACAAACATATCTTCTCAAAAAATACAGTTCAATAGAAAATATCTAGACTGGACAAAAGAAAATAAAATTAAAAACAGAGAAGAGAGTAAGAGTGGCATTAGGATCCAAGCACAAAAGTCTAACATAGACATAATTTGAATCCCAAAGGGAGAAGTGAGAAATGAAGCAGAAGTACTGTTTAAAGAGATAATTGCTGATAATTTTTTATTATAAAAGATACATAGATTTAGCCCATTTATGCCTGAGGTTGCAAATTTTTTGTCTGAAAATTTGGACCTTGGTGATGACCTTCAGTAGCATAATATAAATAACTCCCACAGGCTTAGCATTCTAATAATGAAACACTAGGCATCAATGGGTTAAGGAGAACTATAACCTTACACAAAATGAGTTTAGGGACATAAAAGAAAAAGAGAGAGAGAGAACAAGAATGGAAGGAAGAAAATATGCATATTTCTATTAAAGTAAAACTGCTGCATACAAACAAAGCAAACAGTCTAAAAGCAATCAGAAAAAAAAAATCAAAAAAGACAAATACATTACCTTCAAAGGTACAATAAGATTGACAACTGACATTTCAACAGAGGCAACAAAAGTGAGAAGATAATAGAATTAAAGATTAGAAAAAAAAATCTTTTCACACAATTTTCTACTCGGTGAAATGGTTATAAAAATTAGGAAATAATAATATTTGCAAAACTAAACAAAACTTAGAGAATTCATCTTCAATGGTAGAAAGATTAGACAGAGCTTTTCAGGCAAATGGAAGAATAACCCAGGAGGAAACAGAAAGGAAGCTGGGCTTAAAAGCAATGGAAATAGCAACTAAGATTCTATAGAGCTTTGTTTTTCCACTGTCATGATATGGATCTCACCTTATTGTATTTGACTAATTGTCTATCTGGTTCATAGGACTGTAACCTGTATTAACTCAGAGACAGTCCATGTTTTGCATTGTCCCTAGTTATTTATGTAAACATTTGATGATCTTTGTGATTTTAATGTTAATGTCTTTGTCACAGCTCTTCTTATTTAATGCCATAATATGGCAACCACAGTTAAAGCTTACCAAATACTCCATGTTCCTATTTTCAATCTCTTTTTAGATGAGACCTAGATCATGTAACTAGTAATGGTCAATGAAATATGAGAATAATATCAGGTTACAAATTGTATCCTGTGGCAGTCAATTGCTTGCTTTCCCCTTCTATTTCTCTTCCCTGGATGAAAATCTGAAGGCGAGAGATTCATTCCAGATGGCACAGTTTTCTGATGTAAGAGCTATATGCCCACATCTGAATTACTTTGGGTGAGAAATAAAACCATAGTTTGTTAAACCACCAAGACTTGAAGTTTGTTAGTAAGACAGCAAATCTATCATAGACATGTATGTATGATATCTCTCTCTCTGACTCTGAAATGTCACTTCAAAGGCATAAATAATGGCATATGAAATACATTCTGAATATAAGATAACGTTTTCCTTAAAAACGTTATCTTATATAAACATTTATAGCAAAGTATATTTTTCTCATATTCGATAAATTTTGAATAATTGCCATAGAAACAGAAGAGTTACTAAATATCATCCTAAGATTTTGATATATAGGCCTGTTTTTAAGATTTACTGCATGTCAAGACATTTTCAATTACAATTTTGTTATTTTACAATAAATAGAAACACATCTTATTTCACAATGTTGAAAGCTTGTATACCACAATAGGACAAAGAAAATTTATCTACTGTGGGCTTACTAGGTGGTGACATTTTAGTCATACAAAATAAGTACAATTGGATGTTATGTACAAATTCTACACGATGGATTAAGAGAGACGGCTATACAGTAATGGTATTGATTGTAAATAATGAGGTGGAAGCAAAGTTAATTATTATTAATTATATGTCTATATATGCACGTCTAACTTTAGATATGTTAGTTTTATAGTCAATCAAATCAAAATCTTATGAACTTAACACTAGGTATAATTACAGTTCTCAGAAGGGATAGAGATAAACTGCACAAAACCTGGAAATCATAAATGTTTATTGAGAACTGCCAATACTGAATGCTGCAACAACAAATAGACCAACAACACGTTATCATTCAATAAAAGTGAAGTAAGTCAATGGTGATAAAATACTGTCATCACATTATGTCACAAAACAGGTATAAGTTGTAAGAGGTCACTGTAACAGGGTTCAAATAATATTTCTTTAGAATTATGTAAATTTTCAATAACAAGTTAAATATTATCTTGTATACTGAAAAGGCTAAAACTGAATTTAAAAGTAGTCTACAATCAAAGACAATAAAATATCAAGAATACAACATACAGGAAAATATTAACAGCATTTATTCGTCTTCAAAATAATGTGTGATGATGAGAACATTAAAAATTACTCATGTGCATAAAGTAAAAAGGATTCCCTCCTCTAAATGACACTCCATCCCAGTGTTCAGAAATAGAGCCTGTTTATCGGTATAACTTTACAGATCTTTTGTAAAGCTTTAGAGGCATAAACAAGCACACAGTTAACTAGACAACACTACATTGAATGTGCTATATTATTATCCCCAAATTATGTCATGAACATTTTTTTCCATTTTAGAAAATATAAAACTATTTTATATTTGATAAATATTGCATATTACTCCATAACCTGGGATCATTATAATTTAAGGATTATTTAAATCCTCTTGCAAATAATGTAGTGATTTATATAGTTTTAGTCATTTCCTTGCCTGCTTGTGTATTTCTGAAGCATGGTTTTAGAAATTATAGTAGTATGAATTTTAAGTTTTGACAAATACTGAAAAACACTTTCCACAAAGTTTCAATTATGTGTAGGTCCTGTCTAAGATCTTGCAGCTGTCCTTCCCCTATCTATAGAACCCACAAATCAATACCACATTATATTACTTACTTCAGCTATCTGCACTGTTTTGTTATATTGCAGAGAAGTCCTTGTTATTGTTTTAAGGTGTTAAAATATTTTGTTTATCAAACTTTATAATAAGCTTGTCAACATTAATAAAACTTTTTCAATCAGCACACTAGTTTCAAAAGTACTTTCTTACAAAATTGAAATTTTTCTTTTGCTTTATTATCCACTATCGTCAGCTTTGGGTTAAAGGCTACCCTGATGTACCATGGCACTCTCTCTCACTCCATTTGTTTTACATCTACAGAAAAGAAATCCTACTGTCTTTATAATGGTAACTTTCTAAATTTTCAAATGTATCATTGGACTTCAAAAACTTTTGCAAGCCTTGCACAATTTTGGTAATTTAATGATAAACTGATAATGGAGAAATGTAAACAAATTTGCTCTTAAAATTATGTGCTTTTTTTCAGGAATTTCCATACATTTTAAGCACTTGCTAAACTTTAAATACTTCTAATAAATTACTGAAAAATATCTATTAGAAATAGCAAGTACTGCTTTGCTGAATACAGGTAATACCTTCAGAATTCCCAGGACTTTCTTCACACTCTAGGAAAGGCAAAAGTCATAACTTTTCTATCAAAGCACGGATATTCACGTGACTTCTCTTGAGCATTTGTGTTATATTAAATGATGAACTACTATTTTAGAAAGTCTAGTGATATTACCTTTAATATTCTTTAGAAATGAACATAAATATAAGTATATGTACTTATTTCTAGACAATATATATTTACAGCATATAACAGAAAATGAAGATTTTCCCCATGAAACATTAAATCAAAAAGTCATGAAGTTATCTCTTCTCATATCAAAGACCTGAGAGACAGCACAGACTGAAATTTCCTAACCCATAAAGTAATATATGCAAAGCTAAACACAATCATTTATTAGCAATGTCTCATTCTGATGTGCATAATTAGTTAGATAATAGCATTGAAGGATTTATTTGGCAGTTGTGATTATTTTAAATGTTATCTTAGAATGTTTGTGTATTACAAGATATTTGATTAATGTTGATTTGCAGATTTTTTTTACATCCTTTGATAAAATTATACTTTGTTTTCAAGGTAATATGTTAAAAAACTGTTATACTTTTTGTTGCATTAGTATCCTATTGTTGATATAACAAATTATCCCAAATTTAGTGGATTAAAAAACACAAAGTCCATTATTATCTTACAGTTCTGGAGATCCAAAGTTTAAAATAGTATCACTGGATCAAAACAAAGCTATAGACAGGGCTGTATTCCTTACTTGATGCTGTAGGGGAGAATTTGTTCCCTTGTTTTTCAAGCTTCTAGAAGCTGCCTGAATTCCCCAGCTCATGGCTGGCTGTCAACAGACCATTCATTATGGCCTCTGCTTTCTTAATCACATCTCCTAAAGACTCTGACCCTCCTGCTTCCTATATATTATAAGGGCTCTTGCTAACACATTGGGTCTCCCAGATAACACAGGATAATATATTAATTTCATAATCAGTGACTTACATTCACAAGGTCTCTTTTGCCATATAGATTAAAAAGTAAAATAAGATCAAATTAAGAAAAATCTAAAAGTTTATTGTCATACAAAACGTTATGTATAGAGATCCTGGAGACGTCAAACTGAAAAGTGGTAAGAAGCATGTCTTTACAGGATGTCTTACAATGAGGAAGTCATTTAACCTTTACAATGATTGGATATTACAATGGACATTTCCATGTGGAAGAGGATTGCTTGCAAGGGATTATCTTATACCAGTTTGGGAAGATGACTTAAGTTTTGCTTAGGATTATTAGAAGAATTTACACAAACTCAAAGTTTCACTTATGTTCAAAAATCAAGCTAGTTTAATTTTCACTTATGTGACTGTATTCATCTGTCTCACATTGCTGTAAAGAAATACCTGAGACTGGGAAATTAATAAAGAAAGGAGGTTTAATAGGCTGGTCATTCTGCAGGCTGTGCAGGAATCATGATCCTGGCATCTGCTTGGCTTCTGGAGAGGCCTCAGGAAACTTAAAATCATGGCAGAAGGCAAAGCAAGAGCCTGCACTTCATAGAGCCAGAGAAGGAGGAAGACAGAGGGGGGAGTTGCTACATATGTTTGTATCAGTATATCACATGCACTCTACAAATATGTACAACTAGTATGTATTCATAGTAATTACAAATAAAAATAATTTAAAAAGAAGAATGTGGGCCCTTGATGGCATTGTTGAGCAGGTGAACTCATCCAGAAACTATTTACTATCAGAATTCTCTTTACCTGAGAAAAATGTTCCTTGCCCTTTAAGTCTCTTATAATTGAAGGTGTGTGTATGTGGTTTTTAAATTTGAAATCAAACATTTTCTTACCTGATGAACATGGTAAGAAACTATCTCTCTAACGTAGTGGAATTTGAACTGACAAGGTGAATAGGTGACAGAATAATATATGCAAATATCTGAGCAAGAACTGTACAGGCAGAGGGCACATATGAACATCCACAGCAGAAACAAACTTAGGGTCTTTAGTGCCTTTAGGTCAAAGAGAAGTCCTTTGGGAATAAAGAGGAGTAACTAGGATGTCATGTGGCAATGATGAGCCACGCAAGAGCCATACCATAGCCATAGCAGGTGGATTGAAAGGCTATCGACACAAGGGAAATTTATCGGATGTTTATTTTTACAATTAAAGTGTGTCTTTTCTGATGAAAGCCTTCTGAGGGATTTAGAAATAGTAACAGGGCACCAGTTTAGCAGGCTTTTCCAGTAATCTCCAAAAATGATAATTATGCCTGGACCTGAGTAATTGTTGAGGTATTTAAAAGTGAATGAGTTCAGAATATATTCTCTAAGTAAGTGCTAGTAGGACCAGAAGACGAATTGGGATAAGAGTTATGACTTAAAGAGGGGGCTGCATCTAGAAGAAAATTTTGGTTCAAGCATCTAAATAAGTGATGAGAGAAAAATTGAAAATTGCATTTGAGGGACAAGGATAAAATAAAGAAATGTGAAGTTTGCAAAAACATAGAGAGGTTTGATGTATCTATTTGACACTCAAGTGAATATAATGGGTAGGCAGTTGCCTGAATCTGGAATTCAGGAAGAAATCTATTTAAAATCTTGGTTCTTAGCTGTATCTCACAATGGTGTTAGAAACCATCATTTAGATGTCAGGAAGAGACACAGAGAGAGAAAAAAAATTAAGGAGAAAGAAAAAGCAACAAAGTCTCCAGGAAACAAAACAAAACAAAAAGGAATTTTGCTTAAAAACAAAGCAAATAAATGCAAAAAAAAAAAAAAAAATCCCCTATTTACATAAAATATATTTAACAATATGTAGAAACAGAATACAATAATGAAGTTATCCAATTATTGATTACATATAGGAGCATATTTCACTATTTAATTGTTTAAGCTGAAGGCAGGCTATGAATTTAGTGACTGTAAGCTGTTTAATGTCAGACTCCAACAACACTATAGTTACAGAAACATGAATAAAATATTTACTTCCTAAAATTTAAACAAGTCAAGAATTAACAAGGAAGGATACAGTGGCTAAAAGCCAAATATACTTGGAAGTTAGAGAGTGGCAAAAAAAAGTTGATAAGGTATTGAAAAGAAGCTTGTGGATAGCTGATGTTTGTGTAGGAAAACCTCACAATAGCTGAACCATAAAACAATGGGTTTTTACATAGCTCAATGTATATTATCTCTTTTAAAGAAGAAAGATTCTAATTTATTAAGTTTTACCTGAGCACAGTGGCTCATGCCTGTAATCCCAGCACTTTGAGAGGCCAAGGGGGGCATATTACTTGAGACCAGGAGTTTGAGACCAACCTGGGCATTATGGTGAACCCTAGTCTTTACAAAAAATACCAAAAACAAAAATAGTAGCTGGGTGTGGTAGCACACATCTGTATTCCTAGCTACTCAGGAGGCTGAGATGGGAGGATTTGTTGAGCCTGGGAGGTGCAGATTGCAGTGAGCTGAAATTGTGCCAGTGCACTCCAGCCTGGGTGGCAGAGTAAGACCCTGTCTCAAAATAAAATAAATATATTTACTACATTTTAAAATAACAACAAGAATACTTGAAAGTATTAACAAAAACATTTAGTATTTAAAAGGAAAAAAACAATTTTTTGCTTAAATCCCTTTATTACTAGTCTATTCTTCAAACAATGATTCTTAAGACAAGCACTCTCAGTTAAGGTTCTGGGTTACAAGAAACATATCTTATTCTCCATGTATTAAGGAATAATAACAATAACAGAATGCATATGATATAAGAGCAATCATAATTATATATGAGAAGGCTATTTAAGGGTTGATGAAATCATCAGGAAGCTGGACATCTATAAAATACGCTGAGGAGAAAAATAAATTCTGGAGGTTTATAAGCAGTTGCTGTTACAAAGGGCCATGGCTGCAACAGCTTAATTCACCATCACTCAAAACTCAAAGTTTCTGGAATAGAGTTTCCAATTATCAGAGATGCAGACATTTGTCTATTTCCTGGGCTGGGGCAGAGCAGTGGGAAGGCTAATCATCCCCTTGTGCTTCTGAGGTGAAGGCAACGCTCTCCTCCCATAAACGTTATCTCATTCAAGTGCAATAAGGGGTGGCAAAGGAAGGGTCTTAGGATTTGATTGATGGGCAGCCAAAAAATGACAAATATCTTCTACAATCTTTTGGGCAGAAGAGAAAGCAATACATACTTTCAGTCAGGGAAGGCTAGGTGATTATGCATTATCAGTAGCAACAAAGCCTGTGTCTTTAACAGAGTTTTACTTTTGGTTCATTGCTTCTACCGGGGTTGTCCTTCAAGGATCTTGGCTTACGGAGTGCTTAGCATCTGCAACACTTCCAATCTCCCTGGAAGATAGCATATTTACTGTAAGGATTGATAATAGCAATAATACATAATATTTTATTTTTGTAAACATTTGAACACAATAAATCTTGTGAATGCTTTTCCTTCCACTAAATGTCTTCAAATAATAAGTCTAAGATCTAGCAATTTACCATTGCAAAGGAAATAAAGATTGTTGTATCAGTTTTATATTTCTGGTGTGATATTTTTATATAGGAAAGGCTCTAAGTTATATAATGTTGAAATTCATCTGGGAAGACAGAAAGTGCTTATGATTTTAAAATATGATTATGGTGGTCATGTTTCTCATAATGTTACCTATATATCACCTACCTCACAGTTATCTTTTAACATTTAAATATGCATATTCATAAGCCCAATTTGAAAAATAGAATCTCCTCCACAAAGCTGCATTTTAACCCAACTGCCTAGATAATTCTTAAACTGAATTAAATGGAGAAATCGTTTTAGAAGGTTTATGTAATTAAAAAATGGTCATATGAGTTATGAAGTATTTATACATGCCAAACTAAAGATGAAAAAATAAATGATTTTTTTTTTTCAGTGTCATTATGTTTCTATGAAGAATAGATATCTTTGGGGTAGGGAGGTGATATCCAGGTGGGCTGCCTGAATATTTGATCTCTGTATTCTGGTAAAAAGAATCATAGTGTAATTGTTAAGAGTCCATGCCAGTAGTCACAGTCTGTATTTAAAATCTGGTGTTGTAAACTGAATAATAATTCAGCCAGGTCTTGATGTAGAGATTTGTTTTGCGAAGCTTGAAGACGTGCTTAGGAAAAAACACAAATCACAGTGGTAACATCGCTGATCCCTGATTTTCCAAAAAAGTTATTTGAGAATTTCAAGTTTTTTTTTTTCTTTTCTTTTCTTTTCTTTTTTTTTTTTTTTTTTTTTTTTTTTTTTTTTTGAGATGTAGTTTCACTCTTGTTGCCTAGGGCTGGAGTGCAACAGCGCAACCTTGACTCACTGCAACCTCTGCCTTCGGTGTTCAAGCGATTCCCCTGCCTCAGCCTCCCAAGTAGCTGGGATTACAGGCGTCCATCACCACGCCAGGCTAATATTTTGTATTTTCAGTAGAGACAGGGTTTCACCATGTTGGCCAGGATGGTCTCAAACCCCAGGCCTTAAATGATCTGTTCTCTTTGGCCTCCCAAAGTGCTAAGATTTCAACCGTGTGCCACTGCACCTGGTTGGATTTCAATATTTAAAGGGGAAAGAACAGGCAGGAAGGTAGGGAAGAAGGGAAAAAGAGGGAGAGGGAGGATAGGAAATGAGGCAAGTGATTACATTCTTGCAAGGCTTTGATGAAGGCTCAATGAATCTACATTTTACCTGAGAGAAAAGGGGTTAGTAGAACTGTCAATCGTACATTCCTCTTGCAAGGAGTAGATTTACATTTTACATAAGATACAGTAAACATATGAAAAGATAGGGTAGAGGAAGAAGTAAATTATGCATTTGTCATTCCTTTCGGGTGGGCAGAAGGATGATTTTTATTCTTGTTTTTGTCCCATGCCTGTGAACATAAGCTGTTAATTTAAATTGTATGGTGAGAATCAACAGATCTCTGTTTTAGGACTATTTTATGGGAGATATATATTCGGAAAGATTTTGAAGTCCACCAGAAATTTCCTTGTGAGTAATTTGTAAGGGAAGCCATCTGGGGAGATATGTGGCCTTCTATCATCACAGCTATCTTTTTGGTAACAAAAGGAAGGCAGTTTTTTTGTATGACTCAATTCCGAAGCTTAACTTTTCCTTTGCCATTATAAGTTTGGGGTCCTGAGATTCTGTTTTATTTCAGTTTGTATAGCTATTAACTTATTGTCTTGGCAAATTTATGTAAACCATTGGGGCCTTGGGTTCCGTATCTGCAATATGCAGATAATATTAATATTTTAACTTCTGTGGTTAGAAAACAGTCTGTAAAATTTCATGCTTTGTTAATGTTATTGCTTATTACCTTTATTAATATTTTTAATCAAATGTAGTTGCATCATACTTAAATGTAACCTTAGACTTTATGACAAAGATTTCCAGACTGCTCCAGTGGTGACAATGGACATCTGCTATCATTTAAGTCAAAATAAACCTGGTAGGACATGTGTGTTTGAGTTAATCTTTTGTTTTTATTCTTTCTGCTGTTATTTTATTATTTTATCCTCTTAATATGTACCTCTAGCAGATTAAGCTTTTAGCTTTCATCTACTTTATTTCTCAAATAAACTGGGGATTATTCTCTGCTGAAATTATGTAATATATTTCATAATCACACAATTATGTAATATATTCCTAACACATATAACTTTAAAAGGATTAATTAACATTATGTCACCTATATGATGGTGCCGATGAGATTTGGTAGAATTATTCAAAGAAGCGAACTGCATGTCAAATGAGACAGTTAAAAGTTCATAACTATGTTTTGGCAGCTCTTTCTTTCTGTTGCCTTCATTGAAAAGGAGCAGGAATAATTTCCAACTTTTAGACAAGTTTTAAGCTAATCTTTTAATAAATACTGATTTCATATATTTTAGAAGACATGTCATTGAGAATATAAAGTTGTAGTTTTAACCTTTTCATTTTCAGTTATCAGTACTGTCAAACAAAAACTATTATAAATTCTATCATATTTAATAATTTTGACACAATTAACAATTTGATAAATCTACTTCAAAGGCTATGAGTGACCTACCCCCACATCTGTACTGCAGCTGACATGTTGCTGTACTGCACAGTGAAACATGATGGACCTTTGCACTTCCAGAGCTAATTTATCATATATGTTGACAATTATGTGCAACAAAGTAGTATAGCAAACAATGACATAGAGTTCACAAATGCTTATCACTCCAAACAAGACAGATTTTATGGCCACTGGCTCCTTAGAAGCCAAAGAAAACCATTTGAAGTGTCAAATATATGTATTGTGCAATAATGAAATATTCCTTTGCAATCACTTTAAGTGAAAGAAATCCCTGAGAAGGTAGCAATTTAAAAGGCAACTCATGTTGAGATATATATGATATTTTAGAGGATTTAATTGCAACGCTGGAGCATGAGTCTTATTGACCACAATCTACAAGTACTTCCATATTGCATGGCCAGACCTTCTCCTAGATCAAGCCACACTAAAGCTATATTTTTCACAAGCAACACTCCCTGCAGGTTATCCCAGCAGTATCTTTTTGTTTCTGAAATTTTATTTTATTTTTAGTTATGTATTTTAGAACTGAATTCAAATGATTTACCCTTGATCACTTGCTGTTTCCCTAAGGGTGAATTGGTAACCTTTCTATTATACAGAAATGAATTTGCATCTCAGTGAGGATTCACACCTGGTTAGGTAGTCAGGCCAGGTTAAATGGATTTTGCCCCAGGGAAGAGAAAAGAGTGATCACCCTGTTAAAGCAGTTTCCACTGTTTGAATGTGAATCTGAGTCAGGGAACTAACATGGGTTAGTGTGTGAGAAGTAACCTACTTAGATGCTTTTGTAGTGTAGGCTTACACTAGTATTAAAAATGAACATCTCTATCTTAGAATGTATTTACTATAACACAATTTTGGCCATTATATTTCTCAGTTGAAACCATATTTACAGACAAGACTCTTTTTCATTTCCCCTCCCCACAATATTAACCTCATTGTCAACAACGACATTTCTAATGGGTAAGAACTTATATTTAAAGTTAATATATAAATATACATTCCCCCAAAAACATTATCTACTTTTACCATGTCAAATAAAAACAAATCTAGACTTAGGTAAAGACAACCTTTATATAAAAGGTTTATTTTTAAAAGGGGAGGTGGCTATTGCGATACAATCACGCATCACTTAAGGCAGGGATACGCTCTGAGAAGCACATCATTAGGTGACTGTCACACAAACATCATAGAGCGTACTTACACAAGCCTAGATAGTATACCTTATCACATTCCTAGGCTATATGATGTAGTTTATGGCTCCTAGGCTACAAACATTTACTGAATGCTGTAGGCAAATGCAATAAGAGAAGAGGTAGAAAGAAACTAGCTAGGCAGATAGTTAGGGTAAAGAGTCCTTGGCAGAACTTCCCTTCTAACACAAAGCAGCCCAAGAAATCACTTCTAACAAAGAGTAGCCTGGGAGATCTGACTGTAAACATAGATAAGGAAGCATCTCCAACACAAAGCAGGAGCTTCTTGGGTAATCAGCAAGCTTCACACATGTAAGGTAGTTCCCAGTAAGCACATGCCTTTCTTTTTTGGGGACATATTTAGATAAGGAAGCTGGAAGCTTGCACAGGGTAGAAGGATGCCTGCAACTGCACCCAAAGAAAGTACTACCTTGGGCCAGGCACGTCTATCACGGGGGCTCTGCTTTCACACCTTTTTTAGCACAATGCACAGTAGGAAAGAGATAAGAAACATGGAGTAGCTCAGGCTAAGGACCAGCCTGCATAATAAAAGGTTGGGATTGCAGCTATTAGAGATCTGTGCTTTATGAAAATGACATACATGGTTTGAGCTGGTTTTTCATGCCATATGTAGATAAAGTGCCCCCTCCCCACTAACTCCTTTATTAAAACCTTGCATTTTACTGTGGAACAGCAACCCTTTTTGGTACCTCTTTCTGAAGCAGAGAGCTGTTCTCTTTCGCCTATTAAACTTCTGCTCTAACCTCACCCTTGGTATGTCTGTGTCTTTGATTCCCTTGGCCATGACCAAGAACTTCGGGTACCATCCCAGTCAGTGAGGCCATTTCAGTAACACAATGGTAAGTACGTGTGTATCTAAACATATCTAAACATAGAAAAGGTACAGTAAAAAAATAAAAATTACAATCTTGTAGGACCACTGTTGTATATGTGGTCTGCTCTTGGCCAAAACATCATAAATAATTGATGTGTATATATATATATATATATATGTGAAAACCAATTAGTATGTTTTTAAATGAAAGAAAGCATTTGTCTCTCTTTTAAAACAGACAAAATTAAGGTCATCAAAAAGAAATGTTTATTTTTTCACTAAAGATTATCAGATACTGATCTTTCATATCTTCCCTAACATAGTATTTTATAATTCATAAATGAAAATAAGAAATAATTATATCTAAATAAATTCCCTCTTTTTAAAATTTCATATTGTTCATTTATGTTAAAATGAAGAATGGCTACAGGGAATGCTCATTAAAAAAATACAATAGCCCGGGCATGGTGGCTAATGCCTATAGTCCCAGCACTGTGGGAGGCCGAGGTTGGCAGATCACTTGAGATCAGGAGTTTGAGACCAGTCTGCCCAACACTGTGAAACCCTGTCTCTACTAAATATACAAAAATTAGCTGGGCGTGGTGGCGCACGCCTGTAATCCCAGATTCTCGGGAGGCTGAGGCAGGATAAACACTTGAACCCGGGAGGTGGAGGTTGCGGTGAGCCAAGATTGCGCCATTGCACTCCAGCCTGGGCAACAAGAGCAAAAATCCACCTCAGAAAACAAAAACAAAAACAAAAACAAACAAACAATAAATTAACTTTTAAAAATTCTGTGCCAAATCTTTTTTCATTCTACTATTGACAATTCTATTGACTATTACCTTAAACTCTTTAATGTCTATGTGCTCAAAGTCCATTTTTAAAGAATGTTTGCAAAACCTAGATGCAGCATATATGTATATCTTTGACAAAGAATGATTCAGAAAGATCAGTTTCAAATCTTTCAAATGTCACAAAGATCATAATTATTTTAGTACTATAATATGATTATTTATTTCCACAATATTAAACTGTTTTCCTTTATCTATGTTTCTAGTAAATTGCTCTCCTACTTTGACCTGGGTATTTTTTATTTAATGTATAAATTATATTTTGCTTTTGAAGTCTGTCAGTTCTTGTTATGTTGAAATTACATACTTTTAACATAAAATTTATCTTTACAATATGAAATTTCCCTGTGTAATACAGATTCTAATCAACCTTACTTTCCAATAATATAAAAATTGAGAAAATACATTAATCTTTAAAAAATATAATAAAGAGAACATGTCCTTATTATTAACAAGAAATCACAAATAAAAGTTCCTTATATGTAAGACTGTATTGTGTGATTCATAATAATATTGAGAATGTGACATTTACTAAATTGATAAAAATGTCATGTGGAATTGTCTCATAAACAAATTAAAATTCTGCTACGTTTTCTCCACTATGACATTATGGTTGTGTCAAGTTAGTTTAATGCAATATGTAATTTTTTTGTGCTAATATTTAGAGGAGAAATTCAAGCCAGTAAAAGAAGTTTTCTTTTCATAATGTTTGTTTAGGTCAAGAATACTAACTGATAGCACAAAGGAAAAGTATTTACCTCCTCTATTCCTCATTTGTGTTATATTGATAATAGAGATACATTGTCATTATTTATATGATATGATCTTGAATTTCTGACACTATATATTAAATATGAATATATTCTTAAAACTAATGTTTAAGTGTGACTATTTCCTCTACACATTTTGGAACTGGTCTAAAAATATGTTCATTAAAATAAATAAATTGTTTAGAAAGTAGTAGTGTGTTTCCAGAAACAATAGGCATTTTGACACTGTATAAAAATAAACAATTTTTATAAAAGAAAAAAATTGTTACATCCTGTATCAGAAAGTAATAAAACTTACGGAATGCGTTTTTTTCCTACTTACAATGTTTTTCATTTTATTTTCTATTTACTTTCACAAGTAGTTTTCCATATGAATGAATCTGAACAACAGGTGTATGAAACAAGTAGCCATAAATTGTTCGTCAAATAGCAGCTTTGTTACACAAAAGATAAGAATAAATCAAAGAAGGAAACCACTCATTTCTATTGTTATGTATTCAACATGCATTTATTGTGTGCCTTCTATATTCTGAGTAATGTGCTGGATAGCAGGCACAAAAGTTGAACGATGCTAGGAATTATGCACATAAGTTGTTATGGTAACATAAAATAAATATGTGACCCTATTGGGAGGTGAGAGAACAGTTCAGAGAAACAGTTTCCTTGGAACTCAGTTATGAGGTAGAAGGAGACAACTACACAGAGAGGGTAGAAAGTCATTAAGAGCAGAGAACAGAATGTATAAACTTTTGATAATATAAAATAATGCAGGTTGAGAATTCAGTAGTTGTCTATCACTGGAGTGCAGTGGGGAGAAACAAAGCAAAATACAGCTGAGGAAGAAACTGTGAAGAACATTGATTGCTAAGATAAGTTATTCAAAAATGTGTCTTAAATTTATTAGTGCATTTTAAGAAAAACAATCTCATAAATTAACATTTAAGAAGAACTACATGTAATTATTTAAGAGACAAATTTAAGAGCCAATAAATTGGAGATAGAAATATACTTTAGGAAGCTATGATAATAATAGATTTGAGAAATAATATGCACATAAAGTAAATTGCCATATGTGGAAAAAAGAAAGAGAAGAAGAATGTAAGAGATATTAAAGTGGTAAAACTGATAAAATTTGACTGGTTAGAGGGTTTGTGATGATAGAGAAAATCATGTTTGTAATGGCTTTTAATTTTCTGGAGTTGGCGACTGGACAAATGGAGATGTTAATCATAAGGGCACAGAACAAAGAAAGGGCAATAGGAAATGAGGAATTAGATGATACTTTTAGATTGAAGTACATTGGTGACATCCAGATGAAAATTACTCTTTGTCATATATAAGCGTACCATATTACTAAGTAAGGGTATGATAAATTGCATATTATCATTTTAAATTTAATCTGCAAGAAAGGTACATTTATATTAATGTTTTAAATAAGCATGTCTTTAAATTAAATATCAATAATTTTTGAAAATTGTATGAACTCTATGTACTTTATCAATGAGAGAGAACATCAATGAAAGAAAAGGTTAAATGTCAGGGTAAAAGAGGTTAACAAAAACTGAAGAATTATAACCTCATCATTGTAATTAGCAGCATTAAGTGTTCATTTGTCCAGTGAAATTTGAGGAAATGAGAGGTAATTATTACCCCTCATTTGACATAGAAAATCTTAATTATTTTTATCAAAAGTTCTATAGGTTTTAATTTACCATTTATTTTGGTCAGTTGTTACTTGAGCTGAGCAATGAAAATGTCTCTGAAGAAATGTACCACTTCAATGCTTATAAATCCCAGAGTTATGGATAGAACTTGTAGAACTGGATGTAATGCCTAATGCCATTACATTTAGGAAAGAGAAAGAATGATTGTATAAAATACTTGTCAAGATAATTTGTTTATAAATAACTAAATACTTAAGTACACATGGCTTAGACAATGAGTACACAGTCTATTTCATATAGTAATAATTCTGGAGACCAGGCAACCTTTCAGACATCTATTACTTTATTCTTAGAATCTTGACTTGTTCTCAGGTTAATCTCTCTGAATTTAAGATGGCTACAACAGCTTCACTTTCCATGATTCCAATGGCATGAAGAAAGGGATATTTTTCTTTATATCTTCTCCTTAAAATATAGATAAAATTTGTTTTCTGAAGCTCACCCAGCATCATCTTCCTGTACCATTTTCCAGGCTTTATTCAAATGCATGCCATTAAACTTATCTCTATCAAAGAGTCAAAAGCTATGAAATGGAGATAAGACAGAGTGATATTCTCTTGTAACACTAAACAGGAACAAATCTTGTTTATTTTTATTAATAAGTAGAAATGACTGTTGGATTGACAAGTAAGTATGTTTATCATATTTTGCTATATCTAAATATATTTTAGGTGTATTAATATTGATAACTATAATATGCCATTTGGACAAAATTTCTCTTAATATACTGGCAATATCCAGAGGAAACTTCTTAGATTTCTTAGTTTCAGTTTCTTCAGAATGTAGCACAGGAACTGGTTCATCATAAGTACTTAAGCACATTTGTATAGAATGAATAAATACATCTGCAAAATAACTTTTATTGTACACTGCATCTACTAAAAACAACAACAAAATACCCAGGAACTCTTCAATGAAAATAATCAGAGAATTTCTGAAAACCCTGCTGCAAACATACTACTCTCAAACTTCAATGTCTCCTCAGAATGTAAACTTAACATTTACCATTGAAAAAACTATTTCAGACTTCTTGTTACGATAGAACAATAAGAACTGAATTTATCCTCTCAGGTGATCAACTAAAAAAAAAATGTGAGGAATAATATAAGAAGATGTAATTTATAAGAATATCTTATAAACCAGGCCACAAAGAAAAATATCCTCCAAGAGATGGATACAAAACAAAGTAGTCTTTTTTGTTGATTTAGTTAACTAAACAATATCTCTAATACTTTATTCTTATTCTTTCTTTCTTTCTTTCTTTCTTTCTTTCTTTCTTTCTTTCTTTCTTTCTTTCTTTCTTTCTTTCTTTCTTTCTTTCTTTCTTTCTTTCTTTCTTTCTTTCTTTCTTTCTTTCTTTCTTTCTTTCTTTCTTTCTTTCTTTCTTTCTTTCTTTCTTTCTTTCTTTCTTTCTTTCTTTCTTTCTTTCTTTCTTTCTTTCTTTCTTTCTTTTTTTAAACCAATGGTCAATTCTCGACATATCTAGGTAGATCTCCAGGGGCCAACACTCTTGTACTTCTTTTGCACATGTTTCAGCTTCTTTTCCCCTCTCTGCTTTTCACTCCTAAAATTATGTAGCCATATTGTTACGGGATGAATTATGCTCTTCTTTCTATAGTCCAGATGTTAAAGTCCTAAAACAATACCCCAGAATGTGACATTATTTCAAAATTGGTTACTGATGATGTAATTAATTAAGATGAGGTAACTGGGGGGAGTCCTACTCCAGTATAGCTTATAAAATGGGGGAATTTGGACATAAAACCTTCACACGTGTGAAGATAAAGGCAAATATCAAGGTGGTGCTTCTGCAGCATACTTAAAATATGACAAACTCATGCCAAAGGTTTTCAACAAACCATCAGAAGCTAGACAAGAGGAATGGAATTGATTCTTTCTCATAGCCATCAGAAGGAACCACCCATACCAATACCTTGATCTTGGACTTCTGTCCTCCAAAACTATGAGAAAATTTTCAGTTGTTTAAGCCACCAGTTAGTGATACTTTGTTACAGCAGCCCTGGGAAATTAATATACCTCTATGTACATCACATTTTTCCGCTTCAGGACTATTACCATCAAGCCAGGTTTACTCAAATTAAATGATACAATAATTTAATTATATGTCATTACCTAGCCTAGTGTGATCACCAAAGTTTATTAAATAAGGATGACATTATTTCAGTAATGCCTAAAAATAGTATGCCATATCCTCAGTAACTATTTCATTTCTTCCAACTTTCCCAGTAACTCCCATTCTCTCTATTCCCTAATTTTTATCTGCTAAATCTGTCTTTGTTCATGCAATATAAATTAGTTATCTTTAACTTAATGAATATTCATTAAAATGTCTCATTTTATTTTGCTTTATCTTATTGCACTTTGCAGATATTACATTATTTAAAAATTTAAAGTTTATGGCTACCCTATATAGAACAAGTCTGTCAACACTATTTTTTCAATAGCATGAATTGACTTTGTGTCTCTGTGTCATATATTGGTAATTATTCAATATACAAAATGTTTTCTTTTATATTATATCTATTATGGTGATCTATGATGAGTGATCTTTGATGTTACTATTGTGACTTTTTTTGGTGGGAGGTTGCCAGAAACCATGCTTATATATGACATAATTGATAAATGTTGTGTATGTTCTGACTGCTTCACCAACCAGCCATTTCACTGTTTCTTTCCCTTTCCCCAGACTTCCCTATTCCCTGAGATGCAATAATATTAAAATTAGCCAATTAATAATTCTATAATGGCCTCTAAGTGTTCAAGTGAAAAGAAGAGTCACAAATCTCTCATTTTAAATGAAAAGTTAGACATAATTAAGCTTAGTGAGGAAGGCATGTTGAAAGCTGAGACAGGCCAAAAGCTAGGCCTCTTGCACTAAACAGGCAGCAAAGTTAAAAAATGCAAAGAAAAAGCTCTTGAAGGAGATGAAAAAGGTTACTTCAGTGAACCCATAAATGATAAGACAGTTAAACAGCCTTATGGCTTATATGGAGAAAGTTTTAGTTATCCAAATAGAAAATCAGACAAGCTACAATGTTCCCTTAAGCCAAAGTCTAATCCAGAGCAAGGCCCTAACTCTTTAATTCTATAAAATCTGAGAGAGGTGAGGAAGCTAAAGAAGTAAGTTTGAGTGGAAGTTGGTAAATAACGTTAAAGAAAAAGTCATCTTCATAAAAGGGCAAGATGAAGCAGCAAATGCTAATGGACAAGACGCAGCAAGTTATCCAGAAGATACCCCAGATAATTAATAAAGGTAGCTACACAAAACAATAGATTTTGAAGGTAGACAAAACAGTCTTATAGTAGAAGAAGATGCCATCCTGGACATTCAAAGCTAGAGAAGGACTATGAGTGCCTAGCTTCAAAGCTTCAATGGACAAACTGATTTTCTTCTTAAGGGCTAATGAAGCTGTTGGCTTTAACTTGAAGCCAATGCTCATTTACCATTTCAAAAATCTTCTAAACCTTTAGAATTAAGGCAATTTATAATACCTGTGCTGTATAAATGGAACAACAAAGCCTGATGACAATACATCCATTTATAGCATGGTTTACTAAATATGTTAAGCCCATTATTAATATCCATTAATCAGAAATAAAAATAAATAAATAAACTATCCCAGCTCATTTAAAATGTACCTCACCATCCAAGATGTCTGTTGAAGATGTACAAGGACATTAAAGTTGTTTTTATGCCCACTAACACAACACCCTTTCCACAGCCCATGGGTCCAGGACTAATTTTGACCTTCAAGTCTTATTTAATAAACACATTTAATAGCTGACATAGATAGTAATTTCTCTGATGGATGTGGGCAAAGTAAATTGAAAACTTTTTGGGAACAATTCACTATTCTAGATCCATTAAAAACATTTATGAATCATGGAAAGAGGTCAAAATATCAAGTATCAACAGAAGCTCAAAAAAAGTTTCCTCCAACTCTCATGAATGACTTTGAGGGATTCAAGACTTCAGTGGTGGAAGTAATTGCAGATTCATGAAAACAGCAAGAAAAAATAGAGCTAGAAATGAGTCTTACGATGCAACTGAATTGCTGAAATCTCATGATAAAAGTTAAACAGACAAGGAGTTGTTTCTTATGGATGGTCAAAGAAAGTAGTTTCTTGAGATGAAATCTAATCCTGGTGAAGATATCATGAGCATAAATGAAATAATAACAAAGAATTTAGAATATTACATAACCTGAGTTGATAAATCAGTGGCAGGAGTTGAGAGGATTGACACTAATTGTGAAAAAAGTTCTACTTGGATAAACTGCAATCAAGCAACATTGCATGCTAAAAAGAAATCTTTCATAAAAGGAAGAAGCAATCAACATGTCGTTCTTCATTGTCCAGTTTTAAGAAATTGCCACAGCCACTCCTACTTTTAGTAACAACAACCCTGATCAGTCAGCTGCCATCAACATTGAGGCAAGACCCTGCACCAGCAAAAATATTATAACTGGCTGAAGCTCTGATGATAGTTAACATGTTTAAGCAATAAAGTATTTGTAATTAGATATGTACATTATTTTAGCCACATGTTATTGCACACTTAGATTATGGTACATGTGTAAATATAACTTTTATATGTGCTGGAAAACCAAAAAAAAAAAAAGTGTGATTTGCTTTATTGTGTTATTTGTTTTATTGCTGTGGTCTTGGACCGAACTTGCATTACCAAAGTATGCCTGTTTTGAATTCCTAATAAATGCTAGACCTATAAGAACTAACAGAATATCAGTGATTAATACATTTACATTGAATACATATTCTAGAAGGTGCGTCAAGGGGTGACAATAAAGGAACAGCAAGTAAAATAAGTATTGATTGAAATTAATTATTTAAACATAATGAGAAATTGAATGATATAGAGTATATTTGGAAAATATATACCTAATGCAGATAAGGTATAAGGTAAGTCAGTCTGGAAAACTGATAATCTGAGATTAAAAAGAGGGTATTATGAAAGTGTAAGTAAAAACAAATTGACAAACAATGTCTGGAAGCTCAAAATTTGTCTGAAGAACCAAATTTTGTTTAAGGATTCTAAATAAAATGTACATAGTCAAAGGTGGAAGATTATATGAGAGGAAGAATGGTAAGATATTTGATAGAAACAGGAACATTTCATTAAGATTCTTTGTAGACTAGAGTAAGGGGTTTGCTTTTTAGTGCAATGGTAAGCTATTGAATAGTTTTAGCATTAACAGGACTTTGCAGATTTTATATTTATAGTTATATTTATTCATACAGGAGATATTTTATAATCAGTAAAGGTGTAAGAAAAATAATTTTGTGTAGCTTTTAATAAGGTAAAATAAATATGATGACTGCTTGAACTAATAACATAAAAGTGAAGATGAGAAAAATTAAAAATACAATTTATTTTGAAGGTAATATTTATAGTGCTTGCTGTTGAATTATATGAGGAGGCAATAAAAAGGAACAATTAAAAGTTTTTTTTTCTAAAGTTTGACTTGAATAAGTTTGAGGATTTTTATAACATATAAAAATGGGGAACTGCATTTGAGGAATGGCAAATAAACAATGGTATTGATATATCTATGGAAAGATGTACAAAGTGTTACCTTAAATGTAAGTCCAGAGCTTAGGCAAATTTCTTACACCTAGGGAATATTGAATACAAATGTGACATCTTTTTTTTACAACCATATTTTCTGCCTGAATCTTTATCCATCTTTTCTTTCTAATTGCTGGTTATCTTCTTATGTCTTGAGACATCTATAGGGAAGCATTCCTCATTCTATCAAACATCAATTGTTATGTGTGTGTATGCTTATATTAGCCCATTCTCACACTGCTATAAAGAACTACCTGAGACTGGGTAATTTATAAATAAAAGAGGTTTAGTTGGCTCACAGCTCTGCAAAACAGGGGAGGCCTCAGAAAACTTACAATAATGGCGGGAGGTGAAGGGGAAGCAAGGAATATCTTACATGATGGCAGAAGAGAGAGAAAGGGGGAACTGTCACCAACTTTTAAACCATCAGATCTCATGAGAACTCATTTGCTATCATGAGAACAGCATGGGGGAATTCTGCCCTATGATCCAATCATCTCCTACCTGGTCCCTTCCTCAACACATGAGGATTACAATTAGATACGAGATTTGGGTGGTAACACGGAGCCAAACTATATTGTTCTACCCCAGCCCCTCCCAAATCTCATGGTCTTCTCACATTTCAAAACACAATCATGCCTTTCCAATGGTCCCCCAAAGTCTTCACTCATTCCAGCATTAACCCAAAAATCCATGTCCGAAATCTCATATGAGACAAGGCAAGTTTCTTCCACCTATTAACTTGTAAAATAAAAAAGAAGTTAGTTACTTCCATGATACAATGGAAATACAAGAGTTTAGTAAATGCTCCCCTTCCAAATGGGAGAAATTGGCCAGGACAAAGGGGATACAGGCCCCATGCAAGTCCAAAACTCAGCGGGGCAGTCATTAAATCTTTAAGCTCCAAAATAATCTCCTATGACTCCATGTCTCATATCCAGGGCATACTGATGCAAAGGGTGGGCTCCCAGGCCTTAGGCAGCTTTGCCCCTGTGGATCTAGTGGGTACAGTGCACACAGCTGCTTTCACAAGCTGGCTTTGAGTGCCTGCAGCTTTTCCAGGTGCATGATGCAAGCTGTCAGTGGATCTACCATTCTGGGGTCTAGAGGACTGTGTTCCTCTTCTCACAGCTCCACTAGGCAGTGCTCCAGTGGGGACTCTCTGTGGGGGCTCCTTTCCCATGTTTCCTCTATGCATTGCCCTCATAGTTTCTCCATGATGGCTATGTCCCTGCAGCAGATTTCTGCCTGGATATCTAAGTCTTTGCATATATCCTCTGAAATCTAAGTGGAGGTTCCCAAACTTGAACTCTTGTCTTCCGTGTACCCACAGGACTAACACCATGTGGAAGCCTCCATGGTTTGGGGCTTCCTTTCTCTGAAGTAATAGCCCCAGCTGTATCTTGGCCCCTTTTAGCCATGGCTAGAATTGACGCAGTTGGGACACAGGGTTCACAGAGCAGCAGGGCTCTGAGCCTGGCCCACGAAATCATTTTTCCCTCTTAGGCCTCTGGGCCTGGGATGAGAGGATCTGCCACAAAGGTCTCTGACATGTCCTGGAGACATTTTCCCCCACTTTTTGGTGATTAACATTTGTCTCCTCATTACTTATGCAAATTTCTTCGGCTGGCTTGAATTTCTCCTCAGAAAATAAGTTTTTCTTTTCTATTGCATCATCAGACTGCAATTTTCCAAACTTTTATGCTCTGTTTCCTTTTTGAAACTGAATGCTTTTTACAGCACCCATGTCAACTCTTGAGTGCTTTGCTGGTAGGAAATTTCTTCTGCCAGATACTCTATATCTTCTCTCTCAAGTTGAAAATTCCACAAATTTCTAAGGCAGGGGCAAACTGCTGCCAGTCTCTGCTAAAATATAGCAAGAGTTACCTTTACTTCAGTTCCCAAAAAGTTTCTCATCTCCATCTGAAACCACCTCAGCCTGGACTTCATTGTCCATATCACTCTCAGCTTTTTTCATAATAATTTGACAAGTCTCTGGGAAGTTTTAAACTTTTCCTCCTCTTTGTGTCTTTTTCTGAGCCCTCCAAACTGTTCCAAACTCTGCCTGTTACCCAGTTCCAAAGTCACTTCCACATTTTCAGATATCTTTATAGCAGTGCCCCAAACTCCTGGTACCAATTTTCTGTATTAGTCTGTTCTCACACTGCTATAAAAAATACTTGAGACTGGGTAGTTTATAAACAAAAGAGGTTTAATGAACTCACAGTTCTACATGGCTGGGGAGGCCTCAGGAAACTTACAGTCATGGCAGAACGTGAAGGGGAAGCAAAGCACATCTTCATGGTGGCAGGAGAGGGAGAGAGAGAAGTGGGAACTGCCACAAACTATTAAACCATCAGATTTTGTGAGAACTCATTCACTATCACAAGAACAGCGTGGGGGAAATTGCCCCCATGATCCATTCACCTCCCACCTGGTATCTTCCTGGGCACATGGGGATTACAATTTGAGATGAAATTTGGGTGGGGAGAGAGAGCCAAACCATATCAACCCTAAAAGAACACTGCACTCTGTAATACTCACAATTTATTACAGACTCATATTATTCTATGTTGTGGTAAATTTATTCTCCTCCTCTGGATCATTCCCTCCTAGATTCAATCTTCAGTCTCTACTAAATCATTTTCATCAGCATTAATCATGCTTTAATTCAGGAGTTGATACTGATGTTTTGGTTTATGTTTTTCTTATTTTACATTGATTGTTTGTTGTATCCTCATAGATTTATATAGTAATCATATGCTATTTATTTTATTTAAATCCATGTGTACACACACACTACAGCAATTGCCTAGTTAAAATGACTATTTCAATGATGAACAGAAATATACAACTTGGAACTAAAATAGTGATTTTCCTAAATGAATATTTCTCTAATATTCTTTTTCAAAATGTAAAATATCACCTACTCACGAGCTAGATAAATTTGTTAGCCATCTCTGGAACAATCCAAAGTCAAACTCTGACTTGACTAAGAAGTAGGCACATGACTAATAGATCTGCTACTTAGAATTTAAAAGATTTATGAAATCATAATTATAAGATGATAATTATTGATGCTGAGATCTGTTCTTTACACAATACATCAAATAGATGGTGTAATTGATTTCGAGATTCTTAGTGATATTATAGTCCCAATTCTCAACAGTTTACAAAACACAAACATGTATTTATCATGCATTTTGTATACTTTTTGGAGTTGACTAGCTCTGCTTCATAGGTTTTTATTTTTCAGTCTCTAGGACTAGTGTCTATCAGGGAATAATGTTCTCAAAGAGGGAGAAAAGTCATAACAGAATTTTATCTGGCTTTAAAGTGTCTACTTAAGAGTGAAATACATTACTTCTCAGATTTTACTGGCCAAAAAAGTTGTACCAGAAACGCTGAGGCCAGACAAATAATCTCCTTTCAGAAATAAAGTTGGCAGTGAGGGTGGCATAGAAAAATGAAATTTTTCTTTATTATGTAAGTTTTGGAATACAAAGAAAAGAGAATTTTATTTTACGGTGAACTCCCATACAACTACTTTCTTAGTTTATTCAGGCTGCCATAAAAAAAAAACATAGACTAGATGGCTTACACAGCATTTTTTTTTTTTCTCTCAGAGTCCTAGAGGTTGGGGAGTCCAAAATCAAGGTACCAGACAATTCAAATCTTGGTGAAGCTCTTTCTGGCTTGACAATGGCCAGCTTCTCCCTGTGTCTCTCACAAAAGCACCAGTCCTATCCAATTAAGGCTTACCTTTACAATCTCACTTAACCTTTATTGGCTCCTCGCAGACCCTATCTCCAAATACAGTCACATTGGGGATTAGGGTTTCAATGTATGAATTTTGAGTTTACACATAACTGCAATCTGTAATACTCACAATCTAGACTCTTTTATTAACATTTTATTATATTATACTTGTTTTATTAGAGAATTCTCAATTTATTCGTTGATGCATTCAAATTAAACTGTAGACATCTGTACACTTTATGCTAAATGCTTTGGCGTGCATGACATTAACAAAACAATATTTTTTGAGTTTATCTTTTGCCTTAAAATTTCTTTGTCAGGAAATACACAAACCTAAGTGTGTATTCTTTATGCTTTGAAAAATGCATACACCTGTATAACCTCAAACTGTATCAACATACAGAACATTACAAGAATCTCGAAGAGTTCCCTCATGCTCCTCTCCAGTCAATCCCCATCACCACCGTTAGGACTTTTCCCAGAATAGATTAAATTTGCTTATAGTATAATTTGATATAAAGTCTTTCATTGCTTACACTTCTTTTTATTATTATACTTTAAGTTTGGGGTACATGTGAAGAACATGCAAGTTTGTTACATAGGTATACACATGACATGGTGATTTGCTCTACCCATCAATCCATCATCTACATTAGATATTTCTCCTAAAGCTACCCCACCCCTTGTCTGCCATACCCCAACAGGCCCTGGTGTGTGATGTTCCCCTCCTAGTGTCCATGTGTTCTCATCATTCAAATCCCATTATGAGTGAGAAGACACAGTGTTTGGTTTTCTGTTCTTGTGTTAGTTTGCTGAGAATAATGGTTTCAAGCTTCATTCATGTCTCTTTGAAGGACATACACTCATCCTTTTTTATGGCTGCATAGTATTCCAAGGTGTATATGTGCCAGATTTTCTTTATCCAGTCTATCATTGATGGGCATGTGGGTTGGTTCCAAGTCTTTGCTATTGTGAACTGTGCTGCAATAAACATACATGTGCATGTGTCTTTATAGTAGACTGATTTATAATCCTTTGGGTATGTACCCAATAATGGGATTGCTGGGTCAAATGGTATTTCTAGTTCTAAATCCTTGAGGAATCACCACATTGTCTTCCACAATGGTGGAACTAATTTACTCTCCCACTAACAGTATAAAAGCATTCCTATTTCTCCACATCCTCGCCAGCATCTGGTGTTTCCTGACTTTTTAATGATCACCATTCTAACTGGTGTGAAATGGCATCTCACTGTGGTTTTGATTTGCATTTTTCTAATGACCACTGATGATGAGATGTTTTTTATATGTTTGCTGTCCGCATAACTGTCTTCTTTTGAGAAGTGTCTGTTCATATCCTTTGCCCACTTTTTGATGTTTTCTTTAAATTTTTTATTTATTTTTTATTTTTTTTTCTTGTAAATTGGTTTAAGTTCTTTGTAGATTCTGGAGATTAGCCCTTTGTCAGACGTATAGATTGCAAAAATTTTCTACCATTCTGTAGGTTGCCTGTTCACTGTGATGATAGTTTCTTTTGCTGTGCAAAAGCTCTTTAGTTTATTAGCTCTCATTTCTCTATTTTGCCTTTTGTTGTCATTTCTTTTAGTGTTTGCTTTGCCCATGCCTATGTACTGAATGGTATTGCCTAGGTTTTTTTTCTAGGATTTTTATGGTTTTAGGTCTTACATTTAAGTTTTTAACAAATTTTGAGTTAATTTTTATATGAGGTGTAAGGAAGGGATCCAGTTTCCTCTCTTATTTCCTATAGAAGTGGTTTGTAGTTGTTCTTGAAGAAGTCCTCCACATCCCTTGTAAGTTGTTTTCCTAGGTTTTTTTTTCTCTTTGTAGCAATTGTAAATGGGAGTTCTTTCATGATCTGGTTCTCTGCTTGTCTCTTGTTGGTGCATAGGATTGCTTGTGATTTTTGCATGTTGATTTTATATCCTGAGATTTTCCTGAAGTTGCTTATCAGCTTAAGGAGATTTTGGGCTGAGGCAATGGGGTTTTGTAAATATACTTTCATGTCATCTGCAAACAGAGACAATTTGACTTCCTCTTTTCCTAATTGAATACCCTTTATTTTTTCACTTGCCTGATTGCTGTAGCCAAGATTTCCAATACTATGTTGAATATGAGTGGCGAAAGAAGGCATCCTTGTCTTGTGTCAATTTTCAATGGCAATGCTTCCAGCTTTTGCCATTCAGTAAGCTATCGGCTGTGGGTTTGTCGTAAACAGCTTTTATTATTTTGAGATACGTTCCATCAATGACTAGTTTATTGAGATATTTTAGCATGAAGGGCTGTTGAATTTTGTCAAAGGCCTTTTCTGTATCTTTTGAGATAATCATGTGGTTTTTGTCATTAGTTCTCTTTATGTGTTGGACTATGTTTCTTGATTTGCCTATGTTGAACCAGCTTTGCATCCCAGGGATGAAGCCAACTTGATCATGGTGGATAAGCTTTCTGATATGCTGCTGGATTCAGCTTGCCAGCATTATATTGAGAAATTTTGCATCAATGTGATATTGGCCTGAAATTTTCTTTTTTTGTTGTTTCTCTGCCAGGTTTTGATATCAGGATGATGCTAGCCTCATAAAATGAGTTAAGGAGGACTCCTTTTTCTATTATTTGGAATAGTTTCACAAGGAATGGTACCAGCTTCTCTCTGTACTTCTGGTAGAATTGGCTGTGAATCCATCTGATCCTGTACTTTTTTTGGTTGGTAGGCTATTAATTACTGCCTCAATTTCAGAACTTGTTATTCATCTATTCAGGGACTCAACTTCTTCCTGGTTTAGTCTTCGGAGGGTATATGTGTCCAGGAATTTATCCATTTCTTGTAGATTTTCTAGTTTATTTACATAGAGTTGTTTATACTATTCTCTAATGGTAGTTTTTATCTCTGTGGGATTGGTGGTGATATCTGATATCCCCTTCAACATTTTTTATTGCCTCTATTTGATTCTTCTCTCTTTTCTTCATTAGTCTTGCTAGTGGTCTATGTATTTCATTGATCTTTTCAAAAAACCAGCTCCTGGATTCATTGATTTTTTTTAAGAGTTTTTTGTGTCTCTATCTACTTCAGTTTGGCTCTGATCTTAGTTATTTCTTGTCTTCTTCTAGCTTTTGAATTTGTTTTCTCTTGCTTCTCTAGTTCTTTTAATTGTGATGTTAGGGTATCAATTTTAGATTTTTCCTGCTTTCTCTTGTGGGCTTTTAGTGCTACAAATTTCCCTTTACACACGCTTTAAATGTGTCCCAGAGATTCTGGTATGTTGTGTCTTTGTTCTCATTGGTTTCAAAGAACATCTTTATCTGCTTTCATTTAGTTATTTACCCAGTTGTCATTCAGGAGCAGGTTGTTCAGTTTCCATGTACATGTGCGGTTTTGAGTGCGTTTCTTAATTCTGAGTTCTAATTTGATTGCTCTGTTGTCTGAGAGATTGTTTGTTAGGATTTTTTTTTCTTTTGCAATTGCTAAGGAGTGTTTTACTTCCAATTATGTGATCAGTTTTAGAAGAAGTGCAATGTGGTGCTGAGAAGAATATATATTCTGTTGATTTGGGGTGGAGAGTTCTATAGATATCTGTTAGGTCCCCTTGGTCCAGAGCTGAGTTCAAGTCCTGGATATCCATGTTAATTTTCTGTCTCATTGATCTGTCTAATATTGACAATGGGGTGTTAAAGTCTCCCACTATTTTTCTGTGTGAGTCTAAATTTCTTTGTAGGGCTCTAAGAACTCGCTTTATGAATATGAGTGCTCCTGTATTGGGTGCATATATATTTAGGATAGTTAGCTCTTCTTGTTGCATTGATGCCTTTGACATTATGTAGTGCCCTTCTTTGTCTCTTTTGATCTTTGTTGGTTTAAAATCTGTTTTATCAGACACTAGGATTGCAACCTCTGCTTTTCTGTGTGCTCAATTTGCTTGGTAAATATTCTTCCATCACTTTATTTTGAGCCTATGTGTGTCTTTGCACATGAGATGGGTCTCCTGAATACAGCACATTGATGGGTCTTGACTCTTTATCCAATTTTTCAGACAGTGTCTTTTAATTGGTGCATTTAGCCTGTTTACATTTAATGTTAATATTGTTATGTGTGAATTTGATCCTGCCATTGTGATGCTAGCTGGTTATTTTGGCCTTTAGTTGATGACAGTTTCTTCAGTGTTGATGTTCTTTACATTTTGGCATGTTTTTTCAGTGGCTGGTACCGGTTGTTCCTTTCCATGTTTAGTGCTTCCTTCAGGAGCTCTTGTAAGGCAGGCCTTGTGGTGACAAAATCTCTCAGCATTTCCTTGCCTGAAAAGGGTTTTTATTTCTCCTTTGCTTATGAGGCTTAGTTTGACTGGATATGAAATTCTGGGTTGAAAATTCTTTTAAGAATGTTGAATATTGGCCCCCACTCTCTTCTGGCTTGTAAGGTTTCTGTTGGGAGATATGCTGCTAGTCTGATGGGCTTCTCTTTGTGAGTAACCTGACCTTCCTCTCTGGCTGCCCTTAACATGGTTTTCCTACATTTCAACCTTGGTGAATCTGACAATTGTGTGTCTTGGGGTTACTATTCTTGAGGAGTATCTTTGTGGTGTTCTCTTTATTTACTGAAATTGAATGTTGGCCTGCCTTGCTAGGTTGAGGAAGTTCTCCTGGATAATATTCTGAAGAGTGTTTTCCAACTTGGTTCCATTCTCCCCATCACTTTCAGGTACACTAATCAAACTTAGATTTGGTCTTTTCACATAGTCCCCCATTGCCTGAAGGCTTTATTCATTTCTCTCCACTTTTTTCTCTACTCTTGGATTCTAGCTTTATTTCATTAAGTAGATCTTCAATCTCTGATATCCTTTCTTCTGCTTGATTGATTTGGCTATTGATACTTGTGTATGCTTCATGAAGTTCTTGTGCTGTGTTTTTCAGCTCCATCAGGTCATTCTGTTCTTCTCTAAGCTGGTTATTTTAGCTAGCAATTAGTCTAATCTTCTTTCAAGGTTCTTAGCTTCTTTGCATTGGGTTATAACATGCTTTTTTAGCTCAGAGGAGTTTGTTATCACCCACTTTCTGAAGCCTACTTCTGTCAATTTGTCAAACTCATTCTCCGTCCAGTTTTGTTCCCTTGCTGGTGAGGAGTTGTGATCCTTTGTAGGCAAGAGGTGTTCTGATTTTTGGAATTTTCAGCCTTTTGCACTGGTTTCTCCTCATCTTCATAGATTTATCTACCTTTGGTCTTTGAAGTCTATGGCCTTTGGATGGGGTCTCTGGGTGGATGTCCTTTCTGTTGATGTTAATACTATTCCTTTCTGTTTGTTAGTTTTCCTTCTATCAGTCAGTCCTCTCTGCTGCGGGTCTGCTGGAATTTGCTGGAGGTGCACACCAGACACCGTTTGCCTGAGTATCACCAGGAGAGGGTGCAGAACAGCAAAGATTGCTGCCTGTTCCTTTCTCTGGAAGATTTCTCCCAGAGGGATACAGCCAGATGGCAGCCAGAGTTCTCCTCTATGAGGTGTCTATCAGCCCCTTCTGGGAGAGTCAGGATACATGGGGGTCAGGGACCCACACTTGAGGAGGCAGTCTGTCCCTTACCAGAGCTTGAATGCTGTGCGTGTAGATCCACTGCTCTCTTCAGAGTTGCCAGGCAGGGATGTTTAAGTCTGTTGAAGCTGTGCCCAGAACTGCTCTTTCCCCTAGGTGTTCTGTCCCAGGGAGTTGGGGGTTGTATCTATATGTCCCTGACTGGGCTGCTGCCTTTTTTTCAGAGATGCTCTGCTGAGAGAGAAGGGAACCTAGAGAGGCAATCTGGCAGCAGTGGTCTTGCTGAGCTGTGGTGGGGTATGCACAGTTCGAACTTCCCGGCAGCTTTGTTTACACTGTGAGGGCAAAACTGACTACTCAAGCCTCAGCTATGGCAGACGCCCCTCCCCCAACCAAGCTCAAGCTTCCCGGGTTGATCTCAGATTGCTATGCTGGTAGTGAGGATTTCAAGCCAGTGGATTTTAGCTTGCTGGGCTCTGTGGGAGTGGGACCTGCTGAGTCAGACTACTTAGCTCCCTGGCTTCAGCCTTTTCCAGGGAGTAAACGTTTCTGTCTTGCTGGCATTCCAGGCACCACTGGACTATGAAAAAGAAACTCCTGCAGCTAGCTCAGTGTCTGTCCAAACGGCCACCCAGTTTTGTTGTGGAAACCCAGGGCCTGGAAGGAATTTCCTGGTCTGTGGGTTGTGAAGACCATGGGAAAAACTCAGTATCTGGGCTGGAGTGCATGGTACAGTCCCTAATGGCTTCCTTGGTGAGGAGAGGGAGTTCCCCAACCCTCTCCAACCCCTGCCCTTGCAGTGTGAGGCAACGCCCCACCCTGCTTCAGCTCACCCTCTTTGGGCTGCACCCACTGCCCAACCAGTCACAATGAGGTGAACCATGTACCTCAGTTAGAAATGCAGAAATCACCTGCCTTCTATGTCAATCCAGAGCTGTTCCTATTTGGCCACCTTGCCAGCCTCTCCCATTCCTTACACTTTTATCTATACTTTGTTCACAGTGCAAAATCATTCTGAGATCCATTCCTGTTGCCTTTCTCAATTTACCTTCCATTGTTTTTTCTTTCTTCCTTTTTTTTAAATTTTTATTTCTGAGCAGAATTCCATTGCTAAAATACACAATTGTTTTATAATTTTCCTCTTTATACAAAGTGGGCTTGTTCATGTTTGGGCTATCATGAATAAAAATTCTAGAAACATTTTTTGTAAAAATTTTATTAGAAGTCAATTTTAATTCGGAAGGAGGCTATACCTAGGATTGAAAATATGTATGTTTAGTTATTTTTTTAACACAAACTTTCAGACTATTGTCTAAAATTATATATTTCTGTTTTTTTTAATGTCTTGATTCAAGTAGTATAAGTCCTCCAAATTTATTTTTCTTTTTTATCATCACTTTAGCTTTTCTAGGTCTTTTGTATTCACACACAAAATTAAGAATTAGTTTCTAATATTAGAGAAACATTAATATTAATTTCTGTACAAAAGATTATTAGAATATGGTGACGGAACTAAAAAAAGCTAATTCTTTCTGTTTCTTTGAAATATGTAACTGTTTCTATAAGAATGAATAAGATGAAGATATGTAAATTCAACTGTGGAATCAAGTACATTTTCATTATAAGTATATGAAATCATTATGTAAAATAATGAGTTTAATGCCTTACCTAGATGAATCTCATATAATACTGCTAAATAAAATACTGTTTTGCCCTGGCACAGTGGCTCATGTCTGTAATCCCAGTACTTTGGGAAGCCAAGGCTGGCAGATAACGAGATCAGGAGATTGAGACCATCCTAGCCAATATGGTGAAACCCTGTCTCTACTAAAAATGCAAAAATTAGCTGGGCATGGTGGCGCACATCTGTAGTCCCAACTACTCTGGAAACTGAGGCAGGAGAATTACTTGCCCCCACTAGGCGGAGGTTGCAGCGAGCCATCACGCCACTGTACTCCAGCCTGTTGACAGAGTGAGACTCTGTCTCAAAAAAAAAAATTAATTAATTAATTAATTAATAATAATAATAAAAAGGAAAAAAAGGAAATATTGCTTCAGAGTTACTGATAATAGATGTAAAGGTTTTCTCAGCATTTGAGATTCATAAAAATTAATTCACAAAAAAATCCTGTTTTCATCACAATTGCTTTTGTAACACATATAGTAAAGTTATGTTGGTTGCACTGGATGTATATAACAAACCTAAAAAATATACTAGCTAAGTTTCAATGAATTCATTATTTCATTGTCTATGTAGTCTATGATGAAACTATACAAAATACAAATACATTAAGATAATCTCAATTGTAAGATGGAAAAATACAAATTAAAAATATATTCTAAATTCTGAAGTATTTGTGGTCTTAACAAATATTTGACTATTCAGACTAAAACATTTTTCTAAGCTTGTCAAATGTTTATTGAAATATAGAGTATATTTCATAAAATGTGGAGAATACCATCAACCATCACAACATAAATTAGACTTTAAAAAGGAAAATCACTTAGGAGATAAGTTGCATGTATTAATTAATATATTTTACATAAAGTAGACCAGGCGTGGTAGCTCAAGCCTGTAATCCCAGCACTTTGGGAGGCTGAGGTGGGCAGATCATTTGAGGGCAGGAGTTTGAGACGAGCCTGGCCAACAGGACAAAACCTGTCTCTACTAAATACAAAAAAAAATTAGCCGGGCATAGTGACACATTCCTAGAATCCCAGCTACCCAGAGGCTGAAGCATGAGAATCATTTGAACCCAGGAGGCGGAGGCTGTTGTAAATCAAGATCGTGCAACTGGTTGATGTGAGCCAAGATTGTGAAGCTGCACTCCAGCCTAGGCAACAAAGGGAGACTCCATCTCAAAAAATAATCATTATTTAAAGTTTTATGTAGTAAATTATTCTTAATAGCCTAGGCATTAAAATTAAAATTATTCTTTAATATTTGCTTGAGTAAATTTTCCTTATTGACCTAGTAAAAATAATTTTTTAAAATGTCCTATGTGTTTTCCAAAAAAAAAATTAAATTTGCTTCTGATTCAATTTGCATTGTCGTATCTTCTTTCACTGTTCTCCAAATCCATCTTCCTAATTTTTCTGTTATAGAAGAGATAAAAAGGTAATAGTAGTCAATATGAGACAATCGTACTTCTGTGACAAAGTAGTTTTTGTTTGTAACTGATATATTTTACATAAATGATATTAAATTCACCTTAATGCTAAAACTTCTTTTAATCTCTTTTTAAATTACTAAATGTTGGTAAACATATCTATTTCTTTGCTGAAGTGCTGTCATTTCTACACATACACACATATCAATGAATTGTTTTAAATGTGGTAACAACATGCTATTTTCACTCTCAACACATTTTTAGGTGCAAAATACAGTATTTTTAATTGTAGGCACGATGACATAGATCAGATCTTTAAAATTTACTCATATTATTTAACTGAAATTTTACACTTGCTGAACAGCTACTCCCAATTTTTCCCTTCTTAAGCCCCAGATAACCATCATTCCTCTCTCTGAGTGACTATTTTAGATATTTTCTAGCAGCAGAATTATGCAGTATGTGCAGTTCTGATACTAGCTTATTTCATTTACTACAATGTTCTCCAACTTAACTTTAGAAATTATTATAACTTTTTAATATTCCAATAGGATAAACATTTTATCCTTAATTTCAGTTTTCAAAATATGCCAAATGAATGACTTAAGTATATAAATCTAATAATAAGAATATTGTCAAATTAAACCACAAATGTTTCTTCAATAAAATACAAAAATTACATTAATTTTTTTTGTGAAGTGATGTCTATTTTATTTTTTAAATATTTTTTAATGTCCTTAAAGAAAAACATTAAATGAAAGTGAAGTTTTTAATGTAATAGTGCATGTATTTTTATAAATATACATGATAGTATAAAGTAATAATAAACAAGTACATATTTTTAGTAAAAATAGCATTTAAAAATGGCATGAAAAATATTAATAAATAAGATTATGGCAGAAATTGGAAAATGTTCTTTTATAAATCTTGTGATAACATTTCTTATTTCATTTTAATGAGAACATTATCATTTAATTTATTGTAATAAAATGTTAGAGAATAAATTAAGCAAAATCGAACTTATAATGAGTTAATTTAAGAGGGAACATGTAGATGTGATGAATTGCTGAATGCTTAGAAAGTAATTATTGAAATTATTAGATAATAGATCTAAATTTCAGTAAAAACGGGAGCTATTATAAGAACAAAAGCAGTTTCTGATAGGTTTCTCGTTGATCAAGACTAACACACAGTTGTCATTGAGTAGAATGTTACTTCTACACTGTGTCTGCCTGACTTCCCCAACTCTGAATTTCACTTCTTTTCTTCAGATCCATCTACTCTGCCTCATCTAACATTTTTGTGGGTATATGTCAGTATTTGACACACTGGAGGGGTTTTACATAAGTTGACACAACTCTTTGTTAGAAAGCTTATGTAAGTGGTGAGAGAGATGTGAATAAAAAACAAAACAACAAAAACAGAATCATTTATTCTGTTATTTCTCTTCCTATCGTGGTATTCATGTGTGTTGCTTCCTTTACCTAACAACACAAACTATTTTGATTATCCTTTGAATAGGATAACAAATATGCTAAGAATCAAGATAAGTGTGAATGTTAAAGAAAAACAAAAATCAGCATGCCAAAATTCTTATTTTATTTTTGTTGACATATAATAATTGCACATATTTATGGGTAAAGTGATGTTTTGATACATGTGTATGTTGTGTAATGATCAAACCATGGGAATTAACATATGCATCACCTTAAACATGTATAATTTCTTTGTTATGAGAACATTTAAAATGCTTTCTTCAAGTTAATTGTAATAGTAGTCACCATACTGTGCAATAGAATACCAAAATGTATTTCTCCTATCTAATTGTAACATTGTACCCGTTGATCAGCTTCTTCCCATTCACCTTGCCCCTTATTTTCCCAAGACTGTGGTAACCACTCTTTTACTTTTAACTTTTATAAAATGAATTCTTTTAAATTTCACGTATGAATGAGATCATGTGGTATTTGTCATTCTGTATTGAATAGAATTCCATTGTGTAAATACACATAATACCATAATTTCTTTACCCTTTCATCTGTTGGACATTTAGATGGATTCCTTACTTTGGCTATTGTGAACAGTTCTGAAAAAAACAAGTGAGTTTGGATATCTCTTCAACGTATTTCCTTTGGAAATATACCTAGTAGTGTGATTCCTGGATCATATGGTATACAGCACATCTATCTTCAAATTTGTTAAGAAACTGCCATATTGTTTTCCATAATGCTTGTGCTAATCTACATTCCCACCAGCAGTGTACAAAAGTTTCCCTTTCTGCACATCACTGCCAGGATTTTTTTGTTTTTTCGATTATACATCTAATACATAACCTTTTGATTATATATAATCAAAAAGACAAAAGACAGTTGATTAGTGTGTGTATGGTGTGTGTGTGTGTGTGTGTGTGTGTGTGTGTTTTGGAGAAATATCTATAAATAGATTTTGTCCATTTTTCAAATGGATTTGTCATGCTTTTGCTATTGAGGTGCTTGAGTTCCTTATACCTTCTGGATAGTAACACATTTTCAGATGTATGTTTGGAAAATATTTCCTCCAATTTATAGGTTATCTTTTCACTCTGTTAAACATTTCCTTTACTGCAAAGAAGCTTTTTAGTTTGATGTACTCCGATTTGATTATTTTGCTTTTGTTGCTTTTGCTTTTGCCATCTTGTCTCAAATATCCTTGTTCGATCAATTTTTATAATGTTTATTTTTTAGTAGTTTCAGTAGTTTCATAGAGTCAGTCTCATCCATTTTAAGTTGATTTTTGTATATGGTGACAGATAAGAGTCACATTTTATTATTTGTATGTGTATATCCAGATTTCCTAGCACCATTTATTGAAGACACTGCCCTTTTGCCCTTTACACCTTTGTTGAAAATCACTTGCCTTTAATGAGTGGATTTATTTCTGGGCTCTGTTTTCTGTTCCATTGGTCTATGTGTCTGTTTTTATGCCAGCACTGAGTCGTTTTGGTTACTACAGCTTTGTTGTGTATTTTGAAATCAGGTAGTGTGAGGTCTCCAGTTTTCTTCTTTGCTCATTGTTGCTTTGTCTATTTGAGATCTCCTTTTTTGGTTTCAGATAAATTTTAGTAATTTTTTTCTACTTTTGCCAAGAATTATATTAAAATTTTGATAGATATTGCATTGAATCTGTAGATCACATTGGATAGCATGGACATTTTAACAATATTAATTCTTCCAATTCATGAACATCAGATATCTTTCCATTTATTCACTTCCTCTTCAGTTTCTTTCATCAATGTTTTATAGTTTTCAGTGTACAGATATTTCACCTGCTTGGTTAAATTTATGTATTTGTTATTTATTATCTATTATAAATGGAATTGCTTTCTTGATTTCATTTTCAGATAGTTTGTTATTGACCTATAGAAATGCTACTGAGTTTCGTATGCTGATTTTGCATCCTGTGACTTTACTGAATTTATGTATTCTAACAGTTTTTTGGTGGAATCTTTACGATTTTGTATATATAAGAACATGTAATCTACAAAGAGAAACAATTTGGCTTCCTCCTTTCCAATTTGAAAGTCATTTTTATTTCCTAATTCCTAATTGTTGAAGGTCTTTTCACATTATGTATTTCTCCTTTTTTCAATATTGGTAGGTTGTATGTATCCAGGAATATATCAGTTTCTTCCAGGTTTTCCTATTTGTCAACATACAAATTTTCATAGTAATTTATTATGCTCCTTTGTATTTCTGTGGTATCAACTTTACTGTGTCTTTTTTAATCTGTGATTTTGTTTATTGTAGTCTTCTCTCTCTGTTAGTCTAACTAAAGGCTTGTCTATTTTATGTTTTCGAAAAACTCAATTTCATTGTCTTTTGCAGATGTTTTAGTCTCTTTTGTGCTCTAATATTTTAGATTCAGTGGTACATGTGAAGGTTTGTTACATAGGTAACATAGTCATGGGGGTTTATTGTACAGAACATTTTATCACCCAGGAATTAAGACCAGGACCCAATAGTTATCTTTTCTGCTCCTCTCCCTCCTCCCACTCTCTCCCCTCAAGTAGACCCCAGTATCTGTTGTTTCCTTCTTTGTGTTCATATGTTCTCACCACTTAGCTTGCCCTTATATGTGTGAATATGAGGTATTTGCTTTTCTATTCCTGTATTAATTTGCTAAGAATAATAGCCTCCAGCTCTATTCATGTTCCTGCAAAAGATATAATCTCATATTCTTTTTTATGGTCGCATAATATTCTGTGGTATATGTGTATCACATTTTCTTTATCCAGTCTGTTCCCAATGAGTATTTAGGTTGATGCCATGATTTTGCTATTGTGAATAGTGCTGCAATGAGCTTTTACACGCCACATCTTTATTGTAGAATGATTTGTATGCTTCTGGCTACATCCCTAGTAATGGGGATTGCTGGGTCAGATGGTAGTTCTTCTTTTAGCTCTTTGAGGAATCACCATACTGCTTTCCACAATGGTTGAACTAATTTACACCCCACCAACGGTATGTAAGTGTTCCCTTTTCTCTGCAACCTTGCCAGCATCTGTTATTTTTTTACTTTTTTAGTAATAATCATTCTAATTATATATTAGACATAAAAACCCTGTGTAACATATATTTTTCTGATTCTACTTGCTGAATCATTGTACTAGAAGCATACATGGGTCCAGGATTTGCCATTCTCTGTTTTTTAGGTATAGATCACTAATGATGCAGCAAATATTTGGGAGATTAAAGACGAATCACAAAAGCAGGTACTGCAATTTTTTTTTTCACCTATGTTTCTTCAGCTCTAATAATTGTTTCCACCAAAAAGTGAATACACAAGGTAGGTCTATTAACAAGGAACGAGCAAATTTTCTAACCCTCTAGCTTGGGACACAATGTGAGAAAATATGACATTGAAACAGAGTAAGTTAGTAGTGTGGCCTTAGGCAAATGCAACTTTACTCTTTTATCAAAAAATACAACATTACCATGTTGTTACACTCCTATCCTCCTATGTCCTATTTCCACATCATAGACAAATATCTCTCTTATTTTCTCATCATTTACCTCTTAATGTATTGAAGTTTATTTTATTTATAAACTTCTCAATTAAAAAAAAGAAAAAACTTGGCTGGGCATGGTGGCTCACGACAATAATCCCAACACTTTGGGAGGGCAAGACAGGAGTATTGCTACAACCCAGAAGTTCCATACCAGCTTGGGCAGCATAGTAAGACCCCATCTTTACAAAAAACATATGTGAAAAATTTGCAGGACATAGTGGTACGTGTCTGTAGTCCTACCTACTCAGGAATCTGAAGTGGGAGGATCACTTTAGCCCCAGAGATTCATGCTGCAGTGAACTGTGATCATGCCACTGCACTCCAGCCAAGGCAGCAGAGCAATATCCTGTTTAAAAACACAAACGAACAAAACAACAATAGCAACAACAACGAAAACTCTCTCCAATGTCACCAATAAATGTGTATTAATTGTATTAACTCAAGTAAATTATTTAGAGATTTATCAATCATTTTCCCCATCACAAATTATTTCCTTTCATATCCTTTGGCCAATTCTCTGTTCCCTTTGCAGGAGATCCACTCTTTTGCATATGCCTTAAATATTGTTGTTTTTACAGAATTCAGCCCAAACTTATTCCTCACTATAGACTATCTGTGTGACCTAATGCACTTCCAAAAATTTAATAGTCACATATCTTTCTTAATATATCTTCAAATACCTACCTCCTTCTTAAACCCACCTCTTGAACTTACGATAAACATATGAAATTTATACCAGAAATAACATGTCTTAAATTTTACATAATTTTCTCCAAGATTGCATATTTTGGAAAAAGGCAAGTGTTCTTAATTTAGTTTTCCTTTCAGGAAAAAATAAAATTGTAATCTTTGGTTTCTTCCTCATACTTACCCCTCCAATGCAAACATTCAGTCCTATTAAAATTTTATTACACATATTATTCTAATCATCTATCCATCACGATCATTGCTAATATACATCATTACACTGCTGTCTTGAGGCTGGCCTCATCATGAAGTTTTCATCAAAACAAGAGGTGACTGACTGACTGATCTTAAAAGAACGTTTTTTTTTTTTCCCTAAAAGCAATGTTGTAGTAAGCAAGAGAAGATTTCCTAATCAAAGCAGCAGTGTGCACATTTTAAATATCCTCCAAATGACAAAATAAATATTACTACCATGAAACAGCAAAATATTATTTTATTTAATAATAATTGGGAACATTTATATGACTAATAATCTGGTATCAAACCCAATAATAACATAAAATAAATAATAAAGGTAGAAGTAGACTCAGATACAATCATTATAACACAATGTTATAACAATATCTAATGAACTAAACAATGTGAATAAAAACTTGGTAATATCAATATATATATATGTTTATATATACATATATTAATATATTTATATTCTTCAATGTCTTATAACATATCCTTAAGATACATCATATATAAAAATGTCTCACAATCTTCCTGTTTGCTCTAGATTAAGCCAACATCTTTCTTTTTCCTGCTTCACTTTATCACCTAAGCCTGGGGTTGGCAAACTCGTCTATAAAGGAACAAATAGTACTTTATTCTTTGCTGGTGAGAAAGCAAAATTTAGAATATTATGTAGGTATAGTTGGTTCTTAAGATTTGCAATAGTTATGTTCTATACAGTTTCCATGACAATTGAATTAGCAAATGCTGAACCATTGCTCCTAGTTGAAGTACAGGGTTAGATTCAACAACCAATCAATACAGAATCTTGTTTAATGTGTGTTTCTTTATAAAGACACCTTATTTGTTGTATATTGCTAACTTTTTAACATTGAACTTGTAGCCAACAGCACTATAACTCATGCCTGAAAAAAAATTTATCTAATACACAGGCTTTTCCATAAAATCTATGGGCTTGCTCCCGGTGGCCATTCTCTATTGGTCTTTAGCAATACCAAGCTGTCTAGTATCTTTTAAATCATCTTTCACTGCTTACTCACTAAATATTAATACTCTTAATCTCTCATCTTTTTAAATCATCAAATAATTTGCAATTTCATATCTGCTACTTTGTTACTCAATGTGTGGTTCATAGACCAGTAGCACCAACATTTTATTAGAAATGCAAAATAGTAGTCCATATTGCAAAAATACTCAATCAGAATCTGCATTTTTATAAGTTCTCCAGGTGATTTATATGCCTATTAAATTTGAGAAACACTACTCTGTTTTCTGACAGTGTGCTAAGATGGTGGGATATGCATCTGAAAACTAATAGCATGTTTTTTAAGTGTTTACTCAATACCTCTGGATAGATATATAAGTAAAATAATAAAACAATGATTTTAACTTTAGGAATGTGCAGAAAATACTGCTCTTTGACTACTTTGAAGGACAAAAAATATATCCCAAGAAAGTCAGCGAAAGCTTCCCAAAGATGCAGCCCCTGGCAACTGAATAAAGAGGGAAATGTAGTTAGTCAGTATTACTTCAATGCTTGATACATGAAAGACATGACATTCTTCTTAGGTGTTGATCTTTTATATCTTTTGTTCCCAGTAATCCCTGGTTTTTTATTTATTTAATTATTATTCATTGAATGAATAAATAAATGGATAAGTTCACTTTGTACTCAATGCTTCTCTTCACCACTAAATCATTGCTAAAACAGTTGCCATAAAATGTGGAAAAAATACCTCCTTCACCAATATATGTCATGTAACCTATATGTAGCACCAGCATAGTCTTCTCTCATCCACAAATATTTTCCTAACTTCCAAGACAACTAATTTCTCATTTGAAAAGTTATTTCCCAAAAATTAATATGATAAAATTGGACATTAGAATGTTTTCTAATTATTCTATATATGTTAAGACTGTTTTCTTTGCTGCACTGTCTGTTCTAGGTCATGGTCATATTTGTGTCTCTGAACCAACATGCTGGGAAACAGACTTGATTTGGTATTTTGATGTAGTTTTTGCCTGATTTGGGCATGGATAAAATACTAAGAAAGTGACTGCAAAATTATAGCAAGATGCCCAAATTCTCACTATCTACTAATAATATCTCTGATTCTGTAAACTATTGAAAATGTTTTAATTATTAAAAATTTTAAGTTACAAATGAATTTTTGTCTCAGTAACTGTTTTGCAGGTTTTTGAGCCACATGTATACAGAACAATTAACGCTTCATTAGTCATTTATATTTAAACAAATGCCTACCTTTGTTTTTTCTTTTAAAATTTTAAGCTAATATAAAAACATATTTTTTTCATATTATACTTGTCAACTACATGTAATTATAGTAATTCAACAGAAATAACCTAATAACTGCATCCCTTATTCAAGTGTTTCTTTTATAAAATACAGTATATTAAAAGTATTGTATCACAATGCTCACAATGCTCCTCTAGATTTAATGCTCATCTTTATTTGTTGATTATACTATGTACATAAATCACTCAAAATTAGGAAAAAGTACCTTTGTGAATTATAGTAATCTAGTGGTTAGCAGAGACATGGTGTTTTCATGTTGACCTAGGTATGTACAATGCTCTGTAACATAAATTGCCTTGATTTTAATAAATTTTATATGCCAAAGTTAATTATCCTTGAATACATAGAAAAAGATTTCTAACTGTTTTTTAAACTATCTTTAATATGTCAAATATAACAATGACCAGGAATTAATGTTACTTCCAATTTCATTAATTGTATTAAATTGCCTTGGCAATTTATACAATTTAATAGCTAACAAGTTCACTTTAAAAAAAAAATAACTATTTGTACTATATTTGAGGCAACAGTTTCTTACCTACAAGTTCTAATTTTTACCAATATATAAAAACCTATACTTATTAGAGAAAAGGGCCTATAAGAAGTAGTATGTTACAATTTTTATTGGGTTTTCCTTGCACTGTAATCAGTCCTGCAAGGAACACTCAGGCTTCAGTTCACATTTGAGGAAGATTTTGATGTATACTCATGTCAAATATATGGTTGTGGTTTATATTTTTCATCTAGAAAATAGATTGCTATTTCAAAAATTGTTTTCTTTCCTTATTACTTCTATTGCTACTTTACTACTTTAAATTAGAGGTATTGAGATATATCGATGCCATCACAAAGGCTTTATCTGCAATATATTAGAACAGATGAAATTAATGGAATAATGACACATTACAAAATCTGATAAAGCACATGGGTGGCTGTGTCATATTTTAAATGTTAGTTTATATTTTATTATTTATTTTTTAAATGATCATAGGATGTTTTCTCTGTTTCTTGAGTCTTACATATGCACAACAAGCATGTTTTATTACTAGTTGAAATTTACAACACAATTTTGTCTTTTTTATGCTTAGAAAAACTGTTAGCTAATATGATACTAGTTTTTTTTTTTTTTTTTTTTCCCAATCTCAACCTGTTACGTTGCATCGGGTATATACAGAATGCCAAAAAATAAAAGTAAGAAAAATAGCACTCAGCAGATTGCAGGATAAGTAATGAGAAACATGTTCATGGATGAGATAAAACATTTTAAAATACCTTTGGTTTAAAACCTGTCAGTCTTTGACTTTTATATGAATTATATGATTCTTTAAGTAGGTTAAAGTCAAAATTAGAAAAGAATTAAGTCAACCCTATGAATATTATTCTATATTTGCCATGACTTTCAAGTGAAATTGAGTATGTATGGTAAAAAGAAAGAAAAAAAAATGTACATGCAGATGCTATTATTTAAGAGGACATGATCTAAGATAACTAAAGACTTATAATTGCATTTATTTACTGCAAAGAAAAGCAGAACTATGAAACACCTGCCATGTTAATAATTGAACTCTATAATGAACATTTCCTAATACTGAATTAAATACCTTGAGAAGTGATGATACTAATAAGTATATACATGGGGCTCTTCAAATTATTTTTTAATTTTTATACAGAAAATACATTAGAGTTGGCATCTGTTTATTGATTACAAAGTAAGAGAGAATAAATATGAAATGTTGGACAAAATCAAGACAGAATAAGATTATATTTTACTGGTGACATAATGCAAGACATCAGATGAGATGATGATTAAAAGGTAGTGCTTCTATCATCCTGAAGATCCACATAAATTTTTTTATTCTTTTAAGTTTGTTTTCCAAAAGGTAGCTAATATTGGAATGGTTGCAGATCTTCCTCCTTGGCAATCTGAACATGTAGTCTACTCCGTTTTGCTTTAAGTGCCCTAAGGAGAAATAAAATGTCAGATAGACCTTACTTTTATTTTTTTCTCTTTGTAGATACCATGTTTTTTATATGAAAGTTTATAAAATTTTCTCTTAATTGATGTTACCAGGATACTTACAGGTGTTTTTTCTTTGCCTTCTTATTCTGACCTAGAATTCTGTGGACTCTCTTTTTTTTTTTAATTAATTAATTAATTTATTTATTTATTTTAAATTTATTTATTATTATTATACTTTAAGTTGTAGGGTACATGTGCATAACATGCAGGTTTGTTACATATGTATACTTGTGCCTTGTTGGTGTGCTGCACCCATCAACTCGTCATTTACATCAGGTATAACTCCCAATGCAATCCCTCCCCCCTCCCCCCTCCCCCCTCCTCATGATAGGCCCCAGTGTGTGATGTTCCCCTTCCTGAGTCCGAGTGATCTCATTGTTCAGTTCCCACCTATGAGTGAGAACATGCGGTGTTTGGTTTTCTGTTCTTGTGATAGTTTGCTAAGAATGATGGTTTCCAGCTGCATCCATGTCCCTACAAAGGACACAAACTCATCCTTTTTGATGGCTGCATAGTATCCCATGGTGTATATGTGCCACATTTTCTTAATCCAATCTGTCACTGATGGACATTTGGGTTGATTCCAAGTCTTTGCTATTGTGAATAGTGCTGCAATAAACATACGTGTGCATGTGTCTTTATAGCAGCATAATTTATAATCCTTTGGGTATATCCCCAGTAATGGGATGGCTGGGTCATATGGTACATCTAGTTCTAGATCCTTGAGGAATCGCCATACTGTTTTCCATAATGGTTGAACTAGTTTACAATCCCACCAACAGTGTAAAAGTGTTCCTATTTCTCCACATCCTCTCCAGCACCTGTTGTTTCCTGACTTTTTAATGATCATCATTCTAACTGGTGTGAGATGGTATCTCATTGTGGTTTTGATTTGCATTTCTGTGATGGCCAGTGATGATGAGCATTTTTTCATGTGTCTGTTGGCTGTATGAATGTCTTCTTTTGAGAAATGTCTGTTCATATCCTTTGCCCACTTTTTGATGGGGTTGTTTGTTTTTTTCTTGTAAATTTGTTTGAGTTCTTTGTAGGTTCTGGATATTAGCCCTTTGTCAGATGAGTAGATTGCAAAAATTTTCCCCAAATTCTGTAGGTTGCCTGTTCACTCTGATGGTAGTTTCTTTTGCTGTGCAGAAGCTCTTTGGTTTAATTAGATCCCATTTGTCAATTTTGGCTTTTGCTGCTGTTGCTTTTGGTGTTTTAGACATAAAGTCTTTGCCCATGCCTATGTCCTGAATGGTACTACCTAGGTTTTCCTCTAGGATTTTTATGGTATTAGGTCTAACATTTAAGTCTCTAATCCATCTTGAATTAATTTTCGTATAATGAGTAAGGAAAGGATCCAGTTTCAGCTTCCTACTTACGGCTAGCCAATTTTCCCAGCACCATTTATTAAATAGGGAATCCTTTCCCCATTTCTTGTTTCTCTCAGGTTTGTCAAAGATCAGATGGCTGTAGATGTGTGGTATTATTTCTGAGGACTCTGTTCTGTTCCATTGGTCTATATCTCTGTTTTGGTACCAGTACCATGCTGTTTTGGTTACTGTAGCCTTGTAGTATAGTTTGAAGTCAGGTAGCGTGATGCCTCCAGCTTTGTTCTTTTGACTTAGGATTGTCTTGGAGATGCGGGCTCCTTTTTGGTTCCATATAAACTTTAAAGCAGTTTTTTCCAATTCTGTGAAGAAACTCGTTGGTAGCTTGATGGGGATGGCATTGAATCTATAAATTACCTTGGGCAGTATGGCCATTTTCACGATATTGATTCTTCCTATCCATGAGCATGGTATGTTCTTCCATTTGTTTGTGTCCTCTTTGATTTCACTGAGCAGTGGTTTGTAGTTCTCCTTGAAGAGGTCCTTTACATCCCTTGTAAGTTGGATTCCTAGGTATTTTATTCTCTTTGAAGCAGTGGTGAATGGAAGTTCATTCCTGATTTGGCTCTCTGTTTGTCTGTTACTGGTGTATAAGAATGCTTGTGATTTTTGCACATTAATTTTGTATCCTGAGACTTTGCTGAAGTTGCTTATCAGCTTAAGGAGATTTTGGGCTGAGACAATGGGGTTTTCTAAATATACAATCATGTCATCTGCAAACAGGGACAGTTTGACTTCTTCTTTTCCTAACTGAATACCCTTGATTTCTTTCTCTTGCCTAATTGCTCTAGCCAGAACTTCCAACACTATGTTGAATAGGAGTGGTGAGAGAGGGCATCCCTGTCTTGTGCCAGTTTTCAAAGGGAATTTTTCCAGTTTTTGCCCATTCAGTATGATATTGGCTGTGGGTTTGTCATAGATAGCTCTTATTATTCTGTGGACTCTTAATATGCCAACTGAGACCCCTAGCTCCTGGGCATTTTCTTCCATTGGTTTAATTACTGATTTTTCTCCCAAAGTATTAGGCTGATAACGTACATGATTAACTCATTCACAGAGTCCATAGAACTCTAAGGCCAAAGCCTATCTAGCTATGCCTACATTTTTGGTCCTCTCCCAGTGCTGCAACTTGTTTCTCCAGGTTCTTACCCACTCCATAGAGTAGAAAACATTGCACTGGTTTTCTCTGCCAGAGCACTAACAAAACAGCAGACTAATCCAACAGGCCTAAGGTACATGGAGAAATTTAAGGACTTCTTAAAAATTGAGAGGAAAATTTTTTTTAAAAGTGCTATTTTTATTGTTCGGAGGGGAGTGTGGAGTAGGAACGAAATGTTAAAAAGTATTAAGATGTGAAGTTTAATTCTTTTTTTCTACAAACTTTTTTGTTTCAAAGTCACAACTCAAACATTCAAGACAGAACTAATGATTCAATCTATCCAAGTTTGCTATCTCAAACAATCTAACCTGATAATTCCAATTTCTAGTTAACAAGGAAATGAAGAGATTACAGATGATGTGAGATTTTCTACATCCCTATTTCCAAATGGAGGCTTTCTTCCATCATATTCTGCTTATTTTTCTTTTCCCCTCTCTCCTTATCTCCCTCCCTTTTATCCTGCCTGCATATAAAATGAATTAGAAAATCTGATAGACCAAAGTTTAGGAGATCAATTAAAGTGATAAATTCAACTATTACCATTTCAGTGTCTTTTCCAATTGATATATCTATTTTTGCTTTACTTTCTGATCTTTCTACTGACTAACTTGATGGTACAATTAATTATTTACATTTCTCACAGGAGTTTGAAAAATATAGATGCTGACCAAACAGCCATTTTCCAACAACAACTTCACTTTAGGGAAAGAAGACACAAAACTTTGGTGTTTAGTTTTCTCTTCCACATCAAGAAAGCACTCTGGCACATTTCATATATTAAGGTTCAACTGAAGAGCAATGCAAACAAAATGTTTATGCTACATTTCCCATTATTCTTCAACTAAATTGACCTTTTCATTAAGTATATTTTTGTAAGTGTGTTTATGGGTCACTACCGGTCTCTCACAAATTAAATGTCTTGGATATAAAGTTGAAAATCATGAACTTGACTAAACTTTTAAAATATGAGATGAGTTTTATTGATTACTATGCATGTTTTGTAGAACAAGAAGTATAATGTATTGCATCTGCTTTATTCATTTTCTTTAGAGAAGATATAGTCTGAATATGTTTTTAAACTTGCTTATTCAAACACACTTCTTACTTGGCTGCTGTGGAAAAGCAAGAAAATGCCCATTTTCATCATTACATATAGGATTTTAAAACTTGCAGAATATTCAACTCACAGAATGAAGTTATTCTAGAATTTTCTATATTTACTAATGCCAATAGAAAGTGTAATACCTCTAAAGTATCGTGCAACAGAATATCACAAGTTATGTGAGTTCTGTGGCATGAGGAGGAATGCCAACGCTTACTTCAGTATTTTTTTCAAAGTTCTCATTTATCTTCTGATTGATTTGCTATGACATTTATTTCAAATCCTAGATTAACATTTAAAACATGTTGCATATACACCACTACTCATTTATCCCAGTCTTATTGCAAGCAATATTAGGTTATAGCAATCACTCTTAAGGAGTGTGACCATTATTTCACATTCCTTCCAACTCAGCCATATAGACAAATACTGCCAATTTATTTCAGTTAGAAAGATAGGCAAAATTATTTTTTCACTCTAGTGTTCTGTTGGTTCACTTATATTCTTTCAACAAAAACACAACCTACTCAATAGTCCATCTTTCCATCTTTGTTAGCAATTTCACAAATGTTATTAGTAATTATGATTTTCCAGGGAATATACATATATTAGTAAGGGTACAAACTAGGCTAAGGTATTTTTTTAAACGCTAGGATTTAAGTAAGAAGTTATTTTTCATTCCTGTAATAATCTAGAGAGATTATTTGTGGGCTTTAGGGCAACTCATTGCACAAGGTTATCAAGGGAATCAGACTGGAAATTTGGCTGAGTTCCCCAGCATTTTGCTTCTCCTTCAGAGTTCTAGACGACAGTCTTACCATCTCTTAACAATCAAGAATAAGGGAAAACACAGTGTAGGGTATGTAACTACATCTTTAAGGAGGTGACCGAGAAATTTCATAGTTGTTATAAGGGAGGATGGTAAACTCTTCTTTAGGTATGTAACAAGGTGCCCAGATAAACTTGAGAATTCTGTTTCTAAAAAGAATTGATGGATACTAGGAATAATTATAATGCTCTGCCTCATGTTAGGAATAGTAGATGGATGATGATTGTCATGGAATAAATAACTTTTTATGTTTTTGATAAATGGATTTTTATTTTTTTAAATTTATTTTATTTTTTTATTATACTTTAAGTTCTAGGGTACATGTGGATAACGTGCAGGTTTGTTACATATGTATACTTGTGCCATGTTGGCATGCTGCACCCATCAACTCGTCAGCACCCATCAACTCATCATTTACAACAGGTATAACTCCCAATGCAATCCCTCCCCCCTCCCCCCTCCCCATGATAGGCCCTGGTGTGTGATGTTCCCCTTCCCGAGTCCAAGTGATCTCATTGTTCAGTTCCCACCTATGAGTGAGAACATGCGGTGTTTGGTTTTCTGTTCTTGTGATAGTTTGCTAAGAATGATGGTTTCCAGCTGCATCCATGTCCCTACAAAGGACACAAACTCATCCTTTTTGATGGCTGCATAGTATCCCATGGTGTATATGTGCCACATTTTCTTTTTTTTTTTTTTCTTTTTTTTTTTTGAGACGGAGTGTGCCACATTTTCTTAATCCAGTCTGTCACTGATGGACATTTGGGTTGATTCCAAGTCTTTGCTATTGTGAATAGTGCTGCAATAAACATACGTGTGCATGTGTCTTTATAGCAGCATAATTTATAATCCTTTGGGTATATACCCAGTAATGGGATATCTGGGTCATATGGTACATCTAGTTCTAGATCCTTGAGGAATCGCCATACTGTTTTCCATAATGGTTGAACTAGTTTACAATCCCACCAACAGTGTAAAAGTGTTCCTATTTCTCCACATCCTCTCCAGCACCTGTTGTTTCCTGACTTTTTAAATGATTGCCATTCTAACTGGTGTGAGATGGTATCTCATTGTGGTTTTGATTTGCATTTCTGTGATGGCCAGTGATGATGAGCATTTTTTCATGTCTGTTGGCTGTATGAATGTCTTCTTTTGAGAAATGTCTGTTCATATCCTTTGCCCACATTTCAATGGGGTTGTTTGTTTTTTTCTTGTAAATTTGTTTGAGTTCTTTGTAGGTTCTGGATATTAGCCCTTTGTCAGATGAGTAGATTGCAAAAATTTTCTCCCATTCTGTAGGTTGCCTGTTCACTCTGATGGTAGTTTCTTTTGCTGTGCGGAAGCTCTTTAGTTTAATTAGATCCCATTTGTCAATTTTTGCTTTTGTTGTAAGTCAAAAGAACAAAGCTGGAGGCATCACCCTACCTGACTTCAAACTATACTACAAGGCTACAGTAACCAAAACAGTATGGTACTGTTACCAAAACAGAGATATAGACCAATGGAACAGAACAGAGTCCTCAGAAATAATACCACACATCTACAGCCATCTGATCTTTGACAAACCTGAGAGAAACAAGAAATGGGGAAAGGATTCCCTATTTAATAAATGGTGCTGGGAAAATTGGCTAGCCATAAGTAGAAAGCTGAAAATGGATCCTTTCCTTACTCCTTATATGAAAATTAATTCAAGATGCATTAGAGACTTAAATGTTAGACCTAATACCATAAAAACCCTAGAAGAAAACCTAGGTAATACCATTCAGGACATAGGCATGGGCAAGGACTTCATGTATAAATGGATTTTTAAACCGCAGAAAGAATGATGTATCTACACTATGAATATCGAAATAAATACACTTAAAATTGGGGATTGTTAAAATTCTCCTCTTACAAAAAATTTTTTTGGTCAACTCCTTTCAGTAAGTAGACATATCTTTAATGTTCTCATTGTGGATAATTTTATTTTAATTTTTTTTTTTTTTTTTACTTTCCTAATAATATATTTGTATTGTTGATGCTAAGAGATACTTAATTTTTAACCTGTGAAAGATTTTATGACATACATTCATGAGTTTTTAGGAATAGCAGAAAATAAACAGTTCCTTGGAATTTATTGGACCTCAACAAAAATATAGCATATAACATAAAATGTCTCTGGTCACCAGTAACAAAATCTCCAACTCAGATTTTTAAGCAGTAAGAAAATTTGCTTACTAGAATGTAAAGACATTCATAAGAAATGTCATCTTTAGAAATTATCTATCACAACTTTTACACTCTACAGTTTTGCACTCTACAACTTTTACACTCTACATTTTTTCTATTGAACTAGCTTCATCTTGGGATTGGCAAAAGACGGATATAGGAGTTTGGCTACACATTATAGTCATCTACTTGTAAAAATATCCAGACAAAGCAAAGTTAACATGTATTTATTTGTCTTTTATTGATAGTAAGGAATCAATTTCCAACAACTTCTCAGAAGGCTTCTTTGTAGTATCATTTGCCAGAGGGATGAAAATAGCTGACTAGGTAAGCAGAATGTATAACCCATGATTGGCTTAAATAAACCACTTATGGTAGAATGGATAATATAAAATAAATGATTTATGTTCTAGGATTTACATATTCAGCAAAAGCAGTTTAACAATGGATATGCATATGAGAATAAATAGAGAATATTACTGAAATATAACGTTAGCATTTAGAATCTATAACACATCTGTGTTCCAATGATTCTCAACTAAGATTAGAGCTGCTCTACTAAGGGGCATTTGGTTATAAGAGGAGAAGGCAGGATGTGCTTGTAATTGTCATAGTATCTTAAGGGTGAAACTGGCATACAGTGGCCACAAGCCAAGCATTCTATAATTCATGGATTAGTCTCTAAAAATAAGACATGTTGAAAAATGTTGATTAGATCATATTTATGTAGAATAATACTACAAATACCAATATCAATATAAAAATAAATACATAAAGATAAGGTACATATGTAAACTTGTACATAGTCATTTCACATTAAATATTACTTTAAACATACTGTAACAAACATTCATTTTATTATTCATTTTGGCAACTTTAACATCTATAAGAGCCCTGTGTTCCTGAAAAGCAGCAATGATTAAGAAACCCCCTCCCCCCAGCCTTTTGTGTTCTGGGAAATGCCTTACTACAAAAATACACCTTCCTCCATATGAGTCAGGTAAGACTCAGAAATGCTTCCCTTGTTTACTTACGACAAAGTCAAATGCAGATTTACCAGATTTACTTTCTGTGTTTCATAAATAATTAATTGTTTGAACTCACTGACCAATCTGCTCAAAATACTTTCTAACTTGGTTTGACCAAGCTTAACTTTCTCTCCTTCTTCCCATAACCCAGAACTATGAATCACACTCAGCCAATGCTAGCATGGGAATATGGAGCAATATCTCCTTATGGACCACTCCCAAGAATCTGACAACCTTGGGAAAAGACTGTTTCTGTTCAACTGCTCTATCACGCCACCATTCCATCCTACTCCCCAGTAACCAGTACTTACTGTCTTCTTTACCCCTTCGTATTAAAGGAAATTCTCCTCTGCCTGTTCTATAAGGTGCTTGCAGATCTTGTGATCTGAAGATTTTCCCCTACTGCAATAGTCTTTTAAAATAATGTCTCTCCTTACCTAAGGTCCATAGTTATTTTTGACAATTTATTCATTCATTCATCAATAAATATTTTTTGAGTGTCCATTATATTCCAGACACTAACTACACAGAGCTTACACACCTGCCTCAGTAAGCCCTGTTTTAAACAAATGTGAATAGGACTGTTCTAAATAAAGGGCTGAAGAGGATTCCTCTGAGAAAGTGGTATTATAGAGTTTAGTCTTATAAGAGAAAAAGGAGCCTGTTTTGAAAATTGTGGCATAGAGTGGATTAGCCAGAGAGAACAAAAGGAGTGAATGCTCTGGGATATAAAATATATTGTGTTTGCTTTTACAATTCCATTGAATATAATTACTTAAACTCATTCCCCCCAATGAGTTGCATATTATTTAAATGTTATTTATAATAGTAAATGTAAAAAATCAGCAGATAAAATTTTGTAGGGGTGGTAGCAATTACTGCTTGTCTGAAAATAAATCAAGGCCTTTTTGACTATGACCTGCTTCTCTGCAAAAATATTTGATTAAATAACATGGAGATTTCTCAAAGAACTAAAAATAGTACTACCATTTGATCCAGGAATCCCACTACTGGGTATCTACCTGCATTAGTAGGTTTTCACATTGCTGATTAAGACATGCCTGAGACTGGGCAATTTACAAAATAAAGAGGTTTAATTGAACTCACAGTTCCACATGGCTGGGGAGGCCTCAGAATCTTGGCGGTAGGCAAGGAGGAGCAAGACACATCTTACATCAATGGCAGCAGGCAAAGAGAGAGAGTCTGTGCAGGGACGCTCCCTTTTATAACACCATCAGATCTCATGAGGCGTATTCGCTATGACAAGAACAGCATGGGAAAGACCCACTCCCATAACTCAATTATGTCCCACCAGGTCAGTCCCACAGTACGTGGAAATGATAGGAGCTACAAGATGAGATTTGGGTAGGGACACAGAGTCAAACCATATCATTTTGCCCTGACCTCTCTCAAATCTTATGTCTTCACATTTCAAAACCAATCAGTCAAACCATATCATTTTCACCCTGGCCTCTCACAAATATCATATCTTCACATTTTAAAACCAATCATGCCTTCCCAACAGTTCCTCAAAGTCTTAACTCATTTCCACATTAACTCAAAAGTCCACAGTCCAATGTCTCATCTCAGACAAGGCAAGTCCCCTATGCCTATGAGTCCATAAAATCAAAAGCAAGTTATTTACTTTTGATTTTATAAGTTACAATGGGGGTACAGGCATTGGGTAAAAACAGTCACTCCAAATGGGAGAAATTGGCCAAAACAAAGGGGCTACAAACCCCATGCAAGTTCAAAATCCAGCGGGGCAGTTAAATCTTAAATCTCCAAAATTATCTCCTTTGACTCCATGTCTCGCATTGGGGTTATGCTGATGCAAGAGGTGGGTTCCCATGGTTTTGGACAGCTCTGCCCCTTGGCTTTAGAGGGTACAGACTCCCTCCTGGCTCCTTTCACAGGCTTCTGTTGAGTGTCTGCAGCTTTTCCAGGCACATGGTGCAAGCTGTCAGTGGATCTACCATTTTGGGGTCTGTAGGATAGTGGCCCTCTTCTCACAGTTCTACTAGTTGGTGCCACAGTAGGGGCCCTGTGTGGGGGCTCCAACACCACCATTCCCTTCTACACTGCCCAAGCAAAAGTTCTGTATGAGAACCCCACCTCTGCACAAACTTCTGCCTGGACATCCTGGTGTTTCCACACATCTTCTGACATCTAGGGGGAGGTTCCCAAACCTCAATTCTTGACTTCTGTGCATTTGCAGGTTCAACATCTCATGGAAGCTGCCAAGGCTTGGGGCTTGCACCCTCTGAAGCCATGGCATGATCTGTTCCTTGGCCTCTTTTATTCATGGCTGGAGTGGCTGGGACACAGGGCACTAAGTCTTCGTACTGCACACAGCACGGGGACGGTTGACCTGGCCCACAAGACTTTTGTTTCCTCCTAGGCTTCCAGGCCTGTGATGGGAGAAGCTGCCATGAAGACCTCTGATATTCCCTGTAGACATTTTCCTGATTGTCTTGGGGATGATCTTCCAGCTCCTCGTTACTTGTGCAAATTTCTGCAGTCAGCTTGAATTTCTCCTCAAAAAATGGGATTTTCTTTTCTATCACATTATCAGCCTGTAAATTTTCTGAACTTTTATGTTCTGCTTCCCTTATATAAAGTTGAATGCCTTTAATTACACTCAGGTCTCCACTTGAATGCATTGCTTTTTAGAAATTTCCTCCATTAGATACCCTATATCATCTCTCTCAAGTTCAAAGTTCCACAAATCTCAAGGGTGGGGGCAAAATACCACCAGTCTCTTTGCTAAAACATAACAAGAGTCACCTTTGCTCCATCTCCCAACAAGTTCCTCATCTCCATCTGAGACAACATCAGCCTGGACCTCATTGTCCATATCACCATCAGGTTTTTGGGCAAAGCCATTCAACAAGTCTCTAGGAATCTCCAAACTTTTCCACATTTTCTTGTCTTCTTCTGAGCCCTTCAAACTGTTCCAACCTCTGCCTGTTATGCAGTTCCAAAGCTGCTTTCACATTTTCAGGTATCTTTTCAGTAATGGCCCACTCTACTGGTACCAATTTACTGTATTAGTCCATTTTCACACTGCTGATAAAGACATACCCAAGACTGGGCAATTTACAAAATTAAGAGGTTTTATTGGACTCATAGTTCCACGTGGCTGTGGAGACCTCAGAATAATGGCAGAAGGCAAGGAGGAACAAGTCACATCTTACATTGATGGCAGCAGGCAAAGAGAGAGAGCTGGTGCAGGGAAACTCCCCCTCATAATACCATCAGATCTCATGAGACTTATTTGCTCTTACAAGACTTATTTGCTCTTACATGAGGCAGATCCACCCTCATGATTCAATTATCTCCCACCAGGTCCATCCTACAACATGTAGGAATGATGGGAGTTACAAGATGAGATTTGGGTGGGGACACAGAGCCAAACCGTTATCACTACCCAAAGGAAAAGAAATATTTATATCAAAAGATACCTGCACTCATATGTTTATCACAGCACTATTCCCAATGCCAAAGATATGGAATCAAACTAACCTTTCATTAACAGATGATTGAATAAAGAACACATGGTGGAAAGGAATGGAACACACAATGGAATAATATTCAGCTACAGAAATAATGACGTTATGTCTTTTGCAACATTATGGATGGAACAGGGGGTCATTATCTTAAGTGAAACAATTCAGACACAGAAAGACAAATGCCACATTCTTATTTATAAGTGGAAGCTAAATAATGTGTACACATGAATGGAGAGTGTGGAATAATAGTCATTGAAGGCTCAGATGGGTAGGACAATAGGATGGTGGTAAGAGATAAAAAATCGAATGAGTACAATGTACATTACTTAGGTGATGGTTACACTAAAAGGCCAGACTTCACCACTATGCAATATAGCCAATTAAAATCGTACTGTTACCCCTTAGATTTATACAAAGAAAAAAAAATGATTCTGAACTGATATTAACAACTTAAGATGAGAGTTCCCAAACTTTATACTGTGTCCCAAATAATATCAAAATAGGCTATACACTTGACTAGCTATGAGAGTTGAGTGTAAACATCTGCTCTGTGCTGTATTCATATCAAATTTTATTTTTCCTCTGAGGGTGTAAACTTACCTCCTTAAATTGCATTTGTAATGAACTGAAATTAAGATATCAGATATTTATTTCACTATGTATTGACATATTATTAATGTTTGTTGGAGAGCTATGATTTTTACTATAAACTTATATCTGGTGTTGCTAATGGGTCACTGTCACCTCTTTTCTTCTTCTTGAAAGTTATGCCAACATGCTCATAAAGAAGGTGAAAAATCTGAAAATTTGGATTCTGCTCACATATAGAGCTTTTTTCTATAAAATATGCTATATTCTTATATAATATGCTACATGTTCATTAAAAATTAGATAATTTAAGTAATAATATATTTAATGTAAAAATAATTAATTGCCTTTTAAAATAAATGTATACCCATTCCAAGCATTAACAAAGATCAACTAGTTCATGTAAAACTTTATAAATTATGAGATGTATGATGAAAACTTAAAATGTCTTCTTTAATAAATATGTAACAAATAAATATGACATCTATTGATTTTGATGAAGCTATGTGGCTCCCAGAATGTTTTTTTCATTGCTAATCACAACAGATGATAGGCAGTGGCATGTCTATCTACTTGTCAATAGACATTAAATTAAATTGAATGATTACAATTATAAAATAGTTTTATATACAATTACTTTTAGTACAATAGCTTTTATATATTCTAGTGTCCTATTCCTTCTATACTCATTGTAAGACCAAGCTTCCTCTGCTCTAGAAACATGCACAATTCTTTTCCTGTTTCCACTGGACCATTGCAAATTGGAGATGGAAAAACGTAAATGAAACCTAAATGTTTTGCTATATTTGCCCCTCAATTTAGCCTCCTAAACTTTCTCTCTTTGAACTTCAAGTTATTAGAGAATGAGACAGAACGTAAAATAAGAACCCAGTAGACTTGACAAACCCACAGGGCACAACTAAAAAATGTGTTGTTTTTATGCCCTCATCTTTCCTACTAAATGAACACTTTTTTCTCTGCTATTTTATTTTGTATAGCTTCTCGCTGAAAGAGATAGTGTCTGTCTTTTCATTTAGCACATAACTGTTAGGTGCTATTAATGTTCGAAAATGTTTTCTCCTTCTAATTAGTTGAAATTTTTAATCATTATTTTAACACTTCAGTGTTTCTATAGATCTTTAACTCTATACAGTTCTCCTGTATCTTTTTAAAATTTCTCCATAAGGATATCAATTGATCCAAGTAGGACATAAAGTCAATAAGTTAATACTATAAAAAGTTTCTTCAGATATAAAAGAAAAATGAAATTATAAAGGTAACAACTGTAATCAATAAAATATTATATAATTAGTAATTTATGTGGTTAATTTGTAATACCACATGTTCTCACAGAAAACATTCCAGAAGAACAGTACAGCCTAAGTCAAAATTTTGAAACAATTTTAGAATGCTAAATATTTCATCTGTGGGTGTATACATCTTATATCAAGTATAAAGTTACCAATTAATTAATGCATTTAGATACACATGCATGCACACACACACACACACATACACATAATTTCTGGCCATTGCATTGAAAGTCATTTAGTGATTGTTAGCCTTAAATATTATCTACAATAAAGTAGGCCATATAAACACAGAAAAAAGGCTAAAGATCCTCCAATTATATAACAATAAATTTATTTTCTTTCTAACATAAGCCAATTTATAATAAGGATGAATTACAATGATTATGACTCCTAAGTGAAAAAAGTTAAAAAGAATGTCTGTTAACCACAATTAATGAAGGAACGCTATGGGTGTGAATACATGGAAGTTCACACTTCTTTGTGGATATCTTGTTTTCCCGTCTTTTTAGAGGGTGACAAAGTAGAAATGAATTTCTTTACTGTGTCATACTAACTCTCCCTTAAAGTTTATCATTCATTAAGTGCATGTGGATTAAACAAAGGCTAATGTAATTTAACACACTACCTCAGTAAAAATGCTAAAAATGCTTTGATTTAATGATCATGAAAATTCAAAGTTATTTATCTTACTCCAGTAAGGGTAATTGACACCTGATTGAAAAATCAATAAAAATAAGCATACCTGTGTGCCTTTAAAGTATGTATTAAGAGAATAAATTACTAGAAAAATAGCAGACTGAAGAGACACATTCAACATGTTTATTATTATCAGTGAATAAATCATGGAGTTAACTTACAATAGTATGAAGCCTGTGGGTGAAGTGGGTACATACAGATATCGATTTTAATATTTTACTTTTTCCTTACAATAGAATTTATATGTGATTCTTTGCTTAACTATAATGATATACATAGAGCAATTTATCATTGCCTTTCACTTCAGTGGCTGCTTTGTATTAAACAAAATTTTAAGAATAAAATTCAGAACAACAATAAACAAAACATTTGCCTAAAGTGCTTAATTTAATTTGCCAATATTTAATGAGACAGCCATGCTGAATTACCTTTGTTTTAACACTTTCACATTCACATTTATATGTCACCAGAGTGATTCATATTTTCTTTTCCTCAAAGAACTCTACTTACCTGTTTGATTCTTTTCTTCATTAATTCCAAAAGTGTTTATTGAACACTATGAAAATATAAAATTCTCAAAATTATTATTTCCTGTCTTAATTTGAAGATAACTTTGTAACTTTTAATACAAAAGGCCAATCTTCCTGTACTGCCTATCACTAGTATCTATTCCTTCATTTCGCTAATAATATTACAGATCCAATAACTCTCCAAATACTAGTGATTGGATGATGAAATGGATATATTTTTCAAATTCATGATGTTCTTATTTTACCAGAGGAACTGATAGACAATTTGTGTTTCTATAGGCTCTGATTACTATTACCAATTACTTGATGGAAAATGAAAAGATCATGTACAGAGGTGAATGGAATAGGAAAGTAGAACAAATTGTTAGTCGAGTATCATATGTAAGTTATATTTGGAATTGATCATAGTACAGTTCACTTATTTAAGCCAGTGATCATAAATGGGTGATTTTTCTAAGCTCTCTAGCTCCACAAACCACTTTGTTGACAAGCTTTGAAATATTTAGTTTCTGTGTTTATTGATTTCCAATGGAATTGTCATCTAAATTGATGGATGTGTACCTATACTAACAAAAGATGTTCGGTGTATCTCTACACCCTCCGAGGTGAGTCTAATCCCAGGAACTTGCACCAAAAACATAGGTCAAGAAAGAAAAGAAATAAATTATCTTTAAAAACAAATAAAGTTAATAAGATAAAAAGTGGTTACCAATTACATTCATAGATGGTTATAACAACAATAGGAACTAAAAGCCACTATTACACATTCATGGCAAATTCTCATCTCAATATCTTTACATTTCATGTAGGTGTTTAAGAAGATTTGTATCCACATTTAGTAATTAGGTATAGTTTTTGTTAAAGTGTTTGCAAATGCACAGATGGCTGCTCATATTAAAAATCTTTTTTAAGCACATAGCTTTGATGAATTAATATTTGAAAACCTTTTAACATCTTTGACCTAACAACCTCTGTATTTAAAACCTGCTTCATGGGTCTAAAAAAATGGAAATAATTGCTGTGGCCTCATGGTTTCTTTACTTTTCAAAAGCATGTCATAGTGTAGAGAACTAAAGAGGCTGAAAGACAAGCACAGTGGTAGAAAGCACAGAAGTGTCCATCAAGTCACAGAATAGGTCATTGGTCAGGAAATGTAGATAGATTTGCCATAAAGATAATTGAGAGCAAATAATCAAGAGAATGCTTCACCCATATTGATTTTACCAACATCTTATGATAAAAAATGACTCAGAGATAACGTTCATGTAAAACATCAAATTAATTTGCATAGCAAAAAATATTCCTGTTGCATTTTGTTAGAAATATTTTGACTTCTATATGTCTACATAAGAAAGAATATAATTCAAGAATAAAATAATACTGCTAGAAGCACTTGTCCAAGAAATTTAGAATCATGAAGAGTTTGAATAATGTAGATTTACAGATATACATATATACTTTATATATATAAATATACTTTATATATTTATACTTTATATATTTATATATTTATACTTTATATATATATACACACTTTAATTTGGATCACATCCTATGCAGATCTGGCTTTATGAGCAAGAGATTTGTGCAGTTGTACAGAGCTGCATGTTCTGAAAAGTCTTGCTCTGGATTTAGTGCTTATCAGCAGCCATACAATACTTCCTTAATCTATTTACTCCCTTAGTCACTTACACAATTATTTCATAATATTCACTTTCTCTTTGAAACTCCAATCCCCTGATTTCAACCTCACTCTCATGTAATGATTATCTTTCTATTGTACTTCAAAAAATGGAATCATTTGTAACATTACTGCCACAAGCTCCTGACATTTAAGTTATCTAGCTACCCTTATCTATGGTCATATACTATAATTTTTCTATTATTGCTATAAATTAATTTAAATTTCTCTAGCAAAAAGCAACCCACCTATTTACATACTAGGGATCATCTTTTAATTAATTCAGACATGGGTCCAGAAATTCCATTCTTTCTCTCTTGAATCATGTTTTCATTTTTTCCTGATGTGTCCTAATGAAACATATATGTTATGATTGATCTCATTTAACTACAAAAATCCCAGTCATAAATTCATAACCCTCTCAAGTTATCATCCCATTTCTCTACTTTTAGGTACAGTGAATACAGTTGTTGCCTATCCTGACTCTTTACTTTCTCTCCTAGTGTTTTCTGTAGAAAATACTGAAATCAGAATAACACCCTCACTCCTTATTATGGTGGCATTGTTTCTTATTAAGTAGCTAAACTAGAATTATGTTTTCCAGAACCTCCTTCCCTATGTGGTCCTGGGCTAGGATTGGTCATGAGTGAAATTTGTGCAATATTTCAAAAGTACAATAAGCATTTATTTTTATGCTCTGAATTTTGGCGTAGGATGTGGTGCTGTGACACCTGCTGCATGTGGTAACTTATCTTTTAACACATCTTGTTGACAGGAGATAATAACCAGGCCTATTTTTTTTTCCAGCTCAAGACAAACTTCCTCTTGTAACTGCTTTGAATCCTGGGCCAGGTGTGTGTTCAGACTTGTGGTCAAAGGTGCCAGATACCTTGGAAGTCACCATGCTAACAAAATTGGAGATTGTGAGATAGAGATGAAGTTGTCAGTGTTGCCCACTTTGTAAGATGTTCTTAACCAATCATCATGTGAGTCCATGAATAGATATAATTTGATTGCAATTACGTTATTTGTCTATGTTCAATGTAAAAGAAAATTAGCATTCTTGTATATGAAATCAAATTGTTGAAAAAAAAAAAAAGATGTGCAAATGTGCGTGCATGAGTAGGTATGCGCTTGTGTGTGTAAGTATCTGTAAGTAAGTGTCTGTGTTTAGGTCCAGGGCAACATTTCTGCTTTGATAGAACTTAAGATGAATTTGGTGAACAGATTCATGCTATTCCTCATTCTACTTATACCATGACACTATGTAAATCTTTAGATATCTACTCTGCTTTTCTTTAATACAGGGTAGAATTTTAATTAAGTGTATGTATACATGAGTATATGAGGAATAGATGTACCACTGTTAGGAATCATACCGTATAATCATTGAGAAAGTAATGTGCTTGTGTGTACCTGTAAACTGACTTCAATGATAATTGTATTCATCGATGATGTTTGTCATTGCTTTTCCCTCATATTGTTGTCTGACACTTTTTGCTAAAAATTACAGCTCTAAATTTCTGTGTGTTATTTTACAGTATTGCATGTTATGGAGATACCAATTTATTTTATTATGATTCAACTAATGTATATGCTTAAACAATTTTCAAAATAACTTTGATATGTTTTAAGAACAATCTGTACTTTTATATTTTTAAAGATGTATGGAAAATAAGAAGCTCTGGAGAGGCTGCATATGCAGGATTTAATAAGTTGGCCCATTATAAAATTTTTATTAAATTAATATTCAGATTGTATCAAGAGAAGACTTTAAGAAATAAAACCAATTAAATCAAATAATCTTTAAAGATAAATTATGGAGCAAAGGTTCATGTTCAACTACAATACTATCAGTTGGAATTCTTTGTCAACTTAGAGAAATTCATATATTCCATTTTCCAATTAAATGGCATACATACAGGCAAGCCTAAGGCCATAATCTCCTTAGCAGCTCATTCTATTCCAGGCAGCAAGAAAACAGACGTCTACTTGTTCTTTTCTGTGTCTCTTGTACAGACTGGAGTAGCTGCTACTGTGACAGCCTGTCTGTCTTGTTGTTTCTTATGTATTCATTTTAACAACTGCAAACAAAATCTATTCTTGTAAGAATTTACATAAAAATTTCATCTTAATAAAGCAGGTCCCAAATATTGATGTTAGTCTACATACTGATAGACTGTATTGGTTCAAAGTAACTTTATTTTTTGTATTTTTTGTTAAAATTTATTTAAATTGACAGATAAAAATGCATATATTTATCATGTGCAACATGATGTGTTGAAGTATATGTACATCATTTGCACATTTTCATCCCAATGTAAAGTTATTTTTACATTTTTCTGCAATCTACTCCCATGATTTGTTTACAAATAGATTACAAAATTAACATGCTAAGGATTATATTCAAGCTCAACCAAGTAGGTATAATTGGGCACAATAACATCTTGGGCAGCATCTTTCAAATGTCACAGTAAAAATTCGACATATATTTTAATTTCTTTTTAGTAAAATAAACAATTTCCAGTTGGGAGAGTGAAATAAATTACATGCATTTAACACATGTACACACTCTATGCACCTAAAATAAAGTCAAGTCTGATGAAACCACAGGAAACTATACTTTTTTAAATAGACTACAGGATTTTCATAATTATCTTGAACTAACTTCAGATAATATAATAAAAACCTTTAATTCCCAGTGATGTCAAGGACTCCAAGATGAGTAACACCTAACCCAGTTGATCCCTGCTGCAAGAATTATCTATTAATTTCAGCTAGTTATGATTCTACTCATAACAATGAAATTGATTCTTCCCTTTGCATTAATCTACCTTTCCATAGGCTTAGGAGACCAACTCTGCTTTACCTTCTTGTTCCAAAAACTATTATTTCTGCTTTGTTCAGCACTAATCATATCCAAGAGGGTATGTGCCAAGAAGTGAGTTTTGGCTTCTGGTCACAGATTTTCCACATGGAGAATAGTCTAGACTTTAGGAGACAGATAGCATGCTCTCAGATGCAGTTATAAATGCTTAGGGTTAATTCCTCAGACATTCACCTTATTTTTTCTATTTTAGAAACAAAATGTGTGCCTAAAAAATACAGCCCACATTAGAAGAGATAATTGCAATCAGGGTACATTAAAATAATTGTTTCCTCTTTATTGGAATGCAAGATGGCAACATACATAAAAATGAAAAAAAGAAAAAAAATAAACTGTGAATTCTTTCTATGTACTGCACTGCCATAGATTATTAAAATTTGATATTTAACTTACTTCTGAAATAACAATATCAGGTTACAAGTAAAAGCTTTGCTTTATTGACAGGGAAAATTTATCACATCTGTCTGATATGACACAACTAATGTGTCACACTACATAATAATACTAATTATCAGAAAAAGTAGGTATAATGCTAAGATATCACCAAAAAAAGAAATATAATACCAGTTATTCATATGGTGTAATGATGTGTAATTAGCTATTTTATTCCTAATTGTAATGAAAGAAATTTGACATATCCACATAATATCCTAATCTGAGATTTATTTTTAGTGTTCTTATATGTGAACACAAGTAACTATAAGATAACCTATGAATTATTTATTATGGTCAATAATTCACTAAAAATGTAAAGTCTCTTGAATTAAAAATTAGGATATATAGGTTTCTCAATTACTGTAAGTATGCTTCAGTATTAAACATGTATTATATTTTGTGTTGGTATCAACTTTTAATTCAGAAAAATTCAAGGATTTTATCCAATGAGCTATGATATATGCACAGGTATCTTTTGCCTGCACTTCATCATTCAAGCAGAAAAGAGCAGGAACAAATTGTACTAGCTGTGCCTACACAAAGATGTCCAGCTAAAGGGGTTAGTAACTTATGAAATTATGTGGTGCCGCATCCACAAAGAATGACCACTTTTTTAAAAATCATTTACAAAAGATCACGTCTTCTTGAGAAAGAAATGTGCCTATCAGCTTAGAACATTCAAAAGATTTAAATGTTGTTTCGGATTTTTTTTCCTTCTAAATTTAATGAGGCAACATAAGGCCTGAAAACAAATTCAATGAAAAATAGTATTTTGACTGAGTTTTTGTGTGAACGCTGGAGAGTTGAGTATTTAAAAACTTAAGAAATTTTTTTGCAAGTCATTGTTGTGTACGCAAGGAATTACTGCTGCACTCATCTTCTATCAGGCCCCCTAAGTATGCCTTTTACTAAATAACTAAAAGTGGTGGTAATATGTATATTAAAATATATTTTTAATAAAACATGATGAAAATAAGAAAACAGGAAAACCTCAGAGTCTAATACGAATAAATGTGTTAATTTAGAGAGGCAAACAAAATGTAAACCATGATTGTAAGTTTCCTGAGGCTTCCCAGCCATGTTTCCTGTACAGCCTGTGGAACTATGAGTCAATTAAACCTCTTTCTTCATGAATTACTCTGTCTCAGGTACTTCTTTATAGTGGTATGAGAATGGACGATTACACCCTCCATGAAAATCTTGGCTTTACTGAGAATAGAGACTTAGTCTTTGATCAGTTCTTCCCACCTCATGACCTTTAAGGTGCTACATATGTCTGTGAAATAGCTGTTCTCCACACAGCACTTGAGAAATAAATGACAGATTCTTACTTGGAGAAATACCACAATATCTGGCCATTATTTTCAAACATTTACTTAATAGGCCAAACTATGTTGTAACTCATAATCTGTGAACTTGGACAAGTTATTCAGCCTCTCTCTCCCTCAGTTTCTTCATCCATAGATTACAGATAAAAATACTTAATCCCTAGGGCATGTTAAGTATTAAAACTATATGTATTATACTTTAAACTGTGTCTATCACAAGATAAATGTTATATGCATAACTATTATTACTATCAACATCATTATTATGTAAATAAATCTTAAATGAAAATATGCAAATAATCAATAATGACTATGGTTGAAATGTTAATTGAGGGCAGGAGCCTGGCACAGTGGAATCCAAAAAACATGATAAAAATATGTTTGAGTAGAAGATGATCAAAGTAGTTTCCAATGAACTTTCTTAATGCTCCCATCCAGGGATTAGTATATCATTTTACATTCAGAATGCATTTGTTTCATGTAGCATACCTCTAGGAAGCAGTTCACCAGCCAAAACTCCAAATTTAAAATACTGTTTTGCTTCACCATCAGTCCTGCTAAATATTCCTAAACACTCATCATTAATAAAATAGTCAAACCACAGTAACTGTCTTTCTTTTGCTGGATTTTCCCCTAATCATGTTGATTAATTTTTGTAACTATTGTAGGAGTTTTTCATGGCATAACCCTCTAAATCCATATATGTAATTTGAATACTACTCTAAAGATTTAATCATCCATTATATATAAAATACTGCAATTCATTCATTAAATAAGCCTTTATTGAGAGATCGTCTTAAGACACACTGTATACGAGAGCCTGTGTTTTAAAATATCAATATTGTCTAACTTCTACCTTAAATGTTGATAAAATTGAAAGAACATTTCTACACCTATGAAAAAACTGCTAGGCAACCTGCAAATTTATAAGTTCTCTTGAGTGCACCAGGGAAGTAGATCACTGGTAAACCAACTGACCAAAATTTAATGGAAGATGGTATTTTCATGAAAGCATCAGGTATAAGTAGTTACTTTCATAGAGAAGATGTCTGGGTAGTGAGAAAAAATATAATTTAGCTAGAATTTTAATGATTTGAAAAAGGAAATGTGCGGAGAAGTGGGAGAATACAAATCTCCGGGGGATGCAGATACAAATTGGAAATTGTACTTTTTTCAGCCTCACCAAAAAAAAAAAAAAAAAGGGGGTGGGGGGAAGGTGATAGCATTAATAAATCAACACTCTTGTGCGGGCCTTGGGGAGGGAATAGCAGCTGCTGTTTGAGCCCCACACAAACATTTCTATCATGCATAATAGAAAAAAGCCTTAGAATGCTAGAAAGGGGCAAGAAACTCCTTTGCACTTATGGCATTGGTGAAAACCCATTGCAGTTCAGGAAAAAAAGAAGACAGGAGGAATAAAAAAGACTTCTGTACTCTTAGGAAAGGGGCAGAGATATATCCTGACACCAGACATACAGGTGGAAAAGTAAAAGAATCACAAAGAAGGCACCACAATTCAGGGCCAGGTATACAGTGCCTATCTGAGCTTTATAGTGAGTAAGAATAAGGAATAAGTCTCTTGCACCCTCTGCACCAAAACAAGAGCAAGCATCAAGTGTCAAGGAACTACAATGTGCTTTTGGAAGATGGAAACGATTTAGGTGTAACCTTAATACTCGAAAAAGAATAACAAGTTAAAGTAAAAGCAAGTCAACAGAAAGATCTACTAAAAAAAATTCTTAACATTCTTGAAAACCAAATAAATAAAGACGTTTTTAAAAACTCATCTCTGGACCGGGTGTGGTGGCTCACAACTGTAATCTCAGCACTTCAGGAGGCCAGCGCAGGTGTATTACTTGAGGCCAGGAGTTCTAGACCAGCCTGGTGACATGGCAAAACCCCATCTCTACTAAAAATACAAAAATTAGCTGGGCATGGTGGCCTGCACCTGTAATCGCAACTAGTCGAGAGGCAGAGACATGGAATCACTTGAACCTGGGAGGTGCAGGTTACAGTTAGCCAAGATCATGTCACTGTACTCCAGCCTGGGCAACAGAGTGAGACTCTGTCTCAAAACAAACAAACAAAAAACAAATATAAATAACAACAACAACAAAATCTCTGTGTTTTAAAAAAAAAGTTAACAAAATTGAACTTTTAGCATAATTGACAAAGAACATTTTACAGAGATAAGATACAAAAATTTACCCATAATAAAAATAAAAGAGGTGACATCACAGAACAAGCATATGTGAAAATAATATGAATTTAAAAATTTAAACAACTCTGTATTCATAGATCCAACAACTTCTCTAAAATGGGCAAATGCCTTAAAATGTACAAACTACTCCAGAATAATTAAATAACCTAAATATTTTATACCTTTTAAGATTTAAATTTGTAGCTAACAAATTTCTAACAAAGAAACCTCTTTACCAAGGTGGCTATCCTGAGGCGTTATACCAATTATTTGAGGAAGACATAATACCAAGTTAACATAGATTTTTCCTGGAATGTGGAATAGGAAAAATATTTACAAGTTTATTTTATGGTGCTGAACTTATACTGATAGCAAAGCCAAACAAAGAGAGTAGGAAAATAAAACTATCAAGCAGTAAGCATCATGATATAGGTGAAAAATGTCCAAAAATAAAAATAAAACCAGTAAAGCAAATCCACTAATATTTGCTTTTAATATTAAAGATAATAGTATACTGTGTCCTAGTGTGTTTTACTTAGGGAATGCAAAACCGATTTTACAATAGAGAATCAATGAAAGTAACCATGTTAATAGAGCACATGAGAAATACTATGCTAACATTTGATTACATGCAGAAGAAAAAATCGACAAAAAAGTCAACATCATTCATGTTAAAAGCTCTCAGTACACTGGCAATAGAATGCCACTCCCATATATTGCTAATGAGTAGAGACTAAATGTCATACTTCACGGTGAAACATAATGTTTTCCTCCTGATGGCTGTCCACGTCTGGGCACAGACCTGACAATTTGTCACCTCTCTCCCAGCAGGCCAAAATCCAAAGAAAACATTCTTTTTGAGTTGCACAGCTAAATTGTCAGGAAACAAACAACATGGTTTAGACAGCACAACACAAAATTATAGTGCAAGAGACAGTGAAGAACGAAAGCATAATGGCTATCTGCAAGAAGAGTCACAGTATACAAAAAACTAGTTCTAACCAAAATGTTTCTCCTTTAAATCTAAATTTTAGAAAATACTCTTTGGAAAAAAATAGGAGTAGCTTCTATTGCCTTTGCTCAGGACCCTGAGCAGAGATTCAGGGGTCTGACTGGTAAAAGGTTTCCCTTTGCCAGCTTGGTCATAAAATCCAATATCTCAGCAGGTGTCTTCAAGGTAAGCTAAGAGTATAAACCATTCCCTCCTCCTTGCCAAAACAGGACAGGAAAATTTTACTTCTACAACTTGGGTCTAATATTTGGGGGCCTACAAATGAAATGACAATATACAGATTAACAGAAAAAAAAGACAGGCTTTCAATATCTATCTATGAATAAATTTCAATAGCTTTGGAGATACGAGCGTTTTTTTGGTTACATGAATGAACTGTATAGTGGTGAAGAGTTTCCTTTTCCACAAAAAAATGGAAGGAAGAGAGTAACAAAATAAAAGAATAATTATTTCAAAAAGAACATTTAATCTCATAATTTCATATTTACATTTTAATGGCTTTCATTACTTACAGAATAAAATACAAAAAAACTTAAAGTACTGAAATAAAAAATACATAATCTTGTTCTTGCCTAACTCCCAAGATTTCTGTCCTACAATTCTGTGACCCATACTCTGATTCAGTGCAGCACTGAACTTCTCAATACAAAAGTCACATGTTTTGTTGTATAATGTTTCTGTTTCTTTGCTAATGCATTTACCTGTCCCAGTTAATCTGCAGTTACTCAGCATATGTACCTTTGAACAAGACAAAAGTAAATAATATTTTCTAAATTTTTTTCAATCCTGTAATTTAATCTGCCTATTCTAAGTAAGTAGCTCTAAAATCTGGTCCTTATTTAGTTTGACAATCTGGAACCATGTGGCTCAAATACACATGCTAATAGTCTTCTCTGGCTTTTACTGACCTTGGATATTTAAAGTTTTTCTTAATTATCACAATTTTTGAAGCTATTATTTACAACACAAACTTTCCTAAAACCAACCAAACAAACAAAAATGTGGTGAGAAGGTGGAACAAGCATTAATTTGAAATATGCAAAACAATTTGCAACGTTCTACTCTTTACGTTTTATGTCTCAATATATATTCTTCTGATAGTATTATGGTTTTTTTTCAATAACATAAGCAAACTTGTTTGGGTATAGAGGTATGTGCTATGAATTGTGATTTACAAGTCATTATTCCTTTTTTCCCAGGATTACAAAATTTTTAATTGGCTTAAGAAATATGTGTTACAGAAATGTTTTCACTTCTGAGTAAGCTCTGTTTATTTCAAATTTTAAAAGATATATCTTAATCTAAGTGAACCTCTCCTTTTGTTATGTTTTGTCTCATATATTGATAAATGAGTGAATCAAAACCAAATTTAAATAATTTTTATTAAACTTTATTATTTTATTTAAATTACATATATAGTTTGCATATAGAAATCAAAATAGTTAAGACTATTTCAAAGTAAAACTCTCAAATATACTCTGCATTTGAAATGTTTAAATTATGTTTATTGGTTTGCATATGTTGAACCAGCCTTGCATCGCAGGGATGAAGCTGCCTTGATCATGATGGATAGGTTTTTTGATGTGATGCTGGATTCAGTTTGCCAGTATTTTACCAAGGATGTTCACATAGATGTTCATCAGGGATACCGGCCTGAAGTTTTCTTTTTTGTTGTTGTTGTTGTGTCTCTGTCAAGTTTTAGTATCAGGATGATGCTAGCCTCATAAAGTGAGTTAAGGAGGAGTCTCTCCTTTTCAGTTGTTTGAAATCGTTTCAGAAGGAATGGTACCAGCTCCTCTTTGTACCTCTGTAGAATTTGGCTGTGAATCCATCTGGTCCTGGGCTTTTTATGGTTGGTATGCTATTACTTACTGCCTCAATTTCAGAACTTGCTATTGGTCTATTCAGGGACTGGACTTCTTCCTGGTTTAGTCTTGACAGGATGTATGTGTCCAGGAATTTATCCATTTCTTCTAGATTCTCTGGTTTATTTGCATGGAGGTGTTTATAGTGTTCTCTGATGGTAGTTTGTATTTCTGTGGGGTCAGTGGTGATATCTCCTTTATTATTTTTTATTGTGTCAATTTGATTCTTCTCTCTTTTCTTCTTTATTAGGTTAGCTGGTGGTCTATATATTTTGTTATTGTTTTCCAAAAAACAGCTCCTGTGTTCACTGATTTTTTGGAGGCTTTTTCATGTCTCTATCTCATTCAGTTCTGCTCTAATCTTAGTTATTTATTCTGCTAGTTTTTGGATTAGTTTCCTTTTGCTTCTCTAGCTATTTTAATTATGATGTTAGGGTGTTGATCTGAGATCTTTCTAGCTTTGCGATGTTGGCATTTAGTGCTATAAATTTCCCTCTTCACACTGTTTTAGCTGTGTCCCAGAAATTCTGGTATATTGTCTCTTTGTTCTCATTGTTTTCAAAGAACTTCTTGATTTCTGCCTTAATTTCATTATTTACCCAGGAGTCATTCAGGAGCAGGTTGCTCAATTTCCATGTAATTGTGTGGTTTTGAGTGAGTTACTTAATCCTGAGTTCTAATTTATCTCACTGTGGGCTGAGAGACTGTTCTTTGTTATGATTTCAGTTCTTTTGCATTTGCTGAGGATCTTCTTAGTCCCAAACTCCTTAAGCTGACAAACAACTCCAGCAATGTCTCAGGATACAAAAACAATGTGCAAAAATCACAAGCATTCCTATGCACCAACACTAGACAAGCAGAGAGCCAGATCATGAATGAACTCCCATTTACAATTGCTACAAAGAGAATAAAACACCTAGGGATACAACTAACAAGGAATGTGAGGGACCTCTTCAAGGAGAACTGCTCAAGGAACTAAGAACACAATAAATGGAAAAACTTTCCATCCTCATGGATAGGAGGTATCAATATTGTGAAAATGGCCACACTGCACAAAGTAATTTATAGATTCAATGCTATTTCCAACAAACTACCATTGACATTCTTCACAGAAATAGAAAAAAACTACCTTAAATTTCATATGAAACCAAAGAAGAAGCTGTATAACCAAGACAATCCTAAGCAAAAAGAACAAAGCTGGAGGCATCATGCTACCTGACTTCAAGCTATACTACAAGGCTGCAGAAAACAAAGCAGCATGGTACTGGTAGCAAAACAGACACATAGATCAATGGAACAGAACAGAACCTCGGAAATAATACCACAAAATAATATCTACAAACATCTGATCTTTGACAAACCTGACAAAAACAAACATTGGGAAAAGAATTTCCTATGCAATAAATGGTGCTGGTAAAACTGGCTAGCCATATGCAGAAAGCTGAAACTGGACTCCTTGCTTGCAGCTCATACAAAAATTAACTCAAGATGGATAAAGACTTGAATGTAAAACACAAAACCATAAAAACCCTAGAAGAAAGCCTAGGGAATACAATTCAGGACACAGACATGGGCAAACACTCCATGACAAAAACATTGAAAGCAATTGCAACAAAAGCCAAAATTGATAAATGAGATCTAATTAAACTGAAGAGCTTCTGCACAGCAAAATAAATTATCATCAGAGTGAACAGGCAACCTACAGAATGGGAGAAAATTTTGCAATCTATCCATCTGACAAAAGTCTAATATTCAGAATCTGCAAGGAACTTAAACAAATTTACAAGAATAAAACAAACACCCCATCAAAAAGTGGGTGAAGGGTATGAACAGACACTTCTCAAAAGAAGATATTTATGCAGCCAGCAAACATGAAAAAAAAGTGAACATTACTGATCATTAGAGAAATGCAAATCAAAACCACAATGAGATACAAACTCACACCAGTCAGAATGGTGATTATTAAAAAGTCAAGAAACAATAGATGCTAGCAAGGCTGTGGAGAAATAGAAACACTTTTACACTGTTGGTGGGAGTGTAAATTAGTTCAGCCATTGTGGAAGACAGTGTGGTGATTCTTCAAGGATCTAGAACCAGAAGTACAATTTGACCCAGCAGTCTCATTAGGTGATGTATACCCAAAGGAATATAATTCATTCTACTATAAAGACACATGCACACACATGTATATTGCAGCACTATTTACAATAGCAAAGACATGGAACCAACCCAAATGTCCATCAATGATACACTGGATAAAGAAAATGTGGCCCATATACACCATGAAACACTATGCAGCCATAAAATGGGATGAGATCATGTCCTTTGCAGGGACATGGATGAATCTGGAAGCCATCATCCTCAGGAAACTAACACAGGAACAGAAAACCAAACACCACATGTTCTCACTTGTAAGTGGGAATTGAACACTGAGAAGACATGGACACAGGGTGGAGAACAACACACACTGGGGTCTGTTGGGGTGCGGGGGGTGAGGGGAGGGAACGTAGATGACAGGTCCATAGGTGCAGCAAACCACCATGGCACATGTATACCTATGTAACAAACTTGCATGTTCTGCACATGTATACCAGAACTTAAAATAGAGAAATGTTTTTTAAAAGAAATGCCTAAATTGCAAATCACTGTATTAGGCTGTTATTGCATTGCTCTAAAGAAATACCTGAGACTGGGGAATTTATTTAAAAAGAGGTTTAATTACTACCTCTTTTCATGTTTCTGCAGTCTGTACAGGAAGCATAGTAGTATCTCTTTCTGGGGAAGCCTCTGGAAGCTTACAATCAAGGCAGACGGTGAAGCGAGAACTTGCAGGTCAAATGGCAAGAGCAGGAGCAAGAGACCAAGGCAAGGAAGTGCTACACACTCATAAATGAGCAGATCTCAGGAGAACTCACTATCCTGAGGACAGTACCAAGGAAGACTGTGCTAAACTAAACCATTCATGATAAATCCATCCTCATGATGCAATCACCTCCTATCAGGCCCTACCTCCAACTTTGCAGATTACATTTCAACGTGAGATTTGGGTGAGAACACAGCTTCAAACTATATCAAGCACCAATGGGCAGATTCTTCGATAAAAACAATTAAAAATATAACTAGTGACCATTTAATTTTTTTAGTCATGTTAATTTTAAAAAGTAGTTTGAATCTAATATTAAAATTAATGTTAGCATGCATATATATTTTTGTTAAATATCATTTAAACATGTTTCAATTTATACATTTTTTATTTGTCATGTTAATATTTTTATTATGAATTGTCAGTCATACTGTATTTTATGAGTGTTATGGTAGATGTTGGAACTGATGGAGCTTTGCTCCATTACAGTTTACACCTATAGCCTATCTGAGGCTCAAGGATCATTGATTTAATTGGTTTTAACACCTCCCTTTTATTTTTTCAGAACATGTGCTATCTGATTTTTATTGAATTTGGGAGGTTTACATACTGAAAAAAAGACACCTGAGGGTGTGCATTAAAAATGTAGAGGAACTAAATTACATGTTAAAATTTTCAACTTCGGGCAACTTTGCTTATTTAAATGATAACCAAAAAAATTTCTGATTTCTGCAGTGACTTGATTTATATGTTTTTATATTTTAAAAAATTAGAATTTTGTCAGTTATTACAGTCATGTATTAAAAAATAAAAAAAATAATGCTACATACAGCACATACATGACTTCCATTTGCATCCCAACAAATAACTATGGGATACAAATAGGACTCATGTGTATCCCATAGGTAGAACTGGAGTGTACTAACAATAATCAATTTCATTCTTTTACTTTCTTTTGTAAAACGTATTTTAAATTGTTTCTATCTTTTAGTGGCATGCTCAAGAAAGAAAATAGATTTTGAAGAAAAAATAGTATGAGCTTAGTTTTAATTTTTATCTGAGTAGAACCAACTAGCTTATACTTTACCAAGGTCACTTTTGCGAGAAAAAATAAGTGAGTTTGCCGTAAGTGTAGAAAAGCTATTGAAAATTCATACCTTCACGGGATAGGTATTGCACTTTATAACTTCACTGAAATCAAAACAAAATACTTCTCCCATTTTGATAAAAATAATTTTCTCCCAGTAGAAAAGTTACAGGATAAATCTGTTCAATATGCCAGGAAGGGATTCATGACCTGGCTTCTATTAACAGAAATGGGGTGTCTTGCAGCTATATCTCCATAAGTTGAACTGAAAAATACCTCTGTAAGTAAAGATTCAACCCAAGGGTTAGTTTTTACTGCGAGTTACAAACTTCAAGAAACTGGGTATGTAATGGAAATGCTGACACAACCTTAAAAATAGCTGCTTGAACAGAGCAACCATAATACTCCAACTCTTTTATTTCAGAAAGTGTTAGTGTTTATGTTGCCACTGGATAAAAGAATTGATGGGGAAATTACTCATGCTTGGTGAATTGCAAGGTAATAAAAGAAAATCTTGCTAAATAGAGCTTTGGGTAAAATGGAATATGAACTCAATATTCCCTACAAAACCCTTTTTACAAGTTGTATGTTTTACTAGCTATGTTCTACAAATCCTGCACTTTGTGTCACTTAAAGTTCTGCATTTCATTTGCAAACACTTCACTGATGAAATAATTTATATAACAATAACGCAACGGTTCACTTTGGACTTTCAGGGAGCAAATACGACAGCAGGAAAAATAGCTTTTTAAAAAATATCATAAAGACAAGTTTTCAAGTTTTATAGTCATTTAAATTTAGGTTTCTAAAAGTGCTTTGACAATCATAGGTGTTCATGTAAAAATTTATTACTGTTATGCTAAATATCAGTTTATAATTTTAGAATAGAAGAGGTATATATTTTAGAAAACATCCCATATAAGACATTAAAAATTTATAATGTAAAATGTAAAATTTTTTATTTCTCCCAGAATTTTATTACTTTAAGAAAATAAAACTTGTTAATAAGACCTTTTTCTTAATTTATGAGTAAGCATAGTACAAGGCTTTACAGTGTGGTGGATAAATGTCAGAAATGAATTATTCTCTTCATTTACAGGATTATTACTGAGAGCCTTTGAGTAATATGTATAGAGCAAGACTGTGGGATTACAACACTCACTGTGATACAGTAATACTTGTTCTCAAAGGTTCTAGTCTAATGAGAGAGAGACATGAAAACATGGAAAGAGATATGATAACTTCTTTTGTAAGAATATACTTGGGATAATAAGGAACACAACAAAGAATTAACAATATTGGATTTCAAGGTATCAGAAGAGGACACAAAGATGAGGAAATATTTCTAACACAATTTGAAAGACAAGTAGTAATTCATCACATAGACGGAAGAGACATTTTGGGGGGCAAAGGTGAAGAAGAGGTAAAGAGGGGAATATCATGAGTTAAAAATAGAACGAACCATAAGAGCATGTGACCATTGCTACTATATCCATGTAGATGTGTGGAGTGCTTGTTTATAAGGATGAGAGGAAACGTTTGAAGGTAGAATGGGGTTCTACCCAGAGGATTCTCAAGCTGTGTGAATTAATTTTGTATATCTTGCTATATGGGATAAGAATATGGTTTAAAAAAGGTCAGGTGTGGGAATTCAGGCCTTTAATCCCAGCACTTTGGGAGGTCAAGGCAGGTGGATAAAACCCATCTCTACTAAAAATACAACAATTAGCTGGCCATAGTAGTACACATCTGTAGTCCCAGCGACTGGGGAGGCTGAGGCAGGAGAATTGCTTGAACCCGGAATGCAGAGGTTGCATTGAGCTGAGATCACGCCATTGCACTCCAGTCTGGTGACAGAGCAAGACTCCGTCTCAAAAAATAAAAAATAAAAATAAAAAAATAAATACAAAAATTAGCTGGGAATGGTGGCGGGTGCTAGTAATCTCAGCTACTTGGGAGGGTGAGGCAGGAGAATCGCTTGAACATGGGAGGTGAGAGTTGGAGTGAGCAGAGATCGTGCTACTGCACTCCAGCCTGGGCAACAGAGCAAGACTCCATCTCAAAAATAATAATAATAATAATAATGGTTAAAAAAAAAAGTAGACCTGAAATAAAGGGAAAAAAATGGCTAAAGGCAATCTACATTTTATAAAAATAAGGCCAACTATTTAAGAACTGAATGAAATAGACTCAAATAAAAAGTATTCAAGAGTGATCAGAGCCTAAAGACATGGATTCAGGAAAACAAATAGAAAATGGAATTGATATTTTTAAATGAAAATTTTTAATATATCCTAAAAATAACATTAAGTCCTAAGTGTTTGAAAAACTATAGCCATGATGAAGAGTTGCTTTTAAATACATAGTTTCAGATTTGAATTCTATTTTGAAATGTATTAATTTATGAGGCAGGTTTCCCTTAGGAATTAATGTTTCTAGTATAGGATTTTTACATTAATTAAAAGCAAAGCATATGTAGAATGCTTTGCCTGTAAGAAGTACTTGATAAATGAGCTTCTGTTTTTATTTAATGTAAACACCCACGGTGTTTTCTTTCTCTTTATTTTTTAAGTCCACTAGACAGTACAGCAACTGCCCTTCTAAAGTGCCTGTCCTAAATGTTGGATTGAGCTGTGACAGATGGAAACTCAATAGCAGTCATGCAGAATGTTTGCCAAATGGGACAGTCATCTGAAGAAGATGGCAGTAATAGAGTTCTTCACTGCAGGACCCGAAGACCTACTACTATTCATCAATGGCTATGGAAAGTGCCTGATGACTCTGTGTCCATAACAATACCAGTATACATGAAACAATCTTTGCTAAAGATACTAAGAGAAGAGGACCTTCAAGTTAAGAAGGTATGATTTCTATCACCTCTTTCTTTCTCCCACTCTTCTCCCTCATTCCCTTCCTCTCCCCTTTTCATTCACAGTGAAATTAAGGAAGACTGAATGAGAAATTAGAATTTACCAGAGGAAACATTCCAATGACAATATAAGGATAACTTTTTTAGCTTCTGAAAAGATAAATGTGTAATTCTGACCTCTTGATTTTCTAACTCTTTTCCAGAATCTTTTTGTTATCCTGCTTTGGAAATAGTTTCATTGCTTTTGTAGATGGACAAGATTTCCTGTTGGTCAAATAGTGAGTTAGAACAATGATGTCAAGTAAAGGCTAACTTCTTGTCTCAAAGTTTTTATTTAATACTTAATATTTGAACTTATTTATGGAAAAGAGTAGGACTCGAACCACTGGTGAAAATAAAATAAAAACTTTTTGGTACTTTCGACTGGAAGATTTAGGAAGTTTTCACTTATTTTGTTGTCTTTAAACATTTAACATGTAACAACTTTTAAAGCCTTATTATTATTGTATATTTGAGTGGAATTTTATCCAGCTTTGTCAATTTCTGTGATGTCTTGAAATTATGGTGTATTAATCATAAAAATATCACTGAGAGTAGATGGAAGTACTGAGTGTCCTTGGAATTATGTAGCAGTGCAATTGTTAAAATTCTCACTGGTGTTGAACTCAAGTGAGATAACTATGAATGGGAATTAACTGGCTAGAGTAATATTTTATACATTTGAAAGCTATGAAGGAAATAATACTTACAAACACTATGGAATCATATAGGTGTTGATGGATACTATTCATGCACAATGGAAAGTATATTAATGCTGAATTAATATCATGTTTGGAAACCAATGGAATTCCTTTGTAGCTTATAAAGCTAATCTCATTTCTACATTCAGAGGGCTAAAGAAGTTGAGCATCAAATGTAGACATTAGACTTGAGAGTAGTAGAGCTCCAGTGATGTTAGAATCCTTCACCCAATCAAATCTCTTACAACAAAATCAATGTCCTGATTATGAAGGAACAAGACCCTGAGAATTCAGATGAGTTCATTTGGAAATCATCAAGACTCCAGATCCTTCTCAACTCTCTTAAAGGGCTGAAGTGGCTCACTCTTCCCTATTAAATGCCAGACCCTTCCCTACCCTGGCTTGAACATGATGTGGAGTCATCTGCCTTGAAAGAAAACATAAACTTCCTTGGAATCTATTCCCATTTCCCCTCCTGGTCATAAGATACATAACTAACACAGCCAGGTTGGGAAAATGCCAGTTTCACTAAAGAAGAAAAGGAACTGAAAGCCAACAAAAGCTATAGAACAAGCCAACATGTATGGGCTAGAGCCAGGAGACTATGTATAGAAATGAGATCTGAGGATGATGATCAAAGCAGGGGTGAAACATAAAGTTGGAAATTGGAAAGTTTATTAATATGACATACTCTCCCAGGATTTTTGATTTATTACTCTAATAAAAATCCAGAGAGGAGATGGGATTTGGAAGTTTGGGGAAAGCAATGGCTTCCTCTAAATAATATGGAAATTCTAGAATAGAAAACAATGGAGGAAAGGATCAAAAGATACAAATAATGTCTCATGCTAACTGGATTTACTATGTAACCTCACAACCTCCGCTGTGAGACTATTATCCAAGAGAGGACTCAGAGGGCACACTACTTACTGAAGTATCAAGAAATTTTCTAAAGAAAGGGACACCAGCATGGTTAAGAAGCTCAGTAATGAGTGTGTATTTGCAGAAAAAGTCCGATAATAATGGATATTATTATATAACTGGATTTCCTAGTAATAAAAGGAATGGGATATTGAAGCCACATGGCAACATTTAAATGTCAGAATTTAGATGGGTTCAATTATCATAACGAGTTATAAGACCATAGTGGAAACTAAGGGGAATCTACTCAAAGAAACCAGTCAAGAAACAAAATATGGTGTTGCTTAGGACAAGGTAAATCAGTAGCCAAAAAAAAGTACTGCTTAATTTACAAAATCAAAAGCAATCAAAGATTGATAATTAGGTAAATGAGGAAAGCTGGATTATTTCCTCATTTAATAATAGGATAATAGGAGCTCATTATTTCCTACTCAGCTTGAAAAATTGAACCAGATTTTAGACATGGCTAAGGGAGAAACAACGTGCCCAGGAGGAAAGACACTGCAACACCGCAGTAGGTGCTTGTTGTAATGATTGTCCCAGGTTCTCCCCACTCTCCTACCAAAATATCCATGGCATTTACTCATGTTACCAGACAATGGGAAATAGAAAATTACTAGACATTTTAAGGACTGTTAAAGATGGGTCCTAACTTGACATCAATTCCTGAAGACTGGAAGCATCAGGACAGTCAACTTTTAAAATCAGAACACATAAGAGCAAAATCATAAATGAAATCCTGGCCTACATGTGGTTGATAGTTGGTCCACTCTGTTTAGGTAGCTAATCCTTGGTGATTTTTCAGAACGTCAATTAGATTATTCTATTACGGCTTTTTAATAATTTTGAAAGAAAATTTCCTGTCAGTCTCCCACATTACTGCATGTATTGAGAGCAGAGGGATTGGTTGCTTTGTTCTGTGGTAACTTTTCAAGGATAATTGTACAAGCCTATACCCTTTGCTGAATGAGATACTGCCTCGTTTTGAAGTATAGGACCAGTTTGTTCATTGCCTAATTTAATAAAGAAAATGTCTCCACTTAGGGCAAGCCAAGGTATGTGAACTACTCAGTATCAGAAATATGTGTTCTCTAAACTTGATGTTCCTCTACTGTGAAACAAGCCCGTTGCACGTGTTGAACCCACTTAGACTACTCTGCATTGCCCCTGTAGGACTTGGAGAGCAGGGAACTCATGTAAACATTGAAGCTCATTCTGCTTGCTCTACTGTGTATAATCGAGTTATTTGCCTCTGAGGCAGAAGCCTTGCATCTTCTGCATTAGCTTGCATGTAGGGTGAAAGCTGAGATTATTTGCAGTTCTTGACAGGTAGCAGCAATTTCACACCAGCTTACTTACCTGTGTGGTCATAGCCATTATGATTGTGAAGGCAAAATGGAAGTCTCTGAGTTCGTCCCTCCTGGCCAGCTAGGAGAAACATCCAAATTTATATCACACCCAGAAGAAAATGACCCCTTAAAGATGACGGTAGTGATCCCCATTATATCTCTATTTAATTAACCAGTTGGACCCCTTTAAAAAAAGGTAGATCCAAGGAAAAAAGAGTTTACTACCGCAAACTCATCCAAGTTTTAGCCCATATGGCATGCAGGTACCATAAGAGATGTGTTTTTGCTAGAACAGATAAACATAGCTTAAGTTGCCATTGATCTAGCAAATGCATTCTTCATTTTTAATATCTGCACATTCTTTAGCAGAGCACATTGATTCATAATGTTGATGACATCCTTTTATTTAGAGACGAATCAGTCACTTGTTGGTAAGTTGATTACATTAGACCCCTAACAACCTGGAAAGGGTTAAAATCCATCTTGCATGAAATTGATGAACATTTTTTACTTTGCCTTCCTGCTCACCAGCCTCACATGTACTATCCTCAAGGCCTAACAGAATATCTGATCTACTCATAGCAATGCCTCATAACAATACCTCCGATCAAGGGAAACGTTTATAACAGAGATGTGGCCATGGATACACAACAATGGGATACACTACTCATGAAATATTGCAGCTTCAAAGCTATTGATCTGACAAAGCAGGGGTATGACCTCTTAATACAACAGCTGAGATGCAAGTCAGGAATTGGTACTTTGTGAGGGTGTCATCCTCCAAGATAAATCACCAACATTTAGATGGTGCTTTTTTCCCAAGGTAGAAGCCAGGAAAGGTAAATAGATGTAGATTTGTTTTCTGTCCTTCCAATGATCCACTGGCAGTACTTTTCATTCCTATAACTTATGCTCTGCAGGTATAGAGGCACTAATTCCCAAAGGGAGAGTGTGGGACACTTTTGCTAGAGGATACAATAATAGTCCCATTGAACTTTAAGCTATGGCCACTGTATTAGTCTGTTCTCATGCTGCTAATAAACACATGCCAAAGACTGGGTAAATTATAAAGCAAAGAGATGTAATGGACTCATAGTACTATGTGGCTGGGAAGGCCTCACAATCATGGTGGAAGAGCAATGGATGTCTTATATGGCGGCAGACAAGAGAGAGCTTGTTCTGGGAAGCTCCCTTTATAAAAACCATTAGATCTCATAAGACTTATGCACTATCATGAGAACAGCATGAAAAAGACCTGCCCCTATGATTCAATTACCTCCCACCAGTTCCCTCTCATGCCACATGGGAATTATGGGAGCTATAATTCAAGATAGGATTTTGGTAGGGACACAGCCAAACCATATCATTCCATCCAACCCATCCTAAGTCTCATGTCATCACATTTTAAAACCAATCATGACTTCCCAAGAGTCCCAAAAGTCTTAATTTATTTCAGCATTAACTCAAAAGTCCACTGTCCCAAAGTTTCATCTGAGACAAGGTAAGTCCCTTTGCCTATAAGCCTGTAAAATCATAAGCAAGTTAATTACTTCCTAGATACACTGAGGGTACAGACATCGGGTAATATAACTATTCCAAATGGGAGAAATTGCCCAAAACCAAGAGGCTACAGGTTCCATGCAAGTCCAAAAACCAGTGGGGCACTCAAATATGAAAGCTCCAAAATGATCTCCTTTGACTTCATGTCTCTCATCTTGTCCATGCTGATGCAAGAGGTGGGCTCCCATCGTCTTGGGCAGCTGCCATATGGCCATTTCAAGTACTGTGTAACCACAGACCTGCAAGTAAAGGCATCAACATACTGGCAAGATAATAGGCCTAATCATCAGTGAGTGGTAGAGTTATTGTTAGAAAATGCCTGCAAGAGGCCAGGCCCTGTGGCTCATGTCTGTAATCCTAGCACTTTGGGAGTCCAAGGCGGGTGGATCACGAGGTCAGTAGATCGAGACCATCCTGGCCAACATGGTGAAACCCCATCACTACTGAAAATACTATATATATATATATAAACAAATTAGCCAGGTGTGGTGGTGTGCACCTGTAGTCCCAGCTACTCAGGAGGCTGAGGCAGGAGAATTGCTTGAACGCAGGAGGCAGAGGTTACAGTGAGCCAAGGTTCCACCACTGCACCTGCACTCCAGCCTGGCAACAGAGCTGTCAGAAAAGAAAAGTGAAGTGAAGTAAAGAGAAGAGAAGAGAAGAGAAGAGAAGAGAAGAGAAGAGAAGAGAAGAGAAGAGAAGAGAAGAGAAGAGAAGAGAAAGGAAGAGAAGGGAAGAGAAGGGAAGAGAAGGGAAGAGAAGGGAAGAGAAAGGAAGAGAAGGGAAGAGAAGGGAAGAGAAAGGAAGAGAAGGGAAGGAAAAGGAAAAGAAAATGCCTGCAAGAAAGAATAAGTTTGGCCTTTTCTTTAATTCATTGACACATCTCATGGTACCTATTGTATTAAATTTTTAATCTTAAATGGATAAGTTTATCAGCCCAGACTAAAGTGGTCATTATTAATAGACAGAAGAGAATTTCACCTCCCAGGTAAGCCATCTAAACCAACAGAGGTGCCATCCAGTGTGAGAAGAATGTTGAAAGAATATTTATCCTTGAGAACAATGCAGCAGAGAGAGAGAAGATATAAATCATCCCACTAACATGCATATTATACATTTCCCCAGGATATGAGACAAAATGGAATCTTAGAGAATCTGAACCAGGTGAGGGTGAGCTTGCTACTAGAAACATGTGAATCAAAATGAGACAAAGTGGGTACTGTAATGGGAACCACGATGCTTCCTGCTTTATGAGAAAGCCCTCATTCACACAGCTAGTATTGGCGGCTGAGAACTCACAGCTCAGTCTTTCTCCTGGGATTTTCTTGTTCGAAGGTCACCTGCATTTAAAGCATGATTGATAGTGGGATACAGAGGCCCAGACCTCTTGTCTTTGTTTTGGACAGCTCAGCCCTTGAGATCAGCTGAAGCCTTTGCAGTCCATTTTAACTTCAACCTCTGCCAAGTCCTGCCTCCCTCACTTTCAAATTTTCCCAAGTGCACACCCCTAACTTTTCTATGTATAAATATTTAATTCAGAAAGTTTATTCCAGGGATCCCAGCCTCAAATGTTCCCCAACTTAACATCAACTAAGGAGTTACATATATATATATATATATATATATATATATATTCATGGAGATAGTAAGCATTCCTAAAGTCAATACATACACTTTATAAAACATTAGGTTACTTTGTATATTTTATCCCTGAATGAACAAGCAGGAAAAAGAATTTTAAAAAGGGATTCATAAAATAATACTACAGAGATATGAGAATGAGAAAACATACGAAGATTCAGAAGAAGATAATATTAATGAAGCTATTTGTAATCAAAACCATAAGACATTTTAGAAAGTTGCTTGGCTTATTGTAAAAAGTGTGCATTTATTTTAATTCGAACAGAAAATTCAATAAAATGTACAAATAAAAGGCCAAGGAAATATTTTTTTCATCTTCCATGGCTTGCAAAAATGATAAGACTTCTGTAGAAAACATTCTCACAAAGCTAGTTATATCTGGATAATCTCATCTTTTCTTGAAACTTCAATATATGCTTTTCTTGATGAGTACCAAATCAAGTGATCTTGCCTACACCTCCACCTCAGCTTCAAATTTTGATACACAATTTTTACCTTATAACTCTATCCAAACATCCAGGAGGCATCTCCAAATCAATATTTACAAAACCACATTATTTTTTCATCATTAATTTTGCCTCCCCCTCCTTTCTAAACTGCATTTCTTCTCTTTAAATTTTATATTGGTTGATACCAAAACATAGAGCTGCTGTCAAAGTTTGAATCTTATTCTTGACTTTGGGCTCTTTCTCATTTTCCGCATCTTATTTTTCAAGTCCAGCCAATTGGCCTTCATTAATGCTTCTCTTTCCTTCTCCTTTTTCCACTATTGGGCATTATAGCCTCTTATTATCTTTAAACTAAACTTCCGTAATAGCATCCTTAGTTGGATGCTTGCTTCTCATTCTTCATCCACCATAAATCTTTTACATAAATAGCACCAGCATGAGATTTTACCTTGATGAAATTGTTTAATGACCCTCTGTTGCCTGTAGAATTAACAAACACCTTAGTATGCCACACATAATCCTTTATTATCTAGCACCTGACTACTGTTTCATCCTCATTTCTCACAACTCTCTTATGTGGTATTATTTACAGTTCATGCTTTGAATCATGCAACAACTTTTCCATCTGGCTTCAAAATTCAACTCAGGCATTCTCTAATCCACCAGACACAAAACCTGTAAATGTACCGAAAATCAATGTTTGCATCTATTTTTTCTCCTTCATTCTTACAACATTGAAAGCAGTTCCTCCTTCAACAAACCTCAACACTTTTATATGCTGTATGAATTTTATTCATTTTGAAGATAATCCATTGAAATATGAACAGAAAATGATAAATTACTTTATTTTAAAGTGTTTTAGGTGACAGAAAGCTGGCTCCCTAAAAGTCTCCGATATCTTCCTATTTTAGTCCAAACTGTTTTCTGAAACTCAAATCATAAAATCATAATAACATTCTCCCAAAATTATCCTGATTGACTTATTTTTTCTTTTTAGGTGAGGTAGATTAAAAAGAGGGTCCATCGGACTCAGATAAAGAAATGGAGGGTCTGCTGTGTCTTGGTGCTACATGTTGCGATTTGCAAGTTCAAGTCACCAAACTGAATTGCAAACAATATATGTTTAATAAATCATGTGATTTTGAATGTTATATTATCTAAAACTTAAAACACATGTTTAAGAATTGTTTTTATAAACTCCTCTCAGAACACTGTTAAAGCAAGACTCGTTCCATGCTTTGGAAATATTATAAATTATTTCTGATGAAAACCATGCTGACTATCTGCCATATCAATATGTTGGTTATTTTCCATTATACTTCCAGTTTTCCCATCTTCTCAGTAAATTTACAAGTAACAGAATAGTCAATGCAAAGATTCGATTTGCACCACCTGGATTCAATACATATGACATTCTGATAAAATATCATAGACTGAACGTAGAAATTGAAAAGTAGATGAAGAACATGTTTCAAAACCCTTGAACTCTTCACCTAATTCGATAATATAAAGTATAAAAAAGGTGGAGCTTCAGGAAAAGAATTGTAAAGCAATCTTTTGGGAGAGAGCTGCTATTACCCCACCCTGTATTCCACCACCAAGGGACAAAGAAAAGACACTGATGGGAAGAAAAAAAGAGTTTGATTCATTTCTCATAGAATTTGGCAGAGCCAATAATACAATTTTGACCCATCCCAGGAAGTCTGAAGGCTAGAGGTAACACACGGAGATGAACTGCTTGGGCAACAGGGCAAAGATGGGTCACTATTATGCCTGGAACACAGGAGTACTTCTTTTTGAATGGAGCCCCTCATTTTTGAGCATGTTTTCTCTGAATCAAATGTGGACCTCATAATACAATATCCCTTTTTGAGGCCAATTTAAGTTCAGCACAAAAGCAACACATGGAAAAAGCAATAGAACTCCAAGTGTGGGGTCAATGTGGAGAGAGAGAAAACCAGGAAATGAATGTGAAAGTGCTTGCAAATGAGATGCACTACCAGGAATGTGGGATGCGGATTACAGAGGAGAAAATGAGCTATTAGTATGACTATGCCCAGAGAAAAAGGTTCCAACCTGTGAACATTTAAGAATTTCCAGCCCTCACATGGCTCTCTTTCCCACATTAAACTTCCAAGAATTCCAGGTGATGGAGGGGAAATACCTGACACTAAGTTAACTTCACAATTTTCATTCTTTACTGCAATTAGAATTTATAATTACTGAGTTCAGACTGTGTTTGAAATTTTAAAAGATCGTAGGAATTTCCATTTTGTAAGAATAACCAGAAGTAATAAAACTATCGGAGGTGTTTGAAACAGAACAACTCCCTCTTGAATAAGAGCTTGGTAAAATAAGACTGAGACCTACTGGGCTGCATTCCCAGAAGTTTAGGCATTCTAAGTGTGATGAGATCAAAGGATGTCACCAGGTATGGTCACAAAGACCTTGCTTATAAAACCGCCTGTGGTATAGAAGCTGGCCCAAACCCCCCAAAACCAAGAGGGCTACTCAAGTGACCTCTGGTCATCCTTATAAGCTAATTGTAAGGCATTAGCATGCTAAAAGACACTCCCACCAGCACCATGACAGTTTGCAAATGTCATGGCAATGTCAGTAAATTATTCTATATGGTCTGAAAAGGAGTGAAACCCTCAGTCCTGGGAATTGACCACCCCTTTCCAGGAAAACTCATGGATAATCCACCCCTTGTTTAGCATATAATCAAGAAATAACCATAAAAATAGCCAACCAGGAGCCCTCAGGGCTACTCTGCCTATGAAGTAGACATTCTTTATTCCTTTATTTTCCTAATAAACTTCCTTTCACTTTACTTATGGACTCGCCCTGAATTCTTCCTTGCATGAAATCCAAGAACTCTCTCTTGGGGTCTGGATTGGTACCCCTTTCTGGTAACAAAACCTGTCTAAATTTTCATCTAAGAGCAGAGAAAAATTACCTGAATAAATACAAATGGGAGGCTAAAATAAAGTTGTATTTACAATATTGCCCTGGAGTTGTGCTTATTGAGCATATCAATCAAAACTTTGACGATTTTTTCCCTGCTGTCTTCTCTAACTTTAATCTCCCCAAATCTCTGGCACCATCCTATTTCTATCAGCAACAAACATAATTTAATCTTTTATGTTTAAAATAAGATGAAATATAATACCAAATAAAATCTTTGGAACCTTTTCAAACAACCTTTGCAAAAATTGTAAGTGAGAAAATTATTACAATGTCAGAAATCTGACCTCACTGAGTCCATCTTACTTCTAACCTCCAATCTGTCCTTGTTCATTCCTAGGCACAGGTCGAACTAACTTCGGGAGGCAGTTAGTTTATAGTTTAATTTTATTTTACTTTTTTTTTTTAGCTTTTATTTTAGCTTCTGGAGTATATGTGAAGGATAAGTATGTAGGTAAAGTCGTGTCACTGGGGTTTGTGGTACAGATTATTTCGTCACCTATGTATTAAACTCAGTACCCAATAGTTATCTTTTCTGCTCCTCCTAACCTCCATCCTCAAGAAGACCCCAGTGTCTATTGTTTCTTTCTTTATATCCATAAGTTCTTATCATTAAGCTCCCACTTATAAATGAGAACATGCATTAACAGGCAACATAAGAATGGAACAAAATATTTGTAAACTATGCATCTGTCAAAGGTCTAATATCCAGCATCTATAAGGAACTTGAACACATTTGCAAGGGAAAAACAAACAACTCTATTAAAAAGTGGACACACATGAGGCCAAGAAGTATGTGAAAAAAAAAAAAAGCTTAATATCACTCATCACTAGATAAATGCAAATCAAAACCACAATCATATAAGTTGGAATGGCTATTAATAAAAAATCAAAAAATTACAGAGGCTGACGAGGTTGTGGAGAAAAGGGAACACCTGTACATTGTTGGTGAGAGTGCAAATGAGTTCAACCATTGTGGAAAGCAGTATGGTAATTCCTCAAAGACCAAAAAGCAGAACTACCATTCAACCCAGCAATCCCGTATTACTGGGTATGTACCCAAAGGAATATGAATCATTATATGATAAAGGCACATGCATACAAATGTTCATTGCAGTACTATTCACAATAGTAAAGTCATGGAATCAACTTAAATGCCAAACAATGACAGATTGGAAAAAGAAAATATGCCACATCTACACCATGAAATACTATACAGCCATAAAAACGAATGAGATCGTGTCTTTTGTGGGAACATGGATGGAGCTGGAGGCTATGATCCTTAGCAAACTAACACGAGAACAGAAAACCAAATATGGTTTAACTTTGAAACAAAGATAATAACAGCACTCCACTGAAATAAGACCCCTTCCTGGCTGGGGACTAGACTGCCTTTATAGGATTAACAAATTAGCTGCAAGATTAGAAATTATGGTTTAAGAGTCATGCAGCTGAAGCTGCAAGATTCCAAACCTCCCAATCCTAAGGATGACATCACTACTGTAAAAGCCAAGATTAATGTTTGAGACATTTTTTAGACCTTCCGCTTGATGGATCAGCTGGCAGAACCCAGATGAATAAACTGGCTTATCTGGTCTTGTGGCTCCAACCTAGGAACTGGCTTAGTGCAAGAGGATAGTTTCAACTCCCTATGGTTTCGTCTCTGACCAGACTAATCAGCATTCCCCACTTTCTGATCCCATATCCAATCCCCACATTTTTGGGGAGACCGATTTGAGTAATAATAAAACTCCAGTTTCCCATACAGTTGGCTTTGCACGCATTACACTCTTTCTCCATTGCAATTTGCCGGTCTTGATAAATCAGCTCAGTTTAGGCAGTGGGTAAGAAGAACCTGTCGGGTGGTTATACTTTCATTCATACATATCTACTGCTTGATTCATCTGTATCTACTACTTGATACTATATATCAAGTGTCCTCTTCAAAGAGGCATGGATATTCAGTGCTTCCACTTCCTCACCTTCCTCATACCACTCTTGACAACACCAGACTTTCATATGTGTAATTTTTACTTGCATAACATGCAACTTAATCTCGACATCTTCAAATAAATTACTGATTTTAGCTTTCAAATCTGCCCCACTACTGCTTTCCATATTTTAGAGATGACAACTCCTCTCTCCAATTGCTCAGGCCAAACATACTGATGGCATTTTTGTCCTCTTTCTTTTTCTCATATTCTATATCTAATCCGTTACTAATTCTATTTTCTTTACCAAAATACATCTAGAACTCTGCCATTTTTTTTGTCAATTCTGCTGGAAAGACTCAGATGTGAAACACCATCTCTTTTGCCTGGATTAAGTAGTTTTCTAACTCAGGGGATTGGAAATATTTTATCTAAAGGGTCAGATATTTTACATATTTTTATTAAATATTTTACTAATACATTTACTAATTTGCTAATATATTTAATAATACATTTGATAACATTGTATTAGTATAGTTAGTAAATATTTTTGACTTTGAGGGCAAGAGGCAAAAACCAGGATATGAGGTAGGTACATATAGAGCAAGAGAGAAAACATTTTTATTGACAAAATTTAAATTTAGTAATACTAATTGAGCACAATTCTTTAAATAACACATGTCTAATAATGACAGAACTGGAATCTATTCCTTTTAGTATTTCTCATCATCAAGTTGATTGTTTACCAAAAGTTTTTCATTGAATGTCTTACAAAAATAGACAGTGGGTTAGCCTATGAGATGTATACTAGTTTTCTAGCATCTACCTTTATACCTCCAGCATCTTTTCACTACAGAACAGCTAGAGTAATCATTTTTAAAACACATATCAAATGATACTATTCCACCAAATCCATCTTTCTCAAAGTAAAAGCCAAACTGCTGACAATGGACTGCGAGGTTCTAAATGATTTGGTGTTCCTATTTATTGATTGTCTTTATCTCTTCTAGTCTTCTATTACAGATTTAATTCAGCCACATGGCCTTTCATCGTGAGCCTTTTGCACTGGCTCTTCTCTCTGGCTGGAACTTTTTTCTCCAATTACATACTTGTGACTGACTTCCTGTCCTCCATCAGTGAGCCTCCTCCTTTGGTTTTCTCCTAAAATGCCTCCTTAATGTTTCCTATCTTATTAATTAACCTCTTTACAATAGCAGTCTGCCAACTCTTCCCCTTACACTCCTGGTCCTACTTCCCCAGGGGTCCATTTTTAATTTTACTTTTTCTTTTGTTTTTGTCACCTTCTAATATACTCAGTGACTAATTTATTTAATATGTTATTTTTTTTTTCTCATTTGTTTTCATGAGGTGATAAGGGCTTTTCATTGGTTTTGTTCCCCAATGTTTCCCAGGGACTTAGAACAGTGTCTGGCACATGGCAGCTGGTCAATAAATATTTACTGAATGAGCAAATATATATATTATTCTGTTTATTCAGGCTTCTTCCCATAGCATCAAAACTACTCTCATTGAGACCATCAATTAACTTTCATAAAGTCAATTTATTCCTTCTCTTAGAAAATCAATTTTTGAAATAATCGGGATCACTGGTTTTATAACCTCCTTATTCTCCAGGTTTTTTTTTTTTTTTTTTTTTTGGTCTAATTTCCTCCAATCTCTGAGCATATATCTCTAAAGCATAAGCATTATTTTTTTTTCTAAATTATATACAAATATACATGTAGATATGTATATTCATAGATCTTTGTCTATTTTTCTGTGTGTATAAATTTTATATATGTGTATATCTCCCTTATTATAGGACCCTGAATTATCTGTCTCCTGACTAACTCATACCCTCCTCTCATGTTTTTGCTTCTTCAGCACCATGCTGCAGTCATACTTTCAAACATTGGTCATTGATTCAGTAAATATTTTCCATCCTGAAAAACAGCTCTCCAAAGAATTGTTCTACATCTGGCTTTTAGCTGAGTCTTCAACAAGTAATTTCACTATTACATCAGGCTGACTACTGAATGATGATGCATTTCATAATATCACAGCATCACGTGGTTATATTGTAAAGGCTTTCAAATTAGTTTTAAAAAGCCATACCACTTCTCCCCATATTTATAATTAGTCTTTCCCTCATATTGATGAAGTACCACAACCTTTGCAAAAGCCAACACTTCAGCTTTCACCTGCACCCTTTCAGTGAAGCACAAGTGACAGTGTGCATAATTATGCCATATTGCTTCATGCCAGAAGTTATTGCTTCTGCAAAGGATTATTATTGCTTTTTGACTGTTAAATAATACAGCTCCACAGTCCCATCCCAAGTGTCTACTATTTAAATGTATTCATGGTACTCACTATCTTAGCCTGGGTTTTTCTCCTGAACAGTGGCTATGATAAAAATTTATGTATGAATAGTCTATTTGCAAATGTTATCCCAGAGAGCTGGCATGGAGCAGGCGGGGAAATGGAGAAAATAAAAATATTTATACATCAGCTCCTGATTCCCATTGGGCAAGAGTCACCCACTGTTGCTTATTGTGCCTTAAGTCCCCGTCACTTTTGAGCTTTGTATATATGAGGTACAAGCATGTGTGCATAGCTGAATTGATAAGAAGAAAGTTGTGCCTGCAAGATAATCAGGTTGTGCAGACACAGCTGCTGTTTAGAGCCTGTGAGGGATTAGATACTGCTCAGTGGCTTCAATGGATAGGGCCTAGAGGATATAATATTGTATGAAAAAGAGAACCAATGCATTGCTTATTAAAATCTCCATTACATAATTATGGGATTTTTTTGTTTGTTTTGAGACGTAGTCTTGCCCTGTCACCCAGGCTGGAGTGCAATGGCAATGGCGTGATCTCCACTCACTGCAACCTCCGCCCCCCTGGTTCAAACGATTCTCCTGCCTTAGCCTCCTGAGTAGCTGGGATTACAGGTGGCCAGCATCATGCCTGGCTAATTTTTTTTTTTTTTTTTTTTTTGTATTTTTAGTAGAAATGGGGTTTCACCATGTTGGCCAGGCTGGTCTCGAACTCCTGACCTCGTGATCCACCCTCCTTGGACTCCCAAAGTGCTGGGATTACAGGCATGAGCCACCGCGCCCAGCTAATAATTATGTATTTTATGTGTTGTCCTGTAACTTGACATATTTGTATGAAGCTAAGGTCTGACCTGTTCATTGCTATTGTGAGCTAGTAGTTGTGTACCTAGCACAGGATATGTTATAAAAATACGTTTGATCCATATTTTTGAAACAAAATGAAATGAGAGACACCAAAATTACTTTTACATTAAACATCTTCACTATGTTTCAAGCAATATTTTTCTGTTATAGAAAAAGTAATTTCATTTCAAAAATAGACTGATTTAACTTTTAATTATGCTAAATCAACTGTCTACTTAAAGATCTAAGATATCAAATCTTGAAAAAATTATGTATTTTTTATAGAATTAAGGTACACAATACTAAAGTATAAAATAATTGCAGTTGAAGATATATAATACCTTATGAATATACTTTATATCACTGACATTTTTAAATTGAAAAATTTTAAAAACTCTGAGGGTTCTGATGGATAGTAATAGTTAATAATACATGTAGTCTTTCTGATTTTCCAGAATTTCCCTGAGAAAAGTAAATCATGTTTCCTGAAGTATGTTGAATGTGTTTTAGCTGTCAGAGGTATGTTAATAAATTTATTTTAGGACAATTTTATTCATGTTTTTATTAAAGATCAGAATGTCTTATTTAACCTCATGACTTTACATGTAGGATATTGTCATTATTTGTACTCTTTGTAAGAGGTTCTGTATAATGGGATTTTGTTATGTCAATATGCTATATGACTTCTGCACTTCCACAGAATATAAAAAGCTTCACTCTACCTGTTAGTCGCCTACTATCTACCCACAAAATGAACATTCTGCATTCTGCTGTGCAAAGTTATCAATATTTAACCAAAATTGACAGGATGCTTGAAAACCAAGTGAACCTAGACTTATTACAGTAAAGCTGAAGGTCTTATTTACATGACACACACCCCATAATAACCAGTGATCTATACAGCTGTAATGTGCTTGGGTCACTCAAACAAATGGGATTACATTTTTGGCTTTCATGGGTAGATATATTGCTATAACTCAAGGAGTTTGAACCAGAAAAGAAGTTAATTGCATTCGAAAAGAGCTTGAGAATTATATTCTCCTATGACCTTGTGGATTTGCACAACGAGGTATGATTTCCACAGAGATCACTACCACAAAGGAATCCTAAAGGCTACAGTGAATAGTAAATTTTAAATTACATAAAAGCAAAGCAGCCTGCTTTGTGCCAGTTAGCATTCCATTAAGAAAAGCTTCTGTAAAACTTCATCTGATGCGATTGTTAATACTGAGTGTCAACTTGATTGGATTGAAGGATACAAAGTATTGATTCTGGGTGTGTCTGTGAAGGTGTTGCCAAAAGAGATTAACATTTGAGTCAGTGGGCTGTGGAAGGCAGACCCACCCTCAATCTGGTGGGCACAATCTAATCAGCTGCCAGAGAATATAAAGCAGGCAAAATACACACACACACACACACACACAAAACACACGCACACACATATATATATGCACACACACATATATACATACATATACATGAAATAAACTCCTCTCTCTATATATATATATTTAAGGTAGAATATATATATATTTAGGGTAGAATATATATCTATTTAGGGGAGAATATATATATACACACACACATACACACACACACACATATATATATACTTTTACTTATTTCCCTCCAGAGAACACTAATACACCTGTCTTGTAAGCATAGATTTCCAGAAGAAAAACAGTATGAGCGTGAGTAGGGTTAGTTAACAAAAATATGATGTCAAGCAAAGGATGTGGTTGTTATCCTGGGCACTAGTTTTAAAAAGAAAAAAATAAACATGCTCAAAAATTTGAAGGTTAATTATGCAATTGAAAATAAAGAATCATATGCTAATAAATAATTTACAGCCTAAAATGAGCTGCAGAAATCTTTCTCATTTACTTTTAACATATTTGTTTATTCTTTAATTCAGTCAGTTACCTTTTTTAAAGAAAAATAATTTATATGCTTTTTTTTTTTCTTTCAGTTCAAAAAAGTGCAGGGGTCCGCTGGGAGGGACTAGAGCCAATTTAAGACAAATGAAGTTCCTGCCCTGTGACTTTCTCCTGCTCTTGTTTCTTCCTTGGATAGTCACTGCATGGTTTTGTGTTTATATTTACTTCTAACTTTATCATTTAAAAAAATCCTGGACTTCCAAACTGATATATTGGGCTTTGATGTATTCCTCTATACCTGGATCAGTTTGCCCTTCTAGTCTTAACAAATTCTTGGTTTCAGATGAGCAAAACCAACCAACAAACCAACCCAAAAGCAAGCAAGCAAACCAACAAACAACAAAACATCATCCCTATAGTGCTAGCTGCAGCTACAAAGATCTACCATATGTCACCCTCCCCAAAACAGGGGCACTTTCTGGCATCAATTATCGGGTTTTCACTATGTGCTTTGCAGTAAGATTTGTATTAATCTTACCTAAAAATCAATTGCAAAAGCCAAAATATATTGGCTATACAACTGTATTATTTTTAAATTCATCAGGTGAATTTAATGGAATATCATTGTCGAGGCGGTAATAAAAATAATTGTATTGCCTCTTATGTGATAGAAAAAATGAATTTGTTTTTCTCACAAATTATTTCTTCAGAATTTGGAAATAAAGCTCACTTTTTACAAAAACTTTCATGAAACCAATGTTAAATAATTTTAATTATTACAGAAGAGACAATATTCTGGTGAAAAAGTGCTGCTAAACCTCATTAGGTCACATTCTGGTTTCCTATTTATCTTACCCTGGGGATTTCCAATCAGTTATTATGGTAATACATGGTTTTCAAGGAGCCGTGCTTTCCCTTTAATACACTTAACTGCTTGACCCCATTATCCGTTCCACCTGGAAGAGATGAGATCAAGCAAGACATTAAATCAAAATTTTATTAGGCCTTAGGCGATAACAAAAGTGTAAACGTGAGAGAGTACAACATCCACATGGACCCCAACCTGATTCCTGTGGCAGAGTCTTTTGTTATCTAGGATGTCCTTATACCTGTCTACCCCTACACAGAGATATGTGATACTTACCTTCCTAGTTTCAGTTCCTGGTGTTTACATCCATCTCTTTCCTAGGTGAATCATAATCTTCTCTGGGAAAGACATGGACTGCCCAATACCAGTATGCTTGACTATAATTTGCCGAACTCAACCTTCCTCCTAGGGTTACATCTATGCTGTACTATGGAATTACTTTAAAGATTGGGTAACTTAATGACAAGGTAGAAGTACTGAAAAAATAAACTCAATGTAAATGAGAGAATAATGAATCCTATACTGAATATATGACAACAAACCGTATGGTAGAAACAGTACAAATAACATTTAAAGATATTTTCATGAGCTCAGGATTCTAGCTTTCCATGTAATCATATCGACCAAAGGGTTCATGCACCATTCTTACCTTGATTTTCTTTACAGAGATTGAAAAAATACAAAATGATAATCTTTGTAAAAATTTGAAGTGTATGAGGATTGAAACTGTTAGGTCAAATATGAAACTAATAGTTTTGTGGGTCTAAAATGTTCAAATTAAGTGATTCAATCGCTTAATGATTCAATCAAATGATTCATGAATCACTGAAGGGACAATGAATGACAATGTTAAAATTCAGTTAAAATTTTAAAATAAACTGTGTCACAAGTTATAATTGGCAGTCAAAAAATTTGACTCCTTTATTACTACAAAATCATTGATGGAAAATCAAGGATTTCTCTCCAAACAAGCCATCATAACTATACAGCTTCAATTCCTTGATTACTTACTATTGCATACCATCATTTATTAAATATTTATTTAATGAACACCTACTACGCTCTAGACAAGTGGCACTATTATGTTACATATATGAGAACAGAATTAGTGAAGATAACTTGATCAAGTTCATGCAGCTTTAAGGGGCAGAATTAGGACATATGCTTTTAATGACCTTTTTATACATTTTTGAGCCATGGTTTCACTCTTTGTTTTTTACATTTTGTTCCAAATGTAAAATTCATTAAATCTTCACACATAGTCCCTAAAAGCATTAATATTATGAGAAATAATCATTTGTATAAATGTTATCACAAACATTTAAAAACACTTTGGTGATTCTTTTTGAATATATTATAGAAATATGTTGTGATGACAAAATATTTTCAGTTATGATGAGATCAAATTATCTCTCATTGTTTAGCACTATTTTACTTGTGCAATGTAATGACATTGTTATCTTTGTCTACAGGTTAAATATATTTGGATAAACAAAACTTACAAGTGTCCATAATTGCAGTTTTATTCTCTTATCTTTATAGAACCTGTATTTCAAACCGGCAAACAACTTTTCTTTGTGACTGATGTCACTACTATTTAGCCCTTCGAGGTTAACATTTATTGATTTTGCTTTTACTTTGATTGGATCTTACCTACCTCGGTGCTTCAGTAAATTGAAACCTTCTGCAGTTCATGGAAGAAAGCTGAGAGCAAGGTTATGAGAAAATGTACACTGACCTCAATTTGTTTCAGATTATATTGGTAAAATCATTGTCGCTGTATTACAGAAGTGACCTTGACTGAATATGTATAAATTTAATTCATAATATGCTATACAGCTGATGAAAAACTGGCCTTAAGAGTAAAAATTAAAATATTTTTAAAATGAAAATTACCAACACTTGTGCTATTTCATGCAAATATTGCATCATTTGTCACATGCATTAACTTCTGTACTTCCATTAAAGCCGTTCAACCTTCTATGTGAATATTGACTGTGTTATGGGCAATGTGGCTGTTGTGGGGGTTACAAAAGAGAATATTGTGTGGTCTGCCTCTTATAGAGTTCACAACGGAGTAATGTACCTAACTTACTTAAAAAGTATAATATAGTACAACAAATGATAAACATCATGTGAACTGTGGGAGCCCAGACTAGAGGGCCATTATATAAATTTTGGTGTAAACTGGGACTCTTTTATGGGTAAAATGAGAGTCATTATTAATAATTATGCTGTGGCAACAAAAACAGGAATTGTATATTCAAAACTTGGATAATTTGCATGTTAGCTTAGTAGAGGTAGAAGACTTCTCAAAAAATGTTGGAATTTAGCCTTAAATTGGGAGCTATTCGAAGATGGAGAGAATACACAAACAGAAAAAGAAATCAAGGCATATGGCCCAGCATGAGTAGAAGCACTGAATTAAAAGGAAAAAAAAAAAAAAAAAAAAAAAAAAAAAAAAAAAAAAGGACTTGGGAAACCTGCTGAAAAATACAGCAAAAGATCTAGTGGAAAATAAGATTGGAAAGAAATAGACCAGATTGTGAAGACGACATTCTGTTTTGTTAAATAATTTGATATTTATGCTGTCCAGGGATTCAAATGTAATTTAGAGCACAGTTAAATTCACAGACTTTGCTGCTCATTAGAATCACCTGGGAAGCAGGTGTTGAGGTAGCACACTATACTAATTGACAATGTTTAGGGGTAGAATCCAGACAATAGTGTGTTAAAGATCTCCAGTTGAATACAATTTGCATTCAAGTTTGGGAACCACCAGTGAAAGCCATATCATACTTTATTTCAAAGCACCTGGAAACTTTTAAATAAAATATTTGGAACAGTGTCCAACTACATGGACCTTCTTTATGTTTCTCCAATATGCCAAGCAAATATTTGAACACATTCACAGTGATTGTTTATTCTAACTGGAACCTTCTTCAAGAAGATATTTTCTATGAGACTCTCTATAACTTTATTCAATTTCTGTGCAATATGAACTGTTCAAAGAAACATACCAAGACCACTAAAATTAGTATAGTAATTTTTATTCCTTTTTCATTCAACACACAGATGTATTTGTCTTCTTGTTACTTAGAGCTACCTGATATCATATATGTATTTATTTGTTTAACTATTATTTGTTTCTGCCCCACACATTAGACTATGAATAATATATATTATGTATATTTCAGATAACTTTGCCTAAAGAGTGCTTGGCACAGAATACTCAGCATATACTTGGTAAATGAATAAATCATTGTGAAAATAAGGGAGAGTAATGTAGCCATCCTGTATCTCTGATGCAGTTAGAATGTTCCCATTTTTTTTAAAAAAAGAGGCAAACCCCCATCAGTATTAAACTTTAATCCTATCATTTCTCTGTTTTATATTTAAAATTGATGTGAGAAAATAAACTTAATTTTCTTCTTCTTGAGGGATTATGCTAAGTAGAATAGAACTTTGAAGTAATAATCTAGGATCCTTTGCTGAATTTGCTGAATTGGTAGCATGTTGCTCAGTTTTACCAAAAACAAACTGCGTTGGAAGCTGCACGACCCACAGATGGTAACCTCTCCTCTCATGAATCTGGGGTTCTGAACCAATGTGAAAATTCTGCCACAATTTTTTTAATAAACATTATAGTTTTATTTATATAAGATTTCCAGATATTGAGATTTCGATTTAACTTCCATAGTTGGAAAATAAAACAATTAAAATAATCACATCCAGTTGTTGTCATTTAATGTATTTTCCCATTTCTGAGTTTGGATGCTCTGAGATTAGTTGACCAAACTGACGCAGTTTGCTTTGCCTCTACTAATTGGTAAGATGTGACTTCAAGAGGTTTTTGAACATCTAGGTAGTCCTCTATGTCAAAAAAAAAAAACTACCCAGTTTCTTCATACAGCTTCAAATAGTGGTAATATAATTCAGATACAAGTATTTTAATGTGGGTTTATAAAATATTCTATTGAATACTGTAAGGTACTGACATATGAAGAGTGAAGAAGGTAACATATTTTCCAATATATTTATATGTGGAAAAATTAGAAATTTTCTGTCAGGCTGTGATGTAAAAGGGACTCTGAAACAAAGCAAAATTATACTCAAGCCGAATAATGACAGGAAGAACAGTTACTCTTTAACAGCAGAACCTGTTAGGAACTGTATCACTAAAATACTTTCAGAGACCTACGAATACAGCCTTGATGATTGAAGTTCATTTTTACCTTGTATTTTACCATTTCTCTATTTTAATTTTGAAACTTATGTGACAAAAAATGAATACAAATTAGTTGAAATACAAAATTATTTTTAAACTACATATATTTGTTTATCAATGCTTGCATTTATATATACACATATGTATTATTATATATATTATTTATTTAATCAACATCTTTTACCCAAGTCTAAACCTCACGTGCTAATATTTTTATATATTGTATATGAATACTTTCTTTTCCTGAAACACTTGAACCTCCATCTCTAGAGTCAACCTCTGACAAGCATTATGATCAATGTACTCAGATATCAGTAACTACCCCCAAAAGATAACCAGTTTAGTCACTCTTCCGTTAAGTTTTTTGTGCATACATGGTGAGGTGAAGACAATCTTTATCCTGCTTCCTCAGGAAAGTTTCTTCTTCTGCCCCCACACCATTTCCATGTCCCCTTTTCATTCCTGGGAACCAATTTCTATGGTCTTCATCATACGTGTCAAATTCTGCTAAATATTTACCAACCCTTTAAATTTAAATTTTATAATAGGGTTCTAGAAGAAAGATTTAATTAGGGAAAATATGGATACCTTTTCTACTATAGTGAAATCTTGACAGCCTCATAAAACCCTAAAGAATGATTTATTTCTCTTAGCAAATGAGCAATCAGAACCCAATAACTTTTGTAAGAATATGTGGCAAAGTATTAGGCTTCTTTCTTTTAAGTCTCAAATACCAAATCTCATTTTGTGCTTTTTTGAGGTGGGGACGAGGAGATCATTTTATTTGAAAAGTTTAGTCAAACTGAATTAATGTCAACGTGGGGTTGTTGATAAAATAATTACATAATTCTAATTAATTGCTTTAAAAGAGAAAACTTATGGATCTATAAGCCCAATTTAGCAAGAATATTAGTTTTGAAAATCCATTCTTATTAATAGCAATTGCCAATTTTTGAAATATAATTTGCTTCATCCAGTCTGTTATGTAAAGACCTTGGAAGTCATCCCTCCTGTCTTCTTCACAACAGGAAAAAAAATTTTAAAAATAAAAATTACCAACTCATCCTAAATGCATCAGAGAATTTAGATCACAGGGCACACTCCTGCCAGAATAATTGGTGAGATATATAGGTGGATAGATGCAGAGAATCATGGTTTACTTAGAGCTGAAGCCCAGAAGCAAAAGCCTGAAGCTGCAGACAATACTGGTAGGAACATCTTAAAGAGTAATTGACAAATTTCTGGAGGCTCAGCATAGACTAGCTTGAGAGTTAGCAATTCTGATGAAGCCCAGTCTTAGGCAAGTCCCTGTAATTTTGGGTTTTCTCTGCGTAAGCTCTATCTGACTTATTGTGAAGATGGGTGACAGAAGGAATTCCCTGGTGCTTCTACCAGAGAGAAGGGGCGGAGTAACTATTCTTAGAGTTACTCAGGCCCAGAGTTCTCTCTTTTCCTTAACAAAGCCTACCCTCACGGAAAACTACCAAAGCCTAACCCACTGGAGTTTTACCCAAACCTAACTGACCTGGGTAAAGGAAAATACCCAAATGTCAGGGCTCTCCAGCCTTTGACGTGAAAAAAGGTAAACAGCCAACTCAAGCTCATTAAAAGATTAATTACTAATCTTTATCATTAAGAGACTAATTATAGAACTACACAAAACTCTCGTCTGCCTCACACTCACCTTATCATCACATCAATATTGCCCCTTTATAATAAAAGAGCATTACAACTAAAATAACTGCAAACCTCAGGTCCTACTTAAAGAATCTCCAGGAAAACTCAAAGACAAATACAAAGATAATAGAGAAAATGATAGCCTAAAATATCATAGCTACTGCAAACAGCCTAACTACTCACCAGATAAGTATAAAATATCACACAAAAGGACTGTCTACCTCAGTTCTGTTTACTTGATAAATCATATCCCGCTTTGAACAAAAAATTGGAAGGTATGCTAAAAGGAAAAATCACAGTCTAAAGAGACAAAGAAAACATCAAATTCAGGCTCAAATATAAAGATTTTAGAATTATCATACCAGAAATTTAAAATATATATAATATGCTAAATGTTCTACTGGAAAAAGTGAACAGCATGCAAGAACAGATGAGTAATGTAAACCGTGTGAAACTCTAACAAAAAGTAAAAAGAAAGTGCTAAAAATCAAAACATTTTAACAGAAACGAAGAATGGTTTTGATGGCTCTATCAGTAGCCTGGAATCAGCAGAGAAAAAAAAAAAAAAAAAAGAAAAACAGTGAGGCAGAATATATGTCAACACAAACTTTCAAAATGGAAACAGGGAGAGAGAAAACAATTTAAAAGATGAAATAAAATATCTGACAACTGGGGACAAATACATCTTTTCATGGGCTTATGGACTATTTGCAGATATTGTTTAAAGAAAGGTATATTATTATTCACTGACTATTCTTTAATTAGTTTTTCTTAGTATTAGAGAAATGAAAGGGTTATATTTTACAGATTAAAGTCCATTATAAGATGTATAGTTCGCAAATATTTGATTATCTGAGTTGTCTTTTCAGTCTTGATAGTATATTTTGAAGCACAAAAGTTTAATTTTGACGAAGTTCAATTTATTCTATTTTTGTGTTGTTTGTGATTGTTTTGTGTATGTTATAGCTATAAAGGCTCTATAAAAATCAAATTTATAAAGATTTACTCCTATATTTCCTTCTAATAATTTTATAATTTTACTTCTAACAGTTACATATTTCATCATTTTGGCTTAAATCACTTGTGTGGTTTGAAGGGCAACAGTTTCATTCTTTTCCATGCGGATATACAATTATCCCATTTATTTTCCCCATCAAATGGTCTTGGTATCCATGTGAAAATTCATGTGCTCATAAACACAGGGGTTTATTTATTATCTCTCCATTCTATTTTATTGAGCTGTATCTATCATTATGGAAGTGTCACAATGTCTTGTAGCTTTTTAGTAGTTTTGAATTCAGAAAAGATAAGTCCTCTAACTTTTTTCTTTCTTTTATAAATTGCTTTGGCCATTTTGGGACTCATGCATATTAATTTTAAAATTGACTTGTCAATTTCTTTAGGAAAAAACAGCTAAAATTTTGATAGGTGGCAGGCACTTGTAATCCCAGCTACTCGAGAGACTGAGGCAGGAGAATCGCTGGAACCCAGGAGGCAGAGGTTGCAGTGAGCCAAGATTACATCATTGCACTCCAGCCTGGGTGGCAAGAGTGAAACTCCATCTTAAAAAAAAAAAAAAAATGGTGGCTGACATTGATGTTTCCTTAGACACTGCCACCAAATACATTAAATAAATCTCTCTAGAGAAAGGAACCTATGATGTGTTTACAGAAGCAATCAACGTTTGGTTTGCAGGCATCCTAAATGATGAATGGCAAGCTTGGGTTTTCCAAGGGTTTCTAATCTTTAAATTACTTCTAGTAAGTTTCCAAGTTATTATGATTTGTGTTACCAGGGTAACAATAAAAATGAGTACTTCTTAAAATAAGGCTACTTTACAGTGCACTATGGTCCTTGATTTCTATTACACTCCAAACGAGGACGATGATGATTTAGATACTAATACTGTTAAACTGCCTATATTGTCTTAATCTTAACTCATTTAATTTTCCTTGGTTTGTTTCATAGGAACTCTTATTAAGGAGTATGCAATGGCGTTTTGATGTTATCTTATTGATAATCACAACAACAGTCCCCCTCATGTGGTATGTTCTCTCAAGTCTTAAATGTTTCAGATGCAGTCATCCATTGAGAGTGGAATGGTCTCAAGAACATAACAAATCATCAAGAAATGGATTAGCAAGAACATAAAGAATCATTCAGCTGGTACAGAGCTGTGACTTGTGAATTCCACGTTGATGTCAAAGAAGATTTGCGAAGCTCCATGCTGAAACTAAAGGAGACTTGTAAATTCTACCCTGAGGCCAAATAAGTCTTTATGATGGTGACAGAGAGTGGCATAAATGCTTAAAGTTTTGGTCAACCTCTCTAAATTGAGAGGCTACCGAAAAGAGGGGAATTTTTAAAGTAAACTAAATATGGCCTGAGAAGGTCTCTGTACTTCTATATTTGAGTCCTTGTGGATGAACTGTAACCTAACTTAACAGGCAGACAAGATTGAAAACCTAACTTAGGAGCATGTACCTGTAACAATACCTGACTTTTGGCAATTTCCAGCAGCCATACTTCAATCACTCATACGGTTGTCTCAATTCCATGTTATAATGGTAACTCTTAGAAATTTTTAATTTTGGTGAAAAAACCAGTAAGTTATTTTAATTATGTACTAAGAGTGGAGCTTAGGACACCAGAAAGAAGCACAGATAAAGTTTTACTCTTTCTAGCATAGCTAGGGGTATGGCTAACTCCACAAGCCCCCAGGCCTTACTTAGCTGTAAAGCAGACAAGTTGAACAATTTTCAAAAGCAAATAAGCAGTTTATGACCTTAAAGCATTGAGCAAACCTAATATCTGACCTACCTAATTTAGATCAAATGTCTTCATTTTATTAATAATCTTTAAAGTTGTTTTTACTTCCCAAAGATTTGTAAACTCACATTATCTAAAAGGCATTAGGTTTCATTTTTCTTTAAAAATATTTGATTTAAGCACTTATTTTTCTTAAAGTCAGTTATCTTCTACATAAACTTCACACACACAATAATATATAACTACACAGACAAACAGAAGAATAACCCGTAGTTATAATATTTTTAATTTGCCAGTTTTAAAGTTGCTTAATTGGATTACTGGCTTTAGGGTGGAGTTCTTCAAGTAATAGGGCCAGGAAAGCATGCAGTTTCTAGGGCCTAATAAGCAGACACAGCTGGAAGACAAAAACAGATCTCTAAAATTTAGAATCTCATTTTTATGTCACATGCTGAAGCCCCTGAAAGAGAAAAATGCTACAGGACAAGAAAGTGTAATGCCTTTACCATGCACTTTATTTCATGGCAACCTTAAACCAATTAGCCCATTTTGTAATTAGCTCATCCCTCATGGAAGTTTTATCTCTCAGTGGGAGACAGGGATATTTCCATACTTTCTAGGTGGCCAAAAGCATGCTTCCCTGATCCAAAAGTGCAAAGAGCTAAGTATTCCCTTATAACTGCCATTAGTCAGCCCTAAAAGTCTATTGCCTACCTAGTTATTACACACCAAAGCTCTCTCATAATGTGAAGAAATTTCTGATACCCCCCAAACTAAAAACCATCAACAGAGTCTTATGTTTTAAGAGAAACTTATTCACTTCAATTCCTGGAGTTCCCTGAGCAAAACAGAGTTTTTCTCAAATCTTGGTCTCTGGTACCTCCTCTGTTTTTCCCAAAGACTCCCAGGCTATCAAAAGTTATCTTAGGGCCACTCATGTGTGCATTAAGAGTGGCAAGACAAAATGGAGAAAAATCAGTCAACAAGAAGAAAACAACAACAACAACAACAACAACAACAAAAAAAAAAAAAAAAAAAAAAACAAAGTTTTTCCCAGAAAAACAAGTTCCAAAAAGAGAAAAAAAAAAAAAAAAAAAAAAGTAAAGGCCTTTTAAATATGCCTATACCTTGGATATCAACTATTTTTTTTTTTTTTTTTTTTTTTTGAGACAGAGTTTTGCTCTGTAGCCCAGGCTGGAGTTCAGTGGCCGGATCTCAGCTCACTGCAAGCTCCGCCTCCCGGGTTCACGCCATTCTCCGGCCTCAGCCTCCAGAGTAGCTGGGACTACAGGCGCCCGCCACCTCGCCCGGCTAGTTTTTTGTATTTCTTTAGTAGAGACGGGGTTTCACCGTGTTCGCCAGGATGGTCTCGATCTCCTGACCTCGTGATCCGCCTCCCAAAGTGCTGGGATTACAGGCTTGAGCCACCGCGCCCGGCCTCAACTTTTAATTAAGCTCACTTTTACCCATAATGCTCTCTAAAAAATATCCTTTTAAATCTTTTATTATGCTACTTTTGCCAGGCCAAACAGCCAATATTTTGGGCCTTTAAACGTCGTCAAAGTTAACCTAGTAAGTGAAATCAACAAGCCTCAACTAAGGTTATGAAGTAACTAGGAGTATATGAGATATTTTCAAAGAAGTTGTAAGCAGATTTTACAAAATCTAAAGTCTTTCAAGATAGCTGAAGGTAAGGAAAATTTAAGAAAGAAACCGGAAGTTGTTCATGGAGGGGAAGAGAAGAAACAAATGGTAAATGTCACAAAGATATTAACCAGAAAGTACTCATTTCCCAAGCAAGATCGAATCAGTCTGCCATTATAAAAGAGCAAAGCCTTAGATGCTGAATTACAGCATTAGGGCAGTTTCCATTGCTTTTCCCAGAAGGAGTCTTGAGTGGTCAATTTTGAACTTGCAATGGCTTTTAACTACTAAAGGTAGAAACCTCATCCAGTTTTTTGTGTTGGAGATCTGCAGCAAAGTTTGTAACTGGACTGTCTTAAACAGTAACCATATGGGGTCCAAAGACCATGTTCTATCCTAAGGTACCCCTCTTCATGACAGAATGACACAGAAAGACAAATTCATAGCACAAAATACACTAAATTTGGTACAGCTTAAGACTATCCTCATGAATCCTTTTCTCATTAATTAAACCTTTGCAAGAGATAGTGATTTTTATCATTCCCACACCAGTTTGTACAGAGAGAGAGAGAGAGAGAGAGAGAGAGAGAGAGAGAATAGCATTGCCTGAGGTAGGGTGGGGAAGGTAAGAAGCTCAGGGAGGCCAGAGAATGATCCACCCATTGCAGAGATACTGAATCAAAAATTCAGGTGACCACTTTTCAGTCATGAAGGGACTTTTAAGCATTCCCATCAGCTCTCCAGCTCCTCCTTTGGGAAGAAAAATGTTTCCTGTATCCCATGATCCTATGCATGCCTAATCCCATCACCCATTCCCATCCGCAAAAAGTACAGGACAGATTTTTAAAAATCAATTAGTTGCTTAAGCTTTTTATTTGCCTTTTGTAAAGTATTTAAATAAAAACACTGACATTTTCTTAGAAACTTCTGCACATCAATAGGCATCCCTAGATGAGACTAATTTGGGAACACTCATTCTTAAATGCACTTCAGTGTGTTGTTGTTCATTCAGAACGTTCCACTGCAAGTTATCTTTAGTAAGATTTTACCATTTCTGTAAGACTTTGCTGCTTCTGGGGCCTAAGATTTATGCACGTATAAGCCAGAAAGAACTCAGTTCTTCAGAAATTAAATATTCCATTTTTACCTGAGATAGTGTCTTTGGTCTTGGGTTTCCTTTCCCTTTTCCTTGCCAATGATTTTTTTTTTCCTACCTAAGCATACAAGAAAAATGAAACAAAGAGGTAGAACACAAAAATCCCTGAGAATTTCCAAAAGCCAAATTTTACAATTCTTACAATGTTACCATTTGCTGCCAATTTCTTTCTAACCTAGTCAGATGTAAGAGACCTCTAACTGGATCCAACCCACTTAATTATCAGATCTAATCCAATCCTAGACCCAGTCCAGTTTCTGTCACAACTTCCAAACCCAGTGTGGAAAAGAAATTTGCTCAAAGAAACTCAGAGAGCTCAAAGCACAAATTCATGGAGTTTCAGAATCTGAGAGAAAACTTACCACAATCCCCAGGTGCCCTGAAAGATCAGTGGACACAAGAGAGTCCAGCAGGTACCTTGTTTGGTCACTTGGTGTTCCTGGAGTTCATTAGAACCTCTATTTTGGATCTCACTTCTGACATCATCTAATGAAGGAAAAACTTCAGAAGAATTAAAGTTAAAGGAGTCTAATTGAGCAATGAACAATTCATGAATTGAGTTGACCCCAAAATCACAAAAGATCCGGAGAGAGACTCAAGGGATGCCTTGTGGTCACAAGTTTATAGACAAAAAACAAAACAAAACAAAACAAAACAAAACAAAAAAAAAAAGAAGTGATTTACAAAAATGAAAAGTGAGGTTCAGAAACAGCTGAACTGGTTGCAGCTCAGCGTTTACCTTGTCTGGACATGGTTTGAACATTCAGCAGGATATGACTGGTTGAAGTAAGGCTGCTGGGACTGACCAAGTCTCAGTTATTGTTACAGGCACATATTCCTAAATAAGATTTTCAATCTTGTCTACCTATTAAGTTAGCTTATGATTTGTCCACAAAGACTCAAATATAGAAGTCCAGATTCCTTCTCAGGTAATATTTAGTTCATTTTAACATATATTTAAAAATTTCAAAGAAATCTGAAAAAGTATTTTTAGACATAATAAGTAATTATAATAAAGGCATAGGATACATGTGTAATATACAATGCCAATTTCTTTTGAGGAGTTGGAAACTAAAATAAAACATACAGCACAGTTTTTGTTATCTCCAAAAAGAAGAAGGAGAACAAGAAGGTGAAAGAGAAGGAGAGGGAAGAAGAGGAGGAAGAAATCTAACAAAATATGTACAGGATGTATATGGGGAAATCTACACAATTGTAATACAATAAATCAAAGCTCTAAATAAGTGGAGATATTTCATGTTCATGAATTTGAAGACTAAATATTGTTTAAGATGCCCTTCTCCCCAATTGCATCTATACATGCAATTCAGTCTCAACAAAAATATCAGCAATTTACTTTATGTATATCAACAAACTATTTTAAAGTTTATACAAAGAAACAAAGGACTCTAAATTACCAACACAATTTTGGAGAAAACTAACAAAGTCAGAAGACTGATACTACATGACTGACTAGTAAGACTACAAGACTCACTATTCAGCTAGAGTAACAAAAACAGAGTGGTCTTAACAAAAGTATACACAAAAAGACCAATGGAATAAAAAAATGAGCTCAAAATAACACCCACACTAGAGCAGTCAACTTATCTTTGCCAGAGGAGAAATGGAAATCTGACAATTGGTGCTGAAAATTTAAATGTTCACATGCAAAAAAAAAAAAAAAAAAAAATGAATATAAACACAGATCTCACATTTTTTGTAAGAACTAACTCAAAATAGATTATAAACCTAAATGTAAATGCAAATATTTCAACTTTCTTAAAGATAGAATGTGAGAAAATCTATGTAACCTTAGGTTTGGTAATGAGTGTTTAGATATAACACAAAGCAAGATCCATAAAAAAATAGACAAGTTGGACTTCATTAAAACTGTAAACACTTCTGCTCTGTGAAGGATAGTGTTAAGGGAATGAAAATACAAGTCACGACTGAGATAAAATATTTGCAAAACACATGTCTGATAAAGTAGTCATATCTAACATATACAACAACTTAATTAAAACGTGGACAAAAACCACAAAATGATAAAATACCTAGGAACACATCTGACAAAAGAGGTGCAAGGTTGCTATCAGGAGAACTACAAAACAGTGCTGAAAGAAAGCACAGATGTCACAAAAAAAAAAAAAAAAAAAAAAAAAAAAAAAAAAGAAAATCAAGCTCATGGATTAGAATAATAAATGTAGTTAGAATGTTCATACTATCCAAAGCAACCTATAGATTCAATGTTATTCCTATCAAATTACCAACATCATTTTTTACATAATTAGAAAAAACTGTGCTGAAATTTATATGGAACCAAAAAAGAGCCCAAATAGCCAAAACAATTCTAAGCAAAAAGAACAAAGCCAGAGGCATACTGCCTGACTTCAAACTGTATTACAAAATGACAGTTACCAAAACAGCATGGTACTGGTAGAAAAATAGACAATGTAGATCAATGGAATAGCATTACTTATCTTCCACAAAGTTGACAAAAGTTAGCAATGGAGAAAGGACTTCCTATTCAATAAATGGTGTTGGGAAAGTTGGTTAACCATATACAGAAGAATGAAACTGCACCACTACCTATCACCATATGAAAACATTAACTCAAGATGGATCAAAGCCATGAATTTAAGACCTCAAATTGGAAAAATCCTAAAGGAAAATCTAGGAAATACCCTTTTGGACAAATAATTTATGACTTAGTCCACAAAAGAAAGTGCAACAAAAACAAAAATTGACAAGTGGAACCTCATTAAATTAAGGAGTTTCAGCAAAGCAAAAGAAACTAACAATAGCATAAACAGACAACCTACAGAATGGAAGAAAAGATTTGCAAACTATACTTTCAACAAAGGTCTATTATCCAGAGTCTATAAGTTCTAAATCAACAGCAGCAACAACAGCACAAAAGTAAGCAAAGGACATGAACAAACACTTCTCAAAAGAAGACATACAAGCAACCAATAAACATATAAAAACATGCTCAACATCACTCATCATCACAGGAATGCAAATCAAAACTATGATTAGCTATTATCTAACATAAGTCAGAATGGCTAGTATTAAAAACAAAACAAGAGCAGATGTTGGCAAGGCTACAGAGAAACAGAAACACATATTTAATTTTAATATGAACTTTATATATGAGCTTTAATATGAACTTTAACACAGAACTACCTTATGAAGATAGTATCAAAAAAGTAAAAAAGACAACAGGCAGAATGGGAGAAAATATTTGCAAATTATATATTTAATAAGGAAATTTACCATAATATATAAAGAACTCTTACAATTTAATTATGTAAAGTCAAACAATCCAATTTTAAACTAAGGTTTAAATTATTGAAAAACATTTAGACAGTCATTTCTCCAAAGTAAATATTCAAATAATTAATTAGAAATGAAAGGCTGCTGAACATCATCACTCATCAGATAAATTCATATAAAAACCAGGAGATACCACTTCATACCCATAATGATGGCTCTAATTAAAAAAAGAAAAACAAGCACACACACACAGGTAATAACAATTGTTGGCAAGGATGTGAAGAAATTTGAACTCTCATACATTGCTGGCTGTATTATAAAGTAGTAAAGTATGTTTGACAGTGCCTTGACAGTTCCTCAGATCCTAAATATAGTATAAGTGTAAACAGTTAACCTAGAGAATGACTGAAATTAGACTGATAATGCCAAAAGTTAGCAAAGATATGAAGCCACCTTACACACTAGTAGTAGAATACAATGGTACAACAATGCAAATATGGAAGTTATTTTAAATTAAATATGGGCTGCCTGTCTCTATAAATCCATGGTTTTATCCTAGGTATTTATCAAAATACTTAATAAATATATATATATAATATATAAAATTATATATATATATATTTTATATAAAACTTCCATGAGAAAGTTCATAGACATTTTCTTGAGAAAAGCCAAAATTTAGAAAGAGTTTGGATATCTATGACTTGGAATATGTATAAATTGTTTATTGTAAGCTATGAATTAATGATACTTGCAACAACATGGATGAATCTCAAAATCATTATTCTGAGCGAAGAAAGTATTATTCAAAAGAGAACCCTTTGTAAGATTTAATATAAATTTAATTCTAGAAGAAGGAAATCTAATCTATAGAAGAAGTAAAATAGAAGACAGACCTCCAGGGAGTTGGGATTGGGAAGTGAACCAAAATAACCTTTAAGAAGAAACATGAAATAACTTTCTAGGGTGATGATAGTGTTATACACCTGTAGAGATATGGTTATAAGAGTAAATGTATTCAAAACTCAAATATATATTTATGAAATGTGCATGACATTTTATGTAAACTTTATATCAAATTAAAGAAAACAGTAATAAATACTGACCTTTGACTAATGTTATCATAAAGATGTACTGAGGGAAATACACAAATATTTACGTTCATTTTGAAATGCATCAAAAATTAACAAAATTGATAGATGGACAGAAGGCAAATTGACATACATGTGATTAAATGAATGTAGTAAATATTATTCATAGAATCTAGATAATGGATATATTAGTGTTCATTGTAAAATTATTTCAACATTGTTGTATGTTTATAAATTTTCATAATAAAAATCATATCTAGAAAGACATCAACAAGAGTTTAAGAGTAGGTCTTCTCAGTGTTCCTCTTCACCCTTCTTACTAATGGAATATAAACAAAAATATTGCTTGTGGAGATTTGGAGAGAGATAAAGCATGTTTTATTGTTTTATAACCTAACTTTATAAATGTGGTTATGTTATGTTATGTTATTTATTTATTTATTTATTTTGAGACAGGGTCTCACTCTGTCAGCCAGACTGAAATGCAGTGGTGCAACCAGAGCTCACTGCAGCCTCAATTTCCCTGGGCTCAAGTAATCCACTTTCCTCAGCCTCCCAAGTAGCTGGGACTACAGGTGCATGCCACCATACCTGGCTAATTTTTGTGTTTTTTTTTGTAAAGATGGGGATTCACTATGTTGCCCAGGCTGGTATTGAACTGCTGGACTCTCAAGGAATCCTCCAGACTCAGCCTCCCAAAGTGCTGGGATTACAGTCGTGAGCCACCATGCCTGGCCTCCTATAGGTAAGTTATTTTACTTTTGAATTGGGTGATACTTCTGAGCTTTTTCAGGCCATTCTGTTTAGTCCTATCAGTCTACTGTATTTATGAATAATGTCATTTTTATGTTTAAAATGTTTTTATTATAATTTGACATTTTCTAAAGTTAGATATTAACATTACATGAATGCTAGATATCCACCTAGTCTTAAAACTAATGTTTGTAATTAATTGGCATTCTTTAAAATTTCAAATACTGAAGAATTCTCTAATTCATGAATTTTATTGTTAAAATAAATTGTGTATTATTTTTATTGTTAAAATATTGTGTATTATTTTTAACTGATTGTATTCAAAATTTATTTAAGATATAATGCTCTGAAACACTGACATAACCAAGTTAGTACTAAGTTAGTATTTAGTTAATAAAGCAGTGTAAATAAAACAGTATGTGATAATGACACAGACTTTTGCGACAGACAGATGAAAACTTGTTATTTATTATTACAGTGAATTGTTATATACATGTATATATGCATATGCATACACAAACAGTGTGGGCTGAAGATAATTTCTTGGAAAGATTTGTTGAAATCTTGTCCACAGTAATTGTGAATGTGATATTATTTGGAAACAGGGACTTTGTAGTAACAGCTTCATTTAAGATGGGGATCTCATATTAGATCAGTGTGGGCTGTATACTGGATATTACTTAACCATATCATGATCTTGTATCATATCATCTCTCCTCTTAAGGAGAAAAACAGAAACACAGGGGAGAATGCTATGTGAAGACAGAGGCAGAGATTGAAAAGTGTGTTGACAAGCCAAGGAACACCAAGATTGTCAGCAGCCACCAAAAGCCGGGAGAGTGGCATGGGACAGATTCTTCCTCAAAAACTTAAGAAGAAACCAACCTTGTTGACACCTTGATTTCCGACATCTAGCTTTCAGAACTGTCCTTTTAAGTATGACAAAAGAAAAATTTCCGCCGAATTAAATTTAAAAGCATTTAGTTGAGCAATGAACCATTTGTGAATGGGCAGCCTCTCAAGCCAGAGTATGTTCAGAGACTCCAGCACAACCACATGGTGGAAGAGGATTTATGAATAAAAAAAGGAAAGTGAAGTACAGAAAATGGAAGTGAGGTACAGAAACAGCCAGATTGGTTACAGCTCACTGTATGGCTTATTTGAACCCTGTTTGAACAGTTGGCTACATTTGATTGGTCAAAACTCAGTGATTGGCATAAGTATAGGCTACGGTCTGTTTACATCTTCACTTGTTATAGTTCACAGTGTACAGAGAAACCTTTAGGCCAAACTTAAAATATGTAAGGAGGTAGCTTTAGGCTAAACTTGATTTTTACCACTACCACGTCTGTGGTAATTTGTTCATGGCAGTCCTAAGACATTGTACACACACAAACATATGTGCATGCATACGTACATGTACATATGCATGTATATACATAGACATGATTATGATTATAAACAATATAAATGATTATGCATGTATGGATATATAAGTGCATTACATACACATATATATAATTATACAAATTTAATTCATTTAAATGCAAATCATTCTAGAAGGAAAATTTATCCATAAATAGAAACGTATGTATATTATCAAATCAAATATCCTTCAAATGTACACACCATGGCATAATTTTCAAATCAAATGTAAAATCAACTGAAAAGATCTTTTTCTAAATATGTTTACATTAAAATGTCTTAAGTATATGAAATAGAAAAATCTATATATAATCAAGACCAAAAATAAATCTTCGGAAAGAAAATTTTAAAACCCATTATTACATATGAACCCTGAAAGCATTTTGGCGTGGTGTACAACAGATTTTCAGCAGTTTCATCCCTGAAAGATACTAAAACAAGATGCAAGTAGAAAAGAATAAAAGAGCAAATATATCAGTGTTAACACTAATGTATTTATGACTTTGATACTATTTTTCTAAAATTTCAGAGTACATAATGTTAAAGAAAGTATCTTGACATATAGTACAAACAATATTCATTGATTAAGTTATGAAATTAAAAATAATTCAACTCAATATATTTAGTCATTAATTGTTATCATGAAGACAAATAAGAAAATATAATATTAATGCTGATATTTCTGTAATGATATTACAGTATATAAAATATATCCCCTAGATTTATGCAGAAAATATAATTTTAAAGCCAGTTAAATATTAAGCCTACAGAAATTTTAGGCTTGTTTATTTTTATTTTTTTCAAAATACCTGTCATTTTAAACACAGCTAATATAAAAAAAATTTTTCAATAAAGATTTTATTTTATAGTAAATATGTATAAATTTTGTTTTCATTGAATATCTTATAAATATATATGGAAATGTAGAACACTAAATGGTAAATTTGATTATTTCACTTTCAAGAAAGATTGAATTTCTTAATATGCTTTCTTAATATAATTACATCATATCTTACAGACAATTATACATGATCATTTTCAAACACACACTGTTGATGGCACCTTTCCCTCCCTCTCTTTGTGTGTCTGTATGTGTGTATATATGTTAATTTCAATAAATTGCTAATTGGTAATTACTAAAATAAGCTTTAGAATATTTTTAACCAATATATTTTAATTTTCAATATTTTTCCTTCAATTACATTATTTTAAGTATATTTTCTCAAAATAAGAGAATAGACAAAGTAGGCGAAAAGATAGAAGCAAATCCATAGGTATCATGTTAAAACCAATCATAAACATACTATGAACCAGTGCTAAGTTATACACCAGACTGGTTTCACAAATGATTATCAAACTGTGTAAGGATAACTGAAACCAGTAACAGAGTAAACACTGTGTTAGGATAATACGGTGCTCACAGGGTGGATGCCTTCCAGCAGAATCATTTTTCCATTCCTGTAAGGTTTTGAAATGGAGAATTAAGCATTGTCTACCTCAGGGTTACTCAGTCAGAATGTATTTCTGCAGATGAGCTTGCTGATATGACACAGAAACACACAGTGATAAGTCTTACGAATCCAAGTACTTGCAGGCATGAGTCCTGCACATTGAGCAGGCTGGGTCAATGCTACATCCTCAGTTTGCTCTAGACAACAACAAATAGAAAACACCATGTAACTGTAGAACAATACTTGATGGGAAAATAAGCCAAGCATTATACTGTAGTGTCTTATGACACAATTGAGAAATGAATCCCTTAGGGGGCCTGTGAGAAACTCATAAATATGTAAAACAGTTAAGTTTTTGGAAAGTATATTACTTTGTAGGATTAGATTTAGAAACAGGGCAGGCTATAACTTTTTTATATATACAAGAGCTTTGTGAAAATAAGATTTTTGATAAATAGCACAAACATAATGGCAAATGGCAAATCAGGAAATGCAATCTATAAATTGTCATCTAGCCAGTATAATTACAACATTGATTACTATCAGTGCATCCAAGTCAGCTGTGTTAAGAATTTGTCTTTTCTTCAATTAAATCATAAATGGGGGGGACATACCTACTTATTTTCATGCTGAATTTTTAATTCTCTAAGATGACTTCCTTCAGTACACAAAGAACATCCTTGCCTTTGTCTATAATATAAGTTTTCCCAGACAAGGCAGACAATTCTAGCTTTAATTCAAGCAAAATATATATCAGATTATTGTTTATTCTACAGCTTCAAATAGTACTAAATATTCCAAACTGAAATGTAAATGGTTTGAAATGATTTTTTAGAATTATGCATATCCCATAATCCATGCACAGATAAGAGAGATTTACTCATTTCTGTGAACATAATTCTATTTTACTATGCAATTCTGAAAATGAACTCTCTTGAGCTATAAAACAACCAAACAAATGCATATATAAATGTTTTATCTCTTCAACAATATTATATTAATCAAGTTAGGCTTAGTACTTGCAGCAGGTATCATAGTGCTCTGAGCATAACAGACATTCCAAAAGTGTTGACTCGACTATTCAAGTTAATCATAGAGAAATGCTTTAGACAAAATTTGAGAAAAGAATCTATAGTTTATATAAACGAACATAATGTGATGTAGCTGTGCTGTGCTGTAAAGAAGCATTAATATAGCAGATAATAATATGATCAAATCGTGTAAGCGCCAAAGGGTTCTTTACAAATTCTTTTAAACTATCACAAGGAAACAAAGCAAAATACAATTCCTTTTTTTTTCCTTAAAAAAAAGGGTCATGAACATATGGTATACGTGAGAAAAAACATAGATGATTCTTTAAACTCTTGGCAACTTACTAATATTATTTTGTCAACAATAACAAAAATACATTTATGAAATATTAATTTTCTTCACTGAAATATTTGGAAACAAGATAAATTCCATAATTTTGAGTTATCAGGTATAATTTTGCAAGACATACATAAAATAAGAAAAGATGAAAGTCAATTGATTATTAAATATTAAAATTATAAATATAAATTAAATGATGAATACAGACAAACAAAAGGTAAAAAGATTAAATAATTTAAACAGTAGAAGCTGACTGGTTCTCCTTGAAGAGGCCCTTCACATGCCTAGGTTGTATTCGTAGGTATTGTATTCCTAGGTATTTTATTCTCTTTGTCACAATTGTGAATGGGAGTTCACTCATGATTTGGCTCTTTGTTTGTCTATTATTGGTGTATAGGAATTGTGATTTTTGCACATTGATTTTGTATCCCAAGACTTTGCTGAAGTTGCTTATCAGCTTAAGGAGATTTTGGGCTGAGACAATGGGGTTTTCTAAATATACAATCATGTCATCTGCAAATAGAGACACTTAGACTTCCTATCTTCCTATTTGAATACCCTTTATTCCCTTCTCTTGCCTGATTGCCCTGGCCAGAACTTCCAATACAATACTATGTTGAATAGGAGTGCTGACAGAGAGCATCCCCTTGTCTTGTGCCAGTTTTCAAAGGGAATGCTTCCAGCTTTTGCCCATTAAGTATTATATTGGCTATGGGTTTGTCATAAATAGCTTTTATTATTTTGAGATACGTTCCATCAATGCCTAATTTTTTGAGTATTTTTAGCATAAAGAGGTGTCAAAATTTATCAAAGGCCTTTTCTGCATCTGTTGAGATAATCATGTGGTTTTTGTCACTGGTTCTGTTTATGTGATGGATTACGTTTACTGATTTGCATATGTTGAACCAGCCTTGCATCCCAGGGATGAAACTGACTTCATTGTGGTGGATAAGCTTTCTGATGTGCTGCTGGATTCTGTTTGCCAATATTTTATTGAGGATTTTTGCATCAATGTTCATCAGGGATACTGGCCTGAAATTTTCTTTTTCGAGTTGTTGTGTCTCTGCCAGGTTTTGGTATCAGGATGATGCTGGCCTCATAAAATGAATTAGGGAGGAGTTCCTCTTTTTTATTGTTTGGAATAGTTTCAGAAAGAATGGTACCAGCTCCTCTTTGTACCTCTGGTAGAATTTGGCTGTGAATCTGTCTGGTCCTGGGCTTTTCTTGATGGTAGGCTATTAATTACTGCCTCAATTTTAGAACTTGTTTTGGTCTATTCACGGATTTGACTTCTTACTGTTTTAGTCTTGGGAGGGTGTATGTGACCAGGAATTTATCCATTTCTCCTAGATTTTCTGGTTTATTTGTGTAGAGGTGTTTATAGCATTCTCTGATGGTAGTTTGTATTTCTGTAGGGTCAGTGGTGTTATCCCTTCTATCATTTTTTATTGTGTCTATTTTATTCTTCTCTCTTTTCTTTTTTTTTAGTCTGGCTAGAAGTCTATTTCGTTAATCTTAAAAAAAAAAAAAAAAAAGAAAAAAAAAAAAAAAAAAAAAAAAAAAAGAAAAACAGCTCCTGGATTCATTGACTTTTTGAAGGGTTTTCCATGTCTCTATCTCTTTCAGTTCTGGTCTGATCTTAGTTATTTCTTGTCTTCTGCTAGCTTACGAATTAGTTTGCTCTTGCTTCTCTAGTTCTTTTAATTGTGATATTAGGGTATTGATTTTAGATCTTTCCTGCTTTCTGATGTGGGCATTTAGTGCTATAAATTTCCCTCTTAACATGACTTTAGCTGTGTCCCAGAGATTCTGGTACATTGTGTCTTCGTTTTCATTGGTTTCAAATAATTTATTTATTTCTGCCTTAATTTGTTATTTACTCAGTAGTCATTAAGGAGCAGGTTGTTCAGTTTCCATGTAGTTGTGTGGTTTTGAGTTAGTTTCTTAATCCTGAGTTCAAATTTGTTTGCACTGTGGTCTGAGAGGCTATCATGACTTCCATTATTTTGCATTTGATGAGGAGTGTTTTACTTTGAATTATGTGGTTGATTTTAGAATAAGTGCTATGTGGTGCTGAGAAGTATGTATACTCCATGAGTTGGGGTGAAGAACTCTGTGGATGTCTATTAGGTCTGCTTGGTTCAGAGCTGAGTTCAAGTCCTGGATATCCTTGTTAATTTTCTATCTCATTGATCTGTCTAATATTCACAGTGAGGTGTGAAAGTTTCCCAGTATTATTGTGTAGAAGTCTAAGTCTCTTTGTAGGTCTCCAAGAACAAACCACTGCTCAAGGAAATAAGAGAGGACACAAACAAATGGAAAAACATTCCACGCTCATGGATCAAAAGAATCAATATTGTGAAAATAGCCACACTGTCCAAAGTAATTTATAGAGTCAATGCTATTTCCATTAAGCTACCATTGATTTTCTTCATAGTACTAGAAAAAACAACTTCACATTTCATATGGAACTGAAAAAGACCCCTTATGTAGCCAAGATAATCCTAAGCAAAAAACAACAAAGCTGAAGGGATTATGCTACCTTACTTCAAACTATACTACAAGGCTACAGTAACCAAAACAGCATGGTACTGGTAACAAAACAGATACACAGACCAATGGAACAGAACAGAGGCCTCAGAATCACATGATAGAGCTACAACCATCTCATTTTTGACAAACGTAACAAAAACAAGCAATGGGGAAAAGATTCCATATCTAACAAATGGTGCTGAGAAAATTGGCTAGTCAAATCCAGAAAACTGAAGCTGGATTTACACCTTACACAAAAATTAACTCAAGAAGAATTAAAAGCTTAAACATAAAACGTAAAACCATAAAATCCCTGGAAGAAAACCTAGGCAATATCATTCAGGACATAGGCATGGGCAAAGACTTCACAACCAAAACACCAAAAGCAATTGCAACAAAAGCCAAAATTGACAAATGGGATCTAATTAAACTAAAGAGCTTCTGCATGGCAAAAGAAACTACTATCAGAGTGAACAGGCAACCTACAGAATGGGAGAAAATTTTTGCAATCTATCCATCTGACAAAGATCTAACATCCAGAATCTACAAGGAACTTAAACAAATTTACAAGAAAAAAATAACCCCTTCAATAAGCAGGCTAAGGATATGAACAGAACTTTTCAAAAGAAAACATGTATGTGGCCAAGAACCATATGAAAAAAAGTTCATCATCACTGGTCATTAGAAAATGAGAATCAAAACTACCATGAGATACCGTCTCACGCCAGTTAGAATGACAATGATTAAAAAGTTGGGAAACAACAGATGCTGGAGAGGATGCGGAGAAGTAGGAACACTTTTACACTGTTGGTGGTAATGTAAATTAGTTCAACCTTTGTGGAAGACAGTGTGGTGATTCCTCAAGGATCTAGAACTAGAAATACCATTTGACACAGCAATGCCATTACTGGGTATATACCCAAAGAATTATAAATCATTCTATTATAAAAACATATGCACGTGTATGTTTATTGCAGAACTATTCACAATAGCAAAGACTTGGAACCAGCCCAAATGCCCATCAATGATAGACTGGATAAAGAAAATGTGTCACATATATACCATGGAATACTATGCAGCCATAAAAGAGAATGAGTTCATGTCCTTTGCAGGGACATGGATGAAGCTGGAAACCATCATTCTCAGTAAACTAACACAGGAACAGAAAACCAAACAACACATGCTCTCACTCATAAGTGGGAGTTGAAAAATGAGAACACATGGACACAAGGAAGGAAACTGGGCTCTGTTGGGGTCTGGGGGGCAAGGGGAGGGAGAGCATTAGGACAAATACCTAAGGCATGCGGTGCTTAAGGGGGGCAGATCACAATGTCAGGAGATCAGGACCATCCTGGCCAACATGGCGAAACCCTGTTTCTACTACTAAAAATACAAAACTTAGCCAGGCATGGTAGTGTGTGCCTATTGTCCCAGCTACTTGGGAGGCTGAGGCAGGAGAGATGGAAGTTGCAGTGAGCCGAGATAGCACCATGCATTCCAGCCTGGCGACAGAGTAAGACTCTGTCTCAAAAAACAAACAAACAAAAAAACCTAGATGACAGGTTAATGAGTGCAGCAAACCACCATGGCACATGTACACCTATGTAACAAACCTGCACATTCTTCACATTTAAAGCATAATCCAGTCTAATGTAATCAATCCACAGATGCTGCATAATTAGAATGGGTCTAGTCCAGCTCCATTCAGAGGCTTACTCCTCACATGTTGAAAATTTTAAAAATAATAAAAATTACAGCCTTATTTGATAACTTTTTTCACTTCATAAGAGTAGTTTGAAAAATTACGATTTAAAGTAATTAAGGTATCTCTAACCAGATCATATAATTAAGTATTCAAAATAGCAAACTATTCAAAAGGAAATACACACATGAATATTTTCTTATTGTTATAAGAAATAATATTTCTTATTACATAATATATTCTTTATTCTTTTGTCTGCTTATTTGTACCTAAAAGGTACAAATAAGAAAAAAAAATAAGAAGCTAAATAATTAGTTAATGGCTCAGGCTTATATAAATATATACATATAATATATATATAATGCACACATATTACATATATATGAAGAAGTATAAATACACATATAATATCCTACTATCTCCAGTTATAATTTCATAGCAAAAACTTAAAACAAGAAGCTGGAAAAAAATACTACTACCTTGAAGAATTTGTCCAAGAAGAGGAAAATCATGTAGAACAAAAAAAATGGACATGAAGGTCATTTCTTCATGTGCACGTTCAGTGATTGATGGGTCTACTTTTGAAGAGTTTCCTGCAAATCAAGAAAAAAAGTGTTATAAAGTAATCACAAGAGTGTAATGAATTATAGTTAGAATCTAAGAAAAAATTGTATAGCTCAGCTCATGACAGGATTCATAGAAAAGGGAACCTGAATATAGAATGTTAAAATGACTATGATATTAATGTTAAGTTTGTGTCCTTGAAGAGATATAGGCAGAAAATGGGGTGTGTATACATATATTTATTAGAGGAAAAATGCCTGCACTAAAATATATAACCTAAAAGATATATCCTATATTCCACACTGAAATATATATACATACAAAGTCCTTAATGCACATAATAAAATCTTTATTTGAAAAATTAGTATACAAAGAAGGATTTTGCAAATGTATATTACACAGACACCTTGTCCCTGGTCCTGTCCATATTTCTGAGGAGGTAAAATCAAAATATTCTTCTTGTGCGTAAACTTAATGCTCTAACAGTTATTTTGTATGCATTACCCTTTCAAATATCAATTGTGAAGTTAGTATTTTTAGGAAAGCATAGAAATGTTTTATGTTGTAACTTTTTAAAAATTAAAATATTTAAATATTTAAGATAAAGTAGAAATATTTAAAATGGTTATAAAATAAGTGAGCAACACTGACATACAAAGTCAAATTTATTTACAGATTATGACATCATGGTCCAGATATCTCTGGGTTTTGGAGGTTTTACTGGAAAATCATCATAGCCAATGTGGCAAGTTGTATATTCTCATGTGAACCTGTATGTATTTGTTTATGTACATGTTTATATGTGTGTATGTGTGCTTTTGGAGGTACCTGATATAAACATTTTATGATGTTATTTTATCGTATCCTACTGTTCATGTTAATCCATTTTTGTAAGATATTGAAGATTTTGTTAAAGTATTGTCAGAAAATAAAGAATGCACATCATGGAAGGAAAAGGTCACAGACAAATTATTTTGCAAAGTACAACTAGCAAAAAAACACACATTCAATTGGGAAGACAATATATTTTCAAACTATTTTTTTGGAAGAAAGAACTTGTCCTACTACACACACATATGTTTATAAAAAGAATAAAGCTAAGAGATAAAATTTGATTTACCTAGAAATTCAAATGAATGAAGGTGAGTTATAAAGAAATGCTTATAAGATTGATAGTTTTTATTTGTGTTCTCTTTACCTAATCTATTGACGACCTAACAAAAACTTGGTGTTTTTTTGTTTTGTTTTGTTTCAAATACTGGCCTGCTATCCACCTTGGCGTTTGTCTAATGATGGATATGTGAAAGAATACAATTTATCTCCTAAATGTACATTGTACAATGCTTAAAAATCACCATATCAAAGAATCTTATAATGGGGAAATTGAAACTGAAGGATTCAATAAATCTTATCCCTTGTCACCACCTACTTATTAGCAATCTCAAATTCAAGTCTAGGCTACCTTGGTATCAGATTAGCAGAAGTTACATAATCTTTGGAGCCCTAAAGTTGTGCATTTGCATATTGAACCCTGAGCCTTCAACATATAACTGTAGGTGTTATGTATAACAACACACTTTTTGAGTTTAAATTTGCCGTCTTTGTAAAAAAGTTATGTTAGAATGTATGTTTCAGAGTTAAAGATCTGGATATTCTAGAATTTCTAAGCATATATATTTTAGTGCAGACATTTTTCTTTACTAAATTCCTTAAAAACAAAAATCATATTACTGTTGTGATTATTAGTGCAAAATGTTGTTCTGTACTTTTTTGACTTGAGAGTACATGGTTTTACATAGAGACTCCAAAAGAATAAATTATGTCAGTATGAGTTCATTCATCTCTTGAAAAGCAGGATCTGAGGCATGGGAAATGCATGACCAATGATGGGACAGTTTCAGGGTCCATGAAGCATGAAAGCAAAGAAGCCAGAATTTGCCTTCCTTTATGCTGACTTCTTTCACAATTTCAAATGGATGACTGATGGCAATAAATTAACGTGATAGAGGCACAATATTCTTTTTCTCACATAAGGAGAGATGCTTGGATAAAACATTAGAAAAACATGTAGACATTTAAATAAGTTATACTAAAAATTAATTATATGTTGGCTAATAACTTCTTTTGTAAATATTTAGATCATTAATTACAGATACTTCATATATTTTAAGCTAGCTAGACTTACCAAATAAATTTGAGCACTATGAAGTCATTTCTATCAAGATACTCAGCTTGTAAAATATTATTATGCAATCCATGTCTGAAATAAATGTTTCCCATAAATCTGGGTATTTTCAAAGAGGAATAAATTTAAAATGCCTTTAATTAACCCAAATATGTATATTTAATCTAACTATTAGTAGGTGTAAATAGACCGATGTGTTTATTTTTTTTAAATCATCCTCAGCAAATATGCAATAGTGAACAACAACAACAACCTGGTAATCTTAAGATTCTATGATCTAAGGCTTTTAGTGTGCAGATATTCAATTAGTAATCACATGAAATCATGACATTAAGGGTCAAAGAAACAAGAACAAAAGAACAACATATGAATAAGATCTAAAGCATTCACAAATAACATTTGTCAGTCATTTCCACTTAATTCGTTTTCACGGTAAGCAAATTAATGAAAGAAATTGAGGCCAGTGACCTTCTCCTTCTCTTTCACTCTCTCTTTCGTTTTTCATTTCAGTCTCTCAAAAGGCATGCTTGACTCAAAGATCTTAAAAAGTAGGGAGGTTAAAAGTCCTCCAGTTACTATGATCTTGTCTTGCCTAGTATTATTTCTCCTGTTCATGGTAATTATGAGCTGATTACAAAGAGTAATTCAAATTTTTCTTTGCATTGTTACCTTCACTCAGGTAGAGAAAAAGCTGACTTGGTCCTCTAGTTTTGCTCAAAGTTCAAGAGGAACAGAAAGAACTGGATTAGCCTTTACACTCTCTCAGCAAGTGCTCTTTCCCCAATTTGTTTTTAGCCTTTTGGGAAACTAGGTGATCTACTTTCATTTTTAAAGACTCATATACTTTTAGACACATTCAACAGGAATGAAGAAAACTACCAAAATGTAAATAAAAAATATCTAGAACAAACAGTCAAAGGGTATTTTTTTTTAAATCAAAAGGTCCACTCCTGTATTCCAGCATCTTAGCCAAACACACAATTCTTCTCTAACACTATTTTCATATAACAATAATTATTATAATTAAAGTGTCAGTAGATTTCCAGACTGCTGTATATCAGAGATGAAAAATACATTTAAACTCAGAAGAATATTGCTGTCTCCTTAGCACTCATGTGTCTGTAGAAGCTGCTCTTATCCTCCTGGCTAGAAATCTGCTATTGTCTCTGTCTAAACAACAGAATCAGAGTCACGATCTGATGCACTTGCTGCCTAGTCCGAGATGTTTAAAACCACAATCTGTAATTTAGTTCACCGTAAGTACCTGTATATAAGCATATAGTTTGCAAATTATATTCTAAAAGGTAGTATCATATTTTGAAGAATTTAAGTTCCTTTCAAAGCACAGAGAGGGCTGTGTTATGCTAGCGGGAGCAAGAAAAAATATTAAAAAAGAAAGTGTGGTAAGAGTGAAGGAGCAAATTTTAACATATCAGACCAAACACGCATAGCTTCATGGACACATTAACTGTGTCTAGACAGTTTCATGTGTGGAACTAGGGGGAGGTGTTATAAGTTTGGGATATGAAGAGAAGAGGTAAACTTCTGTCGTTAGACTACTGGAAAGCTTTTTTGAGCACAGCCAATTCTTGTTGTTTAATAAGATTGAGTAAGCAGAATGCATTAAGATCATAAACTTCGCATGATGACATCAATGTAGTACTTTCATCATGTAATTTCCCAGTAAATTTTGTGGACTACAGGGTCCAGTTGCATCACTTATAATAGAAGAAATGCAGAAATAGCTTTGGACCTTGAAGTATATAAATGATAGGCAAGCGCTGTGTGTCATTTCTCTGTGATCTACAACATGAAGTACATCGAGGGGAATTCTTTTTGATTATATGGTGGTTTGCATGTGTACATATAGTAGCAATACATGAAGAGAAAATAAGTTGAAAAACAAAATCAGCCTTAAGTGAAACGATTTCGATCCCCAACCTGCTCCTGAAATTATACAATCTCAAACATTCCTGCATTTTAGTTCAACATTCTAGCAACAGTAAACCTTTTATATCCTTCAAAGGCTTCCAACTTCTAATTAAATTCCTGGATTTGTTTCCAAATTTGGAAGTAGTTTGTATTTTAACAAGATAAGATTATTACCAAATAATCATTGGTTATAATCAAATCATTTTATCTTTTTGTCTAAAAGAAATACTATGTCTTGTTGCAGAATATAATTAACAGTTGTGGTGACAGCGAACTTTCACAAGTGCTACTACATTGTCTGTGTAAAAATATTTTTTTGTTAGTCTGCTATTAATAAAACTGCTGAATGTATTCAAGCATTCATTACAAATTAATGGTCTTCTTACTTCATACTAACTATAGGCTTACTCTTCTTATTGCTTCACATTTAAATTATTTAAAGTTCTTTTTTCTATTAGAGCCCTTAAATTACAAAAGACTGGGAACAAACTTATGAGTATGAAAAGAATAGACACAAAGAACAAAGACCACCTTCATGTACGTATTTTAATTAACAAGACTGAGAAAAAAGACCACATAGACCAACAGGAATATATCATTATTCTAAGAAATCATTCTCCAGGAAGATAATGTACAAAATAATAATTTCACTTTTTTTGGGGGGGAAAGGGTAGAAACCTCCAAACTATTAATACAGATTAAACCATTTGTTCACAGGAGCAAGTAGCTTGCTAGTCAAACCACAGTTTACCAATAAAGACTCACTTCAAGACATTAAACTGATGTCCACAATTCCTAACTTGGTATCTTTTAAATTTTGTCTTATTCCAATCAATCTTCATCTTTAAATAACCTACTTTAAACTACCTGAATCTAGACACAAAGACTCTTCAAGTATCTTCTCATGAAGTTCCCCTTCTGAGACTCCTTTAGAACTCTGGCAAAGAGGGGGATTTACTCACTATAGTAACTTCCTTTGATGGGTAACTTATTCTGATTACCATTTCTAAGAGTCAATAGTTAAGAGTATTTTCACATGTCCTGAAAAGAAATTTCTAATGGTCTTTTTGGTTTTTCCATTTTGAAAAATAGGAGCCAGGAGCAATGGCTCACGACTGTTATCTCAGCACTGTGGAAAGCCAAGGCAGCAGGATTGCTTGAGCCCAGAGTTTGAGAGTAGCCTGAGCAACATAGTGAGATCCCATCTCTACAAAAAGCAAAACAAAACGAAAAATAATTTGCTGGGTGTAGTGGTGCATGCCTGTAATCTCAGCTGCTCAGGGAACTCAGGTGGATCACTCGACTCCAGAAGTTCGAGGCTGTAATGAGCTATGATCTAGCCACTGCAGTTCAGCATGGATGAAAGAGGAAGACTGTCTCAAAACAAACAAACAAACAAACAACAGGCCCCGTGCAGTGGCTTGTGCCTGTAATCCCAGCATCCTGGGAGGCCAAGGCGGGCGTATCACGAGGTCAGGAGATTGAGACCATCCTGGCTAACACGGTGAAACCTTGTCTACTAAAAATACAAAAAATTAGTCGGGCGAGGTGGCAGGCACCTCTAATCCCAGCTACTCCGGAGGCTGAGGCAGGTGAATCGCTTGAACCCAGGAGGCGGAGGTTGTAGTGAGCTGAGATCGTGCCATTGCACTCCAGCCTGGGTGACAGAGCAAGACTCTGTCTCCAAAAAAAAAAAAAAAAAGAATGGAAAAAGAAAACCACTATGCACCATAAGTATTAGCAATTGTCTAACCCTCAAATACAGAGCTAATGAAGTTACATTTTAACATTTCAGATGGGGCATGGTGGATCACATCTCTAATTCTAGCACATTGGGAAGCTGAGGCAGGTGGATCGCCTGAGGTCAGGAGTTCGAGACCAGCCTGGCCAACATAGTGAAACCCTGTCTCTGCTAAAAATGCAAAAATTAGCAGAGTGTGGTAGTTCATGCCTGTAGTCCCAGCTACTGAGGAGGCTGAGGCAGGAGAATCACTTGAACCCAGGAGGCGGAGGTTGAAGTGAGCCGAGATCATACCACTCCACTCCAGTCTGGGTGACAGAGTGATACTCCACCTCAAAACAAAACAAAACAAAATATATATATAAATATATGTAAATAAAAATATAAATATATATAAATATATGAATATATAAATATATACATAAATATATAAGTATATAAATATATAAATATATAAACATATAAATTGTGAGTATCAATTTTCTTTCAAAAAAGTTTTCCTGAGATATACAAATATATGCTATCTATTTAGAGTGATAATTTACTTTTTACTAGATCCAGATCTTTAAAAACTCTAAGTAAGTATTTTCTATTCTCAGAAAGATGGATATGATACAACTAGGGATTTACATAAGAAGTATAGAAGATGGCTTGCAAATGTGTTTTCCATTATGTTAGTTGTATCACTCTGTTAATTGTTTCCTTTGCTGTTCAGAAGCTTTTTAGTTTGATGTAATCCCACTCGTCAATTTTTGCTGTTGGTTGCCTGTGCTTTTGAGGTCTTTCTCAAGAAATCTTTGTCCGTATCAATGCTGTGAAGCATTTCCCCAGTGTTTTCTTATAACACTTTTATAGTTTCAGGGTCTTACATTTAAGTCTTTAATCCATTTCAATTTGATTTTATTTTGAGAGATAGGGGTTTAGTTTCATTTCTACATTTGCACATGGATATCCAGTTTTACTTGCTTTTTAATTGAAGAGACATTCCTTTCCCCCAATGTAAGTTCCTGGTGCCTTTCTTGAAAATGAGCTAACTTTAAAGGCGTAAGTTTATTTCCAGGTTATCTATTTTGTTCCACTGGTCTATGTGTCTCTTTTTATACCAGTATCATGCTGGTTCGGTTACTATAGGTTAGTAGTATTTTTTTAAGTCAGGTAATGTGATACTTACAGCTTTATTCTTTTTGCTCAGGATTGCTATTTGGGGTTTTCTTGTGGTTGTATAGGAAATTTAGGATTAATGTTTTAAACTATTTCTGTGAAGAATGCCATTAGTATTTTTTTTTTTTTTTTTTTTTTTTTTTTGAGACGGAGTCTCGCTCTGTCGCCCAGACTGGCGTGCAGTGGCCGGATCTCAGTTCACTGCAAGCTCTGCCTCCCAGGTTTACGCCATTCTCCTGCCTCAGCCTCCCGAGTAGCTGGGACTACAGGCGCTCGCCATCTCGCCCGGCTAGTTTTTTGTATTTTTTTTTTTTTTTTTTTTTTAGTAGAGACGGGGTTTCACCATGTTAGCCAGGATGGTCTCGATCTCCTGACCTCGTCATCCGCCTGTCTTGGCCTCCCAAAGTGCTGGGATTACAGGCTTGAGCCACCACGCCCGGCCGCCATTAGTATTTTGATAGAGATTGCATTGAATCTGTAGATCACTTTGGATACTATGAACATTTTAATGGCATTAATCCTTCCCCTAATCCATGAACATTAGATATTTTTCTATTTTTTATTATCGTCTTCAGTTTCTTTCATGTTTTATAATTTAATTCTATCTTTCTTTTCTTTGGTTATTGTTTTTCCTAGGGATTTAATTTTCAGCTATTGTAAAGGAAATTGCCTTCTGGATTTTTTTTTCCAGGTTGTTCACTGTTGGCATATAAAAACGCTACTGATTTTTGTATGTTAATTTTTCTCCTGCAACTTTACTGAATTCATTTATCTGTTCCAAAAGGATATTTTTTTGGACAGGGTTTTTAGTTTTTTCTAAATATAAGATCAGGTTGTCTGCAAACAAGGACAATTTGATTTCTTTCTTTCTAACTTGGATGTCCTTTATTTTTTTCTCTTGTCTATTGCTTGTTGTCTTATTCTCTTGTCTATTTTTTTCTCTTTCAATTGCTCTGGTTATCTCCATTACTATCTCGAATAAAAGTGGTAATGGATTAATAACCAGAATAAGTAACTCAAACAATAGCAATAAACACAAATAATTTTATTAAAAAATTGACAAAAGATCTGACATTTCTCTAAAGAAGACATATAAATGGCCAACAGGTATATGAAAAAATGCTCAACATTACTAATCATCACGGAAATGCAAATCAAAACCAAAATGAAATATAATTTCAGGCCAGGCATGGTGGCTCACGTCTATAATCCCAGCACTTTGGGAGGTCGAGTCAGGTGGATCACCTGAGGTCAGGAGTTCAAGACCAGCCCAGCTAACATGGTGAAACCCCATCTCTACTAAAAATATAAAAATTAGCGGGTTATGATGGCAGGTACCTGTAATCCCAGCTATGCTGGAGGTTGAGGCAGAAGAATCACTTGAACCTGGGAGGCAGAGGTTGAAGTGAACTGAGATAGCGCCATTGCACTACAGCCTGGGCGACAGAGCGAGACTCCATCTCAAAAAAAAAAAAAAAATATATATATATATATACACACACACACACACACACACACACACACACACACGCATAATTTCATCCCAATTAAAATGTCTATTATCAAAAAGACAAAAAATAACAGATGCTAATGAGTGTGCAGAGAAAGGAGAATGTTTGCATACTGTTGATAAGAATGTAAATTAGTACAACCCCTATGGAAAACAGTATGGAGGTTCCTCAAAAAAATCAGAACTAGAAATACCATATGACCCAGCAATCCCACTCCTGGAAATATACCCCAAAGAAATGAATTAGTGTATCAAAGAGATATCTGCACTCTCACATTTGTTGCAGCACTGTTTACAATAGCTAAGATTTGGAAGTAATCTAAGTGTTCATCAATGGATGAATGAATAAAGAAAATGTGGTATATATACACAGTGAAATACTGTTCCACCATAAGAAAATAATGAAATACTGCCATTTGCAGCAACAGGGGTGGAACTGGAGAGCATTATGTTTAGTGAAATAAGCCAGACACAGAAAAACAAATATCACATGTGCTCACACTAATATATGGAAGCTAAAAAATTGATCCCATGGAAGTAGAATAACAATTACCAAAGGCTGGGAAGGGTGAGGAGGGTGAAAAGAGGTTAGTTAATGGGTACGAACATACAGTTAGAGAGAAGGAATAAGTTCTAATGTTTGATAGCACAGTAGGGTGACCATAGTGAACAACAATGTATTGTATATTTTTAGATAGCTAAAATAGAACATTTAGAATGTTTCCAACACAATGGATAAATGTTTGAGGTTATGGATATCCCAGCTACCCTGATTGGATCATTACACATTGTATGCTTCTATCAAATTATCACAAGTGCCACAGAAATGAGTACAGCTATTATGTATCAATTTTAAATAGAGAAAAAATAAATCCAAAGTGATAAAAAAGGAAGAAATCTTATAATCTAATAAATAAAAAGTAAAGGAGATGATGTCCTTTACGTGGTATCTCTGCTTTGATATCACATCTCTACTTTTCTCACATATTCACTCTACTAATATGATTTTGTTATACATGATTAATATGATCTCACTCATAATGTTCTTGTTAGTGTACCTCTGTATTTTATCCTTATTGACATTCAAGATTTGCAATACACAGAAGCTCCTGAATCTTAGACACCACAATCACTCATTCACTTGCGTTTCTTTGTTAAGGCTCCTACTCTTTATTGTTTCCTCAATTCATTGCATTTTTCACAAGTTTAAGCTTTTCACATGCAGATATTGCTCAAGCTATTTGTTAAAATAATGAATAAACAAATACTTCGAGAAACATTATGCACACTCTTCATAAGGTCCATTTTTACATAGCCCATAGCCCCAGGTTTCAAGTATCATTTTCCAGATAGGGCAGATAACACAGGAAAACTTTCTGAACTCTTCATATAAAATAAGATGCTAACAAACTCATATCAAAGTTTTTGCCATTAATAAGAGTAATAATAACAATAGTGATTAAATAAGCAAAATGCTAAACTTTTTTGTGTATAATCTCATATATTCTTCAGAAAGTTATGCATTATTATTATATTTTATAGAAAATTGTATCAAACCTTTTTAAGGTTTAATATTTTGTCCAAAGTTACATAAATATTTCAGGACTTGAATTTGAACCCAGGTCTGTATTGCTCCAAAGCTCATGTTGCTAAGCAACACCAAATATCACTAACTCCTTTGAAACACATAGTGTCTTTAAAAGAGGCTAATAAAATGTATTTTAATGATTTACTTTAATGATATCTCTAGCTTAATACATTTAGTTTTATTTCACAAGTATGTACTTAAAAGAAAATTAAGTCAATTATCTTTCCTTATGTCTGAAACAATACAAGTGTCATACTAATAGCATAACTTTTTGCAATTTTATTAAGGATTGTTATAATATTTGAATTTCATTTATGTCTACATTGTGTAATCTTGAAACATGTATTTTTTTATGTTTGCTTATGTTAGAAAAACATTTAAATAAATGATGCTATTTAAATATAGTTTACCCATAAGGATCTTGGAAATGTTATACCTTGACACAATACCATAATCGCCACAGCACAAAACTCATAATATTTTCCTTATTTATTTGCTTATTTGACTAACATTCACAATTGCTTCTTCTAGCAGGCACACTTCTACAGTAATCAGAGCAAAATAATGTATTCTTTTCTCTCTTAATACTTGTATCTATAAAGAAGATATAAAAATTAAAAACGAACAAGCTAATATATAAAATGAAATAGGGTAGATTTTACCTGGTTATTCTGTATCTATTATTATAGAATAGGTATGTTTACAAAACTACACAGATAAAAATACAATGACAGTCTTTAAATTACTATAATAAAAAAAGATAGGAAGTATACAATTTGTGATATTTCACTTTCACTTTTTTTTTTCCCCTGGTTTGGTTGCATGTTTCCTCCTTTCTTTATTTGTGTCATTCTAGTGCTAACTCTTAGTGCAATTGCTGTTGGGAAAAAAGCTGAGTGTTGGGAGGGAAACTGAGGCAGGGCTTGCATAATGTCCTCTGGAATGTGTCTAGACTTGCTGGCTCCTTGCTCCTAGGTTCCTAGGCTCCTATTCCCATTATCTAAAGTAGCAGAACATGTTCCATATAAATGCTAAACCATCACAACTGTAAATCATGTGCTTAATGCAACATGCCCTTTTGACCTCCGCATTCTTACCATCTATTTCTTTGTTGGATTACCAATAAATACTGTGGGATCCCAGCGCTCGGGGCCTTCGCAGTCTCCATGAAAGCAATAGCTTCCCGGTGTCTCACATTTCTCTCTCAAACTGTCTTTTTCTCAATCGTTTCACTCCACCAGACTTTGTCACCCCCATGACCTGGTATTGGGTGTGATCACCCCAACATTCCCGGCACTCAACGTGGGGGCAACAAAGACTCCGAAGAAGGAACGGCAGAGCATGTGAACGCGGAGGATGCATAGTCAAATGACACCGAGGATGTCTTAAAAAAGCTCGGCAGGAAAGCTGAATGCTCAGAAGAATCAGGGTAAAAATGGGACAAAGTGAAAGCAGACGTCCTGCTTAAAGTTCTTAAGTCATTTATTACGAAGAGGGGGAGTGACATTTAGTACTCAGAATTTGTTACTACTCTTCAGTGCAGTAAAGCAGTTTTGCCCATAGTTCCTGGAACAAGGGACTATGGAGTTAGATGAATAGGAGAGAATTGACAGAGATTAAAAAAAAAAGGCGCAAAAATTCCAGTCTATTTGGTCAATGTAGGCGCTAATAAAAGCAGCTCTTGAGCCTTTTCAAACAGATGATGAGGCAGATTCAGATGAGGAAGAGGACAAGTGTAAACTAACTCCAGATTCTGAATGTGAGGCACTGGAAATGGAGGAAATTAAAAGGGAAACTGAAAATGTTTTCCTAGCCTGTCTGCTCCACCTGCTGAGTTCAGTGAAAGGCCACCTTGTCTCTCCCCTTAATGGATGAGAAGATGAATTAGCTACAAAACTTACTGCTCCTGGCCGGGCACGGTGGCTCACACCTGTAATCCCAGCACTTTGGGAGGCCTAGGCAGGTGGATCACGAGGTCAGAAGATTGAGACCTTCCTGGCTAACACGGTGAAACCCCGTTTCTACTAAAATTACAAAAAAAAGAGCCGGGCGTGGTGGCGGGTGCCTGTAGTCCCCTCTCCTCCTAAGGCTGAGGCAGGAGAATGGCGTGAACCCGGAAGGCGGAGCTTGCAGTGAGCTTAGATGGCGCCACTGTACTCCAGCCTGGGTGAGAGAAGGAGACTTCCTCTCAAAAGAAAAAAAAAAAAAAAAAAAAATCTCCTGTAGTTACATTAAAACCTGGAGCAATTGGTGGTGCTGTACAAAATTCTATTCAAAAGACTAGAGCGGAGGGAGACATTGAAGCATGGCAATTTGCCATAACTATAATCCAGCAGGGAGGACAGAAAACATCCTTCCACTGTTTCCAGAATCCAAAAAGTAAAAAAAGTATACAACTAATTAAAGAAGTGTACCCTATTCCTTTAAAAGCCAGGGTAAATTTAAATCCTATAATTGATCATTGAAGGTCTTCTCCATGACCCTATAATACTCCAATACTATCTTGTCAGTGTGAACAAGGGATTAGCCAGAAAGCACTGAGACCGCTGACAACCAGTAGCCTTCCTATCGAAAATCCTTAACCCAGTAACTGGTGGAGAGCCCAAATGCATTCAATCTGTAGCAGCAACTGCTTTGCTAGCAGAAGAAAGTAGAAAAAATAACCTTTAGAGGAAACCTCATTGTGAGCACACCTACCAGTTCAGAGCTATCCTAAGTAAAAAAAAAAAAAAAAAGAAAACAAAAACAAAAACAAAAACAAAAAGGTAGCTTACTAACGCATTCTTAAAGTATGGGGCTATTCTGTTAGAAAAAGGTGATTTAATATTAACCACTGAAAATTCCCTTAACCTAGCAGGTTTCCTAACAGGGGATTTAAACCTTAATTACTATAGAAGTTTCAACCAGATGTAGGAGGAACTCCCTTCAGGATGGGATGATAGATGGTTCCTCCTGGGTGATCGAGAAAAGAGAAAAAAACAAACAAAAAAACTCAATGGGTGTTCAGCAATTGATAGGGAAACTCTTGTAGAAGCAGAATTAGGAAAATTGCCTAATAATTGGTCTGCTCAAATTTGTGAGCTGTTTGCACTCAGCCAAGCCTGAAAGTACTCATAGAATCAAAAAATTTTAAATCCTGACTCAAAGCATTACCTAAACCCTCTCTGAAATGAATTTGCACAAGAATTGTTTATGGAATGCAACTGGGTTGTTATGAAATACTCAGGAACCCAGTCTAGCTCTAGAACTCACCTCTGAGTGCAAAGGCAATGTTGGACATGCTGGTAAAGGACCACTAGAATCCCGCAGCCCAGACCCCTTTCTTTGTGGGTTGGGAAAGTTGGGAAAACAGGTGCAGGACTGCTATGTCGGTGAGCGTAACTAATTCGATAAACAGAAGTCCATGGGTGCTTACACACCCTGGAAAGGAATAAGCATTAGGACGATAGAGGATGCTCTAGGACTAATGCTCATTGGAAAATGACTAGGGATGCTGGCATCCCTATGTTTTTTTTTTTTTTCTTTTCAGATGGGAAACGTTCCTCCCAAGGCAAAAACTTCCCTAAGATGTATTCTGGAGAATTAGGCCCAGAGTGTATAAACTTTTTCCCTCTCAGACTTTAAACAAAATGTCCTAGGTAAATTCTCAGATAACGCTGATGGCTATATTGATGTTTTACAAGGGTTAGGACAATCCTTTGATCTGACATGTAGAGATATAATGTTACTGCTAAATCAGACACTAACCCCAAATGAGAGAAGTGCTGCCATGACTGCAGCCCGAGAGTTTGGTGATCTCTGGTATCTGTCAGGTCAATGAAAGGATGACAACGGAGGAAAGAACAATTCCCCACAGGCCAGCAGGCAGTTCCCAGTGTAGACCCTCAGTGGGACACAGAATCAGAATATGAAGATTGGTGCTGCAGACATTTGCTAACTTGTATGCTAGAAGAGCTAAGGAAAACTAGGAAGAAGCCACTATAACAGAGAAACGAAGAAAATCCTACTGCCTTTCCGAAGAGACAAAGGGAAGCATACTTCTCTGTCACCCGACTCTATTGAAGGCCAACTAATCTTAAAGGATAAGTTTATCACTCAGTCAGCAGCAGACATTAGAAAAAACTTCAAAAGTCTGCCTTAGGCCCGGAGAAAAACTTAGAAACCCTATCAAACTTGGCAAACTTTTTTTTTTTTTTTTTTTTTTATTTTAATGATAGAGATCAGGGGTAGCAGGGGGAATGGGACAAAAAAAAAACAAAAAACAAAAAAAAACACCGCTTTAATCATGACCCTCAGGCAAGCAGACTTTGGAGGCTCTGGAAAAGGGAAACGCTGGGAAAATTGAATGCCTCCTAGGGTTTGCTTCCAGTGCAGTCTACAAGGACACTTTAAAAAAGACTGAATAGAAATAAGCTGCCCCCTCGTCCATGCCCCTTATGTCAAGAGAATCACTGGAAGGCCCACTGCCCCAGGGGACGAAGGTCCTCTGAGTCAGAAGCCACTAACCAGATGATCCAGCAGCAGGAATGAGGGTGCCCTTGGCAAGCGCCAGCCCATGCCATCACCCTCCCCAGGTATGCTTGACCACCGGGAGCCAGGAGGTTAACTGTCTTCTGGACACTGGCATGGCCTTCTCAGTCTTACCCTCCTGTCCCGGACAACTATCCTCTAGATCTGTCACTATCAGAGGGGTCCTAGGACAGGCAATCAACTAGATACTTCTCCCAGCCACTAAGTTGTGACTGGGGAACTTTACTCTTTTCATATGCCTTTCTAATTATGTCCGAAAGCCCCACTCCTTTGTTAGGGAGAGACATCCTACCAAAAACAGGGGCCATTATACACTAGAATTAGGAGAAGGAAAATGGGTAAATATATATACAGACTCTAAGTATGTTTACCTAGTCCTCCATGCCCACATAGCAATATGGAGAGAAAGGGAATTCTTAACTTCTGAGGGAACAGTTATCAAACATCAGGAAGCCATTAGGCCCCAAAATTCTCCTTACCTCTGAGTCTCCTTCCTCCAATCCCTGCCTAAAGATAATTTTATGGGGAAGAGGATTTGCTAGTGTCTCTCCAGGTGACAATCAGGTGCCTATGTGGGTGCCCACCAAACATCTGAAGATCTATCATGAGCCGCAGCATCTAGTGGACCCACCTGTATGTGTGAATTGAAGGTTTGAAAAGCCTCAATTTGCTTTCTCTATGCCTTCTGTTAATCAGAAAAGGCCTGTTTCTCATTATCAGTGGAAAGTTTTACCTCACAGTAATTAACCAAAGAGGCAGAAACGGAGTTAACAAATGCTTCAGCAATGGCATGACTCCCAGCTACAGCCACAGAAGTTTTTGCTTCTGTTTCAGTAGATTTATTAACATGGTGTTGAGAGTATGTTTGTGTTTTTGCAGGACATGAATAAACGTGTGGATGTCCTCAAGATGTGTACAACCATGAAACAGGAGACTGGAGGGACCCATTGATCCCAACCATGGACCAGGTTCCCCCAGTACGAGCCATGAGCTAGATGAACCCGAATGCCAAGATGGAACGAGGACCGACCGGTGTCATGATGCTTAATGGACCAATGCTTTCTGACTCAGCTCCTCTCTACCCTGAATACAAAAGACCCTAATAGTTAGGCAGGAATATCATCACCCCTATTCAGCATGAAGAAATTACAGAAGATGGGCCTTCATCCTTCTGCAACCCCTAGGATTAAGGGTCCTCTTGGAAAAGGGAAAGGGGAGATATGTGGGAAGCATTCAAACCAGAGTGACTCCAGTTTGAACAAGGGCTAGGAAAAATGAAGCTGGATCACCAGCCAGCAATTAAGGGCTGTACAGCCTGCAATCGCCTTGCTCACTTAAAAGGCCACCTTTTATGTTAGAAATAATAGCTAGTAGTAATGATAGTAATAATGATACCTTCTCTTTTACAAAAAAGATAAGGGGGGCATGTTGGGAAAAAGCTGAGTGGGCCGGGCGCGGTGGCTCAAGCCTGTAATCCCAGCACTTTGGGAGGCCGAGGCGGGTGGATCACGAGGTCAGGAGATTGAGACTATCCTGGCTAACATGGTGAAACCCCGTCTCTACTAAAAATACAAAAAACTAGCCGGGCGTGGTGGCGGGCGCCTGTAGTCTCAGCTACTCCGGAGGCTGCGGCGGGAGAATGGCGTGAACCCGGGAGGCGGAGCTTGCAGTGAGCCGAGATCATGCCACTGCACTCCAGCCTGGGAGACACAGCGAGACTCCGTCTCAAAAAAAAAAAAAAAAAAAAAAAAAAAAAAAAAGCTGAGTGTTGGGAGGGTAACTGAGGCAGGGCTTGCATAATGTCATCTGGAATGTGTCGAGACTTTCTGGCTCCTTGCTCCTAGACTCCTAGTTCCATTATCTCAAGTAGCAGAACATGTTCCATATAAATGCTAAACCATCACAGCTGTAAATCGTGCTTAATGCAACGTGCCCTTTCGACCTCCACATTCTCATCATCTTGTTTCTTTGTTGGATTACCAATAAATACTGTGGGCTCCCACAGCGCAGTGCCTTCGCAGCCTCGATGATAGTGATGGCCCCCTGGTGTCCCACATTTCTCCCTCAAACTGTCTTTCTCAATTCTTTGACACCGCCAAACTTTGTCACCCCCATGACCTGGTGTTGGATCTGATCACCCCAACAAATTGCCACATGTTCCTATCTAGTCTGTGTAATAGCTAGGCTGTGAGTCAAGGTAGTTCTTAGTAAAACTCATAATCTTTTTCTCAGTTCTATGAGGAAGTTAAGAAATATTAGAAGCTTGACTTTAACTGGAGTAATAGAATGCAAGATGAAAATGAACAAACGTGTCAGAAAAAATGTTCTAAGTGCATCCATGAAGGTATTCCTTAAAACAATAGTACATACTGGTTGATCCTGTAACAATAGAAGATAGTTTATGATGACAAAAAATATGACATGCTCCAATTTAACTCATGCTATTTTTTGATCTTACAGTTAAGACATTGTCATTGTGTAGAAAGGGGTTGTTTTGATCTTACAATTAAGACATTGTCATTGTGTAGAAAGGGGTTGGTGGGAAACAATGATCCCTGGGTCTGTTATGTTTCTGTACATTTTGAGAGCTGTGACACTGATTGCTCATTGTCATTTAAAAGAAAAAACTATTAAATGTGTTTTCAAGAACGTTTAGTAAAGATACAGTATTTCTCTCTACAGCAAAGAGCAAACTTTTCTGAGCTTGACATGTATTAGTGACTTCCCGCAGAACAAAGAAGGCATGTTTACTGCCTATTATAAAAGTGGGTTTCTCTAAGTTTCAAGTCCCTCTCCTATAATGCATCACATTGCATGTGTGCACCTGGCCCTCTTGACATCACTCTGTATGACTTCAGTGAGGCTATTGTAATTTCTGAATAAGGACCTTTGAATCTGACCAAAAGTCTTGACTCTTCTATCAATATCCATGTAATGGTATCAGGCTAACTTGCTAGCTTTCAAGTAAACCGAAAAATCTCAGCTACATCATAGTTCTTTAAAAGGGCAGCTGAAATTAGACTCCTATCTCTCTTACCATATACAAAAATCTGAAGATGGATTAAAGACATAAATGGTAAGACCTAAAACTATAAAAATACTAGAAGAAAACCTAGAAAAAGTTCTTCTAGACATTGGTCTAGGCAAAAAATTCAAGACTAAGACCTCAAAAGCAAATGTGACAATAACACAAATAGACAAATAGGATTTATCAAACTTAAAAGCTTCTGCACAGCAGAAGAAATAATCAACACAGTGAAAAGAAAACCTAGAGAATAGGAGAAAATATTTGCACACAATGCATCTTACAAAGAACTAATATCCAGAATCTACAAACAGCAACAAAAAGTATCCCTATTAAAAAGTGGACAAAGGACATGAATATTTATTCACAATAAGACATGCACACGGCCAATAAGCATATGAAAAATGCTCAACATCACTAATCATCAGAGGAATGCAAATCAAAACCACAATTAGATACCATCTTATACCAGTAAGAATGGAGATTATTAAAAAGTAAATAACAGAAGCTGGCAAATCTGCAAAGAAAGAGGAATGCTCATATACTGTTGATGGGAATTTAAACTAGTAGAACCCTATAAAAAACAGTATAAAATTTCTCAAATAATTAAAAATATAACTACCATTAGATCAGCAATCTCACTACTAGGTATCTACCCAAAGGAAAAGAAATTATTTTATCAAACAAACACTTGCACTCATGTTTAATGCAGAACTATTCACAATTACAAAATCACGGAATTAGTCTAAGTGTCTATCAAGAGATGATTTGAAATACATCTGGATAATTGATAAATTGATATACACCTATATGTGTATATATGATGTATGTATGTAGTCATGTATATCTACATAATATGTAGATATATACATTATCTATACACATATATACACATACACCATGGAATATGACTTAGTAATAAAAAGATGGAAATCATGTGTTTTTCAGCAACATGGAGAGACTTGGAGGCCATTATTTTAAGTGATATAACTCAGAACAGAATGTCAAAAAATCACATGTTCTCACATATAAGTGAGCTGAATAATGTGAACACATGGACATGTGTGTAATAACAGATACCAAAGACTTGGAAAGATGGGAGAGGGGAGGGGTTGTGAAATGAGAAATTGCTTCAGGGGTACAACGTACACTGTTTGGGTGATGGCTACACTAAAAGCCTAAATTGTACCACTGCACAACACATTCATGTAAAAAAAAAATAGCACTTGTAACCCTCTAAATCTATACAAATAATAACAGTAAGTTATATCTTATAGATGCCCTTGTTTAGACAATAAGATATGCTGAGAAAGTAATTCTGTCAGATATAATAACAACTAATTCAATAATGTCTGCCTATAGCAGCATCAAATAACACTGAAAAAAACTGACTTTATGCACTCATTTAGTTGCACAGTTCATGGGAATTAGATCATTAACTTAAAATAGATTACAAGAGTGACAAGAATAAAAATTTGTTTTCTTAAAAGAAAATTTCCCAAAGTGAATATTTTCCCAAACTCTTCCAACTTCAATATCCATACAAATAAATATTTGTGCCTTCACGCTACTGGAGAAAAGTGTGAAGGGCATTAGTGTTATTGTAAAGCATTTGACTAGGGGAGAAACAAAACATAGAAATATAACTCACTGCCTTTTGTTCAAGGAGTAAAGGAAGTAAATTTAAGCACTTTGCTTTGGGTCTAACTTTAAAAATATTTTTCAGTTATTTGTGCAATCTATTTTTACATTATTTGTGGAGAATACAAACAAAAGGTCCTAAAGTCTTCTCTCAGAGAGTTTGCAGTATTTTGACATAGACATATACAAAACTAATAATGCACATAAGGATGCAATGAAAAATATGAACCTAAAATGACTAAGAAAGTTATAATAGCCCTCATTGTCTTCTTCAAGATTGTCATCATTATCATCATCAGAAATTTGTAAATTAATTCTTACTGTAGTTCAAAGACAGAAGTAATAGAAGTAATCTTTTTCTTTTTTTTTTTTTTTTTTTGAGACGGAGTCTTAGCCTGTCGCCCAGGCTGGCGTACAGTGGTGTGATCTTGGATCTCGGCTCACTGCAACCTCTGCCACCTGGGTTCAAGCGATTCTCCTTCCTCAGCCTCCTAAGTAGCTGGGATTACAGTCACCTGCCACCATGCCCGGCTAATTTTTTTGTATTAGTAGATAGGGGGGGTGTCACCATCTTCGCCAGATTGGTCTTGAACTCCTGACCTCGTGATCCACCTGCCTCGGCCTCCCAAAGTGCTGGGATTACAGGCATGAGCCACTGCGCCCCGCCAGATCTACTTCTTTACTGCTATGTGAAAGTTCTGCAAAAGGGATATTTTGCAGTGATATTTAGCTTTCACAACATAAAATTAAATTGATATTATTATGTATACCATCTGTACATCTGTATTTTTATAGTGGAAGAAGCATAAAATAAGGAAAATCCTTTCTCTTTATTTGATGAATAATTGAAGGTCTGGGAATAAAAAGTTAACTACATAGCACAGATATCAAGGCTAAATTTTGAACTCTGAAATCAGAGCCAGGGATGTCTCCAATGTGCAATTCTGTTTTATTTTATTCTGTGCACAGATCTGCGATGGTAAGGGGTTCATATACCGTCACTTCTCCAGGATTATTTTGTTTTAATGGCACTTTTTTATACTTAGCATCTTAAGAACCATTTTCAAGTCAATAGTATTCTATGATTTAGAAACAAACTAACAAAAAGAGAGCAAATAATTGGATGAGTGAATAAACAAATAAATAAAAGTAAGAATTGTCAATTTTTAGGAAGTAAAAAGTTAATTTTTGTTAACTTGTGCTTAGTATAGAGCATTTTGCTAAGCAATTACTTATATTTGTCTAATCAACTTATTCTTCTTGAATTAGGTGTTATTTTCACTTTTTTTCAAATAAAATTGATAATGAGAGACAGACTCAGAATAAAGTATAAACGACCAGTTAAAATATAACGAAGCAACTCCTAAGATAACACTAGAACAATTTTAAAGTCAAGTAGTGGAGGATATTGTTCAAGAAACTATGAAATTCAAAAGAAAAGTCATTGTTATTCCAATGTATCATAATTTATTTTCACTTACTAATTTGTAGAAAAAGACACTCTGAGATGGATGAGGCTATTTAAATACTAATAACAATATCAATAATCATCATAATAAATATGTGAACTAATATACATTAGTACAATGCTTCATCTATACATGTAATTAGAATTCTTTAACAATGCCTATAATTGTGATTAAATCAATGTCTGCCTATTCTATAATTTTAGTCTAAAGAACCAACTCATACTTTTTAACACCATGCTCTGACAAATGTGTAAAATCTTTAATTGTGGCTCACATTGAGAAATTAAATCACATATGCAAAATGTATGGATAGAAGAGGAAAAAATATACTTGTGTAACAGGAAATTACAAAGCACCATATATGTAACAAACCAAATAGGGGAAAAATAAGCAAAGCAAGAAAATTTGGAAAAAAACAAACCCAGGAAACAACAAGCAAAAATTAAAGATAATTTTACCATTTTAAGAATATAGAATAATAGCTAACTTACATGTGACTATGCTTTGTATAACACATGAATAAAACAAACCAAAGATCTAATGAATCAAATAAGGGGACCTCAGGTCCTCCCGACTGGTGTGTGATTTTTAAAATTCCAACGTCTTTAAAAAAGTAGATTAATACAAATATAGTTGTCACTTTGCTTTTCTATCAAATATTTTACACATAAACTCTCATAGCTGCATATGAATGTAAATTTTTTATAAATATAAGATGCATAGTTCATATCAAGAAGTATCCAGTATTATAAAATTAAAATTTGCATAATCATGATGTAATGCATTACAAACATATATATTTCCAAATTTTAGGCTATGGATTTAATTTTAAAAGCGTTGCTCTTGTTTAAAATATTTGAAAATCAAATGAAATGAATCTGTTTTACTCTTTAACCCATTTTATTTATGTGTATTGTTTCATCAACATGTTTATTGAACTCATAAAATGTACAAACATTTTAGTGGTATGTTTTTAGGTAACAGTGTTAGTTAATCACTATTTTTTATATATACATACAATTGTGAAATCTTCATTGGTTGCACTATTCTCCTTATCCCAGTAAAGTCACACCCAACTTCAGGGTTCAAAGGAGGTTCATCTCATTATACTTCTTTATTTCAGGCAAGCAGATGCGTTACATACTTGGACCCTGACATAAAGAACTGTTGATGGAGTCAGGCTAGATAACCAAGACAAAAATACCTTCTTTGGAAATAAAATTATATTGCTTGGTTCCTTAATTCTTAAAGTGTCGAAAAATTACTCGCTTTTCCACTTACATTTTTCAGAAATGTATGAAGTAATATCTGAAGAATTAAGGACTTTTAAGACAAAATGCTCAGAATGAAAGAAAAAAGGAAGATTGAAAAACAGTAAGCTCGTCCAGGCACAGTGGCTCACGCCTGTAATCCCGGAACTTTGTGAGTTCGATGCAAGTGGATCACCTGAGATTGAGTTTGAGGCCAGCCTGGCCAACATGGTAAAACCCCATCTCTATTAATAATACAAAAATTAGCTGGGCATGGTGGCTGGCACCTGTAATCCCATCTACTCAGGAGGCTGAGGCAGGAGAATCGCTTGAATCCAGGAGGCGGAGGTTGCAGTGAGCAGATATAGTGCCACTGTACTCGACACTGAGTGACAGAACCAGACTCCATCTCAAAATAAATAAATAAATAAATAAAAATAAATAGAAAACTCATTCCTTCAGCAATAATTTTGAGAGTCTACTACTCTATGGCTGTTCAAGCCCTAGTGATAAATCTTAAGCTACTCTAATGGATAACAACTATTATAGACAATTTCATTATTTGCAGGAATATAAAGATCTTTGTAGGGGATCTTGCAAATAAATTAAGAAACAAGAAATATCACATCTAAAATTGACATGAAGAAGATGAAAAAGGTTGATGTGACAGAAAATAAATGAATGTGATGATGGGTGTTTTTGAATCAGATGTAATCTCTGTAACGGATATGACATATAAACTGAAAGTTTGTAAGTCATGAAAGTGATAAACATAGAAAACACTTGGTTAAGTGAAATCCTAATGGTTAAAGGCCTAAGAGTAATGTTCAAATAAATGAAAGAAGGTCAGTGTTGTGGGATTTTAACAGTAGGGGGTAATAACAGAGTTCAAACTTACGCTCTATGCCATGCACTATTCTAAAATCTTTACATAGATGAACTCATTTAATCCTATGAAATATTTCATTAGGTAGGTAAAATTATTATGCACACTTTACAGGTGAAGGAATTGTGCAATAAAGCAGTAAAATAATATGTCCAAGATTATACTGTAAATAGTTGGTAGACACAAGAGTTTAATGGAGGGTGTCTTCATGTGAAAGCAGAGCTTTGTCTCTTTCTTACTGCACATAACTGCCTGTTCGACTGTGGCCAAATCACTGAGAATTTTGGGAATAAACACTGTAATTAGGACATTAAATGAAATGTGAATCATTGGATTATTTCAAGCCAGAGCGTTACCGTTACATAATCTGATTTCACTTTTCCATGGACTCTGGCATTACATACATTAATATGGGAAATTTATTGAAATTAAGAAGAAAGCAAATGAAGATAAAATTAAAATAGCAATCATAAAGAAAAAAGAATGGAAAGAGATGAGCTAAGGTTTTTCAGTCAGGAAATTATGAAGGTGCTGGCAGGAGAATAACAGGGCCACTGACCAGTGTCTGCCAGATAGTTATGTGCATTGGGAAAGGAGTCAAAGCTCTGGTTTCACGTATAGACTTCCTGGGTTATAATTCACGGGGGGAAACAGCCCTGCATTTCTGAGCCATTCAGGACCTGCTTCTGCTACTAGATATTTGTTTGCTCTTTCGTAATTAGCTAAGCTGTTCTGCAACGTGGTTTCTTTATGTGAAATGAAGACTTAAAACCACTTTAGTGTTTCCTAATTCAAAATATACTACAAAAAAGTAAACTAGTTAAATTATCCACTGCTGACTTAAAGAAGTAGGAAAAGTGGGCAAAGTAGGTGAGAATCACTATATTCATGAAAAGAAACAAAAATAGGAATGAGTGGTAGACTTATTATCCTTGAGAAACAGTAGAATAGATGATCTCTATAGTCTCCGTTTTTTTAATTCTATGATTCTATAATGAAGGCTTATATAAACAGTAAACTTCTAAAAATATTTTATGTAAGAAATAGTTTCTCCTATACCTCAAAACAAATCTAGGAAGAAAAAATGTGCTTACATGAAAAAGCAAATTGAATCCGTTAAAAATAACTCTAGGGCACCTCTAGGGCACCCAGCATTGAACCCAACATTGTTCCCTGTCAAAATGGGTGCAAAGAAGAGAAACTATAAATATTGTGAAAAAAAACATTCACTCACATTAATCTAAGATGGCATCTGCTGTTATTGCTGAAGTTCTGTTGCTATCAGATTCAGGGCTGTATAACCTTGAGAGAAAAAGTACAGAAGTTTCTGCAAGGAAGAAAAAATTGAGTAATAGGTTTTCAAATAGTGAATTATGAAAACTTCTTAAATTAGATTCAAAAAATTCCTAGATATAAGCTTGAATACAATGCATTTAGAAAATGAATTAGAATATTATGCTATGAACATATAAACATATGAACATCATGGGGAAAATTATTTCTCCCAGCTTATGAACCAACTTTTGCCATTAAATACAAATACATGTTTATACAATTATATTGGCATACATATAATAATAATTTTAATATACATGTTCATGATGCTATATATCTATGAAATTATACAAATGCAGGTTCCTCTCAAATGTGTATACATATGTGCAAGACTTTACAAAGTTGATAATACATTATTTATGGCAATGATTTTAAAACAAGTTAGATTTCTCTAGTAATCCATTTTTGTCAGAGTTTACAGAAAGAGTGTTCTTGACTGTGATATTATAGATCGTAACTTCTTAAAAGGTGAGGTGAACTCAACCTCTAAAAATAAACACATAAGCCAGAACTGGTAAAAGAGGAAATATAAAGCAATCATAATTTTTAAAGTGGAAGAAATTTAAGTGCTGTGTTTTTTTAATTTTATTTTATTCATCTCCAGCAACACATGAAATGTGAGCCTGAATCCTGACTCTTTAGGTATTTCTCCTGACGGATTTCTATGTAGTCACTGGAACCACTGTTCCGTGTTCTTACTTTTGATTTTCTGACCTGGTTCTAGCTTTCTGTATTCTCCAGGATGCTTTCAGTTTGCTTTCCTATTGTATTCAGTAGGGGCACAGCTTGCCACAGACCAAGTTGTTTTTGCATCCTGCCTGGACTCTGGAAAATTGAACTCACTAACTAATCATTCCCTTTGCTAATACTTTAAAGGTAGCCTCTTACACTTTCAGTATACTCTGATCCAATCAATTCAGGTGATGATGGATCTACCAGAGATGTATATTCTGCATATTCTCTGAGAGACTGGAGTGATTATACCCTCAAATAATATATGGCATGGGAAATTTAGGTTTCTAAATTTATAACTGACACTCTAGATATAGTTTCATTTAATAACTAACAGGATTACTCTTAAAGGATCAGAATTGTATTTCCCTGTAGACATTGAAGTTCTTCAGGTGCAATATTTGTGACTAGTTCTATTTATCTTATTTTCTTCTTTTTATACCATAAATAAATTAGAGATTGCTTTTTTATCTAAACTTTAAATTAATAACCTGCATATATGTGGTATAACTCCACCGATGCAATGACCATGTTTCCTGAATAGGGACATGCAGTTTCATTCGCTGGAGTGCATTTAAAAAGTAGAGCAATGCAGAGGTTACATTGCTTAGTAATTTATCCAAGTATTATGAGAATTACATTTTCTTATTGTGACTCTTGAAGAATACCTGATCCCCAAACTTTTAGAATTTAAAAAAATAATTGGGGGCAGAAATGTTATTGTGAAAATTCTGTGCCGCTTTAGGCACTTAGTGCAATAACAAAAGATTATATTTTGAAATATGCCAAGTGCCTCCACAACGTGTACTCTGTGCAATTATGTGTATGTGTATTGTCTAGAACAAAATCAACCGATATTACCTTGTTGACTCAAGTATCTACAGCTGATGGTGCACCTTCCGGCATTTTGGAAATCCTCAACTAATAGTGCAGACAGCTGACATAAAAAGAATGATGAATTAACACTCAGAGGCAAGGATAATAGCAAAGCAAGGGGGAGAAGAAAGTTTGAAAAGTTTGCTTGTAAATATAATATGTCTATTAATTTTCCTGGTGCTCTTAACCGAGAAGATTTAAGAGAAATTATCCTCTATGTTAAATATTTCTCAACCTAATAATATTGTTCCTAACAATAAAAAAATTCATTGGTTAAACAATACTTATGGAACACACAAATTTTAGTAATAATTCAATATTGATGTTAGGTTGCCTTGAATTAGACAATATTCTAATTTGGAAATGTCTTGGTATTTTGAATACGAAAAAAATCCGTTAATTTGTCTACAACGTAAACACATTCAAGATGTTTTTGTTTGGTAAAACAACAGTTGTAGGATACATACATTCAGTTAAAGCACAATGTTCCTTAAGAGACCTCAGAATTGCAGTATAATTTTAAAAAATAAAATTTATAAGGTGAGTAGTATTTAAATCTACTGAGTGTAATTTATCATTAATAATTTTACTAAAGAATATTCATGTTGGTTTTCTTCTGATTTTATCTGTTTATTATTAGCTATTACATTTAAAATAAAAACCATCATCAGCCCTTAATCCACAAGAAATAATTATTTTTCTGAAAAATTAGAAAGGATTAATATTTCCATTATTAATATGAGGATACACTGAAATTATAACATTAAATATAATAAAAGCAAAGTTATGTTGATACAGATTTGAAAGCATCTTGATATACGCTTATGTACACTACTTCAAGTTCTACCTCTTTAAACTTGTCTTATTTTTAAAACATAATATTTACGTTTGCCCTCTTTTAAACTTAATGTAACCTTTTGCTTTAATGTTTCATATTTTATTCTAATATATATTTTATTATACTGCTTGCAATTTGTTTTCTATATTCTTTCTTGCACAGAGGAAATATATAATTATTCTTCATTTATATATTGCATAAATTCTTCCAGGTCATTGCGGTTATCTCATATGGCAATGAATATGCTTTATAAATACTGAGTTGAAATCAGTTGCTAAGGGAGAAATTTGGTGACTTAGACCAAATCTAAGCTAGGTAGGGTAAGGCCTTAAAAATATACATAACTATCATGGAGTAGTAATTTAAAGAGAAATAGTAGTAACTTTAGGAGAAAACAGTTTAGAGTAACTTCAGAGATACTGCTACTTACTGCTTTCTAGTTGAGCTATAAGATCCAAGTTGATCGCTAAACTAAACCACACTCGACAAGAAGGAAAAGTAGAGAAATGGTAACTGTAAAACAAATGTACATGTTATGGCTTTTTCTACTGTATTAAGAAATTAGTTTTAATTGCTTATAAAAACTTATCATCTTCTTAGGGTACACAGGAAAATTAACCTTACCAAGCGTTATCATTGTTATCTGATATCACAAAACCGCTTTCCACTATAGAAACCTATATCGGCAGAAGAAATATTGTGTGGTAGATATTGCTAGAGGCAGAGCTGACTTAAGCACCTCACCGAGACATGTAGACCACTTCCTCCAAAAACTGATTGCATGAGTGTCATAATACTATGGAGAATATAACATTTTTTCTCATTGTTAAGACAGTCACAATTCTAGAAAATGGCAGTCTTTCAGCAAGACAGGTAAGAATAAAGCAAAACTCAAAATACAGCAGTTTTTTGGTACAGTCTAGCCTCATTAAAAATGTATTTAATGAGGCCGGGCTTGGTGGCTCAAGCCTGTCATCCCAGCACTTTGGGAGGCCGAGACGGGCAGATCACGAGGTCGGGAGATGGAGACCATCCTAGTTAACACGGTGAAACCCCGTCTCTACTAAGAAATACAAAAAAACCTAGTCTCTACTAAGAAATACAAAAAAAAAAAACTAGCCGGGTGAGGTGGCAGGCGCCTGTAATCCCAGCTACTCGGGAGGCTGAGGCAGGAGAATGGCGTGAACCCGGGAGGCGGAGCTTGCAGTGAGTCGAGATCGCACCACTGCACTCCAGCCTGGGCGACAGAGCGAGACTCTGTCTTAAACAAACAAACAAACAAACAAAAAATATATTTAATGAAGTCTTATAAAAAATTTACAAAGGTATATGGTACATCAAACTTAAAAGAAAAAAATATAAAGCCAAAAACAAAGCGGTGTTTTGTAAATGCTGTAGATGAACTTTTTATTCCTCGTAACCGGCTTCTCCCGTATTATTATCATTCTCACGTTATAGAAAAATGATAGAGGCACAGAAAGAACAATAAATTTTCTACAATAACATATTTTGTAAAAAATATTTCTTAATTCAGAGCCTCTGCATTTAATAAAATTCCAGACATTATAGCTTATTATATCCTCATGAATAAGGTCGAATTATAATTAATAGAAATTATTCACTATATGCAATTATTACAGGGATTTCACCTTGCAGCTAAGAAAGAAGTTTAAGAAGATTCTATGAACTTTTACTTGTTAAATAACTTGCACTTATGAAATACACATGTGACGTACAAAGCATCTATGACCACATTAATGAAAGTATTTCTTATTTCTGAGAAGACAAGAAAAGTTATTACACAGTAGTTATTTTTTACTTATTAGAGCTGGCACATTAATTTATGTAGGTCAAACTGACAGCAAGGTTGTCATGTGTATTTTATAGTTATTTAGTTTTTGTATATACTAATATTTATGTAACATACTTCTCTAAATTATAAAAATGTATAGGAAATGCATTAGGAATAAATAAAGAACAACTCTTTAATGTCAGGGGAAGTAAGTTCTCATGCAGGATTTCACAAAATTTACCATGAGACCTTGGACAATTTGTTTAGTACATATTATGCTTTTACTTAATCCATAGGGAAAATAAACATTTTGGCCTAAATTGTACCAAGATTCAGTTTGCAAATCAAAATATACATGAATTTTGACATATTTTAGTGTATTCTTAATGATTTTTTTATCTAACAATTTTAAACTTCCATTTTCTCACACACACACACACACACACACACACACACACGGTTTTAGTAAGAAAAATAAATTTGCATTAATTGTATTTTTCATGGAAATACAAGAAAATTTACAAAATTTAACAAATGAAACAAAATTTACAACCTAGTTTATACATTATAAATACCTTGTGGCCAATTTGAGGACTTGTTTTATGCAAATTGTCCCTCCTATGTCATTCAAAGTTTTATATAAGATCCTATTATTCATCGATGAAGCAGAATTTCATTTTGTGAGAAAAATATCCACACAGTGAAAAGACAGTCGCTTTGGAGACAAGCATATACGAGTTTATACCACAGCTATATCACTGGCAATTCTCCAGGCCTGGGCGAGTGCCCTGACACCTCATATTTCAACTATCTTGTTATTGTTGTTATATTGCCTGAACTTTATACCAACTTTGCAACATTTTTCTGAGGAGTATATGACAACAGCTCAAAAAAAAGTAGCTTTGATGATAACAATTTTCTAAATGTTTGTTTTGAGGGGATAAGAAGCATGGATAAAAAGTATAACCAATGCATATGTTTTATTTATTCAAATTTTCAAAAGCAGCAGTGTTCTAAAGTATACCATATTTCAAATAGGGTTACTGAGATTAATGAAGTGTACCTAGATGAATGAGAAATTGATATAGGGTATGAAAATGGAAACAAAGATTATAGGTATATTCTTATTATAACATCTAAATCAAATAAATAGCAACTTTTCCCCTTTGTCCCATTCTGTGACCAGTCTCTTATGAACATTTTTCTCAGCAGTGTAGAAATTATACTAAAGTGAAAACTTCTAAGTTTGTAGATAACATAGAATTCTTCCTGGTAATGAAGTATCAAAATAACTAAGATGTAATAAGTATTAGCACTTTACATATACTATCCAAATTGTTCTACAGTATTATTTTTCACTTACCTTGCATATTATATTTATTTACAAATATGTATCACTTATAGTTACATACACACATTTGTAAAATATATAAGCAGATATACTTAAAAGGGTATATTACTTAAAAATATATACACATATAAAATGCTCATAAAATAAAACTTGTATGAATATATTTATATTTCCTTATATAATTATATTTTAATTAGCTATAACTAAATGTATTTATTAAAAATTTAGATATATTAAATCTAATTACAGTTCAAAATAATTAAAATGAAATAAATATAAACACTTTACATAAGATAACAAACTTATTATAAAATAGATAAATATTTTAACTACATAAACTGATTTATTCTTTAAAACAACTGTGGATTCCCCTGGGAGGGTTCACAGACTGAGGGAACTCAGGGCAGAAAGCTTGTGACTTTTCCAAGATCACATAATTTGTAGGTAGCAGAGCTGTGATTTCATCTCAGAAATACAGCTCTAGTGTATAATCTCATATTATCCACACTTCTTGTCTTTGAACAATTAATAATTAATAAATTGTGAAACTTAAAGTTGGGGAAAAGTAAAATATAAATGTAATAATGCTATTTTTCCATGAGATTTGTGAATGAGGATTTGAAATGATATGGCACTTGATTGCAAATCTGAACTTCTGTTCTATCAGAAGTTTCAGAGATTACACTGAAATTCTCCCAGCTTTGGATTTCTCATGTGAAAACATGCAATCATATAAATACCATGCATATGTTGGACAATTATATGAAAAAATCTAAGTAGCTTGAGCAACTCATGGTTCCTAGTAATTGATAGAAAACAGAATAAGACAGAAAGAAAAACTCTGGTAAAATTTCCTCTTATCAAAAAAGATTTTGACAAAAGTAAAATCCTGATGTTAAAGGCAAATAATTTGAACCCTTTTACAAGCCATAGCACATCCTTATTGGAATACTACTCTGATTAGAAAAACACTTAAAGTTATTTACAATTATGAAAGGTGTATATGTAGCATGATCAATAGACTTTATGTACTCCAATGCGTATTTCATTTGTCCTGTAGCCATTAGTACCCTCTTTCACGTTCAATATTCTCTGAGTGTAAATCATAAGTAATATTTCACCTTGGGTGAAAGTGGCAGAAAGACACTGTAACTGCTTTTTTAGGAGAAGCTAAAAGTATTAAAACTCTTTGTCTAATAAAACTAAGCCTTTTGAAATTATGACTGCCTAGTCTTTAATAAAGTAATGGGGGATGCGGATAGGATTAGCAAGGCATAGTCATCCAACCAAAAGTACATTAAAATTAGAAGCACCCTTTGAAGCATGAAAGAGTTCAATTTGGGGCAAATAAGAAGCAAGGAACAAATAATTTCTCAGAGCTGCCAAATTAGATAATATGAGGATTAAGCACCAAAGTCCATGCATTTTACTCATAGAAGAGGTCCTTAGGCTCTCATTCAGATATTTCTGAACTTTCTAGGAAAATAATGCCAAAAAAATTGTCTACCTAGTTTATTTTGATTGCACAGCATATTTGAGCAATTCATTTAAAACAATATCAAGTTAGCCAAGTTAGCTGCAGTATTGTTAAGAATATATGGAGGTACAAGATACCTATTTAAAGAATGTTCCAAAATTTTGTGTATATATATGAACTATAGCATTTAAACTAACCCTTACAAAATAAACTTTTATATTCTTAATTTTAAATAAAATACCTAAAGTTTAATAAAGTTAAATAATACTGTAATAGTTTTTACTTGGGTGTCAAGCCACTTTCCTGAAGTCAAGATCTATTTTAGGATATGAAATTCTAAGTTTCTGCTATCAATGGTTGATACTAAAGAAGTAAAATTTCCAAAGACCCTAGTACAAATCAATACTAAAAGCACATACAAGGCTATTTATGACAGCTCTGAGGACTGACAGTGGAAATTGTTTGCCCAGGATTTAAGTTCTTTAAGAACAACATTATTATCGTAGTTATTTGAGATAATCTTTGATACTTAATTATATTTCTTTCTACCTTTCTTTAATAATAGTATTTTTCATGCTTAATTTTATCTTGCCTCAAAACATAATCATCAATAATGATCTGTAATGATTGTTTTCTTGAATATCCCTATTATAGCATTGTGCTCATTTTACACAATGATAATAAGCACAATAAAAACTGGTTTCTGATTAAAATTTCAAAGTAATAGAAATAAAAAATAAATGACTTAAGACAACAGAAATTAACATGTAAATTGCCTCTGTAACCCAAAACTCACTTTGAGAATTAATAATATTAAAAATCACTGAAGAACATTTTTCCCTTCTACAGTTCAAAATCTATCGGTAATACCCCAGAAGCAAGAAGCAGACCCAGTGCCCAGACCTTTATTATGTAGCAGCAGCAGGAGTCCAGGATCTTTGTAGAGTTCATTGATTCCAGTGCTGGACAAAGGAAAGAGAACAGAGAAATGTCAAAAGTGCATAGGGAACTAACCTGAAAATTTTCCCCACAGCAAACTTACAATACCTTGATGAACAAAATCAATAATGATAACACTGAATTATAACCTAAAGAATAAAATGAGCACGCCTGAGTCCCTGATGATGAAAGAAAGAGTGGAAGAAAGAAAAAGACACAACTCTTTAGAGAAGAGACCCAATTAAAATTGTAGAAAGTTTGAGGGATAGAAAATCACCAATAGAATCCCAAAATGAGAATTATAAACTATATTATAAAAGAGAAAACTAGTAAATGTACAGTGTATAATTTTAGCAGGTACTGTTTTAAGTAATTGCTCAAGGTCAATACCACCAACAATGCCTGGGTTAACACCATGTAACTCCCTGATTTATGCACGGAGAAGGGCAAACCAGTTTTGGGGTGTCCTTTCCAATCTGATCATTAAAAAGTCAGAGAAACAAAACTTAAAAAAAACATTCTATACATAAATGACCTGACTGCTAAAAAATGTCAAGATCATAAAATGTAATGAAACATTGAAATTCGTCACAGATTGGAGAAAACTGTATTAGATTCCTGATGCTGCTGTAAAAAAAAAAAAAAAAAAAAAAAAAAAAAAAAAAATTACCACAAATTTAGTAGCTAAACGCAAGTTTAATGTCTTACTCTTCTGTACGTCAGAAGTTTGACATGGTTCTCATGGGCTAAAAGAAGGTATTCGTGGGGCTGTGTTTCTTTATATAGGTTCTGGGATAAAATTCAGTTCCTTGGCTGTTCTAGCGTCCAGTTGATGACTAACTTTTTTTTGGTTTGGCCCATTTTCCTTATCCTTCATGCAAACAACTTCACATCTCTGTCACCTATCTTCTATCTTCACATCTATTTATGACTACACCCAGAAACAATTTTCTGCTTTTAAGGATTTATGCAATAAGAAAGAACCCACCTGGGAAATAAAGAATAATTTGCGTAACTCAGCACCTAAACCTTTAATCACATCTGCAAAGTCTATTTACTAAGTAAAGTAAAATATTCACAGGTATTGGGCATTAAAGCATGACATCTTGGGGAAAAAGACAGGCTGAGCTTAATTCTACCTATCATAACAAGATGAGAAATAAAACAATCCTAGATTAGATTCCAAATCAGAAAATGAATATTAATGGTGAAATCCAAGTAAATTCTGCTGTTCAGTTCATCATACCACATAAGGTTTTGCTGTGTCTCCTACCAAATCTCATCTTGAATTGTAGTTCCCATAATCCCCAGGTGTTGTGGGAGGGTCTTGGTGGGAGGTAATTGAATCATGGGAGTGGTTACCCTCATACTGTTTTCATGATAGTGAATGAGTTTCTCCTGAGATTTGATGGTTTTCCCCCTACCCTTGCCTCTTTTGCCCACATTCTTCTCCTTCCTGCTGCCTTGTAAAGAAGGATGTGTTTGCTTTCCCTTCTACCAAGATTGTAAGTTTTCCGAGGCATCCCTAGCCATGCAAAACTGTGAGGCAATTAAACTTCTTTCCTTTATAAATTACCCAGGTATGTCCTTTTAGAAGCATAAGAACAGACTAATACACCATACTAATGTTAATCTCTGAATTTTGATAATTTTTCTGTAAGTCTAAAATCTCAAAGTCACAACTTAGACAAGGAAGTGCAGATACTGGTTGCCTGGTGCAAGAAATAGGGAAGAGGTGAGAGAATGAGAATTAACAATTATTGGACGAGATTATTGAGGTTACAAAATGTTTTAAAACACTTTTATGATAAGTATTGAATTGTACACATGACATTAATTTTATGATATGTCTCAAAATTTGCATGTTTTAGAAAGTATAGAGTATGTCTAGTTTATTTTTTACTCTTTTCAAAGCCAATTTTCAAAAGATTAACATATAGACTATTGTTAGTAACATTTTTGCTTGAAAAATTAAATAGAATGCAAAACACTAACTCCCCTTACATCCTTAGGTATACACACTTGTGTGACTTTTAAAGACATGTAGTATATTCTTTGGTATTGAAACTCTTCAAAGAAATCAGTCTATTCCATTTGAACAGTACAAATCTTTCTTGTGGGATCTGTTGAATTGCCCTAGAGAGTCAAGCAGTGGCTACATAGCATAATTTATGCCCATATTACTATACCTTTAATTAATAAAGAAGTATTATAGAATGATGCAGAAAATCTACCAAAATCATGATCATAAAAATGATAGTACAATACTAAATTTCTTTTAAGACCATCTTCAATAACCTAGAGTTTTATTTAGGGTAATAACTTAAGAAATTATATTTTTAAATATAGTTACTCTAGATGACAATTGACAATTATAATTGAATATAAATTATTTCAAATTTTCACTTAAAATGATCAAAGTGACTGTCTCTCTTTTAGCAGTATTATGTGTTTATGTATTATGTGCTTATGTGTAACGGTACTATGTGCAGGTTGTTCACATAGCCTGGCACATGGCAGTATTATGAGCTTATATGTAGGCTAGTCATGTCTATAATATTTTCCTTATATTTAAAATTATTAATTTGTATTTAAAGATTTTGAGATGTGGAATTTGAATTTCTGTAAGTAAACAAGGTAAAATTCATTAGCAATTTGGTGAAATATTTCCTAAATTATATCAACTGCAAATATGTGGCTTCTTTCTTAGTGCTCTATAACTTTTTATTTTAAATTGAAAAAGAAATTTCTTTTAAAAGCAATTCAAGTGATACTTTTTCAATGTCAAAACAAAAAAAATGTTACTACTTCGTAGAGATTTCTACCAGGATAGTGGTGATAGGGTTTATGGATTTTTAGTATGGTGACTTCTTCCTTTATATTTGAGTTGAAGAGAGACATATAAAAAGTGTTTTACCATGAGTGTCTTGAGTGTCACCAATTAAGATAAAATTCTAGGCTTACCACCCCGTCAGTCATTAGTTATTGATATCATTTAGGACATTTAATCTTTCTTTAACTCAGGTTCTTCATTTATACAAAATATAGTGATCTAAAATGATATAATGAAAAAAGAATTAATCTCAAATAGTAGGTTTAAACTATTAAGAACAAATCTTACTATTTATCTCTAAAATAAGCCACTTGTTTCTTCAAAGATCTGTAACAAAAATTTAACTAAAATTTTCCAGCACTCATTTGATATGAAAATAATAGTTTTATTGACTTGTCTATATTGAAAGAACTTTGTGCATAATCAGATATATTTCTTAGAATCTTCCAAAATAGGGTTGCATTTTCAGATTCACACCTGTTAAGTTACAGTTAATCTGTCTAGCAAGTGCTGATAAATAAAATGCTCAAACTGAAATTATTATATGATTTGTTATGTTTTATTAGGCAACAGTCAGATGCAAACTCCAATTAAGTGTTGCTTATTCAATTTTAAAAATAAATTTTGTCTAAAGATGAAAGACGAGCCATAGGAGAGGTCATAATAGCTATTTTACCACAATACTCAAATATTTGGAAAACAGAGAAAAATTGTTTGTTCAGTTCTGGAACTGTATAAGCTTAATCATTTATTTTAAGATGTATTTCTCCTAGCTTTATAACATTATAGTATTATTGACTACCTGCTTGAAATATTGTCATTGGGAATATGAAAGAATGTTTCAAGTCTTTGTAAATACCTCTTTTCACACTTGATGAGACAACTGTTTTGGTGGACTTCAGTTAAATGACCTCTAAGAATACAAAATGGGGGAAAAATGCTTATCTTGCAACTATAAAAATGAGATTTTAGCATTTATTTCCTAAAATGAAGAAGGGTTGAATGTCACCACATTTGCAACTTAGACTTGTTTTAATTTTATATTCAAGTGTGGACGTTTTATTATACTAAACCATATTAAATAAAATATTACAAAATATGTTAACCTATGCATGGGGAAATATATTTCATAAAATATAGAAATAGTTCAAATAAGTATGTACATATATTCCAATTAAAGCACTCAAGAATGGACACTCTAATCATTCTAAGGTCTATATTTCTTACTTATGCTATTTACAGAATGTATAATGCCTTATATATTATATTAAAGTCCCAAAGCAAACATTTTTATTCTGTAAATAATTCAAAAGAGTTTAACTGTCTTTAAACAAAGAAAATTCATTGTCTTCTGTTTTTAATAAAATTAAAATTATCTTAAAATAAGAAAAAATATAAACTTAGCTAAATTATTATTTTCGTTAAAATATTTCCTTTTGGAATTTTGTCTATACCTACTCTTAACATAATCCAAAAGATATGATTAAAACATATTACACCTATGCCAAAAAATGTTCATGGTCCACCGTTTTATGCCACTTGCATCCTAAATATTTTGCCTGCCATAATCTTTTGAATGCTATTTGTAAGACATGAGACCTTATGAATCAAGGATTAAAAATGTTATAAGTCACAGATCAGTCAGCTTCATGAGCATCAGCATCTGTGTTGCTTTCCCTAGATTCCAAGTCCCAAGGAAACAACACAATATGGGCCCAAATGCATTGCACTTGCAGTAAGTTAGCTTGTAAGAAAGGAAATCTGAATCTCCTATATTGGGTGACAAGCATGACTGTCCCTTTTTTCAAGAAGAATACATTATCTTTACAATACTACATAGTCAGCATGACTGGACTTGGTTTTAGAGAGAGACACTATTAATCTTCTAAGAGGTATGCTATAAAAACATTAGTAAAAAGATTGTCCACTGCTAAGGACATCAAGTTACTTGCTTGAAAGATATACAAACACAAGAAATCCAAAGAGATTCCTACCTTGTTTCAATAACTTTTTGGCTTATGCATCTTTTTCATGAATATACCACTCTACAATCTACTCGAATTAATCTAACTTAAAAAAACTGGGACCATATCTACTTAATTTGTGCCATACAGTGTTCAATTAAAACAACTTTCAATAGGATTCTATACAGGAAGATGAAACCAACCTACAATATTGTCCTCAGCAATGCCTCACCCCTGAGTTCCACATCTAGCCAGATCCAAGAAAAAAAAAAAAAAAAATCCATAAACTATTTCACAGATTTCAATTTGGTGAGAACAAAAGGTAGGGAAATTATGTAATGCATAACAACCCTGACCAGAGAGTTGAGACTCATTTAAATCACTTTGGGGACTGAAGAGGTGTTACTGATCACTTCAGCTAACGTCAGGAAGAATCTTTCTACTGTCTTTTCTAATTTGATGACTCCCATTGTAGAGATAATGTCCCAAATGGTAAGCATAAGTAATCAGTCACTTATCCCACAAGAAAGCTCCCACAAAGACCATTAGAAGCCTCATTTTGGGGAGGAATATGTAGTCATCTGAGGGATACATGATCTACTGCTTGTGCTTTTTTAAACTCCTATAGCAACCTCTTTGGTTTAAGGCTGTGTTTCCAGGAAAGAGACAGCAAATGCTTTACTTTCACATAAGATGTTCAGTCCTAGGGCACATATGGTGACCTTGGAAATATTATGTTGAGCACAACTGTTGAGGCTTCCCAGGTGAGACCTATATCAGTCAATGATTCCAATATGGTTTTCCAGATAGCTAGCTGGTCTTTAAATTCCTAGTTCAGTTTAAAGTATTGAATATCATCATAGTTCAATTAGAAGACAACTATCCAAGCCATCCTTTCTGTTTACTCCATCACCCAGGTTACATTCATCTGCTACACAGAATAATTGAGAAATGGCTATGGAATTGCATGTGCAAAAGTCATCCATAATTGCTGCCAGGTGTTTCGTGTGAGAGGGACAATATCAGGGTCCTCCTGATGTTTCCAGAAGACTTCTTGGTAATATTGACGGATGTGTTGATTCAATTATGATCAGAATCATTTGGCAGGGAGATGCAGACCCAAAAGTCAGGTTAAATTAGGTTTGTTTATTATTATTATTATTATTATTATTATTATTATTATTTGAGATGGAGTCTTGCTCTGTTGTCCAGGGTGCAGTGCAATGTTGTGGTCTCAGCTCACTGCAACCTCCGCCTCCCAGGTCCAAGTGATTCTCCTGCCTCAGCCTCCCAAGTAGCTGAGACTAGAGGTGTGTGCCACCACACCCGGCTAATTTTTGTATTTTTAGTAGAGATGGGGTTTCGCCAATTGGGGAGGCTGGTCTCAGACTCCTGACCTTGTGATCCACCTGCCTCAGACTCCCAAAGTTCTGGGATTACAGGTGTGAGCTAACGCGCCCAGCCAAATTAAGGTGTTTATACTAGTTTAGAGGAGCCACATCAGATTCTTTCTCTTTGAGAGAAAAGATTAAGGGGGCAGGTCTGGAAGACAAATTCATTAATGTCTCTGTTTCTCCTGTATTTCTCAAGGTCTAAGGAGTTTCCTACACAGGTGCGTAAGGTTGTTGCTCTCTTTCCACTATGACAGAAATTATGTGTTCTATTCAAGTAACTATAACTTAATTTTTTCTCTAAATATCACATAATCACACCTAGACTTGTCATTTGGAGGGGTGGGTACAAGAAGTACAAACATAGTTGTATAAAACTTACAGAAATCCATTATTTACACAATCATTTCCCTCTTGAGCCAGTTTTGGTGGACTTAGAAAACACAATACACAACCAAGTACTCAATAATTATTTTTCTTTTTTTTTTAAATTTATTTATTATTATTATACTTTAAGTTGTAGGGTACATGTGCATAACGTGCAGGTTTGTTACATATGTATACTTGTGCCATGTTGGTGTGCTGCACCCATCAACTCGTCATTTACATCAGGTATAACTCCCAATGCAATCCCTCCCCCCTCCCCCCTCCCCATGATAGGCCTCGGTGTGTGATGTTCCCCTTCCTGAGTCCAGGTGATCTCATTGTTAAGTTCCCACCTATGAGTGAGAACATGCAGTGTTTGGTTTTCTGTTCTTGTGATAGTTTGCTAAGAATGATGGTTTCCAGCTGCATCCATGTCCCTACAAAGGACACAAACTCATCCTTTTTGATGACTGCATAGTATTCCATGGTGTATATGTGCCACATTTTCTTGATCCAATCTGTCACTGATGGACATTTGGGTTGATTCCAAGTCTTTGCTATTGTGAATAGTGCTGCAATAAACATACGTGTGCATGTGTCTTTATAGCAGCATAATTTATAATCCTTTGGGTATATACCCAGTAATGGGATATCTGGGTCATATGGTACATCTAGTTCTAGATCCTTGAGGAATCGCCATACTGTTTTCCATAATGGTTGAACTAGTTTACAATCAAACCAACAGTGTAAAAGTGTTCCTATTTCTCCACATCCTCTCCAGCACCTGTTGTTTCCTGACTTTTTAATGATCGCCATTCTAACTGGTGTGAGATGGTATCTCATTGTGGTTTTGATTTGCATTTCTGTGATGGCCAGTGATGATGAGCATTTTTTCATGTGTCTGTTGGCTGTATGAATGTCTTCTTTTGAGAAATGTCTGTTCATATCCTTTGCCCACTTTTTGATGGGGTTGTTTGTTTTTTTCTTGTAAATTTGTTGGAGTTCTTTGTAGGTTCTGGATATTAGCCCTTTGTCAGATGAGTAGATTGCAAAAATTTTCTCCCATTCTGTAGGTTGCCTGTTCACTCTGATGGTAGTTTCTTTTGCTGTGCAGAAGCTCTTTAGTTTAATGAGATCCCATTTGTCAATTTTGGCTTTTGCTGCTGTTGCTTTTGGTGCCTTAGACATGAAGTCTTTGCCCATGCCTATGTCCTGAATGGTACTACCTAGGTTTTCCTCTAGGATTTTTATGGTATTAGGTCTAATATTTAAGTCTCTAATCCATCTAGAATTAATTTTCGTATAAGGAGTAAGGAAAGGATCCAGTTTCAGCTTTCTACTTATGGCTAGCCAATTTTCCCAGCACCATTTATTAAATAGGGAATCCTTTCCCTATTTCTTGTTTCTCTCAGGTTTGTCAAAGATCAGATGGCTGTAGATGTGTGGTATTATTTCTGAGGACTCTGTTTTGTTCCATTGGTCTATATCTCTGTTTTGGTACCAGTACCATGCTGTTTTGGTTACTGCAGCCTTGTAGTATAGTTTGAAGTCAGGTAGCGTGATGCCTCCAGCTTTGTTCTTTTGACTTAGGATTGTCTTGGAGATGCGGGCTCTTTTGTGGTTCCGTATGAACTTTAAAGCAGTTTTTTCCAATTCTGTGAAGAAACTCATTGGTAGTTTGATGGGGATGGCATTGAATCTATAAATTACCTTGGGCAGTATGGCCATTTTCACGATATTGATTCTTCCTATCCATGAGCATGGTATGTTCTTCCATTTGTTTGTGTCCTCTTTTATTTCACTGAGCAGTGGTTTGTAGTTCTCCTTGAAGAGGTCCTTTACATCCCTTGTAAGTTCGATTCCTAGGTATTTTATTCTCTTTGAAGCAGTTGTGAATGGAAGTTCATTCCTGATTTGGCTCTCTGTTTGTCTGTTACTGGTGTATAAGAATGCTTGTGATTTTTGCACATTAGTTTTGTATCCTGAGACTTTGCTGAAGTTGCTTATCAGCTTAAGGAGATTTGGGGCTGAGCAATGGGGTTTTCTAAATATACAATCATGTCATCTGCAAACAGGGACAGTTTGACTTCTTCTTTTCCTAACTGAATACCCTTGATTTCTTTCTCTTGCCTAATTGCCCTAGCCAGAAATTCCAACACTATGTTGAATAGGAGTGGTGAGAGAGGGCATCCCTGTCTTGTGCCAGTTTTCAAAGTGAATTTTTCCAGTTTTTGCCCATTCAGTATGATATTGGCTGTGGGTTTGTCATAAATAGCTCTTATGATTTTGAGGTACCTTCCATCAATACCGAATTTATTGAGCGTTTTTAGCATGAAGGGCTGTTGAATTTTGTCAAAAGCCTTTTCTGCATCTATTGAGATAATCATGTGGTTCTTGTCTTTGGTTCTGTTTATATGCTGGATTATGTTGATTGATTTGCGAATGTTGAACCAGCCTTGCATCCCAGGGATGAAGCCCACTTGATCATGGTGGATAAGCTTTTTGATGTGTTGCTGAATCCGGTTTGCCAGTATTTTATTGAGGATTTTTGCATCGATGTTTATCAGGGATATTGGTCTAAAATTCTCTTTTTTTGTTGTGTCTCTGCCAGGCTTTGGTATCAGGATGATGTTGGCCTCATAAAATGAGTTAGGGAGGATTCCCTCTTTTTCTATTGATTGGAATAGTTTCAGAAGGAATGGTACCAACTCCTCCTTGTACCTCTGGTAGAATTCAGCTGTCAATCCATCTGGTCCTGGACTTTTTTTGGTTGGTAGGCTATTAATTATTGCCTCAATTTCAGAGCCTGCTATTGGTCTATTCAGGGATTCAACTTCTTCCTGCTTTAGTCTTGGAAGAGTGTAAGTGTCCAGGAAATTATCCATTTCTTCTAGATTTTCCAGTTTATTTGCATAGAGGTGTTTATAGTATTCTCTGATGGTAGTTTGTATTTCTGTGGGGTCGGTGGTGATATCCCCTTTATCATTTTTTATTGCGTCGATTTGATTCTTCTCTCTTTTCTTCTTTATTCGTCTTGCTAGTGGTCTGTCAATTTTGTTGATCTTTTCAAAAAACCAACTCTTGGATTCATTGATTTTTTGGAGGGCTTTTGTGTCTCTATCTCCTTCAGTTCTGCTCTGATCTTAGTTATTTCTAGCCTTCTGCTAGCTTTCGAATGTGTTTGCTCTTGCTTCTCTAGTTCTTTTAATTGCGATGTTAGAGTGTCAATTTTAGATCTTTCCTGCTTTCTCTTGTGGGCATTTAGTGCTATAAATTTCCCTCTACACACTGCTTTAAATGTGTCCCAGAGATTCTGGTATGTTGTATCTTTGTTCTCATTGGTTTCAAAGAACATCTTTATTTCTGCCTTCATTTCGTTATGTACCCAGTAGTCATTCAGGAGCAGGTTGTTCAGTTTCCAAGTAGTTGAGCGGTTTTGATTGAGTTTCTTAGTCCTGAGTTCTAGTTTGATTGCACTGTGGTCTGAGAGACAGGTTGTTACAATTTCTGTTCTTGTACATTTGCTGGGGAGTGCTTTACTTCCAATTATGTGGTCAATTTTGGAGTAAGTATGATGTGGTGCTGAGAAGAATGTATATTCTGTTGATTTGGGGTGGAGAGTTCTATAGATGTCTATTAGGTCTGCTTGCTGCAGAGATGAGTTCAATTCCTGGATATCCTTGTTAACTTTCTGTCTCGTTGATCTGTCTAATGTTGACAGTGGAGTGTTGAAGTCTCCCATTATTATTGTATGGGAGTCTAAGTCTCTTTGTAAGTCTCTAAGGACTTGCTTGATGAATCTGGGTGCTCCTGTATTGGTTGAATATATATTTAGGATAGTTAGCTCTTCCTGTTGAATTGATCCCTTTACCATTATGTAATGGCCTTCTTTGTCTCTTTTGATCTTTGATGGTTTAAAGTCTGTTTTATCAGAGACTAGTATTGCAACCCCCGCTTTTTTTTGTTCTCCATTTGCTTGGTAAATCTTCCTCCATCCCTTTATTTTGAGCCTATGTATGTCTCTGCGTGTGAGATGGGTCTCCTGAATACAGCAGACTGATGGGTCTTGACTCTTTATCCAGTTTGCCAGTCTGTGTCTTTTAATTGGAGCATTTAGTCCATTTACATTTAAGGTTAAGATTGTTATGTGTGAACTTGATCCTGCCATTAAGATATTAACTGGTTATTTTGCTTGTTAGTTGATGCAGTTTCTTCCTAGCCTCGATGGTCTTTACATTTTGGCATGTTTTTGCAATGGGTGGTACCGGTTGTTCCTTTCCATGTTTAGTGCTTCCTTCAGGGTTTCTTGTAAGGCAGGCCTAGTGGTGACAAAATCTCTAAGCATTTGCTTATCTGTAAAGGATTTTATTTCTCCTTCACTGATGAAACTTAGTTTGGCTGGATATGAAATTCTGGGTTTAAAATTCTTTTCTTTAAGAATGTTGAATATTGGCCCCCACTCTCTTCTGGCTTGGAGAGTTTCTGCCGAGAGATCTGCTGTTAGTCTGATGGGCTTCCCTTTGTGTGTAACCCAACCTTTCTCTCTGGCTGCCCTTAAGATTTTTTCCTTCATTTCAACTTTGGTGAATCTGGCAATTATGTGTCTTGGAGTTGCTCTTCTTGAGGAGTATCTTTGTGGCCTTCTCTGTATTTCCTAGATTTGAATGTTGGCCTGCCCTACTAGGTTGGGGAAGTTCTCCTGGATGATATCCTGAAGAGTGTTTTCCAACTTGGTTCCATTTTCCCCCTCACTTTCAGGCACCCCAATCAGACGTAGATTTGGTCTTTTTACATAATCCCGTACTTCTTGCAGGCTTTGTTCATTTCTTTTTCTTCTTTTTTCTTTTGGTTTCTCTTCTCACTTCATTTAGTTCATTTGATCCTCAATCACTGATACTCTTTCTTCCAGTTGATAGAGTCGGTTACTGAAGCTTGTGCATTTGTCACGTATTTCTCGTGTCATGGTTTTCATCTCTTTCATTTCGTTTATGACCTTCTCTGCATTAATTACTCTAGCCATCAACTCTTCCACTTTTTTTTCAAGATATTTAGTTTCTTTGCGCTGGGTACGTAATTCCTCCTTTACCTCTGAGAAATTTGATGGACTGAAGCCTTCTTCTCTCATCTCGTCAAATTCATTCTCCATCCAGCTTTGATCCGTTGCTAGCGATGAGCTGCGCTCCTTTGACGGGGGAGATGAGCTCTTATTTTTTGAATTTCCAGCTTTTCTGCCCTGCTTTTTCCCCATCTTTGTGGTTTTATCTGCCTCTGGTCTTTGATGATGGTGATGTACTGACGGGGTTTTGGTGTAAGTGTCCTTCCTGTTTGATAGTTTTCCTTCTAACAGTCAGGACCCTCAGCTGTAGGTCTGTTGGAGATTGCTTGAGGTCCACTCCAGACCCTGTTTGCCTGGGTGTCAGCAGCAGAGGCTGCAGAAGATAGAATATTTCTGAACAGTGAGTGTACCTGTCTGATTCTTGCTTTGGAAGCTTCCTCTCAGGGGTGTAGTCCACCCTGTGAGGTGTGGGGTGTCAGACTGCCCCTAGTGGGGGATGTCTCCCAGTTAGGCTACTCAGGGGTCAGGGACCCACTTGATCAGGGAGTCTGTCCCTTCTCAGATCTCAACCTCCATGTTGGGAGATCCACTGCTCTCTTCAAAGCTGTCAGACAGAGTCATTTGCATCTGCAGAGGTTTCTGCTCCGTTTGTTATTGTTTACTGTGCCCTGTCCCCAGAGGTGGAGTCTACAGAGACAGGCAGGTTTCCTTGAGCTGCTGTGAGCTCCACCCAGTTCGAGCTTCCCAGCAGCTTTGTTTACCTACTTAAGCCTCAGCAATGGCGGGTGCCCCTCCCCCAGCCTCGCTGCTGCCTTGACAGTAGTTCACAGACTGCTGTGCTAGCAATGAGGGAGGCTCCGTGGGTGTGGGACCCTCCCGGCCAGGTGTGGGTTATGATCTCCTGGTGTGCCTGTTTGCTTAAAGCGCAGTATTGGGGTGGGAGTTACCCGATTTTCCAGGTGTTGTGTGTCTCAGTTCCCCTGGCTAGGAAAAGGGATTCCCTTCCCCCTTGCGCTTCCCAGGTGAGGCAATGCCTTACCCTGCTTCAGCTCTCTCTGGTCGGGCTGCAGCAGCTGACCAGCACCAATCGTCCAGCACTCCCCAGTGAGATGAACCCAGTACCTCAGTTGAAAATGCAGAAATCACCGGTCTTCTGTGTCGCTCGTGCTGGGAGTTGGAGACTGGAGCTGTTCCTATTCGGCCATCTTGCTCCGCCCCCTCAATCATTATTTTTCATAACTGAGATCATGGTAGTCAAACTAGTGAATGCAGATGCTTCAATCAAATTTAAATTGAATCTCTTAGATCCCGTTTTCACTGGGATGTCACTTTGGGAGCTGCACCAACCAGATGGTCTTGGTGTAGTGATAATTGCAAAAAAAAAAAAAGTATGTCGAGGAATGATAAAGATTAAATCCTGAATATTCAAAAACATTTTAATAAAACTCCCTAGTTTAAAAAAAATTGTTTTTCAGGAAGTAGTTAAGAGAAGAAGATTTTTTGCTTGTTCCAACTATATGCATACAGCATATCGGCTTATTAAGATGTTTGGCCCTCGAGAAAGTAAGAGAGACAGGGTTAGAAATTTTTTTTAATTGACATTGGGGTAGGTTCAAAAAACAGAATGTTGGTAGTGTTGCAAATGTTTGTTCCCCCGTGCTGCAAAGAAATAGCACTTGAACATAAATTCAATTTTCTTAGCAAGGTCATTTTTTTACTTTCTGCAGAAAGGGTACACTCACCAGCAGTTTTACCATGAGAGTACACTGAACAAAGGAGACAGGGTTGTTTATAACCTGAAGCGTCCACTCTGCTGCTGTGTCCGTCTTCCATTGGCTGGAACTGGAACGGGACCTCACATTCTGTATTTGTCCGGATTGGCTAGCAACTTAAAACTTTTCAAAAGAGGCAAAGATGGAGGAGAACAAAGGAAGGAGGAAGTAACCTGTGGAATGCTGAGAAAGGTAAAAACACCTCCAAATAAGGAAGAGGAACAGACTATGACCTAATGCTTGTTTGGACCAGTATAAGCATGCCAGGGCAAATATTTAGGCTAAATTGTAGGAGCTAAGAACACAAAGTATATTGATTTCTTTATTATGGCTAACAGATATTTAAGAGTGGTAGCACAGGTCTTTGAATACATTTTGCTTTTAAGAGAAGTTACTATTTGTTCTTAATTAGTCGGGGAGGAAAGTCTCTTTGAAGAGGAACCTCTACTTCACTTTTTACAGTATGCATTGTGGATGTCCCTCAATATACCTTGAATATCAGCTCATTTTTGAGTGACATATATATAGAAATGTGTCCTTATAGCATATATGTTATATATACATATATAGTCTGATATACAGGTTATATTGTTATATATGTGTGTATATATGTTATATATGTCTCATGTATATAACCTATATATCAGACTATATATGTATATTGGACATAACATGTATATATGTCCATAAAAATAACATATATAAAAACAGATTATATATATCAGACTATGAATATAACATATATATAAAAACAGATTATATAGCTATAAAACAGACTATAAACTTTCTGGAACTTTGAAAATATGACATGTAAGTTTCAAAGAAGACAATTATGTGGCTGGAGTTAGCTGATAAGACTAGAGAGTACAATTCTAACCGAAAAATTTGTCAACAGTTTTGAAGCACCGCTGATAGTCCCATGAGGATGTCAAGAAAGTCAATTTACCAAGAGCATGTAGAGGCAAAGTCCTGCACAATGTGCTTTTCTTTTTATGAGGAAAAAAATGGCATTAGGTTAAAGTTGGACATGCAGCAGTAGCCTTTATATTACAAACATATAGTCTTATTATTTGTGATTAGCCTATAGAGTGGATGTGTTACAATGAAAGAATGTTATAGGATGGTTGATCTGGGCCCCAGAGATGGTTATCTGAGCTCAATCACCATTTTGATTACACTTGGTATCAGCAATTCCTGACTCTGAAGCTCTTCATAAATGACCTAGATACTTTGGCCAATAGCAGAAATTTATTTCCACTGTCCACAGACATTAAAAGGGTTATCTTCAATCTGCTAGTGTGCTATTTTCCAAATGGCAAACTAAATAGCTGTCATTAAGAGTAGTTTAGTAATTTGTAAAGTACAGCAAGGGAGGAAAAATAGTTCCAGAATTGTGGTATGAAAAGTTCTCTCCCCAGTAAATAACTGTAAGAAATTTTAAAAAATAAAAATACAGTTTCCAGAAATTGTTCTAAGTGCATACAAAAGGTGAATAAACACTTGTTCAAGAAAATGTACTAAATCTTTATAAGAAAAACAAGAATGTGTGGACTTGAACCATGAACCAATCTTTCCTGCCTCAGTTCAGCATAATGAAAGCTCCACTCTGAAGGGGTGAGCCAAAAAGATAGAGATTATTCTTTCCCAGCTTGCAGCCAAGGGAAACAGTACTACTTCAGGAGAATCATGCCACTGTCATTTCTCATTCTGCCAAGCAGTGTGTGGCAGAGGCTATATTTCAAATGAGGATATATTAGAGGGAAAGGGCTTACTTTCTCCACCCCATTTAGAGGGTAGGATCTCAAGTCAGGCATGGAAAGCTGAGAATAATAAAGCCCCTCAACCAACTTGCTCAAAAGGCAGAGGGGTTCCATACTAAAAGAGTCAAGCTGAGAAGACATTGAGATCCCAAAAAAGTGCTCTGTTCATGAAGCTAGTGTGTCACTCTAAAATAATTGGGCCACTCTCCCTACTCCAAGCAATAGAGAAGGCATGCAGAGATTTTTCATAGAGGGTGAAACAGGTCATAACACAGGGTAGTTCCAAAGCATTCTCCAGAATTGACTTCATTTAGACCACAATGTAGGGAACTTAAAGGCATTTGCAAAACAGAGATTTTGGTGGTAAGCAATAGAGGGGAGTTTAGATATCTCATGATAACAATGGGACAAACTATAGGTTATCAGGTTACAACACACACACACACACACACACACACACACACACACCAGGAAAAGGAAGGTAAAAAGACCATTCATGTGGTAAAAACAAACCTAAAAAACTAGCCTCAAAAAACTACTGTTTCAAAGAGACTGTGAAGTAATTTATGCCACAGGGAATTGCTGAAATCAATAGAGCAATCAGTGGGCAATTCATGATGTCTACCAGATAGGGTATATGCCAACAGAGGTAGATAGGTTAACAGAAATATCAGGGAAAGATTATCTATGAAAGCCCTGTAGAATCACTATTATACCAGGGTGATTATCTTCATACACAAAGATAATCTCCTTATACCTTGGAGAAGTGACAAGGTGACTTTACACTGTATAGAAAATACACTTTACTGTAGGTTGCAGTGAGCCTAGATTGAGCCACTGCATTCCAGCCTGGACATAGAGGGAGACTCCATTTCAAAAAAAAAAAAAAGATACAGAAAAGAAAATACACTTTACTAAAATAGTCTTGCCCAAGTTACTAAACAAATAAACACACAATGAAATTAAAATAATCTTGCCTAAGTTACTAAACAAATAAACACATAATGAAATAAAAACAAATATAATACCTGAAGAAAAAGAAAAGGGAAATTAATATCTAGAATTGATAAAATAAATTATCCAAAATGTCCAACTTTAAGCAAAAAATTTTGAGGTACCTAAACAGAAAACTGTGACCCCCAGAAATGGGAGATGGAGAGCAGTAGTGTTAAAAACTGGATGTGAGATGGCTCAAATGTCAGCCTTAGTAGACAAAGTATTCAAAGTTAACTATTATAATTATATTTGAAAGCCTAAGGAAAACCATGCTTAAAGATATAAAAACAAGATAAAATATAATTACCTCATCAAATATAGAATATCACTAGAGATATAGAAAATATAAATAATCAAATTAAGATTCTGGAGTTGAAAAGTACAATATTTGAAATAGAAAATTTACCAAAGGGGCTCACAAGTAGATATGAATTGGCAGAGGAAAATGTCAGCAGGCTTGAAGACAAATCTGTAGAAATTATGCGCTCTAAAAAACAAAGAATAAACAAATATATAAATAGAACCTCAGAAATACATGGGACACTATTAAGCACAACAATATATATGTAAAGGGAATATCAAAAGAAAGAAAACAAGAGAGAAAGAAAGTAGCAGATAAATATTTCAAGTAATTACTTAGCAATTTTATAAAAGACATTAATCCTTACACCAACAAGCTCAATGAACTCTAAGTAGAATAAGTGCAGAGAGATTCATAACCAAGTATATCATACTAAAAATACTTCAGGACAATGACAGAGAAAAAGTCTTTAAAGCAGCAAGAAAAATCATTTCATCACATTCATAAAAGCTCCAATATGAGAAACAGCTAATTTCTGACCAGGAACAACTGAGGCCAGAGGAAGTGAGAAGACATACTCAAAGCACTGAGAGAAAAATGTCAACCAAGAATCTTATACAGAGAGCACATGTTTTCAAATATAAAGGTGAAATAAAGAAATGCCCAAATAAACAAACCATAGAGGTTATTTGCAAGCAAAACTGTTTGACAAGAAATAATAATGGAAGTTCTTTATGGTGAAAGCAAGTGACCCCATAATGTAATTAGAATCCACATGAAAAAACAGCACAGGCAAAAATAATTATGTAAGTATGAATGATAGTAAAAATGCATATTTCTTCTTCTCATACACTTAACAAACTTAAGTAGTAATTCTATAAAACAATGGTTATACCATTGCATCATTGGGCATATATCAAATTTAAATATAGTACACTTGAAAATGAAATCATAATAATTACATTACTCTATATATGGATTACACAAACTGATCAAAAGTCAGAGAATGTGAGACTAGAAAAAAGTCAACCAACCAATCAACAAACAAACAAAAATCAAGACTCAAGTGTATGCAATCTATAGGAGAAATACTTTAGATCCAAAGACACAAATAGATTCAGAATTAAAGGGCAAAAACTGTGCTTTAAGCAAACAGTTAACTTAAGAAAGCTAGAATAAATATATTAGGAGAAAAAATTAAGTGAGTTTATTATCAGACAAATGTTTTCAGATGTACAGAAGAAACAAATAATTATTTTAATAGTAACAAAGAATCAATCCATCAGAAATATATAACAATATAAACAAATATGCAACCAGAAATACAGTGCCAAATTTGCTAAAACAAAAACTTCCAGAATTGAAGAAAAATAGGCAATTAAATAGTAACAGATAGAAACTTTAATATCCCACTTTCAATAACAAATAGAACAAATAGTAAGAAAATCAAAAAGGAAATAGAAGATTTAAACTTTACAAGTCAGTTGTCCCTAACAAACAGCCATCTATGAAATACTTCATTCAATCAAAGCTGAATTTACTTCTCAAGTGCACCCAGAATAGTCTTTAAAAAATTATGGATAATAAAATAAGCCTAAATAAATTTCAAAGAATTGAAAGCACACAGCATACATTTTGGAACTGAAATACAATAATGTTAGAATCCATAACAGAAAAAAATCTTGGAAATGCACAAATACTATTAAACTAAACAACATGCACCTAAATAACCAATCAATAAATCACAAAAGAAATCATAAGAGAAATTAGAAAGCCCTTTGATATTAATGAAAATGAAGACAAAACATACCCACATGCATGGAATACAGCTTAATCAATGCTTAGATAGAAATGTATGCCTACAATGCCTACAATCAAAGAAACAAAACATTAAAAAGAAGGGCATACTAAATATAATATAAAGAGAGGAAATAAAATAATAAAGATTAGAGTGAAATGGAGAATAAAAAAAATACAGAAAAAAATACAACTAGACTACATTCAACATTAACTGAAAAAGGTTACACACCATAACCAAATGGAAAATATCCTCAGAATGCAAGGTTGGCTCAACATCCCAAAATAAATTAATGCAATATATTGTATAAATAGAACAAAAGATCAAAACTACACTATCATCTCCACGAACTCGAAAACAACAACAACAACAACAACTTCTGATACAGACAGAAATTCAATACCTTTATGATAAAGTCCAACACCTTTTAAGATAAAAAGCACACACACACACACATACACACACCAAACTAGAAATAAAAGAACATTTCTTCACCCTGATATTTATCATAGTGACTATGAAAAACCCCCAGCTAACCTCATACTTTATAGTCAAGGACTGAATGGTTTCCTTCTAACTTCAGGAGAAGAAAAAGATACTTTCTCTCACCACTATTATTCAATACTGTATTGGAAATTCTCACCAGATGTATCAGGCAACAAAAGTAAATATCATACACAATGGAAATAAAAAAGTAATGACAATCTCTATTTGCACATGACATAATCTCCCATATAGAAAAGTCTGGCCGGGCGCGGTGGCTCAAGCCTGTAATCCCAGCACTTTGGGAGGCCGAGACGGGCGGATCATGAGGTCAGGAGATCGAGACCATCCTGGCTAACACGGTGAAACCCCGTCTCTACTAAAAAATACAAAAAGCTAGCCAGGTGAGGTGGCGGGCGCCTGTAGTCCCACCTACTCGGGAGGCTGAGACAGGAGAATGGCGTAAACCTGGGAGGCGGAGCTTGCAGTGAGCTGAGATCCGGCCACTGCACTCCATCCAGCCCAGGCGACAGAGCAAGACTCCGTCTCAAAAAAAAAAAAAAAAAAAAAAAAAAAAGAAAAGTCTAAGGAATTTACTAAATATATTAATTGAATATGTGAATTCAGCAAGGTTAGAGGATGCATAATCAATATACAAGAATCAATTCTATTTGTACACATTGACAATGAACTAAATGAAAATCAAAATGAGGAAAAAAATTATTTCAAATACCATCAAAAAGTACAAAATACTGAGATAAGATTTAACCAAAAAGGACATGATATGTACACTTAAGACTACAAAATACTTTATTTAAAGAAATGAAGTAATACTTAAATAAATGGAAAAAAACACATTGTCATAGATTTAATATTGATAAAATGCTATTACCTAATTAATTCACACAATCCCTATCAATATCCTAGTTGGAATTTCCTGAAGAAATTGACAAGTTGATTTTAAAATTATTACATATGAGTCCCAAAATGGCAAAAACAATTTATAAAATAAAGAAAAAAATTAGATGACTTATCTTTTCTGCATTCAGAACTACCAAAAACCTGTAAGACATTATGACACTTCCATAATGATAGATACAGCTCCATAAAATAGAATGGAGAGATCAGCGATAAACCCCTGTGTTTATGAGCAAATGAATTTTGATGGGGAAAATAACTGGGATAATTGTATATCCACATGGAAAAGAATGAAATTCTTGCCCTTCTGCAAACCACATAAATAATTTAAGCCAAAATGATGAAATATGTAACTGTTAAAAGTGAAACTATCAAATTAGTAGAAGGAAATATAGGAGTAAGTCTTTGTAAATTTGGTTTTGATAGAGCCTTTACAGCTATAACATACGTAAAACAATCGCAAGCAACACAAAAATAGAATAAGTTGAACTTCATCAAAATTAAAAACTTGTGCTTCAAAATATACCATCAAGACTGAAAAGACAACTCAGATAATGAAGAATATTTGAGAAATCTACATCTGATTATAGACTTTAATTTATAAAATATAACCCATTCATTTCAATAATAAAAAAACTCATTAAAAATAGACAATGGATAATAATAGAAAGTTCTTTAAATAACATATACAAATGGCCCATAAGCCTATGAAAAGATGCTGGCCAGGCTCGGTGGCTCATGCCTGTAATCCCAGCACTTTGGGAGGCTGAGGAGGGGGGATCGCTTGAGCTCAGGAATTCAAGACCAGCCTGGGCAACATTATTGAACCTGTCTCCACAGAAAATACAAAAATTAGCTGGGCATGGTGGCATGCACCTGTAGTCCCAGCTACTCAGCAGACTCAGGTGGAAGGAGGATTATCTGAGCCTGGGAAGCAGAGGTTACAGTGAGCCAAGATGACACCATTGCACAGGCTGACACCCTATCTCTCTCTCTCTCACACACAAACACACACACACACACACACACACACACACACACGATGCTGAACATCGTTAGTCTAGGGAAACGCAAATCAAAACCATAATGAAAAACCTCTTCCTACACTAAGAAGGCTATTTTTTAAATTCGCTTTACAAAAATAAAAATATAATCAATGTTAAGAGAAAGTGGCAAAATAGAACCCATGTACACTACTCGTAGGAATGTAAAATAGTGCACCTACTTTTGAAAACAGATTGGCCATTTCTCAAAATATTTAAATGTACTGTTTCCACATAACCCAGAAATTCCACTCCTAGGTATGTACTCAAGAGAAATGAAAACATATGTTCACACAAACACTTGCATGTGGATGTTTATAAGAGTATTATTCTTAGTAACCAAATATCAGAAACTAAACAAATGTTCATGAACTGATGAGTGGATAATGTATATATGTATAATAGAATCTTATTCATCAATAAAAAGAATAAAAACTAATACATGCTACTGTGTGAATCAAACATGTTGAATGTTTAAACATTCAACATAGCATAGCATGTTCAATGCTATGATATCAATGAATATAATATGCTAAGTGAAAAAACTAGTAAAAAAATATATTTTATAATTCTACTTACATGAAATGTCCAGAATAGTGAAATCTATGGTGACAGAAAGTAGACTGGCATTTGCCCAGGGGTAAGGTATGGGAGGAAATGAGGAAAGACTACTAATGGTGCAGGGTTTCTTTTTTTCTTTTATTGAGATGGAGTCTCATTCTGTCGCCCAGGCTGGAATGTAATGGTGTGATCTTGGCTCCGTGCTACCTTTGCCTCCCTGGTTCAAGTGATTCTCCTGCCTCAGCTTCCCAAGTAGCTAGGATTACAGGATCCCACCACCACACCCAGCTAATTTTCATATTTTTAGTAGAGACGTGGTTTCACCATGTTGGTCAGACTGGTTTTGAACTCCTGACCTCAGGTGATCCACCTGCCTCAGCCTCCCAAAGTTCTGGAATTACAGGCATGAGCCACTGCACCCATCCCACAAAGTTTCTTTTTATGATGATGAAAATGTTTTAACATTGTGTTGATAGTTACACAACACTTTGAATATAATGAACACCATTGAATCTTATACATTAAATTGGTAAAATGTATGTGTGAATTAAATCAGAATAAAACTTTTATATAAAAGAAGATACCCCTGAAATAAAAACAATAGCATGTTATATATCCTTAACCTCAAACTAGGGGTCCATGGTCCCAGAGAAGAAGAATTTTTGATATTAGTAAATTTAACTACAATTTTCAAACTTATGTATCAGCTTCTTGGTATGTTTTAATAAATGCATTGTGTGTGTAATATGGACCAGGAACTTAGGGCCCTCCACTTACAGACTTTCACCTATCAGGCTAGTGCTTTTTCTTCATATGGTGAAATGAGAGATAAAAGTTTCATCAGAGACACAGCTGCTACTATTTTATGTATAATCAAGTTGCTACAGGGGCTGTTCGGCTGCATTCTAGAATATATCATCTCCATTTGACTAGTGAGATTTGTTGTATCCACCACGTTAGTCATGTCACACTAGTCCATTTGACTAGTGAGATTTGTCTATCCACCACGTTAGTCATGAAATCCAAGATGATCCACAGCAAACTGAGAATTTCAAACTGGAGAGTCAAATGGCCTCGTTGGGTCAGATATGTAGTTTCAACAAAATTCCAGTAGCAAGACAAGCGGTGCTTTTCAAAAAAGGGTATACCTGATAGCTGTCCACAACCGATCCTATTAGAGATAGGCAACACATTCAAAATTCCAAAGAGTGCTTCTCAGTGGAGGTTGCCTTCATTTGCCAGAGGTTCTAATCATCAAAATATCCATAGCAGAGGTTTTACCTCATAGGTTTTCTTAGTATATTGGAATCTTAAAAATACAAGCGGTTCGGCACATTCAATTCCCCTCAATCATGGAATCTACTTTGAGACTTACAGGATGGGGAAGAGGGAACATAGAATGTAAGAAGCAGTTCACAATACATCAGTTCTTACTATACATATAGAGATAGAAACAACAACATACATTACATGGTCCTAAAAGGTGTCACACACAAGTTCATGTTAGGGTGCTTTCTCCACTCAAAAACTGACCCGAACTCCAGAAACTTCTGCATCAATATTTAAAAGAGACACAAAAGTTTGGTTCTCTTTCCTCCTCAAATTTCTCTGAGAATGTATAGCCATCAGTCACTCTTGGAAATAACTGGAATTCATCTCCACCCCAACCATCTTTCACGTTAAAGCAGCTGAAGAGAGAAGAAAATCATCTTTCATGTTAAAGCAGCTGAAGACAGATGAGAATCAATAGAGGACAAGAGTGTCTCCAAACCAGTGATTGAGGAATATTTACTTTTAGTTTCATGCAGCATTATGGTTGCTTGATGCTCAACCAAATTTACAATATTTTGTTCTAATGTTTTGTACCTCACATTGGTTGTAAAGTCATTACCAGCACGAACAAATTCAGCTTTGAGGATTCCTTGACTCATCAATCACAGCCACATCACTTTGCTTTTCCTCTGGAACCATACAGTTTACCTCTCTGGCTGGCCTAGGCTCGTTTTCTCCTTCTAACTTTTATTTTAGGTTCAGAAGGTACATGTGGAGTTTTGTTTTATGCATAAATTCTGTGTCACAGAGGTTTGGTGTACAACATGTTTTGTTGCCCAGGGTAGTGAGCATAGCATCCAATAGATAATTTTTTTATTTTCACTCTACTCCTACCCTCTACCCTCATGTAGACTCCAGTATCTATTGTTTCCTTCTTTGAGTCCATTGGTACTCACTGTTTAGCTCCCACTTATAAATGAGAACATGTGGTATTTAGATTTTTTTGTTCTTGTATTAATTTGCTTAGAACAATGGCCTCCAGCTACACCCATGTTGCTGCAAAGGCATACTTTCATTCTTTTATATGGTTACATAGTAATCCATGGTGTACATGGTCCACGTTTTCTTTATCCACTCTAGTATGAGTGAGTTTCTAGGTTGATTCCACATTTGCTATTGTGAATTGTGCAACGAAGACCGCAAAAGCAATTGCAACAAAAAACAAAAATTAACAAGTGGGACCTAATCAAACTAAAGAACTTCTGCGCAGCAAAAGAAACTATCAACAGGGTAAAAAGAAAACCTACAGAGCTAGAGAAAACATTTGCAATCTATGCCTCCTACAAAGGTCTAATATCCAAAATCTATAAGACGCTTAAATAGTCCCTTTTAAAAAGTTTATTTTTATTTGAGTCATTTTCTGTACAATTGTCCTGATACTATCTCATATTTCTGGCCAGTTTTAACTCAAGAGGGAAAGGGGTGCTTTTCATGTTAGAAAGGATGATTGCAAGAATTTATGTAGATTTATTTGGGTCTGTTGCTTATTCTCTTGAAGTTCACTTCATTGGTATTTTAAAACTGATTTGGAGCAATAAAATCTACAATAGTATTCAACACTTTATCTGTGCTTTCTCATGAGAGTTGTCTGTCTCACAGAAATTTTCCCAAGACTGCCAAATCCCTTATAATACCCTATACTCACTGTCAATAACTCAATAAAAATTATTTCTGTATTTATTTCTTAATTAATACAGTGCTGTCATGATAGAGGACTTTGAACTGTACAATAGCCACCTCTTGCCATGTTTTCCTAACAAGCACCTCTTTCTCTCCCAATGACCCAAAGTTTTAAAAATTCTCTGATTTTTGGCTGATAGTATTAATTAATTTTCTTCTTTTCTTGTGTAGCAGAGTTAACATATCTCTGTATCTATTGTCAGAGAGAAAAGTCAGAACCTTCCGCTCACCCAGGATAAATCATAGTACTAATGATTGCAGTGGAACAAACTTATCTGAATGCCAGAAAGCAAGAAAGTACCTCTTCTGGGAGAAGAATTACCACCAACCAAGACAACACTCAGAAGACTAATTTTTGAACCATTTTCCAACACTCACGTCTCCATTCCTCTTTACTAAAAGTCAACAAAATCCTGGAGCATATCACCAATTTTCCTTAAAATTGATGTACCTGTTGCTACTAATGTCTATGAACTCCCTCAAGTCCTATAAATTGTCCAACAAATCTTCAGAAAAAGCCATCTCACTATGAGCATTCACTTTTTCACACCAAAATGTCAAGAAATAACAAGGGTCTGAAATTTTACCTTACCTGCCAGTCAACAAGTTAGCCAGCCACAATTTCATAGTTACTGGCAGAAGACAACACTTATGAATCAGAGAGAAAGGACCCCATTACTCACAGCACAGCAATCAGCATGAATATCAACACGCGATTTCCAGGCAAATCTCACAGATTCCAGGCAATGTAGACCCAGTGGATGCCTGTATATGAAGTGGTTTGCATTAAAGAATAGGGGCCCTCCACTTACAAAACAGTCATGACTTAAAGCATGGTCATTCTTTGCTTTGAATTCAGGCACTGCATTGATTGAACTGGAGAGTGAACACATTCACTGTCTGCTATAGAGGAAAACACTATCTCCACATTCCGATCCTACAAGCAAATCTGCCCTTTGCCTCAATGCAATAGATATTTACCTATGTATTACAAACCCATTTAGCATACAGACATCTTTAGAAAGATAGCTCAGACCAACAAGCATAATTGCCTCATCTCAAGATGTTCAGAAATGCAAGACAACCATAGAAAACAGTCTCTCAACAATCCACGCTGGCAATTTGTGTTTAGTTATTTAACTCATATCTCTGCAAACTCAAATAATATTTCTGAAATAGTAGGATTTTTAAAAATGAAATATATACCTATTCTTATTAATAATGTACCATTATACTTATAAACTATAAGGGAACTTCAAAAATACTTGCATAATTTAATAAAATTTCCACGTTATGAGCACAATTAGGCAAATGTTCATTATTTTTATACAAAACCCTTTTATGGGAATAGTTTTTTGTCATTGAATCTATTCTTATAATGTTTTATTTTTCTTACACTTTTTTTTCAGCAACATTACCTAAAAAAATATTTAGCCTTAAGTCATAAGCAACACAAATTTACAAATTACTCAGTGTAAATTCAACTTTTTTAAGATGAGGAACCTGAAGAAAATTTAGCTTAAAGTGAGGTTGTGTTAGTAGCAGTGAATGGCTAAACATGTGACCTTAATGTGCGGGTACCTGACCTCCTATGAATTCCTTTGTGAGAAAGAACGAAATCCTAAGCCATTTGTCCATGACTAGTCATTTGTCCATGACTAAATGGACACCATGACTAAATGGACACCTTCTTGGCCAAGGGACCTAGGAGAAATCGTGAAAACTGAGTTCCCAGCCATGACAGAATGGGAGGTTGGACATACATTTTTACACTGGGGCCCCTCACTAATCGTCATTAGGCTTTCTTGCCTAAGGACTAAACAGAAAACAGCCTTTTTTTTTTTTTTTTTTTTTTTTTTTTTTGAGACGGAGTCTTGCTCTGTCGCCCACGCTGGAGTGCAGTGTCGCTATCTAGGCTCACTGTAAGCTCCACCTCCCGGGTTCACACCATTCTCCCGCCTCAGCCTCCCGAATAGCTGGGACTACAGGCGCCCGCCACCACGCCCGGCTAATTTTTGGTATTTTTAGTAAACACGGGGTTTCATCGTGTTAGCCAGGATGGTCTCGATTTCCTGACCTCCTGATCCACCCGCCTCAGCCTCCCAAAGTGCTGGGATTACAGGTGTAAGCCACCCCGCCCAGGCAAAACAGCCCTTTCAAAAGGCTCTGCACAGCCAATTTGTAACAACTATCTAATAATGCAAATTCTTCCCTTTTAGCAGCTTCAATGAAACAACTTACCAGTATTCCTTCCTGATAAGAGACAACCAACCAGGAAGGTGGTTCTCGCCAATCTATGAATAATGTACAGTGAGGATTTTTCATGTCTTCTGCTTCACCTTTTGAGTACAGAGGGCTGGAAACTCCACCGTTGGATCATGTTAATTTTTTGGACATAGGACCCACAGACAGGCATGAAGCTCAACTGTACATGTGCATGTTTCTCCTTTCATAAATATTCATGACTCCTCTATATCTGGCCATCCTGCTCAGCATAAATTCCTGTTCCCTTGCCACTCCCTTGAAATGTCTGTTTCCAGCTTCTGACCAAGACCTATGGTTCCCAACCTGTCAGCATGGCCACATTGTAAGGCTGCAACCTTTTATGAGAAAGAAAGTCCTTCTTTCCAAATTTATTTGGATTTATTATTCAGTTAACACCCATTAGGATTTTTTTTAACATATTTGTCCATTTGCATGAAAATATGAAAAATCAAATAAGGAAAAAGTATACATTCATACATATACATACATATTCATATATGTATAGAATAAGTAAAAAATAAATGTTAAATTTATGCCAAAAAGTTAATATATGCAGAAATGTATGCATGCCATTTAGCAGGAAATGTACAGTGACATTAAAAGTTCCATTTAGATGAATTAATGCCACTATATTATTGAAGCTAAGAAGGATCATCTACATTTATAAAACCTCATATCCCAAAATAGCCCTACTTAAAATTGAGTCAAAATGTAGACTGTATATTTATGCATTATGTATATGAGCTAAAAATTGGAAAATGAAGATTGGCAAAAACATCAAGAGATATTCATTTCACATTTCTATTGAATGACAATTGCATGAGTATAAAAATTTAGGAGTCTTTAGAGTATGTATAAAGTACAAGATAAATTCTCTTCTCATGAAGAGTTTACAAAATATATTAGGTAAAGAAAAACAAGAGAGACAAATTATCTAAAAATAATAAAATAATATTAAAAGTAGAATAATAGCCTGTAATCCCAGCACTTTGGGAGGCTGAGGCAGGCAGATCACCTGAGTTTGGGAGTTCAAGACCAGCCTGACGAACATGGAGAAACTCTATCTCTACTAAAAATACAAAATTGGCCTGGCATGGTGGCGCATGCCTGTAATCCCAGCTACTCGGGAGGCTGAGGCTGGAGAGTCGCTTTAATCCGGGAGGTGGAGGTTGCAGTGAGCCAAGATCGCGCCATTGCACTCCAGCCTGGGCAATAAGAGCAAAACTCCGTCTCAAAGAAAAAAAAAAAAGTAAAATAATATCCTAGAAACACCTACATACTAAGAAAGGATTTTTTAAAATAATAGATTTAACTTTTTTCTACATATGTTGATTAAGAGTGTCTGTTTCTTATCTACTTTACCATCTACTAATTTACACCATCTACTTGACATCATTTACTTTGCCTCATGACTCCATATCTTCTCCTTCCTTTCCTCCTACTTCCCCAACAAACCCTCAACTGACTGCCTCCATTTGTCTTGCTTGACAAAGCTACTACCTTATAGAAATACTATTCTCCTTATATTCAGCACAGTAGAATTTGCCTAAAGACAAATACTTTAAAAATTCAGCTTCATGACAATGAGCCTAAAATGCATGTTTCATCTTGCTAGGCAATCATCACTGGTTGAGTCATCTCTACCCCTTCCCATGTGACTATTTTAAAATTCCCCTTTCTCCTCAAATGCTCAAAAATTTATTCTCTATCCTTGGTCTTAGCTGATCAGCTTTGAGCTTTTTTTTCAACTTATACGTGTCCATTATGTTCATGATATTCATCATAATGGTCAGAGGAGTGAATTTTCTCTGAGCAAATCTTCATTTTTATTTTATAAATGTTGACTTCTTCCTCTTTAATGCATTTTATTCAATTGTATTGAATGTTCAGTAATTATTGTATCTTCACAAGCAAAAGTTTAGTTTATTCATTATTTCATAATAATGGTACAGACAAAGTCATATGGTAATAAAAATTCAGTGAGTTAAGAACAGTAATTTATAAAATTAGAAATATCTTAGAGTCAAAATGTATTACAATTAATATTTTATTTTTATAGTAAACTAGATTTTGAAACAGATTTTTTTTTTTGAGGTGGGGTGAATGCATAGAAAATTGAGCTTCTATCTTTAGTGTGAAACACAATATTGAGAAATCTGACATTACATAAGAAGGCAGATTCCTAATATTTTACAGAAAGAAAAACTATAGCTGGTATAAAAAGGAACCAGAAGTACATATTTTGCTGACTTTATGAGAGAAAGTAAATTATCTGTCCATTTGATTAATAAACTGTGAAACTTGTACTTCATGTTAGACAAAGTGAGGATTTTTTTACTTTGCTTTGTTTTGTTTTGGTTTAGTTTATACTAATGCCTCTGATGCAGGTCAATGGCTATTCTAGTACTAACAGGTACTGTGAGTGTGACCTATTTTGGAAAAAAAGGGCCAAAAAAACAGATCAATATATAGGGAAGAAAAAAGGATAGTGAAAGAAGTGATCTATGTCACTAAAGATTTTCAGCAAATTTCCATTGAAGGACAATTGAAGTTGAATAAAGGTATATTACTTTCCTAGGCTGCCTTATACATCATCACAAAATTGGTGGCTTAACAGAACACAAAATTACAGCTAGACATGAGGAATCAGTTCTAGTGTTCTATACCACTGCAATATTAACAATATTATATAGTATCAAAGAGCTAGTGAGAACATATTGAATGTTCCCAATGGAAAGAAACAAATGTTTGAGATGATAGATACATAATTACACTGAACTGATCACTACACAAAATAGATATAAAAAATCAAGACCTGGTCAGGCACAGTGGCTCATGCCTGTAACCCCAGCACTTTGGAAGGCTCAGATGGGCGGATCACGAGGTCAGGAGATTGAGAACATCCTGGCTAACACGGTGAAAGCCTGTCTCTACTAAAAATACAAAAAATTAGTCGGGCGTGGTAGTGGGTGTCTGTAGTCCCAGCTACTCAGGAGGCTGAGACAGGAGAATCGCTTGAACCCAGGAGGTGGAGGTTGTAGTGAGCCAAGATCGTGCCACTGCACTCCAGCCTAGGTGACAGAGCGAGGGTTCTGTCTCAAAAAAAAAAAAAAAAAAAAAAAAAAAAAAAAAACAACAACAACAACAACAACAAAAAACAAAAAAACACCTTGTATCCTATAAATATGTGCAATTATTAAATTGCAATTAAACAAATTTAAGAAAAAACAAATGTATTCTTTCACAGTTCTGCAAGCCAGTGGTCTCAAATCAACTTTTTCACTTGCTTCTGTCAAGTGTTCCCCATGAAGGCTTTGGAGGAGAATCCTTTTTTTGTCTTTTTTGGCTTCCAGTGGCTCCAGGTATTCCTTGTCCTGTGACGGTATAAATACCATAGACCTCTATCACTTTCTCCTCTGTGTTTTTCTTCTTCTTTTATCTAATAAGAACATTTGTCATCAGATTTGGGGTCCACTTAATCAAATATTATCATCTCAAGATTTTTAACTAAATTTTATCTGTAATGATAGTTTTTCCAAAATAGGTCACACTCACAGTTTCAGTATAGACATATTTTTGGGGAGACCACCAATCAATCTTCTACAGTAGTGATGGTTCTAGGCTGGGCGTGGTGGCTCATACCTATAATCCCAGCACTTCGGGAGGCCAAGGGGGGCAGATCACGAGGTCAGGAGTTTGAGACCAGCCTACCAACATGGTGAAACCCCGTCTGTACTAAAAATACAAAAATTAGCCAGGCGTGGTGGCAGGCGCCTGTAATCCAAGCTACTCAGGAGGTTGAGGCAGGAGAATTGCTTGAACCTGGGAGGTGGAGGTTGCAGTTAGCGGAGATCGCGCCACTGCATTCCAGCCTGGGTGACAGAGTGAGACACCGTCTCAAAAAAATAAAAAATAAAATAAAGTGATGATTCTATTAATAACTAGTAATTTTAGTTACTCTATTTAACTTATGCTTGTGTATAAACAGATTAAAATAGCATCTTGTTTAGGACTAACTACTAATTTAATTGTAGATGACAAATTCTTATCAATTTAGAGATGATTTCTATTCACTACAATTGAAATAATGAGAATCTTAGATAAGACCTAATTTAAATAAAGGTATATGAATATACTAGGGAAAATCTCTCCAAAATGTACACTGATGGTCCAGAATTAGGTCTATATGCCCAACTATCTGCTGAAGTTTGTCTAAACTATAAATACAGTTTACACTAAAGAGACAAAATTAATCAATTTAAGCCTGCATTATTTATCAGAGTAACTGAAATAAGTTGTTTAGAGAATCAAAAGTAAAGTAATTGATAATGTCCAAAATCACATTTAGTAGTAAAAGTTAAGCATGGTTTGTTAAAAAAAAAACAAAAAACAAAAACAAAAAAACCCTTAATTTAGGTATAATTATATGGTATATAAATTAAGAAAAACAACTAAAACTATATTATTGCAGTGTTGTCACTGATTCTAGGCCCTTTCAGTTGATAGACCTAGTAATTATATAATTACACTAACTCATATATACATACATATCTATAATTCTTTATATATCCATCAACTTGATGAAAGTCAGTTATCTACTGATAGATATCTGAGTGAACCATGTAAATATTCAAAGGTTCTTGCAAGTTTTTACATATACATATATACTCATACACACAGATATATTAAAATAAATATGAGCTCATAATAGTATCTTTGACTCTGATCTAGAACCAGAAAGTTTATTATAACCTCCCTCTCTTGCTTTATTAACTTCTTATTCTGGCAGTGAGAAACCTGGTTCCCATTATCTATAATTTATTTATGTATTTGTACAAACTTAATATACATAGAAAGTAATTTTGAAATTTGTAAACTAGACTCCTGCATTCCTGTGAGAAACGAATTTCCCAAGAAGAGTGTGCTATTTATGGCTATTGTTTTGTTTTCTTAGCCTCACAGTTATCCATTCAAATAATTTTTCGAAGTTATTTATCCCTCCACTGTCCTTAATTTAATTATGTCATAAAGTTGGATTCATTTGTCATATTCAGCATTCCATGTGGAGACCTTTGAATCTGTTTATTATTTCTTCTTAATATATGTACAGTAAGTTTCACTCTTTAAATATATTAACAAGTGATAGTCAGTCATACAATACCCGGTAGCCTACAGAAGAGATGAATTGCTTATTTTTAGTAGAGACTATTAGGTGTAGAAATAGGTTAAAAGCCTGAGAATCTTAGAATGAAAGTTACTGAAAAATAAAAAGTAATACATTTGATTTCAGAAAACAAAGGACAAAAATTATAATTGGGAAAAGATAAATTATATCAGTCAAAGACCACCAAAAATCTTAAATAAATATAAACATTAAAAATGTATAATCCCATTTTATGTAACAAAGCAATAAGTGCTATAGAGTAAAACTGTAGAGCAGATAGGGAATGGAAGTTGTAAGTGAGGTGGGAAGTAGTTGCAACGTTATATAGAGAAGGCAGAAAAGGTCTTACACAAAATGCATCAATTGGACAAAGGCTTGAGAAGATTGTAGAGTTAGGCATGCAAGTATTCAGAGATGATTACTGCAAGTAATCTAGTACTGCACAGTCCACTAGCCACAAGTGGTTATATAAAATCAATTCAATTGAATTAAATGTAAACATTTAATTATGTGATTGGATATCAGTGCTTAGTACCCACACATGATCAGTGCAAATGAGATACAATTTCTATCCTTGCAGAAAATTATTCTGGTAGCACTGGACTTATGTGGACCTTATGTTAGAAGCAAATACAAAGATAACATATATGCACATGTACATATACATACACAACGTAAACATGAATGGAAGCGCCATTTGAAAAAACATTATTCGGTTGGCATGGAAAGAGCAAGAGGAAAATAAGTGAGAAATAATATAAAAGAGGAACTGAGTGAGCAGCCACAGATGAAATACTTATGTGAAGAAATGTATTGAGAGAGGCAGTTTGCCACAAGCCCTGAGCATCCCTGCACATTCTTGCTTAGTTTGCCAGAATGCCAGGCTTGTCTTACCTTTTGATAATAGTCTCTATGGCTTGTCACATAGGCAACTAAATAGATTGAAGAAACCACAGTGTGAAAACTTTGAAACTGCATGTTCCCTGATGGGAGGAGGACTGGCTTATTTGCTGCTAACTATACTATTTATGGCTTGCTTGAAAAGTGCTAGGCCTTTGGGCCTGGGTTCCTCTCCAATACAACCTACTGCATGTACAAGTATCATCTGGCTTTCTGCATGGCACCTGAGGGACTTAGGGGAAATGTAAACTTGAGCAAATATGTTAACACAGGTACTGCTTGCTATGCCATGAGTAATAAAATTATTTGTCTCATTAGAGTACCAAATGGGTACCAGCCTCCATGAAGGGGTAACAGGTTAACCCATTAGTTCATGTAGTAGTGAAATAACTCCCACAATTCTCATATTTTGGTTATTCAAACACTAATGCATGTACTGATATGAACACATTTTGCAAATGTAATGAATATTACAGACCTCAAATGGAAACATTATCTAGATAATTCTTGTGGGCCCAATCAAATCCCTTAACGGCAGGGACATTTTGGCAGCTGGAGTCAGAGAAATAAGGCAGAAGAGTAAAGCAGGACAGATGAAGCCTAAATGGAGGTCAGAGAGATTCAAACAGTAAGAAGGATTCAGTGTACCATTACCCGTTTTGGAAAGGACAGTGGGGAGTGTGATTTAAGTCAAGTCCATGGCCTGTAGTAGCTAAGAAAAACTTCCAGTAGATAACTAGAAAAGAAATGGATATTTCAGTCCTGCAATCATATGGAACTGAATTCTGCTAATAACCTGAAGGTCCTGGAAACCAGATTCTCCACCAGGGCCTTCAGTAAGGAATACAGCAATGCCAATATTTTGACTTTAGCCCAGGAAGGCTGGTGTTACACTTAACCTACAGAGATTTGAGATAATAAATAGAGGCTGTTTTATCTGCTAAATGTGTGATACAGAATCGATAGAAAATTCATACGGCTCTTATGTAGAAAAAAAAAAACCTCAGATCTTTCAGAGATCTTGACAAAAATGGTAAAATTTACTGAAAGTCTTAAGAACTCAGGAATAAATGAAAAATCACTTATATCCATGTATGTGAACAGGGCCACCTCATTGCCTAATGCCTTGGCACACAATATATGCACATGCAATAGAGTCATCCTGGAAAAAAACACTGACTATGGTAAAGATTTTATGTTTCCTTGGATTAATTTATATAATTAATGCAATCTCAACAGAATTTCTAGAAATATTACTCTAAAGTACATTTGCACAAACAGATGAGAAAAGTAATAATTTGGGAGAGAAATTCAGTGAGGAGTCATACAAATATACTCTAGTTGCAGTATCAGTCAGTACACGATGATCCACAGATCAATAGGAAGCAATTTATCATAAATACTACATTAAGATAGACTTGTAAAAGTGTTTATTCTCACCCACTAAAATGACTACAAAAAAAAAAAAAAAACTTCTAAGTAATTGATAGCAAGAATTTAGAGCAACTAGAACTGTCATATACAAATAATAGTGTGACTGTAAATTGTTACAGACACTTTGGAAAACTGCTTGGAATCACATACTAAAGTTGAACTTATGCATTTCTATGATCCAGTAATTCTACTCCTAGGCATATATCCGTCAGAAATGCATACCTAGGAAGATATGTACTGTCTGTTCATATTAACATTATTTCTAATAGTCACAACCTGAAAATCACTCAAATGTCCACCAGCAGTTGGATGGATAAATAAATTGTGACATACTGACATGCCAACTCCCTACTGCAACGAGAATGAATGGTCTCTCAGGACAGGAAACAATACATGAATCCTTCAAATATACTCTTCATCAAAGAAGGCTAAAAACAACAAAAAATTATGATGTATAATTATATTTGTCTAAACCACAGAAACAGATGAATTTTTCTATGCTGTTACACTTGGGGTTAAGGACAAGAAAGAAGGGCAGCAGGGGCCTGAAGGATGATGTTAATGTTCTATTTCTTGGGTTTTTGGGAGCTGGTTACATAGGTATGTTCAATTCAACATATCTAGTTGTGAACTATATAATTTGTTCCCTTTTTATGTATATTATACCTAAATAAGTGATTTTAAAATGTGATATAGGATCTACTTTAATTCATGAAGAAAAAAATCTGCAATTTTTTTTGAGCAAATAGAATTGAAAATATTAGTAGATGATGATAGATAGGATAGATAAGATAGATTGACAAATAGATACCCATATGTTAACATATATAAAAGTAAATTCTAAAGATATTAAAGTATTGTATAGCAAAATAATAAGAAATAAATCTACAATGTAAGACTGTAGACTATCAGAAATAACAAATAATATGATAAATGTGAGATAAAGAGATTAAAGCAGACATAAGTAAATGAATATGAAGCCTGATTTCTCAAGGACCTGGCCACTAATGACCTGCATTAGCAAATAAATAGAGATCATTAGATTTGAAATTTGCTTGTGATATAAATTTTACATTATATCTATATAGACCTTTGAATTTGTGGCAGATAGTACTCATCAATGTCAATTTCAAAACTGCAGGTTTAGTCATGCATACAATTTCACAGACTATGATGACCTGATAGATGGAACATTTAACTTAGTCTCTGGGAGAAACATTCCGTGAATCAACAACTATATTCACTTTATCAGCCTTTTGGAGGTGTATTTTTCTTCCACAGCCTTATAGACAGAAAGATGCTATTTCTACTGTCAAAAAGGGGTGCCATTTGACCAACTAGTAAGATCTCTCTGATCTATTGAAGTTCATATTTTGTAATGATTTTAGATCATTTTATCATAACTTCTGTTCTTTTATATTACTTTGTGTGTACTGCATCCTCACGTTAATGCTAAATAACTGCTTCCATATCTTAGGTGAGTCTTTTTCATGTACTTGGTCCTAATTTATATAATTGATCTTATTATATTAATTCCAAACTACAATGTAAAGAGATTTAGCTAGGAGATTAAAGTATTTTCCCTTCATTTTGTACAAAGTAGAAGCCATTGATTGAACATTTTAATTAATTGGATAACACAAATTAGTGATTTAGAAAAATAAATACAGCAATGCATTAAAAATACAGTGGGATGGTACAATGTTAGGAAAGAGGAAATAGTAGTAGTAGTCTTATTGCTAAAAATAATACCTAATATAGCAGCAAGGAGAGTTGTAAAGAAAAAGTGGAAACACTTTTCCGTGTGAGAAGAATAAATAATATTTGGTGTGTAGCAAATTTGTGGTATTATCAGAGAGATCAAAGGTACCAATGATTATCTACTAAAAATATAAGTACTTAGGTTGATCTAGCAGTAAGCGATCAAGGGTCAAAGATTTAGTTTAATGAGTTAAAGGGATTTCCAGGAGTTCCTTAGGGGCATATTTGGGGGAGGAGATGGGGGAGTACAGTAAGAAAGCTGGTTCTGAAGATATCTATAATTTTAAAAATCTATGTAAACATTAAAATATCTAAAATTGGAAGGTCTTCATATGTGTTAACAGTCCTTCATTAAGTATCCATCTTCTTAATGTTTTTGCTGAATTATTTTAATAGGTAATCTAAGCACAAAACAATACATTAGAAGTCTCACTCCAAATTTTTTCTTTAAGCTTCCCAGAGCTTCTTCCCAAATGAAGAAACTTCTACCAGTTTCTTATAAAACATTTCATACATACTGTATGCATGTAGACCTGTACTTAAATATTGACCACAAATAACATATTAAATGCAATTCTGTGCACTTTGTTTTATTCATTTAATAATATATTTTAGAGATTATTCCCTGTGCAAATATGTAAAACTGCTTTATTCTTTTTAAAAGCTTCATAGTATTCCATATATGAAAGTTTCTAGTTTGCATCCAGTTTTTCAATATCAAGCAATGCTAATAAGAATATACCACTATATATGAAAATTCCCTGCCTCAGCATTTGTTTGTAAGATAACATTTTAAATGGTACTTCAGAAGTTTATAGATCTGGAACATATGTAGCATCCTAAAATATAGAATCCAAATGTCACAGGATCCTTAAGGTGACGCTTTTCCAGACAGAAATCTCTATGACCAGTGGGGCCTTTGCTTGAGTTTTGCTTAGGCCCACTGGGCTCATTCAGACTGCTTGGCTCACACTACCAGACTGGATCCCACACCTGCCAAGGGCAAGTCAGGTGTAGAGCGGCAAGTGGTGTCTGAGCGAGTGAACGTGATGTCCAGACATTCCACTACACACAGCCAGGCGTGCTGCCTGCTGTGGTGGGGTGGGCAGCTCCAAGCGCCAGCACAGGCACCAACTCTGTGCAAGGATCAGATGTACCACAAGTGGCTTCTGCTGCAGGTACCCACATCTGGACCAGGGGAATGTGGTGGCACTTGGAAGTTTGGAGACACCGGGAACCACAGAGCCCCAAAAAAGGGTATCACAGCTCTGGCTTAGGGAGCCCCCAGGTCTGCACTCCCTGAGGGGCAGCAGGTCTTCTCTCCTTGTCACCTGCAATGTGGTGGGGGTGGGGGAGGGGAGTGTATTTCAGGCCTGTTTGTGTTACTACTCTTTCAGTCATTTGACAGGTCCCAAGTTCTTGTCCCATATCCAGGAAAAATGAGACATGTGGACAACTGGAGGGTAGCAAGGCAGAGAGGAGCTTCTCTCAGCAACAAAACAGCTCTCAGGAGACCCAAAGAGAGTAGCTCCTTTCCTCAAGCAGGACATCCTGACCAGTGTCCAGCTCTCAGCAGAAAGGAGACCTGTAGAGGTCTCAATAAGGTTATCCTGATGAAGGAGTGAGTCTAGCTGAGTCTGGGGTTTTTATGTGCTCAGAATGGAGGATGTGCATGCTGATTCGTCCATGGGCAGCCACCAGCAGGCTTGGAAAAAAGCACCATCTGATTGGCTGAAGGTCATCAATGAAGTTCTCTCTCTGGGAGCAGACTTTGTTCAGAATCTGCAGTGCAGAACCCAGGCTTCTGAATGTCCCTGGTCTGAAGGTGGGGTTTCACTAGGGACCCACCCCTTCCCACCTAGGAACCTGTCTGCCTTTAACATGCCATCCGTGGAGCCCAGGCTATCTGTGCCAAGAGGTGCCTGGAGGCCCATGCCAAGAAACCTTCAGTGCCTCTGGCTCCCTTCCTGCTGTTATTGGTGCCCAAAGTCCAGAGACGACCAAGGTAGCAAGGGGCTGGTATGTTAGCACCACCCTGAGGGCACACCCACCCAGCCAAGTTGAAACAGCACCCAGAATTGTCCACAAATTTATTTGGCCCTGGAGTGGCCATCAGGACCCCAGAAAGGACAGGGAGTGGGAACAGGCACTTTCAGGCCTGCAGGGGCAGGGGTCTTCCTGGGCCTTGGAAAACACAGGGGTGCTGGGATGTGGAGCCATGGCTGGGCAGCTGTGGTGGCACCCAAGAATCTAACCTCCTGCCTCGCTAATTTGGTAGGGGATAGGGATCTTGCCTATTTCAAGCTCCCACTGGCTTTGCAGAGCATGCAGCCCTGGCCCCGCCTCCCCTGCTGCAGCTGGCATCCTTGCAGCAGTTGTTCTAGATTGGCCTTTGCTGCCATCAAAAATAATAATACGGCTGGGCACAGTGGCTCACACCTGTAATCCCAGAACTTTGGGAGGCAATCAGTTGAGGTCAGGAGGTCAAGACCAGCCTGACCATCATGACGAAACCCCATCTCTACTAAAAATACAAAGATTAGCCAGGTATGGTGGCAGGTGATATGAGAAGTGCCATGTCCCAGCTACTTGGGAGCCTGAGGCAGGAGAATCACTTGAATCCATGAGGTAGAGGTTTCAGTGAGTCGAGATCATGCCACTGTATTCCAGCCTGGATGACAGAGTGAGACTCCATCTCCAAAATAATAATAATAATAACATATGTTTGAGTAAAACACCTGAAGTTTGAGTCTACATAAGTTTCTTTAATTATAAACTACTCTTAGACCTAAATACGTAGTACAGGAGTAGTTAATAATGTGGATCCTGCAGTGATTTGGCAGTAAACTGGCTATCTTACTAAAAAATAAAAAATAAAAAAAAGTTTTTGGCATAGTGCTTCTCAATTTTTGTGGTGTAAATATTCTCAACATGACCTCATGGCATATTTCCAACTACCAATGGTTTGACCATTGGCTTTCACATTTTCCAGACATTTAATAAATGGCTCTCGAGAATTTGAGCAAGGTCTAATACACCACCATGAGTCAGTAACCTTGATTCATATCTCAGATATGCAGATAATTAGCTGAAATACCCATGATTATTTATTTAATTCTGTAAGCTCTCTAATCATAGTGCTCTTACCTATAATATGGGCTATGTGCGGAACTTGCCTTATAGGACTACTCTTAAAAATTACTTGATGTGATTCTTTTATCACAAGTTTACTCCTCAGCTCAGTATAATGAGTTAAATCCCAACCCCTTTATGAAACAATCCCCCAAAGGTCTTCAGTTACCTTCTACCAGTTGTAATTAATGAATACATTTCCCTTGCTTAACATTTTGCTACGATTTGCCTACACACATATTCTTGAAAGATGTGTCTACCGTGTTTGCCTTTGCATTAGTATCTGTATTTCCTCACATGTCTAACTACTCTTTAATTATTTGTGTAGTTTTTTTTTACTCATTTTCACCTTTCAATATTGATATCCATTAAGTTAAATCTTGAGACATTTCATCTAACTCTAGATAGACATTATGAGTGATCTCATCTAAACCTATCGCTCCAGTTATACCGTTAATGATTATGAGTCATGATTTTATAGTCTGGTAAATTTTTCTTAAAAAAAATTATCAATTAGTTAGATATTTTGCTGGGAACCAGAAATAGGAAAATAAAGTACCTTTGTTTTTTTGTTTGTTTGTTTTTTGTTTTTTTTTGGCAAATCCTTTCAATCTATTCAGAGACAACTGGGCAAAAAACAAAATTTGATGTGATATGGCAAGTGCCATGTCTCAATTGTATTGAGTTGCTTCCCATTATGCGTATGTGAGTAAGACACTCTATCAGAATGCCTATTTTCTAGACTCCTCCTATGTCGCTTCCTACTCCACTATGTCCTGTCCTAAATTTAATCTTCTATTTGAAAATCTCTGGCTTCCTCAGACAATATTAGGGAATCTATACCCTGTACTGTTATTATATACCATGAAAACTTTAATAAATTAATTTTTTACTTTTATTTTTATTGTTTTTCAGTGACAGGGTCTGGCTGCATCACTCAGGCTGGAGTGCAGTGGCACAATCAACTCACTTCAGCCTTAAACTCCTGGGCTCAAGCAATCCTCCCACCTCATCTTCCTGAGTAACTAGGACTACACGCATTCACCATCACACCTGACTACTCAAATAAAAAAAAATAATAATGTAGAGAAAGGGTCTCACTATATTGTCCAGGATGATCTTGAACTCCTGGCCTCCAGTGATCCTCTCTCTTTGGCCTCCCAAAGTGGTAGGATTACAGGCATGGACTACCATGCCCTACCTAATAAATTAATTTTATCAATTTATATTTGTATTTATGCTTGTCCTTACCTCTTCATTAAATAACGAGTATCTAAGGCTGAAACCTTATACTTATCTTTGTATATTTAGAGACTAGCATAGTGCTAGCTTAAGGGGAATTACTCAATAAATGCAATTGTAATTGACTTTAACTGAAAAGTTTAATTTGATGCTTTTAAAGGAATTCAAGACAGAAAGAGTGATTTAAATAAGCTTAAATATCCCTTCCAACTCTGAAATGCATTAAAATGATTCTTTGATATCAGAATTATGATTTGGAATCATTTCTAGTGAAGAAGTATTTCTGGTATACTGAAAAAATAGAAGTCAAATACTTAGAAAAAGGGGTCAAAGAAGTGCAAGCTTATGTAGGAAATAAATATTTTTCATGCCAATGAAAGCTATCTGTATTTGTATATACATTTCAGTTATCTAACAGGTGAATAAGAGTGGCCTGGAATAGGGATTATCTACCCCTTCCAAAAAATATATTAAGAAAGTGCAACAATATTTTGTTTCAACAGAGGGAAACAAAGAATCAGATTAAAAATGATGCATTGGGAGATGATAGAATAGAATGTAGTAATCATCAGTTTAGGAGCTATAGCCGTAGTTTACAAATTTTTGCTCTTAAGCAGAAATAAATTTAGCATCCTTGTAATAATACCTAACACATGATTGACCCACTGTAAACCAGTACATACTTGTATGTAAAGTGCCCAACATTACTCTAAATGTAATTGACATTATCATTGTTAGTAAGTAAAATTAAATTTAGTTCACATATCAAGGATATTTGTTATTTCCTCTTATACTTTTTTTTATGTTTGTTATTGTTGTTCTTGCTGTTATTATACTTTGATTGCCAAAAAGGCAGTGAATATTTGTTTAGCAAGACCAAACAGTTGTACAGTGAACTAAAAATCAGGCTCTGACAAGAACACATTTTCCCAGTTTTCTGAGAGAAATATTTCATGTGAGTTGGCACCACAATCATTGCTCTTGTCAAGAAAGATTGCATCTATTGCTCGCCCTTCATTGATCAAGTTTAGATTAGTTTGATAGGATTTGTACTTTACAAAGCCATTGCTGGTATTCACTAATTCCAAGGGTAAATTACCTCTTAAAATAGACCAGACTAATTCCCCTATTGACTGGCCAGGAGGCAAATGTGCTGGCAAAAGCAGGCAAGTATTACTCCCTCCAACCAAGAAAATTCCAAAAAGTGCCAATTATTCTTCAGGTCACTAAGCAAATGAACAATAACTCTCAGTTATAATCTTGCCCTTCAGAGTAACCTTTCCTCATCCAGGTACTGAGAAGTTGATTTTATCACACATTTCGTATTTATTTTTTTTTAGCAAAAGACTTAAAGGATCAATAATTTCAAGGGTTATATATTTTCTCTTTCCAAAGTGTGGTCACAACATTTTCCTTGGACCAAAGTATTTTTAATATTTACAAAAATAGGCTGGGCATGGTGGTTCACGCCTGTAATCCCAGCACTTTGGGAGGCCGAGGTGGGCGGATCACAAGGTCAGGAGATCGAGACCATCCTGGCTAACAGGGTGAAACCCCATCTCTACTAAAAATACAAAAAAATTAGCCGGGCGTGGTGGCGGGCACCTGTAGTCCCAGCTACTCAGGAGGCTGAGGCAGGAGAATGGCGTGAACCCGGGAGGTGGAGCTTGCAGTGAGTCGAGATCCTGCCACTGCACTCCAGCCTGGGTGACAGAGCAAGACTCCATGTCAAAAAAAAAAAAAAAAATTACAAAAATATATTGAAACAAACAATATGTTTTACATTGGTTATATGATTTCCTATATTATCAGTTTTAATTCATTTCTTATTTTAGTTTTCTTGTCTATATAACTGTCATGAAATACTTTCTCATATTTTTGAAATTTGTGTCAAATTGTGTTATACTAACAATTCTCAGATTTAGTAAGTAGATAAAAAAAATGATTACTTATGGAAAGAAAGATGTCAACCTCTTGCAGGGAAACTTAACCTCCATAATTTCTTAGTTGGACCAGACTCCTGTTGCAAAAGCCAGACTAACAAGGGAAAAACAAAGAAAAGTTTATCAACATGAACATTTTATATATACACAGGAGACACCAGAGAATGAAAAGAGATGACTTTGAATTGCAGCATACATTGTGTCTTCAATAAAGTGCAGAACATTTTTAGAGAAGTGACAAGACAGGGGAAAAGAGTTTGAGTCCCTTGAGGAAAGGCAAATAAATGGCAGATGGAAAGGTAATTGGTAAATTTTTTAAATGTTCATTCCCATTAGAAAAGAGGAAAGGGTAATAGGTCCAAAGGAAGTCCAAAATCTAACAGGGAAAACAACCTTAAATGTTAAGGGTGGAGAATAATATTCCTTGACTCCATGTTCTGTCTTCCAGATACACTGGGACACCCAGGGTTGGAAACCGAATGTTCTGGGAAACCTGACTACCACAGCATTGTTCAATACAGTACACATTGCAGTTCTCACAGGTTGGAGTCTTCTGCCTGTGTCTCTCCCAGGCTGGAGTTACATACTGGTCGCTCTTCAGTTCTGGGGTCCCAGAAGTGGACCCATGTCCATGGCTCCACTAGACATTGCCCTACTGGATGCTCCCGACAGTGATCCTTACCCTACAGCTCCACTGGGCAATGCTTTAATTGAGACTCTCTGTGATTGCTCCAATTCCATGGTTCCACTAGGCATTGCACTGGTGGAAGCCCTTTACAGTGGCTCCATTTCTGTAGCAGTTGTCTGCCTGGGAAGAGTTAGCACCACAGGAAGGCTATAAAGATTTATTGCCTGTGCCTCCTGGAGGGACAATCTAAGCTGCATCTGGGCATGCTTGAGCCACATCTGGGTTGACTGAGGAGCACTGCACCAGGATGCATGGGGCAGAAAACTGAAGAGTCCCTGGCAACGAATCCTGAGGTACCAAAGGTGCGCTGGGCCCCTCCCTTAAATTTGTTCTACCTTTAGGCCCTGACACACTCTGAAATACCTTTGAGGTTATTATTCTGTAGACTTAATGAATAGCATCTGGCATCTTTCTATTCAAACTCATCTCCTCTTCAGGTGTTCCTTTGGTTACACCCTTGGTATTCTGTCCTAAACAGACTTTCTCCTTTTTTACAACCAGGCCTGGCTGAAAATTTTCCAATTCATTAAGTTCTATTTCCCTTTTAATTAAAAATTCTGTTTTTTTTTTTTTCTGTCTTGCATTTTCTTATAAACAGTCAAAAGAAGCCATGCCACACCTTTAACACTTTACTTAGTAAATTGTTTCCACCAATATCCTAGTTCATCTCTCTTAAGTTCTGCTTTCTATAGAGGACTAAGACAGGGATAAGTCAGCCAAGATATTTGCCACTTTATAACAAGGATGGCCTGTCCTCTAGTTTCCAATATCATGTTCTTTGTTTCCATGTGAGATCTCATAAAAATTGCCTTTCCCGACTGGGCGTGGTAACTCACGCCTGTAATCCCATCACTTTGGAATGCTGAGTTGGGCAGATCACCTGAAGTCGGGAGTTCGAGACTAACCTGACCAACATGGAGAAACCCCGTCTCTACTAAAAATGCAAAATTAGCTGGGCATGGGGGTGCAATCCTGTAATCCCAGCTGCTTGGGAGGCTGAGGCAGGAGAATCGCTTGAACCCAGGATGCGGAGGATGCAGTGAGCTGAGATTGCACCACTGCACTCCAGCCTGGGCAACAAAGTGAAACTCTGTCTCAAAAAAAAAAAAAAAAAGAGTTGCCTTCCTGTTTATATTTGTATCAAGTTTCCATTGACGACCACATAGATAATCTCTAAGAAGATATAGTCTCTCTCCACAGTTCTCTTCTAAGCTCTCACCAAAATTTCCCTAATGCTTCATTTACAGTAATATAGACCTTTTCTGGCCTGCACTTCCAAATTCTTCCAGCCTGTACCCATTATCCAGTTCTAAAACTGCTTCTACACACCACATCTTGGTATCAATTTCTGTCTTAGTTCCTGCTGCTATAGCAAAGTACCTTAGACTTTATTAAGGGCAAATTATAAACAATAAAAATTTATTTCTTACAGTTGCGGAAACTGGGATGTCCAAGATCAAGGTCACTGCAGATGTAGAGTTTGGTGAGGACCTGTTTCTCATTTTTGGTGTTTTCTCCCTGTTTCCTCAAATGATAGAAGGACAAAAGGACAAAAAGAGACTAACAAATTCCCTCAAGTCCTTTTATAAAGGTGTCAATCCCATTCAAAAGGGCAGACCCCTCATGACCTGATCACCGCCTAAAGGGCCTACCTCTTAATAATATTTCACTGGGTACTAAGTTTCAACTTGAATTTTGGAGGGGCACACACTTTCAAACCATAGGAATTATCTAATGCATATATATTTTCATATTGATGATGTCCTTTTTCTTTCTACACAAATTTAGAAAGTTTATGTGAAAATAGGCATTTTTGTTTATTATATGTAATGTTTGGAATCCCATAGAAAATGCTTGTGCTATAACAAGTACTCAATAAAACTACAGAAACAGCCCACAGAATAGGTCTTCTTTGACCATCTGTTTATTACAATAATTAGTCAACATTCAGAATGGAAGGAGTCATTTCTATTATATTAAGACATTTTAAGTGTTCCACGTGCATAACCCAAACTTCCTTGTAACCAATTCATATTCTCAATGATTGCAAATATCTGATAGGTTTACAAAGCAATTAGCAACTGTCTATGAATCATAGACTAGTACTTCTAAACAATTCCCCTTCTACAGCGGACAGCAAAGATACACAGCTTCCAGTTTAGCCCATTAAAAGAGATTCTATTTTTTTATCATATTTTGAGAACACCCTCAAGTGGCGCTTCCATGCTCTAATAGTCTAATCCCAGCTGGTACTAGCATATTATGCAAAATGCATAAATCAAAGCCAATTGTTTCTTCTTCAGGCAAAGATCATAACAAATTTATCCGGGAATCCTAGCTGTGTATTGAGGAAGAAGCGTCACTGAATCAGAAGTAGGTGCGTTGAAAGCACAAGCCACATGTTCATCCAATTTATTAGTACAGTTAAAATTTACTTGAATCTTTCCTTGAAAAGGCAACTTCCAAGTAACAGTAGAATCTTACTACTACATCCACTTATATTTTTGAGTTTCTATATCACACTGTACTCGATATGGCTAACTCATGTTGCATGCTTAAATGGTAACTTACTGTTAGAAATTCAGGATTGTTCAAGACCTAAAAAGTCCAGGAGTTTTTCATAAAGAAAATATGTATTTTTCCAAAGAAGAAATAAATCTAGATTTTTTCTATTTATTTTCTTATTATGCTTATCACTCATCTGCCAAAAGCATTTCAAACACCTTTGGATCTAGTGTGTTATAAAATCCAAGTTAAAAGTCCCAAATGGAAAAGGACCAGCATTTGCATTTATACTTCTTCTTTGCAATAATTATCATCTAATAGGTTATATTATTTCATACCAATCATGTATACTACCTCTCTTCCGAATGTCATGCCTTCATAAAGACAGGAACTTCTGTCTGTTTTTCTGCAATGTTTATATCCCAGCACACAGAACAATGGAATATAGCAAGTACTCAAAAAAGCAACTTGCCTTTGTCTTTACTTGGATACAATAGCCCAACAAATTCAAATTAATGTATCTCCAGAAATGTTTTAGAAGAGCAAGACCCCTACATTTTCAAAAGAATAACATCACTTTCTTGCAAAAGAGGTTTCCATTAGCATAAGAAGGTCATGAATTGGTAGTCCATGATTGACATCTAGTTTCTTGAAATATATGTCTTGAATAGGCTAAAAGCTGAGAGACTTTATGGTGAAAAGAGAAATGTATAGTTGGTGAAATGGACTGAATTTCTAATTCATGGAGTCTATAGAAAAATAAATTGTTAAAAGTGATTATGTTCAGGGCTTTTATTGCCATGTGAAGCACAGTCTTGGGACCAAGCACTGTTTCAGGTATTTCTGTCTGCGTGTATCAGTGAATAAAATAGACCATATTCCTATATTTATGGAAATACTTTCTATCTGAAAGAAAATATTGTTATCTATGAAATTCATTACAATACCATTGGGAAAGCTAAAGAAATAAACTTTAGTTTAGATTTTAGAAATGACATTGGGATTATTCTAAAGCACCAGGTAGCTAAGGCAGCTCTGGCACCCTATTTTGGAAGCTGCCATATCAACTTCTGACTACAGAACTATGATTAGACAAACACAATTTAAGTAAGGCAATTATGATTAGAAGCTACCATGATCAGAAACTATCAGTACCAGGAAGCTGAGAGAAAAGCACTGAAAACTTCCATGATGATCGGTACCTGAAGAAATAACAAGAGTGGCCTACAAAATATTCTTCCCTTTTGTTTGTTGAAATTGCAGGAGTACATCTATCTGGTGTCAGTTAAATCAAACCAAGAACAACAATGCAAAGGACTCTGGGAAATACAGTTTTTAGATTTTGAATTTTGCCAAGGAAGAAGCCATTTTAGAATATTGAAATGGATGGTGGCTAAGAAGCCATATTTTCTACCACAATTTGTTTTCTCAACTGTTTCCACATTTACTATGTGTCAGGTAGATATCTTCAAATTATCATGAAAATGAAGGAGATTGAAACCTAGTAGGTTGAGGCAGATATTTCTGCAAGAATCATGAACAGTAGCAGTAATGAGAGTTGAGTATATACAATCAGATTGGTCAAACAAGTAAATTGATTTAAGATGATTATATAAAGACTTTTCACTGAGAAAGAAGCAAGGCACAAATATGTTAAGAGAGAAATCTAAAACATTGTAGTTTTGGATAGAAATTTGAGATATGAACTTATAGTTTCATATTATATACATATATCTGTATACATACCTCCATGTCTATGCATGTATATGTAGATACACATACGTGTGTGGAGGTGTGTGTATGTGTAAAATATATACAATACACATATATTTATACATAAGTGTATAAATATATATTATACATATACATATGTGTACATATATATGTATATATAAACACATGCATGTGTGTGTGTTTCATACTTACCAGTTAATTAATACCATTTATCAATAACAGTTTATAATACCATTCTCCCTTAAAAGGAACCAAGTTTCCTAGGAGAAATGACTGTTTCCAAGGCTGAGTGGAAAACTAGAAAATGTCCTGTAGCATGGTGTGTGTGTGTGTGTGTGTGTGTGTGTGTGTGTGCAACTCATACACAAGACAGGAAGTAGGACTGTGAAAGCCCCTTCAAGGTAGCTTGTGCCTGACTTTGACATATTTGCATTACAGGTTCCACACACATGACAGGAAGTAAGAATGTGCTCACATGTAATGCAAACATGTCAAAGTCACCGACAAGCTACCTTGAAGGGACTTTCACTCTACAAATCTGGGAAAAATCCAATATCAAAATAAATAATGATAATAAGGGATTTTTGCCAATAAATAGGCATGTATGAAAACAGACTGATAGAAAGAAATAGGTAAATATTAAAAGTTTGATGAAGAATGAGATAATTCTATAGTCTTAAACTACCTTCCCAATGTTACTTGCCTGATTGTGATGATTGTATCAGGTTTTGTGGGGTAATATTTTTATTCATAATAAATGCACACCCAAGTATTTTTAGACAATGAGGCATCATATCAGCAACTTACACTCAATTCGCTCATGAATAAGAATGTTATTTGTTCTATTTTGGCAACTCTCTGTCAGTTTGAGATTATTTAACCTTTAAAAATATTTAACAATAAATCTAATTAGGCAAACTAATGATTCCTTTGATAGATATTTACTGGCATGCAACCCTTTATTTCACAATACTTTTAGTTTCATAAGTATTTATAATCACTAGTGACCATAAATTTAGATTTTATACCAAATACCCAAATCAACTCTAATATTTTATTTACATCAGGGTTACGTTATACATTTTTACCTTATTATGCATATCAAAATATAAACAAACAAAAAAATCAACCTTTTAGTGTTATGTATATGGTTCTTTAAAACCATCTGAAAACTTTCTGTCTTTTTATTTGTATGTCTGATTAGTAGGTATTTTATTGCAATAATATTTTCTTTATACATTTTCTATATCTTTTTGAGCCATTTGAGTAACTTGTAACTCTATCTTCTTTCTTAATAAGGTTAAAACATATGTTCCTTTGTGTATAGAATAAAGTCATGTTAGAAATGTTTATTTACAAGTTTGAATCATTTTATGGAATATTAAAACATCATTATGTAAATTATCTACATTTAATTGACATTTTTGAGCCAGAATTTATATTCCAATTTTCTGAGAATGAAAATACAAGCAACAAAATCATACATCTTGTGTATTTTCTAATGTCTTCCTTTCCTTTATTTTTATTAAACTTTCTTATCTGTTGCTCTATATGTTGCATTATTTAAAGACTGTTTGACATATTTACTACTTGTGGAGAGCTAATTCAAGAACAAAATTGCTTTTAACATGCTGTGATAGATTTTCAAAAAAAAAAAATCAAGTTCAATTATTTATAGACTAATTTTCTGTTTGCTGTCTACTGAATGGCAAAGTGAAAAGTTCACAAATCCAGTTAGATGACACTTGCCTCCACTGACATTTCTTGGTGGACTGACAGTAAATCTTAAGTCCCCAGGCTGCTCGTTAACTTTTAGAAGTTGATATAGTAACTTATAAGTTTGATCTCTTTTGGATGACCATGAACTCTGCTTATAGATACTATAAAAAAGTACTTGGGACAGTAATAAATGGTGCCTCAAAGACTAAATTTAACTGTGGTATACTTGGACCATAATCACTAACGATACTTTCTACGAATATCCACAATGATGCTTTAGAGGCTTTAGGGACACCTCTATTTTTCACATCAGATAAATGGTATTTTCATTTCAGACTATGTCATTATCAGATCTATGGGCAGCCATCAATCACCTTGTGATTTCTGAGTCATGCATCACTGTTATTAGGGTCCTGCTAGCATTTAGTTAAAAAAGAAAAAAAAATTAAAAGGTGATAGCATTACTCTTAGAGAAAGATAGTGCACCAAAGAAATCATAACTCAAAATAAATAAATAAATAAAGCAATTTAAGAACAAAGTATAGGCATAGCAAATACATTTTAAATAGCATAGTAGATTTATAAAAGATTTCAGATGTATAAACAGGTTTCTTACAGTGACACTTTGTTAGTAATCAATAAATTGTATGTAGTAGAGTCTTTACAGAAGTATAAGTAGGAAAACATGACATCACTTATTGATTTAGAAAATAAAATAATTTAGAAAAAAATTATTCAGTGTTTCTGAATATACATAAATATGTTGAGTGCTTATAGCGTATAAACCTTGGAAATTATTTCTCTGGTGAAATATTTTGTATTTAATCACCTACAAATTGTCCATTATTTCCCCCTCAGTGATTCTATTTAAAAATTAAGGTTAATAGCAAGTCTTCATTCTTTTGTGTTGCTTTAACAAGATACTATAAACTGGGTAACTTATAAAGAAAATAAATTTATTTCTTACACTTCTGGAGACAGGGAAGTCTAATATCAAGGGCCAGCATATGGTGAGGGACTTCTTGTGGCATCATTCCGTGGTAGAAGGCATGGAAGCATAAGAGAGCAACAAGAGGACCAAAATCACTTTTAAAATAACTCACTCTTGGGATAGCAAACCTAGTCCCATGATAATGACATTAATTTATTCATGGGGATGGAGCCTTCATGATCTAGTTGCCCCTTAACAATCCCACCTCTCAATACCATCTCAATGGCAATTCAATGTCAGCATGAGTTTTGAAGGAGACATTCAAACCACAGCATTTCACTCTTGACCCCTTAAAACTCATGTAATTTCCATATACCAAAATCATTCAATCCATGTCAATAGCCTTGAATGTTTTAAATCATTCTAGCACCAACTCAAAATCCAAAATCCAGAGTCTCATTTAAATTAGGTATGGAGGAGGCTCAAGGAACAATTTATTTGAGGCAAATTGCTCTCCAAGTGCAAGTGTGTGAAATATCAAGTTGTGTGCTTCCAGTATACAATGGTGGGACAGCATAGAATAGGCATTATCATTCCAAAAGGAAGAGATAGCAAAAAGAAAGGGGTAACTGGTTCTAAGTAAGTCTAAAACTCAACAGAGAAAACAACAGTATGTCTTAAAGTGCCAAAATAATCTCCTTTTACTTCACCCTGGGCACACTAGGGTGAGGGTTTGGCCTCCAAGGCCTCAGGCGGTTCCAACCTCATGACTTTAGTGGGCTCATTATACTCTTCAGCTGTCTCAAATTGGAGTCTTGGGCCTGCAGATTTTCCAGGCTGGTGTTGCACAGTGGTAGCTTGGGTATCATTCTGAGCGTGTTCTTACTCCCACAGCTCCACTAGGCATTGCTCTACCTGGAATTATCTTCAGTGGCTCTGTCTCTAAGTCTCTGCCTGAGCTCCCAAGCTATCCACAACTTCCTTTGAAATGTAAGTAAAGGAAGCCATGTCCTAGAGCTCTTGCATTCTGTTTGCCTGAAGAATTGGCACCATGTGGAATCTGTAAAGGTTTACAGCTTGCATCTCGTAGAAGGACATGTGAAGCTAAGTTACAACTGGACCCACTTGAGCTATGGCTGGAGCTTCCAAGATGTATTGTGCCAGAATGTGAGGAAGCAAATACCCAGGGTGGCCCTAAGCAGTGAGCCCATGAAGAGCACCCTAAGACCATCCCATCCCTCAAAACCATTTTGACTCTTCTAGATCTCTGGGCCTGTGATGGGGGACAGAAGGGATCCTTGAAGATATCTGAAATGCAGCTTTTTATTTCCGTCATTCTCCTACTGTATTGGTTATCTCTTCTGTACATACTAATCTCTTCAGCTAATGGTCCTTTGGTCATATACTTGGTTTGTTTACCTGAAAATGCTTTATTATTATTTATATGGCCATGCTGAAAATTTTCAAAATATGTCTTGTAATTAGAAATTGCATCTTTAAATAATTTTTTACCCTCTTGCATCTTATAGTTAAAAGTAGCTTCACAGCTGCTTTGATATTTTGCTTAGTAATTTTTACCACCAGCTATCCTCCTTCATCACTTTAAAATTCCACCATCCATAAAGCCCTAGAGCATGCACACAATTTAACCACATTCTTTGCCACTATATAACAAGGATGATCTTTACCTCAGTTTCCAATCAGCTATTTCTCTTTTACATCTAAGATCTCAACAGAATGACCTTCATTGTCCGTATTTCTGCCAACATTTTGGTCACAACCACTTAAATAATCTATAAGAATTTCCAGACTTTCCCTACAGCTAGGCTTTTCTGAGCCCTCACCAAAATTGCCCTTAATACTCAATGTTCAGACTGTTAGGTTTTTCTAGCCTACACTGCCAAACTCTTCCATCCCCTACTCATTAGCCAGTTCCAAAGCCACTTTCACATTTTCAAGTGTCTGTTATGGCAACAGTCCCATTTCTTGGTATCAATTTTCTATCTTAATCCACTTTGTGTTATAATAATAGAATATACAGACTGGGTAATTTATAAAGAAAATAAGTTTATTTCTTATGATTGTGGAGGCTGGACAGTCCAAAATTAAGGTATCAGTAGCTTGTGATGGTCTTCTTGCTGCATCATCTAGTGGTGAAAGGCACAAGGCCAAGAAAGCCTAAAAAGCAACAAGAGAAACTTAAACTTGTTTTTTATAGCAACTCACTTTTGTGTTAAAAATACACTTCCATGATGACAACATTTAATCCACTCATGAAGAGAGTACCTTCATAGCCTAATCACCTCTTAATTATTCCATCTTTAATATCATCAAAATGACAATTCCATTTCAACTGAGTTTTGAAGGGGACATTTCAATCATAGCAAAGCAGCAATAATAAAATTTCAGCCATTCATTCTCACTCAGTAAAATTTTTGGATGGAGAAAATGGGAAACGCATATTTCACTATTGTCTTTCATGTTGAAGTAATCAATAAACATGTTCTGAAGTACTTCAATACCTAAATATCTTTAGGCTCTTTAGTTTATCTCTACTGACAATCTTAGGTTTAACCCCAAATCTAAAATCTTACCTAAAATTATGCATTTTCGTGAACCTCAAAAATACTGAATACTAGATTGCTGGAGAAGCAGTCTGGAAATCCTATTTGATAACTTTTTAATCTGAATATTGAAAACAAAGTACTAATTATTATAACTCTAATACTTATTGTTTAAACTTAGAATGTAAATCAAGTAATCTGTAGAATATTTTTAAAGGACTCCTGGCTTACAAATTCATCTCTATATCTTGTCATGCATTTAGTACTTCTGACATATTTACTAGTCATTTTCCTAAATCTGCCAGTTTGCATGATACTTCTGCTTTGCAAATGCCATTTCTACTCTGGGAAGCTTCTTTACTTCCTGTTCTGTCTAATCAAATTTATTTGTCCTTAATATCTCAGTTTAAATAGCATTTTTCTGTAGAAACTTTCTACATAGCTGTTCTCCGTCTCTCAACCCTAATGGAGGTATTCATTTATTCTTCTGAGTATGGGAAGCTCTTTTTTGGTAAAGTGATACTTATAACACCAATCTAAGATTTTCTCTTTTTTTCTCTTATTATCTTCCTTATCATATTCATCAGAATCACTACTGCCTTATAGTTCTTATATCTGTTCATCATGCACTGAACCAAGAGCAAGATGAAAACACATAAAGCTCTATTTTTTTGAAGTCTTCTGTGAATCTTCCCTTCATCTGTTTTATGAAATAAACTTTATTTTTAGGATAGTTTTATCATCCTTACATAAAAATAAACAGAAAGTATAGGGTTCCCACGTACACTCTGTCTCTTCACATACAGGTTGATCTATTACTCACATGTTGTGTTAGTGTGGTATACTCGATATAATTGACGAACCAATATTGATATATTATTATTAACTAAAGTTAATAAAGTTCATAGTTTAGGGTTCATTGTTTGTGTTATACATTCTATGGGTTTTGACAAATATGTAATTGTTATGCCCAGACCGTTTATTCCCCAAAGAAGACCACCAGAGTCCAGAGTCAAAGCTAAGCAGCAAGGATCTTTATTACAGGTTCGAACCTGGAACTCTCCCTCGCTCGTGAAATGAGACAGGCAGGAGAGCTCCCCCACTGAGGTCCGAGCAGTGTTATATAGTCTAAGAAAAGTGGGCATAGAGTTTTTATACAAATCAGATATATGATTGGCTAGTGTTTGAACAAGGCGATTTGGCTAACTATGATTGGTTCCCGCCATTTCTGATATTTTGGTTCAACCTTTGAGGCGGGAGAGCAGGTTTATGGCAGCAAGAGTTTATCTTACTTAAACACATCTTGTGACCTTGCCTCAGAACTTACAAAATCTCTGGTACGTGCAGAAAAACAGATACTCACAGAACTTACGAAATCTCTGGTATGTGCAAAACAAAATCTCTGGTGTGTGCAAAGATTAGAGAGCAGAACAAAGGGTGTGTGTGGGGAGGCGGGTACACATCTATCTTTGTGTCCTTTCATTTCCCCCTCCCATAAGTAACTGGATGTCCAATCTTGGATTTCCAGAGTCTTATAATGTAGCCTCACTTTCTGGGTGCAGGAGAGGCTGGTGATGGCTACGGAGGACCATAAGTTGGATGGTATCAAACCTTTCTCTGACAAATTGTAAAATTTTATTTACCACACAGGGGCCTATAGTGAATAGAAGTAGTAAAGACATTAGGGGGCCTAAAAGGGGTGCCAGAAGGGAAAACATTGAAGAGCTCCACCAATTGTTAGAGGCTGTAGTGAATTGTTGCTTTTTCATTTCTAAGCTTAGTTTGTGTAGGTGTTGGACCCTTTCCTCAACTAACCCTGACTCATTTATATAGAAACAGCATTCTTCTTTGAGGAACATACAGGTACCTCCTTTCTCAGCCATGAGTAAGTCTAAGGCTCTGTGGTTTTGAAGGGTGACCTGTGCTAGGGAGGTGAGCTGCCGCTGAAGGGAGGCTAGGGAATAGGCGGAGTCTTCCATAGCAACAGAGAATTGTTGTAACAGCTTGTCGTTTTCTATCATGGAGTGTTGTAGGGCCCCTCCTGCTAACCCCACTGCGACGACAGAGGTGGTTAAGGATATTCCGGCAATTAGTGGTAGAAAAACTGCTCGTCTATGTCGCGCAGTTTTAGTTGGGGCGGTCCCTGCCCAGCCTATGAACTCTGCCAGGGTTAGCAGTGTCAGTTGGGGAACTAGGGTAACAGGAATACACAACTGTCCGTCAGAGACGCTTTTGGACAGAGTCTTTAACAGAGTCATAATACACCAGAAGAACACACCAGGGGGAGCATATATGGGACTGTTAGGGTATGTAGCCGATTGGTTACAGAGGCTGTTGCTAAATGCCGAATAAAAATAGGGGTATTTCTCTTGGTATGGGTCACGGTACAGGGCCACATCGGGTATCGTGACTATTGACGAGTTAAAACCTGTATAGTTTGTGGGAGGGGAGGATAGAGGAACAGCCGTTAATGGTGGTCTTCCTAGGGTTGCACACATAAAGCAAGAGGACAGGTCGCCTAAACCGGTGAGGTTGGCGAATGCTAGCCCTTCCTGTAGTAGGGTTAGCCAGGAGAAGGGCTGCAAGTCTTGTGATAGCTTGGTTTCTTGCCTGTGGATTTGTGTATGGATTAAGGGTTGAATCTGGACTAGAATTCTCCACAGATATAAATGGCTACTGGGCCAGGTACTAGTTGATGAGTAATATACTCCCCCATGTTGTGGAGTTGTCCACCGAGAGTCCCATGGGTCTCTAATTATCCAAGTGTAAGTGACGGGAGACTCAGTTTGGTGAAAATACCACCCTTGTTGTTCTCTCCAGTATCGGACAGAGTGCGTCTTACAGTAGCTATATGGGCAACCTGCACTCTGGTGCCACCAATAATTTTTACAATTATATTCAGTTTGATCATATTCAAAACAGATCATGGGTATTGCTGGTTGGGCAATCTGGAACCTAGTGAAATTGAGGTAAACTATAGTATTACACCCTGAGGGGGGGCAGTCTGTACTAGCCAGCAGTTTACCCACCTGGGGGGTTTCCCCAGGATGAGTTTTGTTTTCATAGAGCCAGAACCTCCAGACATAGGGATTAGATGGCGCAGCAGTGAGGAGAGTCAGATGCATAAGGCATAAAAGCATAGGTGAGCTAAACATGGTTACGGCCATGGGGATGACAGCGCAGGGTTAGCTTTAAGGGATTGTTCTTAGCTTTGTCCACAGTCCATGTAACTGGTGCTCCAGATGGCTCGAGAAGGTCGGATGATGGGTCCACCGGTTTGACGTGTGTGTAGTGGATCCACGAAGCGATGCCTTCTACTTTGAGAGTGGTGGGAGTAGTCAGGAGTACTTGCAGTGGTCCTTTCCACCTGGGTTGGAGAGTTTCTTGCCGGTGGCGCTTGACCAGGACCCAGTCTCCCGGCTGGAACGGATGAGGCGTCGGCGGAGGTCCTGCCTCATACAGTTCTCGTAGTCTGGGCCAAATTTCCTGGTGAATTTTCTGTAAGGCTTGTAAGGAGAACAAGAGCTCAGAGACATTTTCAGTTTCAGGTTTGAGTAAGTCATCTTTTAGACTGGGGACCAGGGGTGGGGGTCTGCCATACATGATTTCATATGGTGTGAGGCCCAGTCTGTAAGGGGTATTTCGGGCCCGGAACAGAGCGTAGGGGAGAAGTACTACCCAATTAGCGCCAGTCTCCATGGTCAATTTAGTTAAGGTCTCCTTTAGAGTCCAATTCATCCTTTCTACCTGTCCTGAGCTTTGGGGCCTATAAGCACAATGTAATTTCCAATTTGCCCCAAGAATGGAAGCCAAATCCTGACTTACCTTAGCAACGAAAGCTGGTCCATTGTCTGACCCTATCTGGATGGGAAAGCCATACCTGGGGAGGATTTCTTCCAAAATTTTCTTTGCTACAACCTGAGCAGTTTCTGTCTTAGTTGGGAACGCTTCTGTCCATCCTGAAAAAGTATCTACAAAGACAAGTAAGTACTGATACCCATATTTTCCAGGCTTTATCTCAGTAAAGTCTATTTCCCAATAGATACCAGGCCTAGTTCCTCTACACCTAATTCCTGCGGCGGTCTGGGTTTGGGGGCAAGCGTTGTTCAGTTGGCAGGCTTTGCAATTTGTTGTGACATCGCTGGCCAGTTCAGCTATGCGCCTGATTCTGAACTTGGCGTGCCTGATTAAGTCTATCATTCACCGGGCACCCAGGTGAGTTGTCCGGTGGATGTGTTCCAACACCTGCCATCCTAATTTCTCTGGCAGGATGGTTTGGTCATTTATATCAGTCCACCACCCATTTTTAATCTGTTTTAGGGGAAGCGTGTCCATCCATTCGCCATCCTGTTCGGTATAGTCGGGAAAACATGGCAATTTTAGCAGGCCAGGATCAGGGAGCTGGAGCGCGAGGAGCTGACTGGGAGCTTTTGCTATACTCCTTGCGGTTTGGTCAGCTAAGAAGTTGCCTCGAGCAATTGGCGTAGTTGGTTTCTGATGCCCAGGGCATTGTACGATAGCCAATTTCTTTGGTTTCCACAAAGCAGTTAATAAAGCTAGGATCTCTTGCTTGTTTTTTATTTCTTTGCCTTCAGCTGTTAATAGTCCCCTCTCTCTGTAGATGGCCCCATGTATGTGTGCAGTAGCGAAAGCATAGCGGCTATCCGTGTATACTGTTAGTTTTACTCCGTGTATACTCTGCCCCTAGGGTGAGGGCCTGTGTGAGTGCTATCAGTTCGGCTCTTTGGGCCGATGTCCCTGGAGGCAAGGGTTCCACCCAGATTACCTCAGTCTCTGACGTTACAGCCGCTCCTGCATACCGCTGGCCTTGGTGGACGTAGCTGCTGCCATCAGTGAACCAGATGAGTTCTGTGTCGGGGAGCAGACGATCTTGCAAGTCCTCCCGCACCCCATGCACCTGAGCCAGTATCTCAGTGCACTCATGGGACGGGGCGTCCAAGTCTGGATTTGGCAGCAGTGAAGCAGGGTTTAAAGAGGTTGGGGGCAGAAAAGTTATTCTGAGGGGGTTTAACAGCAGTCCTTGATAGTGGGTGAGCCGGGCGTTACTCATCCATCGGTCCAGCAGCTGCCGGAGGACGCCTTCAATGGCATGTGGGGTTATAACACGCAACTCTTGCCCCATGATAAGTTTATCAGCGTCTCAGACCATTAGGGCGGTCGCCGCTATTATCCGCAGGCAGGGTGCCCAGCTAGCAGCCACTGAATCTAATTTTTTTGACAAATTGGCAACTGGCCTCTGCCAGGGGCCTAGGTACTGTGTTAACACAGCTTTTGCAACACGCTTACTTTCATCCACGTATAAGTAGAAGGGCTTGGAGACATCAGGGAGCCCCAGCGCGGGGGCTGATAACAAGGCAGTTTTGATTTGTTGAAAGGCCAGCTCAGCCTCTTCCGTCCAATTGAAGGGCTGCCGTTCCTTTGTTGCCTGGTATAGGGGCTTGGCTAACTCAGCAAATCCGGGTATCCATAACCTACAGAACCCTGCCGACCCCAGGAATTCTCTCACTTGCCGTGTCGACTGGGGTCTAGGGATGCATAGGACTGTTTCCTTTTGGGCTTTGGTTAGCCAGCGTTGCCCCCCTTTTAATAGGTACCCCAGATAAGTTACCTCCGACTTGCAGATCTGAGCCTTTGTTGCTGAGGCTCGGTAGCCTAGCTCCCCCAGAGTCTTCAAGAGGTCCTCAGTCCCTTGAACACAAGTTTCCGGGGATCTGGCTGCTATTAAGAGATCATCAACATATTGCAAAAGAGTTATTTCAGGGTGTTGCCGCCAGTACTCACCCAGATCTTCATGAAGGGCTTCATCGAACAGGGTTGGCGAGTTCTTGAACCCTTGTGGCAGCCTGGTCCATGTTAGCTGACCGTTGATGCCCCTCTCAGGATCCGTCCATTGAAATGCAAAGAGTTCTTGACTTTTGGGAGCCAGAGGAAGGCTGAAGAAAGCATCTTTTAGGTAAAGAATGGTATACCACTGTTTTTCGGGATGTAAGGCACTCAGAAGGGTGTATGGATTGGGCACAGTGGGATGTATGTCCATGACCCTTTTATTAACTTCTCTTAAATCCTGTACTGGCCTGTAGTCCATACTGTTGGGTTTACGAACAGGTAACAGTGGAGTATTCCAGGATGATTGGCAAGCCCGTAGGACTCCTTGGTCTAGGAGTCGGCAGATATGGGGCGTGATTCCTTCTCTTGCCTCCAGGGGCATAGGATATTGCCGAACCCGAACCGGGTCCGTCCCTGGCTTAACTTCCACAAATATGGCAGGTCGATGTTTAGCTAGCCCTAAGCCCCCAGTTTCTGCCCACGCTTCAGGGAAACGCTGGAGCCAAGAGTCAATTTCCTGATTGGGGGGCTTTTGCTCTTGATGGAGTCTGTACTCATCTTCTAAGGTGACAGTCAGGATAGATATTGGCCTGTTTTGGGAATCAGTTATCTTGGGCCCTTCTGGCTCAAAGTGGATTTGGGCCCCCATCTTTGTCAGCAAGTCCCTCCCTAGTAGAGGTCAGGGGCTCTCTGGGATGACTAGGAAGGAATGGGAGACTTTTCCCATTCCTAAGTCTACAGTCCTCTGGGTTGTCCAGGGGTATTTTTTGATGCCTGTGGCCCCGTGTACCCAGGATGTTTTCTTAGACATTTTTCCAATTGGCTTGGTTAGGACTGAGCGTTCCGCCCCGGTATCGACCAAGAAGCGAACTGGGGACCCCTCCAATTGCAAAGTTACCCTGGGTTCGGGGAGGGGGTCCGAACCCCATCCTCCCTAGTCAGAGTCCTGGGTAACGAGTACGGAGGTAGGGTTAGCTGGTCTCCGTTTCTTTGGGCAGTCTTTAATCCAGTGACCACGTCCCTTGCAATAAGCACACTGATCCTTTTCTAATCCTTGCCTAGAGCCTTGCTTTTTCTGCTTTCTGCTTTGGCCATTCCCTGCCTGGGGGAAAGCTGCTACTAAGACTTTGGTCATTTCTTTGGTTGCCTTGAACTGTTTTTCTTCTGGAGTATCCCTATTATTATAAACTCGCTGGGCCATCTGAAGGAGGTCCTGAATCTGCTTTCCCTCTAAACCTTCTAATTTCTGGAGTTTTCTTTTAATATCTGGTGTTGCCTGGTTTACAAAGGACATGACTACCGCTGCCTGATTTTCCGGTGCTTCCGGGTCCATAGGGGTAAACTGTCTGAAGGCTTCCATTAATCTCTCTAAATACACAGCGGGGCTTTCTGTCTTACCTGGTAACACAGAATATACTTTAGCCAAATTGGTGGGCTTGCGAGCTGCAGCCCGTAGACCCGCCATTAGAGTCTGGTGATAAATGAGCAGTCGTCCCCTACCTTCTGCCGTGTTGTAGTCCCATCTGGGCCGGGTCAAAGGGAAAGCCGCATTAATGAGGTCAGGATTTGCAGTTGGCTGGCCGTCATCTCCTGGAACCAGTTTTCTGGCCTCAACTTGGATTCTTTCCCACTCCTCCATTGTGAACAGGATTCGGAGGAGCTGTTGACAGTCATCCCAGGTCGGCTGGTGAGTAAACATGACACTGTCTAACAACGAGGTTAGATCTTTGGGATTATCTGAGAACCGAGCATTTTGGGATTTCCAATTGTATAAATCACTAGTGGAAAAAGGCCAATACATGAGACGGGAGAGCCTGGTATCATCGAACGAACCTATTTCTCTGAGAGGCAGGGCTACAGTGGAGTCAGGGAGTCAGGAAGCTTGGTCCCGCTGTACTCGGCCTCGCGTTCGGCCGGCCAGCCCCCCCAGGTTGCTTTCGCTCTCGGCTGCTTCTCGGTTCCCTTCTACGGAAGTACCACCCTGGGGGACTGGGTCCTGTGGATATGGTGGGGGAAGAGTGGGTTCTAACGTTAGGGGGTCCTGGCTGTCCGGCAGCACAGGGGCCGAGGGAGCAGAGGGAGTCTTTTGTCTTGTAGGTCGCGTTACTAGGACTTTGCAGGGCTCAGGGATGAATGGAGTTATCCAGGGTGGTGGGTTTTCCACAAGATCCTGCCACACTAGAATATAAGGAATTTGATCAGGATGTCCTCCTGGCAGGAAAATCTTAGTTTTTACCTTAGTAATAATAGAGAGACAGAAAGTTCCTTCGGAGGGCCACCCTACGCCGAAAGAGGGCCACTCCAAATGGCAGAAAGTAACTAGCTTTCCCTTCTTTAGTTCTACGCTTAAGTTACGCCCCCAAGCCTTCACATCCTTAAAATTGGTAACAAGGAGTGAGAGCAGCGTGCTCTGGTTGTTGCCCATCTTTGGACTGCTCCTACAAAGAGAAGGAGGGACGAAAATGAGTGTGAAGCAGAGGGGAGTATCCGACAGGTCCGGTCCTGGAAGGGGAAGAAAAGGTTTTATGTTTCGTTTTGGACTCACACTTAACACTTAACAATAACGGACAGACAGTGAGAAACGATGAGCCTTCGCGAGCGCGTGTCGGACTTCCGACCTGAGTCAGACGGGGCAACCAAGGATGGAGACCCCCAGATGGGCACTGGGGGACGTCTCCCACCAGTCCCGAGTGGCTGTCTTTTAGCACGTCTGCCAAGACCGTGCCACTTACAAAACAGACCAATACAGATTACAGATTACGGATTTCGCGAAATTTCAGGGAGACAGACAGAGACAAAGACAGAGACAGTGACAAAGCCTGCTTACCTACAGATTAAGATCCATTGACTTGGGGGTCTGGTGGGCTTGGGGGAAATCCCGGACGAGCCCCCATTTGTTATGCCCAGACCGTTTATTCCCCAAAGAAGACCACCAGAGTCCAGAGTCAAAGCTAAGCAGCAAGGATCTTTATTACAGGTTCGACCCTGGAACTCTCCCTCGCTCGTGAAACGAGACGGGCAGGAGAGCTCCCCCACTGAGCTCCGAGCAGTGTTATATAGTCTAAGAAAAGTGGGCATAGAGTTATTATACAAATCAGATATATGATTGGCTAGTGTTTGAACAAGGCGATTTGGCTAACTATGATTGGTTCCCGCCATTTCTGATATTTTGGTTCAACCTTTGAGGCGGGAGAGCAGGTTTATGGCAGCAAGAGTGTATCTTACTTAAACACGTCTTGTGACCTTGGCTCAGAACTTACAAAATCTCTGGTACGTGCAGAAAAACAGATACTCACAGAACTTATGAAATCTCTGGTATGTGCAAAACAAAATCTCTGGTATGTGCAAAGATTAGAGAGCAGAACAAAGGGTGTGGGGGGGGCGGGTACACATCTATCTTTGTGTCCTTTCATAATGACTTCTCAATTATCACTGTGTCATACAAAATAGTTTTACCACCCTACACATCTCCTGTACTTCTTTTTTGTCTGTACTCAAACCCCCATACCCTCACCAACCACTGATCTTTTCTCTATGATTTTACCTTTTTCAAAGTGTCATATAGTTGGAATCATACAGTATGTGTTTGTTTATTCATTCATCTCTTGAAGTATATCTTGGTCATTTCCATGTTTTGGCAATTATAAATAGAGCTGGTATAAACATTTCTGTGCATATATAAGTTTTCAACTCATTTGAGTAAATACCAAGGAATGCAATTGCTGGATTGTATGGCAAGAGTACGTTTATTTTTGTAAATAACTAAAAAAAATCTTCCACAGTGGCTGTACCATTTTTCACTCCCACCAGCGACAAGTGACAGATCCTGTTACTCCACATCCCAGCCCTTAGCATTGTCATTATTGAAAATTTTGGCCATTTTAAGAGATATATAGTGATATCTTACTGTTGCTTTAATTTGCAAATCTCTAATGACCTGATATATGATGTTGATCTTCTTAAATGCTTATTTGCCATCTGTATATGTTCTTTGATGAAGTATCAGTGCAGATTTATTGCACATTTTTTAGCTAATTTTTATTGAGTTTTATGAGTTCTTTATATATTTTACATACCAGTCCTTTATCACATCTATTTTGCAAAAATTTTCTCTGACCCTGAGATCTCTCTTTCCATTCTTTGATAAGTATTATTTCAGTTTTAATTTTAATGAAGTTCACATTTTTGGATTTTTTAATGGGTTATGCTTTTGTTTTTGTGTATGGAAAGTGATTGCCAAACCAGGGTATCTAAATTTTCTCCTATGTTTTTTTCTAGGAGTTTTATGTTTTTATATTTTATATTTATATCTTTGACCCATTTTCAATAAATTTTTATAAAGGTATAAGTTCTGTGTCTATATTCATTTAAAGTAATAATTTTGTTATTTATATTATTGATATTTTTATTTATAGTTAAATTTACAATAAGAACAAGCATACAATTATCATCTAAAGTGTCATAGAATTGGAGTTGTACTCAAGTCTATCTGGTTTCAAAGACAAAGAGATTAATTATCATGCAATATAGTTCATTCAAGGCTCAGTCATCTTTGCAAAGCATAATGCCTAGCATACTCTCTGTCTCATAGCAGGGCCTTAATAAATCTTTGATCAAATAATGATTAATAAAGTAACAAATTAGATAAAGTTTTATGTGACATAATCAAATACCAGAAAAATCAAATTGGTATTTTGTTGTTGTTATTACTGTCAGGCCTCTGAGCCCAAGCCAAGCCATGCATCCCCTGTGACTTGCACCTATATGCGCAGACGGCCTGAAGTAACCGAAGAATCACAAAAGAAGTGCAAATGCCCTGCCTCACCTTAACTGATGACATTCCACCACAAAATAAGTGAAAATGGCCAGTCCTTGCCTTAAGTGATGATATTATCTTGTGAAATTCCTTTTCCTGGCTCATCCTGGCTCCAAAAACTCCCCCACTGAGCACCTTGTGACCCCCACTCCTGCCCGACAGAGAACAACTCCCCTTTGACTGTAATTTTCCTTTATCTACCCAAATCCTATAAAACGGCCCCACCCTTATATCCCTTCGCTGACTCTCTTTTCGGACTCGGCCCGCCTGCACCCAGGTGATTAAAAAGCTTTATTGCTCACACAAAGCCTGTTTGGTGGTCTCTTCACACGGACACGCGTGACAGTTACTGTATTCATTTTGGAGTAAGCTCAATTTTTTTAGTGGATGCATTATTAAATAACATAGACATAGTTTATTGTCCGTAAATTCAAAATAATTAAAATACATGTAGAAACAGTTTAAAAGTTAGATAAATATATGATAAATTATAACAGATCAATAGCCACAGTGAGTTTTGGATTAAAGATATTTTATACTCTTTTTTTTTTTTTTTTTTTTTTTTTAACACAAAGCCCTATTACTGACATTTAGGAAGACAGAAGAAAATTTTTAAGTGTTTTAAGTACACATTAACTTTCAAATGGAAGATACTTGGCAAAAATAATCAATTTTATAACCTTAAACTTATGTTCTTATAATGATAATTTTACTCAAACAATAATTGTGTTTTTTAGATGGGTTAGCACTTAGCTCATTTGCATCCAGATTTAGGGATCTACAAAATTACTAGGTAATAGCTACAAAAGGAGAAGATGTTTGTCATAAAATTGCATGCTTTCCATAGAAAGTTACTGAAATCGGTAGATATTCTTTTCAGCTCATTAATTTTTGGAAGCTGCATCCTCATTAATCATCTGACAGGCTCACAATAACAATACATGCCCTTCTGATCATGAAATTCAGTATTATATCTTTAAAAATGCCTTTTTACAGAATTTTTATGACACTGTCAATTTGTGCAGGGTCAAGCAGCATTATTACTTATAGAATAGAGAAGCATACTTGAGTTTTTAAATAAACTTTTGTAACATGCATTCATTTTTACGTGTTTAATGACACTTAACATTATTCTTAAAGTACTAATATCTTCAAGTTAGCATAGTTACACTATGAGGGAAAAGATACCAAAAATGTTAATTATTTTTCTAATACTTTGTGAGAGAAAAGACATCAAAAATGATAGTATTTTGGCAGAGTGCAATGGCTCATGCCTGTAATCCCAGCACACCATAATCCCAGGTGGATCTCCTGAGGTTTGGAGTTCGAGACCAGCCTGACCAATATGGAGAAACTCCATCTCTACTAAAAAATACAAAATTAGCCGGGCATGGTGGCACATTCCTGTAAACCCAGCTACTCAGGAGTCTGAGGCAGGAGAATCCTTTGAACCTGGGAGGCGGAGGTTGCCGTGAGCTGAGATTGCGCCATTGCACTCCAGTCTGGGTAACAAGCGCGAAACCCTGTCTCAAGAAAAAAAAAAAAAAAAAAAAAAAAAAAAAAAAAGTTAGTATGTTTTCTAATACTTTGTGAGAGAAAAGACATTAAAAAAGTTAGTATTTTTTCTAATACTTTGTAATTCATATTTTTTCATAGAAAAATAGTCACCTTTTAGGTTCCTTTAAAAATGCAATTTTCCTTATTTTCTACTGTTATAATTGACCCAACAACTAGGCAATTAGGCAAACTGGATAGCTGTCCCTGATTATAATTGAGAGGTACAAGACACTTTTCTCAGGGACATCTGCCTTGAAATTATCTAGCTTATTATTTCTACCACTCTAAAATCTTTCTGTAGGATTTAGTTATGTCACTGAGGGAAGACGAGTCTTTCCCAAAATGTTCAATGTTCCTTCAAAGTCCTGGTCTCCAGAGTTATGGACATTTATATTATGAAATAGAGTATGTTTGCTTTTGTATCTCCCAGAAATATTTGTTTCTCACATGCTATAGGTGTTAGGCTTGTAGTCATTGGTTTCCTTAATCTTAAAACCATTTGCTTTCATTCAAAAGATAGAAATCTTTTTCTTATCTCTTTTGACCACTTAAGTTCAAGGAGAAGGGTCATGAATTGATGGAAAAGGTAACTGAATAGCCAAGAAACTTCCAGAGCAATTTAATGAGTTATCTTCCTATGTAATTACATTCCAAAGGAGATTAATCCCATGTTTTAAATTTGAAAACCCCTCTCATATCTTCCCCTAGAGACACTTAGTAACATTTCTAAATAATAAGAACCCAGAATCTTTCCCACTGTTTTCCAGAGGAGAATTTGTTTACACTGTGGAATGTTCATCTTTCTTCCTCAGGAAGAGTGAGGGTACAAGGATTCCTCTCCTGAATAAACACCTAGACCCTATTTTGGGACTCTCACAGTACAGTCATAAGTAGGTGTAGCAAGACATCTGGCTTTCATTAGATTACCCTAGGACAAAGGGAAATGACTTAGTCCTGTAGTAAGAAATATTTTGTCTACTTTTAGAATAATACTAGTAAACATAGGTATTAAAATCTTAGGCCATTACCTCTGCGAATCATATTCCTCTAATACCTGGAAGTAAAGAAAGTATCAGCATTTTCCATCAATATCTCTGGTTCTTACATGTTTCTTCCCAGTTCTTCCTAGCGCAGTCACCTTATTCCTAGGTCTCTTTGCCTTCATCTGAGGCCCTCTCTGGCACTTCTAATGAGGTCTCCTTATCAAGGGAAAAGAGGAAACCGAAACTTTTGTCTACTCTGACTCAATTCTCAGTAATTTTCCATACCTAGTTCTCTCCTTTACCTTCATCCCCTGAACCCCAAAGTCCTTAAAACTGTTGGAATCTTTTTTGGAGGCTCTCTCCACCGAGCTATGACATGCACATCTGTGCTGATCCACCTGACCCTGCACTGCAATGCCATTCTATTGAAAGGACACAAAGATAGATGTGTACCCGCCCCCCCCACACACACCCTTTGTTCTGCTCTCTAATCTTTGCACACACCAGAGATTTTGTTTTGCACATACCAGAGATTTCGTAAGTTCTGTGACTATCTGTTTTTCTGCACGTACCAGAGATTTTGTAAGTTCTGAGGCAAGGTCACAAGACGTGTTTAAGTAAGATAAACTCTTGCTGCCATAAACCTGCTCTCCCGCCTCAAAGGTTGAACCGAAATATCAGAAATGGCGGGAACCAATCATAGTTAGCCAAATCGCCTTATTCAAACACTAGCCAATCATATATTGAAAGGACACAAAGATACAAAAATGCGTACCCTCCCTTCCCCCCCTGATGTTGCTAAACTCTTTGTTCTGCTTTCTAATCTCTGCACGTACCAGAGGTTTCGTAAGTTCTGTAAGTACATGTTTTTCTTTCTGAGGCCAGGTCACAAGGAATGTTTAAGTAAGATAGCCAGGTCACAAGGTGTGTTTAAGCACGATAGCCATAAACTGGTTGTGCAACCTGACGCAATATAATTAACTGCCTTTGTGTAAAACTGCTCTTCCGCCTCAAGGGTTGTACTGAAATATCAGAAATGGCGGGAACCAATCATAGTTTGCCAAATCGCTTTGTTCAAACTCCAGCCAATCATACCTCTAATTTGTATAATGATTCTATGCCTACTTTCCTTAGACTATATAACATTGTTCGGAGCTCAGTGGGGGAGCTCTCCTGCCCGTCTCGTTTCACGAGCAAGTGAGAGCTCCAGATTCGAACCTGTAATAAAGATCCTTGCTGCTTAGCTTTGACTCTGGACTCTGGTGGTCTTCTTCGGGGAATAAACGGTCTGGGCATAACAATATCTGATTTGTATAATAACTCTATGCCCACTTTTCTTAGACTATATAACACTGCTCGGAGCTCAGTGGGGGAGCTCTCCTGCCCGTCTCCTTTCGCGAGCGAGTGAGAGTTCCAGGTTCGAACCTGTAATAAAGATCCTTGCTGCTTAGCTTTGACTCTGGACTCTGGTGTTCTTCTTCGGGGAATAAACGGTCTGGGCATAACACTATGAAAGGAAATGGATTGGAGGCAGTTGGAACTTTTTCTGGTTTTAGCCTCTTGTTAAAGCATGACAGTAAGTGATCAAAAGCTTAACTCTTTTCTTCATGACTAGTTGCTTCAATTAGATATTTAACACTTGACAGCTCTGATCTCTGCATTTCCAGATGCATTTAAGCTTCTCTCAAAAGAAGTGGAATAGTATTTATACTGTGAGCCCAAAATATCTGAGACAGATCTCAGTCAATTTAGAAAGTTTATTTTGCCAAAGCTAAGGATGCACCCATAACACAGCCCCAAGAGGTCCTGAGGACATATGCTTGCTTTGTTAGGGTACAGCTTGCTTTTATACATTTTAGGGAGACATGAAATATCAATCAATATGTTTAACATGTTCATAAGGTGGGACAACTGAAAGGGGGAAGGGGACAGGGGGAATTCTAGGTCATAGGTAGATAAAAGATAAAGGTTGCATTATTTTGAGTCCTTGATCAGCCTTTCACTGAATACACAATTTAATGTGGCTCAGTGAATCTGCATTTTTACATACACAATAGGGCAGAGGAAGACATCAGATATGCATTTGTCCCAGGTGAGCATAGGGATGACTTTCTGTCTGCAGTGCCTGTGAAGATAGCTATCATTTGCATTGTCGTGGTGAAATTTAACAGAATTGTTTTAGGATAAAGATCTTGAGGCCTATGAGGAATTTCCCTGTGGGCAAATTGTGAGGGTGGTATGTAGCTCTTTTCTCTTTTTAGCTATCTTATTTAGAAATAAAATGGGAGGCAGGTTTGCCTGACCTGGCTCCCAGCTTGACTTTTCCCTTGGCCTACTGACATTGAGATCCTGAGATTTTTCTTTCACAATGCCAAACATATATGTTTCTGTCATTGATCACATAAACATAGATACATTTACTTAAATATTAAAGATTTTGCATAACTCTGTTTATTTGAAAAGAACTAAGTATTTTGATCTCTCTTTCTTCTAAAAGTCAAATGGAATCAGCAAATTTATTAAGAAAAATGAGATTTCAAAGCTGAAACCACCATTGCAAAATTATAACTGAAACAGTAAAAGAGATGTGACCTAACCAACACCATCTTGCTTCTAACCTCCAAGCTGCCCTTGTTCATTCCTGGGTGCAGGCTAAACTTACTTTGAGAGAAACTTAGTTTATAGTCTAGTTTTGAAACAAAGATGACAATAGCCCTTTCCTGAAAAAACCCTTCCTTCCCGGGGACCAGTCTGCCTTTGTAGGACTAACAAATTAGCTACAAGATTAGAAATTACAGTTTAGAGGCCATGCAGGTTCCAGCTGCCAGTTTCTGAACTTCCCCAAATTGCTGCTGGGAATAACGTTGCTTTTGTAAAACCTAGGATCTCAGTGCCTGAGATATTTTGCAGACCCTGACTTCCAATGTACCAGCTGACACCACCCAGACCAATAATATGGACAAACCTGTTCTGTAATCCCACCCAAGGAACAGAAGAGAGCAAGAAATACTCACTTAGACCCCCTATGATTTCATCTCCAACCCAGCCAATTAGCACTCCCCACTTTCCAAACCCCTCCCCACTAAATTATCCTTAAAAACTCTGATCCCTGAATGCTCAGGGAAACTGATTTGAGTACTAGTGAAACTCCTACACAACCGGCTCTGCGTGAATTACTCTTTCTCCATTGCAATTCCCCTATCTTTATAAGTTAGCTCTGACTAGGTAGCAACAAGGTGAACCCGTTGGATGGTTACAAAGCCACATAAAGTCATTTACAGTATTTTGGTATCTTACTATGCCAAAATAGACTGTCTGTAGACTACCTGCAGAGACCATTAATGTTATATCAGAGAAATATTATGCTTTACATTTGTAAATTAACATGTTTGTGATGGGAAAATGACAAAATGCAGAAAACCGTAATGGAGCTAAAATCATTCAGATATAAATTCCATCTCTTTGTTATGTGCATGTGTCTATGCATACGTAAATATGCAATGTTTTATACAAGGCATGATTTGGATCACAGTGATATAGTTTGACATACCATGTTACTTAATTTTGTCATCAAACATTTATGAAATGCATTTAATATGCCATTTCCACATGTCATAAAAAATTATTTAGAACCACAATTTTTAAACTGCAAAATATTATCTCACCGGAAAGATTCAACCTAATGTGTTTAAAATTCCATTGTAGAAATAGACTCAACTTTCTCCACATTACAAAAATATTAAATAATTATATTTGAAGATGTGTCTCTACATATTTAACCAAAATAGATTTTAACAGATGAAAATGTTTTATCAAATAATATAAACATATTTAATATTTTGATAAATAATCAACAACTATGCTTACAAATACTTGCACCAATTCACGCTTACAATGAAGGCACAAAAATAATAAAAAATTACTGCCAAAATATTTTTTACTTTACCCAATTTTATATATGAGAATGTTCATTTCACTGTTTTTAATCTCATTTTTATTAGAAATAATTTTTTCATAGTTTTTTTTATGTGTGGTATATTTTATTCACATAATAATCTATGTTCTATTAATGGAACTTCTGGATTTATAAGAGTTACCTATGTGAGTCCATTTTTTCACAATTTTTTTTTTTTTTTTTTTACTACTTGTTAAATCTGTATTTTTTCTCCCAGACAAGCCTCACTTTATGGCACCAGGGAGCTATATGTGGTTGAATGCAAACACATCCTCTGGAATATTAAAAGACATTTCAACCTCAAAATGACCAAAACTCAATTGATTTTCTTTATTATAATTTTGAGCAAAACTGTGAATTTTATATTTTGAAGATTGTCATATATTCATCTACCCATGGGGAGAACCTGATTATTGCCCTTAACTTCTTTATCTTCTTTACACTTTCTATTATTTGTAACTCTTCTTTGTTTATCCTTTCCTTCCTACCTTCATGACAACTGTCTTAAACTATTGTCTTATAAGCTCTTGTTGGATAACTTTGTGTAGCATAATGTCTGCAAAAAGTATAGTAGACATTTAATAAAAATGTGTTAATTTCATTAAATAAACAATTAAAATCTTCTTGCATCTGGTCCATTGTTTAATAAAATAAAAGGGGCGGGCCATGTCAAAACTCTGTTTACAAAATGCACTTTTTTTTTCAATGATATCTGGATATGAACCAATTTTTTTTTAGCAAAGCTTATATTGCTCGTTATTTTGTCACTGTTTACCTTTCAGCCTTATTCTTGTACACTTTGCCTCATGCATGATATACCTTCAGTCTGTCTGAGATTTTGTCATGTTTCTCTAGCCTGACTTTCCATCTGTTACTCTCAAGCAAATGCTAACCTCTGCTAAATGCTGCTGAGTGGAACACTAGACCCTCAAAGATGCTGAATCTACTGAGTAACATTAGTCACAAAAGAACTGATGGAAACCAGATGAAGTTCTCGAGGGGACTGCATTTCTGAATACATCTTCTGAAATTAGAGCATTCTTAGGTAATAAGACAAGTTAATATATATATGATAAAAATTCATTAAGGAAACAGTGTTAAAAAATACATTATGACATGGAGAAATAAAGGATAAAAGTTAATCTGTTTTATGTTCACTCCCACATGGAACAGGAGCACAGATCTTGCAGAGGTCTATGTCCTCAACTGTAGTCCTCCCTAAATTCTCCACGAGATTTGAGATCTGTCTCCACTCTCCCCAACACACATATAAAATGTAAATACAACTTTATGTTGACTCAATTACTCTATACAGAGAGTGAGTCATTGTGCTGGGTTATTCTGTCTGAAAACAAATACTTTCTCTTTGAAATGATAGCTACTTTAAAAGCCATAAACATTGTTGAAATTAATTAAAATTGATTTTCTATGTAACTGATAAACAGTGCTACAGAAGCTGAGGTATGAGCATAGTGCCAGAGATACACAAAAGAAGAAACAAGGTTAGGAGTATAATATAAATGTATCCAATCCATTCAACTTGAGCATTTCTATTCTAACATTTCCCCAGCCTTCATTAAAGTTTATGAAATATTTTTTAAACAGCTAGTATTTGCCAGGCACTAAGATGGGCTCTAGGAACAAAAATTCCAATAAAACATAATACATGCCCTCAAAGACATTTTGTGGTGGAAAAGATTGGCAAATAAATATTTAATAAATATGAAGAACTCTAAGATAATTTGAGGATGTTAAAACACTAGAAGAACAAAAGTCATGTGATTCAGAAAAAAGCATACTGATGGATATGATATTTAAGTTGAATTTTTTTAATGAACTGGAAAACCGAACAGCTGGATGAAGAAGAGGTGAAGAGTCATCCAGGAGGAAATAAAATGTGTATAGACACTAAAATGAAAATGATGACTGGAGTCTAAATCACACCATCATTGTCTTAGTGATGTTGTCACAGAATATCTGAGACAGAGTAATTTATAACAAACAGAAATGTATTGTTTCACGGTTCTGAGGCTGAGAAATCAAAGGTCAAGGTGTAGCAAGTTTGGTGTCTGGAGGAAGATTGGATTCTCACATGGCAGAAGACAGAAGAGCCAGGCAGCAAAACGGATCTGAGCTTGCTCTTTCATAATGGCATTAATCCCACTCATAATGTCATGCTTTCATGGCCCTATTACGTCTGAAATTTCCCTCATCTTAATATTGTTACAATGACAATTAACTTCCAACATAAGTTTTGGAGGGGACAAAACTTCAAAACATAGCAATCAAGTACTATATGTGTATTATGCTGTTAAAGTTGAAGGAAGTTCTTAAAGGTTTATATGCAGAAAGGTCATGATCCAATCTGTATGGAAGAAGACAAGGGTGATAGAATAGACTTAAAAATTGACAAATTTTCAGGAGTTCGAGAGCAGCCTGTCCAGCATGGTGAAACCCCATCTCTACTAAAAATACAAAAAATAGCCGGGCGTGGTGGTGGGCACCTGGAATCCCAGATGCTTGGGAGGCTGAGGCAGGAGAATCTCTTGAACCCGGGAGGCCGAGGTTGCATTGAGCGGAGATTGTGCCACTGCACTTTAGCCTGGGTGAAAAGGCAAACTCCATCAAAAAAAAAAAAAAAAATTGGCAAATTTAAATCCTAAAAACAATTAGGAAAACATAAATTAGGGAGAAACTGAAATAAGGTAGTGGCAAGAGAATGGAAAGGAAAACAGATATATTGGCATTATTCAGGAGATCCTCTGCATGGACCTTAGCAGTACACATTAATGTGATTTGTGCTCAAAGATGTTACTTCTTAATCCTATCTCTAGCTTAGAATTTTCTTTGGCTAGAAACAAATCATAAGCAGTTCTCCTTATTAGTTGATGGAATAATGATTATTTACTCTAAACATAATTTCTTAGTAGAAAGATATGGCTTTTTCTTAAGTATAGAGTCAAGTTATTTTTTATAGACCATGGGAATGTCTTATTTCTATATTTCTTTCTGAAAATTTGCCTTAAGAAATGGAAAATGTACAGCATGGTTACCCCCTTAAAGAAGAAAGAGGAAGTAAACTGCACTGGAATTCTTACCAGATAATTAGAGCACCATAGTTTCTGAAATGATTTTTTAAATGTTATGTAAGAAAAGATTTAGAACATGATCTATTCTAATTGCTTGACATTCATACTAAATTCCCTATTTCCCATAGTTGGTATCAGAATGCTTAGAACAAATTTCAGATGATCAATATTTCTGGTCTTACTGTCTGTTTGTAATAGATTTTAAAGGGTCATGAAAGCTATTGTTTGCTTCTGTAAGTCCTTGTCTTTCAATCATATGTTGTTTTATCATAATAAGAATAATCAAAATTATGTGTTTATGGTAAATATTTCCAATTTTCTGTTTTTTAATAAATGATTTTATTATTTATCTCTAAATGTCATAAGAAAAGAATTGAGATTTAATAATAATTAGAAAAAGTCATCTTAGTAAATATCTGACATTTATCATTATAATTCTAGGTCTATAAATATTTTGTGTGGTAGTTTCAAGCATATAATAAGAAACAGTAAAAGGTCAGGAGATTGAGACCATCCTGGCCAACATGGTGAAAAAAAAAAAAAAAAGAAACAGTAAAAGTAAAACATATTGGCTTTGTAGATTTCTCATTTTTCATGTATTTGTTTATTTTTTAAACTTGGTTATCAATGATTTCTAGAAAGCATTTATAAAATATTGACTCAATCAAATATGTGCAATGTTTTAGAATATTGCTAATGCCAATAGAGATATTAGCAATATGTTATTTCTGTAAGATAAATTTGCTTTGGGAAATTTTGAAATCATGAGTTTGCTGATCTACTTTTATTTTTTCATTTGACGGAAACACACATACATACATATGCAAAAACAAAACAAATGCAGTTTTTAAAAAATAAAAATTGCATGTTAAATGTTGTTCAAATGACTACTAGATATTACAGGATGCATCTACTTATTTTCCCCACTGTATATACTCTTTATTAGTTAATCATCTCAACCTGGGAGAGATTAAGAAACTTACTTTATCTTATCTCAATATGAATAGTATTAGATCAATACATATTGAAATAAGATAAAGTTTCTTAATAAATATGAATAGTATTGATCTAATACTATTCATATCTATTAAATGATATTCATATCATCAAATAGTATTTATTAAATGCTATTCATATTGCCTGGTACTGTTCAGAATGGCCTTACCTACATTCTCATTGGTATAAAGAAACAGCCAGCGCATGTAACTACACTGGCACCTTTTACTATCCTGAGATGCCTTCTGATCCACATTCCTCCTATATATGGAAAGGATAGAAAGAAGAGTGAATGTTTTGTTAAGAATACAGAACATATAAGATAACAGATATTACACCATCCTGTTCTCCAACTTGTTTTAAATTATATATTCTAGAATGTGTATTTGTGTGTGTACCATATGAAAACTTCTTTAATCAAGACAGTTGGATGTTTTTCAAAAATCTATTTTCTTTTTGTTTCAGTCTAAATAACATACAGGAAAGAAAAGAAAGTAAAAAATGTATGCAACAAAGAATGCAGAGATGACAGAATTACATTTCTTTTCATTTGAATCACAGAACTTAGCCAGTTTACCTTACTTAATATATTTTCAAGTGTCTTGTGTCTTCGTTTCTTCTTGATTTAAGGCAGAGGTCAGCAATTATATTTCTTTAAAGGGTTAGGTGACAATAATGCAGGCTTTGGTGGCATTACAATCTCTGTCACAACTTTTCAGTTCTGCCATGGTAGAGCGAACATGGAGATTACATACAGAGACTCCATATGATTATGTTCCAAGAAAACCTTACTTGTAAAAGCATGCAGTGGACTAGTTTTCCCCATGGGCCATATTTTCTAACTGCCATTTAAGGTAATTTATATCTTTATGTCTACTTCATCTGCATAGTGAAAGGAATAATTTCTTAGGTTCTAGAACCAGACGGGCCTTAGATTAAGTTGGTCACTAGACCACCACTGATAATGTGGACATTTTCAAACTTTACTGACACAACAAGAGCTAGCTGACTATGGCTGAAAAACTCATCTAGCATAAACTACCACAGTCTCAGTATTTGGAAGAGTGATTAAAGTATTCACCTTAAATAAGTGAAGATATTTTGTTTTGAGGTGGGATGATAATCTCCAACCCAACTACTACTAAATAATACTAAAGTAACCATTAAATGCAAACAAATACCTTTGATCTTGTATCTACTGCAAATAGAACTTTCCTTTCATATAATTCTGCTATTTAAGAAATCAAGTATAAAATTCAGCATATATGTCTTTGTTAGAAGACATATTTTCCATTTTAAAAAATATTTATATTCAATATACTTCACACTTGAAATAATTTTTATGCCAATGATGAGCATGTATTTATTCATGTGAACAAAATAACTACGTGGAATTATTGTGATGTTCCTTTCCTACCCTGGAATTATTCCTCAGCTCATTCCTTCTGAAAGTAACTGTTTACTCTTCTCTTTTGAATGACCATCTTCATCTGGGGAAAATATGCTCTCATTCCTTTACCAGTTATTGTTTTGGCTATAGAAATGCTGCTAGTTCAGTCAAGTGACATAGGGAAGAAATGTCTGTTAGGGATATTTCTGGAAAAGTTTATCAATTTTAAAAAGAGTGAGAAGTCATGAATCTTTATATTTTCCTACTACCATGTGCAGTTGAATATAATATCTGGAGTTGTTGCAGCATTTTAAGCCCATAAGAAGATAAATTTTTGGATGAAACTAAAATGCTTAGAATGGCAACACGTAAACTTGGACACACAAGGCTCCTGGCAACAATACAAGTTACTGAGTTAACCCGGGACTACTCTATTTACCCGCAGGCATTTTGTTATGTGAGGTAATAAACTCTTTTGACGTTATTGCTTGAAGTCTTAAACAACTTATCCTCAATCTGCATCTTCAACAAATCAGAAGTCTGTTTTCTTGTGACATTCAGTGTTACATGGTGATGTCATTGGCACATTTATGAGGGCTTTGAATTATAAGAGTAGAACTAGTATCAGATAACGAATGTGGAATAGGAAATAAGCAGTAGAGCTCAGAAAATGGAGATTTTGGAGGAACTTAAAGTACAAATCAAATTATCTAGCTCAATTGTGAATACAATGAGAATGCAGTTGTAAATATGGAAAGGTGGAAAACATATATCTTGTAGTTTTTGATGGCAGTTGGTTACGCATGAACTCACACCCACACCCACACACACATATTTATATAATGCAGATGCACATGAAAAGATGCTTACCATCATTAGTAGTTAAGGAAATGCAAAGTAAGCCCACAATATGAAACCATTAGCAACAATTAGAATGTCTTCAATTAAAAGACTGGCAATATCAAGTGTTGAAACTTTATGTGATAAAACTGGAAATCTCCTGCACTATTGGTAAAAGTTATAAATAATACAACCACCTTGGGTAATACTTTGGGAGTTTCACAAAATATTAACATCCATTTACTATGTTGTACTACCATTGTAGTCTTAGGTGTTTGTTTAAGAGAACAAAAATACTCATATAAAAACTTGAGGCTGGGCGCTGTGGCTCATGCCTGTAATCCCAGCACTTTGGGAGGCCAAGGTGGGCAGATCACGAGATCAGGAGTTCGAGACCAGCCTGACCAACATGATGAACATGGTGAAAAGCCATCTCTACTAAAAATACAAAAATTAGCTGGGCATGGGTGTGCATGCCGGTAATTCCAGCTACTCTGGAAGCCAAGGAAGAAGAATTGCTTCAACCACGGAGGCGGAGGTTGCAGTGAGCCGAGATTGCACCACTGCACTCCAGCCTAGGCGATAGAACAAGACTGTCTCAAAAAAAAAAAAAAAAAAAAAAAAAAAAAAAAAAAAACTTGAACACAATTGTGCATAGCACTTTATTTGTAGTAGCTAAAACTGAAAAACAATGCAAAGGTAAATGACAAAATAGATTTTGGTATATTCATACAATAGAATATTATCACTAATAACAAAAAATGAGCTATTAATGAAAGCAAGAATAGAGACTAATCACAAAGTAATTATGTGAACCTGTTAGCTTGTAAGTAAATGAACCTCAGACCTTCAGTTTTTTGACATAGACAAGTTGAAGTAAAAGTAAAAATGTAGGGATAAATATCTAAAATTAATATTTTATTTGGGAATAAAGAATCGCAATTAAGAACACACATGCAGACTAGTGCCTTTTGGCATGTTCTAAAAACAAAGAGGCATTTGGAAGTTTTACAAAAAGCAGAAATGTTATATATTGCTCCTTGAGAAAGTTTATTGGCACTAGTAAGGGTCTAGGGAGCTAGCAAGTTTAGATTGGTGAGTGATGGAGGTAGATAAATTAGGCCTACAGTTGTAGTTAGTCATTTCAGCAGCTATTGGGTGAAACTGGTTTCAGATTACAAAAAGCAGTGTCAGCAGCCAGGCTTGCAGATAATTACATTTTTGAGGCCATGTTCTAAGTCCTGAGTGCCTTTATCTTCTGGCATTTCAACTCTGTTTTAGTTAAGTATCACAAGAATGATCCAATGCCTATGATCAACTTTTACATACTAATGTCAAAACTTACACAATTTTGCATTTTACATATGTGCAGTTTGTCAATTAAATCCTGATAAAGCAGTTAATACAAATGTATTAAATGTATCTAGACTTTCAGATGATTCCAAACATTTCCCCAAAATTGAGTTTTCTTAGAAACATTGTTAAAAACTCCCACAGACATATTCTTTCTCAATTCACTCCCTCAAATATATTTTGATTTAAATCTGATATACATATTTTTCTTACAATCAATTTTATCATAGTTAACTAATGACATCAATGAAAATATAGGTTTTGTATTTTTTGACTTAATAGTTTTATTCCAAGGCTCACATGCAGTGTCAGTATTTTCCACTAGTCAACTGACTTAGAACTTGGTTTTATATATGGAAAAAAGTTTAAAATAAATACTAAAAAGCACTCAAGTGCATGCACATATCTAACTCTGTGAGGAAGCGGCTGATCAGTAACCCCATTTGATTCTCCTGGTCTCTGCAGTTTGTCAAATATCTATCATTGCCAGCATGAACAGTTTTAATATATGATAATTGAACTGAATATACAATGTGATGAATATAGACATTTTCCGTTTAGAAAGTTGCTTAGCATATAAAGGAGTAATAAATAAATGAAAATTTGAAATTAAATAATAAGATAAAGTCCTTTGGAGGTAACTTTTCTTTGTGACTAGTTTTTTCAATGCAATAGTTCATGAAATTCTGTGGAAAAATCACTTTGCCCAGCCTTCAGACCTCTTAAGAGAGAACCAACTATTTGTTTTAGACATTTTTACATTTATTATTAATACAAAAATACTAGAGACCATGTTGTGGTCTCTAAAAGTGTTCTTTAAAAAGTTGTGTTAATCTTAATGAAGTAATTAGCCTGAAAGTATTATGACATACCTACAATTATACCTTAAATTCATTGTGGTACAGCAACACTGTACAATAGAAGAATAAATCAATTCCCATATGTAGTTTAAAAATGTTTATTGCTACAGTAAAAAAACAGGTGAGTTAATCTAATATAATATAATTTTAAAATATTATATTCTAAGTATTATTATTCTACATAAAACTCATATAAAATGATAAATGAAATAGATGAGATTCTTTTCTTCAAACTGAGTTTCCATCTTTTATTTGGCATTTATAAAATATCTCAATTCAGAGTTAACATTTTATCAGAAGTAGTTCACCTATAGTTGGCTGGTATAAAATATACAACTAAAACAGTAAACTTACATACTCAAGTATAGTTAATATACTTAGAAGTATTGTAATAACTAGATCAAATACCAAACTTTTTATTCTATTGATATTCTCATATACATTAATGGCACTTTTTCATTTTTTTTAGAATAATTAATCTGGTTTCAAAGTAATAGTATTTTACTTTAAAAGCTCTATGCAAGGCTGGGCGCGGTGGCTCACGCCTGTAATCCCAGTACTTTGGGAGGCCGTGGTGGGAGGATCACGAGGTCAGGAGATCGAGACCATCCTGGCGAACACGGTGAAACCCGGTCTCTACTAAAAATACAAAAAAATTAGCCGGGCATGGTGGCAGGCGCCTGTAGTCCCAGCTTCTAGGGAAGCTGAGGCAGGAGAATGGCGTGAACCCGGGAGGCGGCGGAGTTTGCAGTGAGCGGAGATCACGCCACTGCTCTCCAGCCTGGGCGACAGAGCCAGCCTCCGTCTCAAAAAAAAAAAAAAAAACTCTATGTAAGTTAAGGAAATTTACCCATAGTAATGTCAATTTGTTGCAATTAACATTAAATTCAAAAGGATATTGCATGAATTGAAAAGCAAAATTGAAAAGAAATTTTGGGGGTATTAATATCAAAGAAACATTCTTTAAATTTTCCTTGTAGTTGTTGCTGCCATAACACTGTCCCTGTCCTTTACAATTAAAATCATCTGCATGTTGATGGACGTTGGAAAAGTGTATAAAATGATGACAATATATTTATATTAAGAAAGTTTTTATGTAGACATAAATTCTTAAAGAGTACTATATGCAGGATGATATTAAGTAAACATCAATCAAAGTGTTGTTTTTTTTGTCTTTGATAATAATTTGGCAACTCTTCTTATTGTTTCCATAAAAGCTTAAAGAGGAATTAACTGTAAATTTTTGTAAACTTTTCCACAACGCACCCAAATAAGCATTGATAAGTAAACATAAGATTTAAAAAATATAGTCTTTTTTTAACATTTCCATAACCTAGCAATTATTCATACCATTTGGATTTATACATAATGCACTCTTTACAACTGCACTCATGATATAGTGTCCATTTCAGAGAACTGAGCTCAAAAGTTTAACATGTACCATGGAGGTAAACATATTCAATAAGAGAATTATCTGTCTCTTGTATTAAAATTCCAGGCCAAATGTTTTTTCTATATAGCTAAAGCATGATCAAAGATAATACAACCTATTTTTACTATGCTGAGACAAAAATGATTGTAAAACATCTGTGCCATGGTTTGATTTCCTATGACACAAATTGATTATATTTCTTCTTAAATCTAGAAGTCATTTGAGACAAAACATATGCCCAACATTAATTTGTCAGTGTCTCATATCATGAACTCAATCTAAAGAAAGTTACATATAATTTTTCAAATTTTGAATCCTTTGATCTATGATATTATTAACTAGGTTTTATATTCTATAGGAAATTCGTTGTTTGAATGCTTAATAAATATCTCTCCCTTTTACAAAAAAAGTTGTCTTTTCTCCTACATTTCTAAGATGTATACAATTTAAATATTGAGAGAATACCTCAGCTAAAAAGTATTTTCTTATTTGTATTTTGCAGCTTTCCAAATTTACAAGCTCAGATTTTGTTTAAAATTAAGAAACTTCTATTTAAATTCAGATTTTAGGTGATGGGTTTTCCTGATTATTTTTTACTCTTCTTATAGAATTCACTATGCCTCTGCAAGTAGTATCTTTTAAGAGTGTCCACCCTATTACCTTTAAATTTTATTGTGCAGAGAAGAACTTTTACATTTTCTTATGTAGCAGCAAATTAATATGCCATTCCTCTATCTCTTTCCTCCTTCTCTTCCTCCTGTACCTTTGTTCTCCTCTTCTATTCTTCCCCTTCCTCTTCTTCTTCTCTTTTTACTTTAATGTTCCTGGTAATAGTTTCTGCATCTTCACTTGATTCTGCCTCAGAAGTATAGATCTATTTTAATTTTTTAAAATGTTCATACTTAATTTGTAAGCTAAAAAAAATGAATTAAACTATATTATGTTTTAGGTAGACTAGCAATCCCCCAAAATGGCCATGTCCTAATCTCCAGAACCTATAATGATATAAAGTTACATGGTATACTCGGGCTCCCCAAGACTATTCTCCCTTTCAGTAACCATTGAGAGTAAGACTCATGGGACTCATAAACTGTTATGCTCTTACTTACAGTTGATAACAGGGAAAGAACACAGATTAAAATCAGCGAAGTGAAAAGGTGCAAAAGGTATAGTTCAGAAGAAACCAAGCGCTAGGTTCCGGGTGTCTCTTCACAAAGGAGTCTCACAAGGACACACTTAATCCACCCCACAATGATGGGTAGCTACACGTTTTAAATGTTGCCCACAAGGGAAGCTCACCTGAATCTTGAGTCCAGGATTTTTTGCGGAGAGGTCACTCACATTGGCGTATAGTGCCTGCATGACTGACCTCATCTGCTCAAATTCCTGACCCCAGAGCAAAAATAACTGTTCACCATAAATGCACATTTTTAGTATAAAACATGTGATCAAATTAGTATAGTGTGAGCCAAGGTCACAATCATACAAAAACATTCATATCGGGTAGAACAGTCCATGGAATTCAAGAGGTGTTTCCAGGAGCCAGTCAGGGATCAATTCTTAAAACAAGTCTTTCTTGATAATGTGCAGGCATGTGTGCAACCCAGGCTGAGTTTATCTTTTCCTGTATGTATGATAATAGGGAATTATGGTAGCAGATGAAATCAAGGTTGAGATATAGGGATTATTGTCTATTATCTGGGTAAGCCCAAAGTAATCACTACTGTTCTTCAGTAGAAAAGGGAGGTAGAAGAGAACCAGAGAATCAGTAGTATGGGAAAAACTGATCCTAATGCTGCTGCCCTGGAATATGGTAGAATAGAGTTGTGAGCCAAGGAATGTGGATGCCTTCTAGAAACTGAAGTAGGCAAAAAAAAAAAAAAAAAAAAAAATGGATTGTGCCCTGGAGACTCCACAAGGAGCTTAACATCACCGACAACTTCACCACAGCCCAGTGAGAGCCGTTTTGGACTTATGGCCTCTAAAACTGTAAGATAATAACTTTATGTTATTTTCAACCATGAAGTTTGTTGGCAAAGCAATGTAAAACTAATATAGAGTATAATTAAAATAAGGGGTATTTATTTATTTATTTATTTATTTTGAGATGTTGTCTCACTCTGTCACCTAGGCTGGAGTGCAGTGGCTTGATCTCGGCTCATTGCAACCTCCAACTCCTGGGTTCAAACAATTCTCCTGCCTCAGCCTCCCAAGCAGCTGGGACTACAGGCACACACCACCACGCCCAGCTAATTTTTGTATTTTTAGTAGAGATGGGGTTTCACCATATTGGCCAGGCTGGTCTCGAACTCCTGAACTCGTGATCCACCCACCTCCCAAAGTGCTGGGATTACAGGCGTGAGCCACCACACCCGACCAGTAAAGGGTATTTAATTTAAAATTTTGATTTGTGTAGGTATCGCTGTAATTCACGCTGCCTACGTGAAATTTCAAATTAGTTTATTAAAATGTTACATCATTGTGCAGGAAAAAAAAATCATTCTATATGAATCATTTTTTTCTGACAGCAACTAGTTTAGTGAGGTTTGTGTTAAAAAATTTGGTTTCTCAATAGTAGTAAGCGCAAATCAAGTGCTCAATACCTACATGTGGCTAGCTTGCAACAGTATTAGTCAATACAGTAGAGTACTATAAGGAAAAACCATAAAAGTTTTTGAAATGGACCAAAGAAAATTACTGATAACTAGTTAGATATGTAGGCATTGTCTAGGGCATCCTCTCAGGTTATCTCTGCCTTTCATTGTTTGAGCTAATTTACAACTCTATGAATTCTTTAAAACACAAACAATGCAAATGCAAATGAACTTTCCTGTGGAAAGCAATTTTATAGTTTTGCATCTATTGCTAAATTTATGTCAGTCTACATTTTTGTTAAAGTACATGTGGCTCTTTGGATTATCCTTTGAGCCACCTGTGATATCTTACTGGTGCCATCACTAATTAATGAAATATATAATGTTTTTGAAGTAAAATTGTATATTTTTATGAGTCATGATTTTTCTTTTAAAACATCCTTTTACTGATATATAAATGGAATTAGAATTTACTTAGAAAAATAATGACAAAACATGAATTTAATTCATTCTGAACTGTCCCAAGAAATAACTATCTTTGAAGCCAAGATAAAGCTCGATGTATCTAGCCACAATTAAAACATGACATTTTCTTATTTCTCATACAGAATGATAGAGACCTCTTCAAGGTCAATACAACCAAAAGAAAGAGACTTTTTTGAAGAGTGGAATCTTCTGTGTAATGAGCACTGATATTCATAAATATAGCAATGTGTTTTATTTCCTGTTACAAAGAAGCATAATTGGTGCATAAAACTTTAAAGCATAGTGTATTCATTTCCTAGGACTGCTGTAAAATATAAATTGCCACATACCAGGCAGCTTAAAAAACAGAAATTTATTGTCTCACTGTCCTGGGGACTAGAAGTTCAAGATTAAAGTGGTGGTTGGTTTTGCTCCTTTTGAGGTTTGTGAAGAAAAATCTTTTCCAGTCCCCTTTCCTAGCTTCTGCTGCTTTGCAGGCAACCTTTGGTGTTCCCATGTTTCTGCTGCATCATTCTGATCTCCATCTTCATCTGCACATGGTGCTCTCCCTGTGTGTACTTGTCTCTAAATGTCCCTTTTAAAATAAAGTCACAATTTGTGTTGGATTAAGGGCTCAACTATTGAGTCATATAGAATATGACTTCTAGTCATATTCTAGTATGACTTCATCATAACTAATTAGTTCTGCAATGATGCTATTTCTAAATAAGGTCAGATTCTGAATGAAGTACTGGGAATTAAATGTTCAACATGTATCAGTTTTAGGGGGATGTATTATTCCATTCTCACATTGCTATAAAGAAATATCTGTGACTGGGTGATTTATGAAGAAAAAAGATTTCATTGGTTCACAGTTCTGCAGACTGTATAGGAAGCTTCATGCTGGCATCTGCTTGGATTCTGGGGAGGCCTCAGGAAATTTTTAATCATGGCAGAAGATGAAGCGGGAACAGGCAAGTCACACAGCCAGAGAAGGAGCAAGGGGTGGGGGAGGTGCCACACTTTAAACAATCAGATGTTGCAAGAACTCTGTATCAGGAGAACAGCACCAGTGGATGGTGCTGAACAATTTATTAGAAATCCACCCCCATGATCCAATCGCCTCCCACCAGTCCCACTTCCAACACTAGGGATTACAATTCCTCATGAGATTTGGGTGGGAACACATATCCAAACTATATCAGGGGATGCAATTTAACCCACAATGCATTGAAACATAGAAGAGGCTACCAAATATTCACCTGCATATGATAAAAACTCATCAACAATCTATCAATCAAAAAATAATTATTGTTGACATATGAGTTATTTCTTTCTATTTTGAGTTGTGCTATAATATATAAGTGTTACATTAACCAAAGATATATATTTTTTTCTGTATGTGCTCTTTATGGCCTTTTAAAAATGCAGTACTGCAGCACTTAAAAAACTGTTTCATGAAGATACTTTAATGGCTCCATGGACGTCTTTGTTTAGCCATTTCCCCATTGCTGAATGTTTTTGCTGTTTCTAGAATTTGTATTATATAAATATTATTCAAAACTGCATTATTTATATATTTCTGTGATTATCTGGGATAATTTTCTCAGGAAACCATGACCAGAGAGTGGAATGACTAGATACTAACATTTTAGAGCTTGTGAATATTATATGACACTTACTGAGTATATCTGATAGGCCAGGCTTCAATCTAAGCACTTAATGGAAATTAAAGCATTTAGCATCATAATGTCCCCATGAGGTGCATAGTATTATTACCATTTCAACTCCTCAGATGTGGAAACTGAGGCAAATAGGAGGGTCAATAATTTGCTCAGGATCATGGGGCAAGTATGCAACAGTGTTGGACATTTTTTTTGCATCAAATCCCACCTATTTCTAGGGCATTCAATGCCTTTGTTGATGGCATGCATATTGCCAGGTTGTGCTGATGACTGTTGTGAAACCTCAGTTCTTGTCTTCTTAGTTTAAAAGAATTTTAGAGACACAGAGCAAGGAGATGCAGCATAGAGAAATTTATTTCAAAGGAAAAAGAATACTCTGAAAGTTAGGTGCAAAATAGACAATACACTCTGAGAGATGATTCAAAGCGCATTGTTCCTAAAGATAAGACAGCGTTAACTGTTTCTGGGGAAACTCCCTTTATGTGAGTCTTACACGATTATACATAAGAGGGTGAAAATAGGTGTTACTAGTAAGCATGTTTTGAGTGGTCCTCTGGAGGCACATGCACAATAGCTATACATGCTTGTTCATACATTGCACGTCATATTAGCATCTCAAATATCCACCCAGTGATGTGGTTTTTTACTATTATAAGAAGCAAAGCTTCAGTCTCAGGACAGGTAAAATCAAAATGTGTGTGCATGCCTTCTACAGGGGAAACTCCTTACTGGAAATAACTTTGCTTGAATGAGGTTGACTGTGATGCAAATGCTGGGACTTTTGCAGTGATGGTGTGGTCTCCATGATTGCCATGTCCTGAGCACATCATTGACTATCCTGCCTCAGTTTCATATTAGAATATGTATTGAATTACTTCTCTGTTAGGAAAGTCCTAGTGACCAATTTTTTCAGGCATCTTCAAAAAAGTTAATATACTTTATAATAATTGTCCATTTCAAGGGTAAAAAAATCATATCATAGTCTTCATTTGCATTTCTTTGATAAATTTTGAAAAATTTTAAAAATTGTATACATTTATATAACTTATATATTTCAATTATCAACTATCAGTTAGTGGCTTGCAATTTTTATAATGTCATACAATTGTAGAATGAGACAAGTTTTTTTAAAAGCATTTATTTCATTCTCAAAATTTAGTTTTGGCTGCTGACTAACAATTATCCAGTTGTCCTCAGGCCAATTTCAGGTTGCAGGGAGCTTATAAATATCAACTTTTCTTAAAATTTACATCTTTACCATCTTTCCCACAAAAATCCACATTTTCTGTTTATTCTCTTCTGCCTCAGAATCTTGTAACCAGCCAAATATAAAGCAAAGCAGAAAGACTAGTTCCCTTTTAGAAGACTATTCTGCCAGCTACTTATCAGAAAGGTTTTTTTTATTTTTATTTTGTCAGAACTGAATTTTTAGTAATTATTTTTCATTTAGCAGCCACCTATTTTCAAGGGATATTTTGAGTACAAGATGATCTACCAATTGTTATCTAAATGATAAAAAGTAAAGAATAATATTTGCTTACTCTGTTCATGCATAAAGGAGTTCTACCCAGTTCCACACACGGCAAAGTACACAGTATCTTCTACCCTCAAATCTATCCAAAGATTACGTTGGTAGTGAAACCATAGTGTACCAGTAGTTCGATCAATGTGTGAGTGTCTGTCTTAATTTATTATGGTATACCAGACTTCAAACAAATGCTTTTTGAATGATGAGTAAATAGTGCAGAAATAGATTTAGGTTCAGTTGCTATAATTTTCTGCATCACAATACAAGTCTTGTAAACATGTTTGAAGACCTGAAAATAAGGTAAATCACCTCCAGGCTATATAGTCCAAAATATCAATGTCCATGGACAAATTTCTTAATCCAAAATTATCAGATATAATATTCAAAATACACTGAGTTATGAAATGGAGTGATGCAGGTTACAACTATTTGGTCGAATATAGGTGTGTATATATATAAAATCCCATTTTGTGATGTGTATTTGCTGCTGTACCTTACAAACTGTATTCTTAAAGCAAGAAATATCAGTGGGTTTGCTTTGTCACTGGTCAAACTTTAGATAAATTTAACTGTAATTATGAAAGTTAGCTTCTAGTCTTTTGCCTACAAAGCAGTCTACAGAAAAGTGCAAGATCTTCTTTTAATTGCATACTTGGAATTGAATAGCTCTCCTGTGAAGTTGAAAACTGCAATGTGTTGAATGAATTTCTACCTCCCATTTCCTGAAAATGATAAAATGAGGTTCTTTAAAAACTCACCAAAGGCAAACATAATTCCAAAATCTCATTCATCAGTATCTGGATGACCTTTATCACTATAGTGCACCCAGGGTACCATTTGGTAGCAACTTAAAAATAATTTCTTCAGTCATCCCTCTTGCTCAATTTTTTCACATCTGTGGAGCCCTAGGTAAAATTTACATGATCAACATTTTAGCCTCACAGAGGAACTGACTATAATTCACTTGGGCAGGCAAGGTTTTCTTACATCTTTATCAATGTTTCATTTTATTTTACAGTGAAAAACTTTGTCCCTGCTGTGGTATGCAAAGGAATCCTAGAAAATAACCCATGTGACTTTTTCTTAAAAGTACTAAAATTAAAAAGGACACTTTTCATATGTTTTGATCTCTTTCTTGGCATTGAATATACCAATGAATATACCAATGACAAACCAATGGTTTGTCCCATGGGGACATTATCTAGAAAGGATATGTCACTTACCAATCTCTTCTTAAAACCATTATGTCTAAGTGAACCACGGTTATAGATATTTTATCACTTTGCATCTCCTAGATTGCCCCCATACAACAGAAAAATGGAAACAATTTGGTTATATTCCAGAGAATGCACAGGCTTTCCGTTAATTGAAACCTTCATGATAATCTGTTGTTATCCTCCAAGTAAATAAGTTGCAGCAGTATGTCTACTACTGAGAATACATTCACAAAAATAGTGTTTATCATGTTTCAGAAAACAATTCTCAGTTATCAGGTTGCTTTTTTTTCCTGATAAAGCAACTAACCTGGCTGGCATCTGACAGATATAAAGTATTGTACATGTGCTTCTCCATGGGATGCCTGTCAAAATCCCTCAAAAATATTGATTTCCTCCAGCCCTTTTGTTTATAATTCCTCTAACACAAGGCTATCAGGATAGCCTATACTCTCCTACAGACAAACCAGTGACTAGATACATTAACTCTTTCTGGAGTTGTCTGAAGGTTTCACTTACTGCTAAATCCACCCACAGGGCAAACAATAGCACTTTACTTTCTCAATTTAAACTGTTTGCTGTGTTTTCTCCATGAACTGTTCATCAGTGAAAGAAAAGCAGCAATCTTGACAGTTTATATATCCTGACAATCTTATTAAAATTCACATATGGATCACTATCAATCTCAATAACAACAAACTCTCCCCTCAAAAATGGTAACATCATAAAATACAAGAGAAAATATAGAAATCTGTAATTTTCAAGATATTGCTAGTTACTTTAAAGCTGATTTTGTCATTTAATACTTGTCCAGGGTTAACACTTAAATCAGTGTTATCAGTGAAAATAATAGACCTATGTCAACAGAAGAATCAGCCTAAACATTTTAGCAGAAATGGAGCCTAAAACATTTTTTTTAATTAAAAGAAAACAAATTTCTCTTTTAAAACCATTTTATTGGTATTTTGTCCTTTCTTAAAATAATCTCATAATTATACCAAACAGCAATCTCAGAAAGTCCTTTTTAAGGGGGTATAATACCTTTGCCCTCTTTACAAATTTACTGATTAAGTAAAATAATTATATAGCTTTTAAAGCATTTCCAATAAGTAGAATTTAAAAGGTTTAGGAAATTTTATTTAAGTAGAATAAAGTAAAATGACAGTGACCAGTAAGTTAGACCTAAATGACAAACAACAACAAGTTTTTGGTACCATTTGAGTTCCCAGATATATCACTTTGTGTCAAGAGGGCATGTAATGTGCTTGTATGTTGACAGCACTTCTAGGTACTCACTAATTAGCTGAGCATTTGGAAATTCCAGGAAACAAGGGTAGGTTGAGATGAGCCTCCTTAGAATAGTTTATGTGTCACTTCTGCTCATAATTTGATAGCTCCCTGTGTCAAACATCCAGGTAAAAATCGGACAATTTAGTCACCTTTCCAGTTCTTTCTCAATTTCAAATACTTTGATTTCTCATTTTATATCAGGGTAATCTGAGTTCCCTTCCCTTTTTGTTCTCTTCCCTTCCCTTCCCTTCTCTTCCCTTTCCTTCCTTTCCTTTCCTTCTTTTCTTTCTTCCTTTCTTCTTCTCCTTCTTCTCCTTCTCTTCTTCTTCTTCTTCTTGAGACAGAGTCTCACTCTGTCACCCAGGCTGGAGTGCAATGGCTTGATCTCCTCTCACTGCAACCTCTGCCTCCCAGGTTCAAGCAATTCTTCTGCCTCAGTCTCCAGAGTAATTGGGATTATAGATGCCTACCACCATGCTCAGCTAATTTTTGTATTTTTAATAGAGACGGGATTTCACCATGTTGGTCAGGCTGGTCTCTAACTTCTAACATCAAGTGATCAACCCTCCTTGGCCTCCCAAGGTGCTGGGATTACAGGCATGAGCCACCATGCCCAACCCCGGCATTATTTTTCTATAATTTAATATTTTTTGATATTAAAATCCTTGAAATCCTAGTACTTTTTTATGCTTGGAATTATAATAAGTGAAAAGTGATAAAATATAGAGAAGATATGTTAGAAAACAATAATAAGAATAAAGTTCACAGTAAAGGGATGAAATGGAAAGAATGTCTTATCTTAGGACATTTAAATATCACTAGAAGTCACTAGAAGACAGCTATGGCTAATATGTAGAATAAAAGCATCAATGAGACTTTACACTGATGCATTTATCTTGTATATATTTAAGTAATATAATAGGTGTATTTAAACAAAGAGATGAGTAAACTAGAAGTCAGAGAGGTTAACTAATTTCCACAAGGTTATGTAGGATGTGAAATTAAGTAGTATGACTTAAGATTCCTGGCATTGAACCACTTCACTGTATTGGCTGCAGGTGTTTCTTTGGGTAAATCTATCACTGACTTATTTCAAAAGTACTGTAAATATATTGTCAAATAAAATATGTGTATTATTGCTGAGAGTAGACTGCAGAATTAAACTTAATAATAACAAATCAAAAATGCATCCCTGGAACTATTGAATTAACATGAATATAATTGTCAGCTCTGTCAAAAAGCAGTTTTGGCAGTAATTCATAAGGTTAAAGTGTGTTTCTTCATCATCAGATACAGGGGTACCAAGACTTCGTTGAGTTAATATTTTTTTCATTTTTATGTTCATCTTTTCTTAATTATTTGTTGTGTGATTTCTTTTTTGGTGCATGGATTATTTAGTAGTTTACTGCATAATCTATAGACTAGTGAATTTTTTTGTCCCTTATTTATTTGTAGATTATGTTTTGAACCTGAAAAAAGAGCATTCAAGTACTGTTCCTTATTTTTCCATCCTGAAAGATTTTGTGTATGATTTAATATTTACATCAACTTGGGAATGAAGCTACTTGTGTCTTATTTTTGATAGACAAAGTTTTTGATTATTCATATTTGTTATATAGAATTATTCAGTTTAAATTTTCACTTGAATTCATTTAATAAGTTATATATTTCTAGGAGTTCATGCGTTTATACAAATATTGAAAATTTAAAGTCTCCCATAACTTTTTAATTAACTTTTGTAACACTTGTCATTTACTTGAGTATTATCTTTCATTAAATTCTGATGTTTATGTTTGTATCTTCTCTCCAAACTTCAAAGAGCCAGATAATAAGTTTGGGGATGAACAGAAGTCTCCCACAGTTAGAGTCTGCAATGCAGGGGTTGGGAACTGAGCAGTGGCTGCCTAAAATCTCTCTCTTGCTAAGTCCCCTTGTTTTTCTTTTTTTTTTTTAATTTATTTATTATTATTATACTTTAAGTTGTAGGGTACATGTGCATAACGTGCAGGTTTGTTACATATGTATACTTGTGCCATGTTGGTGTGCTGCACCCATCAACTTGTCATTTACATCAGGTATAACTCCCAATGCAATCCTTCCCGCCTGCCCCCTCCCCATGAGAGGCCCCTGTGTGTGATGTTCCCCTTCCTGAGTCCAAGTGATCTCATTGTTCAGTTCCCACCTATGAGTGAGAACATGCGGTGTTTGGTTTTCTGTTCTTGTGATAGATTGCTAAGAATGATGGTTTCCAGCGGCATCCATGTCCCTACAAAGGACACAAACTCATCCTTTTTGATGGCTGCATAGTATTCCATGGTGTATATGTGCCACATTTTCTTAATCCAATCTGTCACTGATGGACATTTGGGTTGATTCCAAGTCTTTGCTATTGTGAATAGTGCTGCAATAAACATACGAGTGCATGTGTCTTTATAACAGCATAATTTATAATCCTTTGGGTATATCCCCAGTAATGGGATGGCTGGGTCATATGGTACATCTAATTCTAGATCCTTGAGGAATCGCCATACTGTTTTCCATAATGGTTGAACTAGTTTACAATCCCACCAACAGTGTAAAAGTGTTCCTATTTCTCCACATCCTCTCCAGCACCTGTTGTTTCCTGACTTTTTAATGATCGCCATTCTAACTGGTGTGAGATGGTATCTCATTGTGGTTTTGATTTGCATTTCTCTGATGGCCAGTGATGATGAGCATTTTTTCATGTGTCTGTTGGCTGTATGAATGTCTTCTTTTGAGAAATGTCTGTTCATATCCTTTGCCCACTTTTTGATGGGGTTGTTTGTTTTTTTCTTGTAAATTTGTTTGAGTTCTTTGTAGTTTCTGGATATGAGCCTTTGTCAGATGAGTAGATTGCAAAAATTTTCTCCCATTCTGTAGGTTGCCTGTTCAATCTGATGGTAGTTTCTTTTGCTGTGCAGAAGCTCTTTAGTTTAATGAGATCCCATTTGTCAATTTTGGCTTTTGCTGCCGTTGCTTTTGGTGTTTTAGACATGAAGTCTTTGCCCATGCCTATGTCCTGAATGGTACTACCTAGGTTTTCCTCTAGGATTTTTATGGTATAAGGTCTAACATTTAAGTCTCTAATCCATCTTGAATTAATTTTCGTATAAGGAGTAAGGAAAGGATCCAGTTTCAGCTTTCTACTTATGGCTAGCCAATTTTCCCAGCACCATTTATTAAATAGGGAATCCTTTCCCCATTTCTTGTTTCTCTTAGGTTTGTCAAAGATCAGATGGCTGTAGATGTGTGGTATTATTTCTGAGGACTCTGTTCTGTTCCATTGGTCTATATCTCTGTTTTGGTACCAGTACCATGCTGTTTTGGTTACTGTAGCCTTGTAGTATAGTTTGAAGTCAGGTAGCGTGATGCCTCCAGCTTTGTTCTTTTGACTTAGGATTGTCCTGGAGATGCGGGCTCTTTTTTGGTTCCATATGAACTTTAAAGCAGTTTTTTCCAATTCTGTGAAGAAACTCATTGGTAGCTTGATGGGGATGGCATTGAATCTATAAATTACCTTGGGCAGTATGGCCATTTTCATGATATTGATTCTTCCTATCCATGAGCATGGTATGTTCTTCCATTTGTTTGTGTCCTCTTTGATATCACTGAGCAGTGGTTTGTAGTTCTCCTTGAAGAGGTCCTTTACATCCCTTGTCAGTTGGATTCCTAGGTATTTTATTCTCTTTGAAGCAATTGTGAATGGAAGTTCATTCCTGATTTGACTCTGTGTTTCTCTGTTACTGGTGTATAAGAATGCTTGTGATTTTTGCACATTAATTTTGTATCCTGAGACTTTGCTGAAGTTGCTTATCAGCTTAAGGAGATTTTGGGCTGAGACAATGGGGTTTTCTAAATATACAATCATGTCATCTGCAAACAGGGACAGTTTGACTTCTTCTTTTCCTAACTGAATACCCTTGATTTCTTTCTCTTGCCTAATTGCCCTAGCCAGAACTTCCAACACTATGTTGAATAGGAGTGGTGAGAGAGGGCATCCCTGTCTTGTGCCAGTTTTCAAAGGGAATTTTTCCAGTTTTTGCCCATTCAGTATGATATTGGCTGTGGGTTTGTCATAAATAGCTCTTATGATTTTGAGGTACGTTCCATCAATACCGAATTTATTGAGCGTTTTTAGCATGAAGGGCTGTTGAATTTTGTCAAAAGCCTTTTCTGCATCTATTGAGATAATCATGTGGTTCTTGTCTTTGGTTCTGTTTATATGCTGGATTATGTTGATTGATTTGCGAATGTTGAACCAGCCTTGCATCCCAGGGATGAAGCCCACTTGATCATGGTGGATAAGCTTTTTGATGTGTTGCTGAATCCAGTTTGCCAGTATTTTATTGAGGATTTTTGCATTGATGTTCATCAGGGATATTGGTCTAAAATTCTCTTTTTTTGTTGTGTCTCTGCCAGGCTTTGGTATCAGGATGATGTTGGCCTCATAAAATGAGTTAGGGAGGATTCCCTCTTTTTCTATTGATTGGAATAGTTTCAGAACGAATGGTACCAACTCCTCCTTGTACCTCTGGTAGAATTCAGCTGTGAATTCATCTGGTCCTGGACTTTGTTTGGTTGGTAGGCTATTAATTATTGCCTCAATTTCAGAGCCTGCTATTGGTCTATTCAGGGATTCAACTTCTTCCTGGTTTAGTCTTGGAAGAGTGTAAGTGTCCAGGAAATTATCCATTTCTTCTAGATTTTCCAGTTTATTTGCGTAGAGGTGTTTATAGTATTCTCTGATGGTAGTTTGTATTTCTGTGGGGTCGGTGGTGATATCCCCTTTATCATTTTTAATTGCGTCTATTTGATTCTTCTCTCTTTTCGTCTTTATTAGTCTTGCTAGTGGTCTGTCAATTTTGTTGATCTTTTCAAAAAACCAACTCCTGGATTCATTGATTTTTTGGAGAGTTTTTTGTGTCTCTATCTCCTTCAGTTCTGCTCTGATCTTAGTTATTTCTAGCCTTCTGCTAGCTTTCGAATGTGTTTGCTCCTGCTTCTCTAGTTCTTTTAATTGCGATGTTAGAGTGTCAATTTTAGATCTTTCCTGCTTTCTCTTGTGGGCATTTAGTGCCATAAATTTCCCTCTACACACGGCTTTAAATGTGTCCCAGAGATTCCGGTATGTTGTATCTTTGTTCTCATTGGTTTCAAAGAACATCTTTATTTCTGCCTTCATTTTATTATGTACCCAGTAGTCATTCAGGAGCAGGTTGTTCAGTTTCCATGTAGTTGAGCGGTTTTGATTGAGTTTCTTAGTCTTGAGTTCTAGTTTGATTGCACTGTGGTCTGAGAGACAGTTTGTTATGATTTGTGTTCTTGTACATTTGCTGAGGAGTGCTTTACTTCCAATTACGTGGTCGATTTTGGAGTAAGTACGATGTTGTGCTGAGAAGAATGTATATTCTGTTGATTTGGGGTGGAGAGTTCTATAGATGTCTATTAGGTCTGCTTGCTGCAGAGATGAGTTCAATTCCTGGATATCCTTGTTAACTTTCTGTCTCATTGATCTGTCTAATGTTGACAGTGGAGTGTTGAAGTCTCCCACTATTATTGTATGGGAGTCTAAGTCTCTTTGTAAGTCTCTAAGGACTTGCTTTATGAATCTGGGTGCTCCTGTATTGGGTGCATATATATTTAGGATAGTTAGCTCTTCCTGTTGAATTGATCCCTTTACCATTATGTAATGGCCTTCTTTGTCTCTTTTGATCTTTGATGGTTTAAAGTCTGTTTTATCAGAGACTAGTATTGCAACCCCCGCTTTTTTTGTTCTCCACTTGCTTGGTAAATCTTCCTCCATCCCTTTATTTTGAGCCTATGTATGTCTCTGTGTGTGAGATGGGTCTCCTGAATACAGCAGACTGATGGGTCTTGACTCTTTATCCAGTTTGCTAGTCTGTGTCTTTTAATTGGAGCCTTTAGTCCATTTACATTTAAGGTTAAGATTGTTATGTGTGAACTTGATCCTGCCATTATGATATTAACTGGTTATTTTGCTCATTAGTTGATGCAGTTTCTTCCTAGCCTCGATGGTCTTTACATTTTGGCATGTTTTTGCAATGGCTGGTACCGGTTGTTCCTTTCCATGTTTAGTGCTTCCTTCAGGGTCTCTTGTAAGGCAGGCCTAGTGGTGACAAAATCTCTAAGCATTTGCTTATCTGTAAAGGATTTTATTTCTCCTTCACTTATGAAACTTAGTTTGGCTGGATATGAAATTCTGGGTTTAAAATTCTTTTCTTTAAGAATGTTGAATATTGGCCCCCACTCTCTTCTGGCTTGGAGAGTTTCTGCCGAGAGATCTGCTGTTAGTCTGATGGGCTTCCCTTTGTGGGTAACCCGACCTTTCTCTCTGGCTGCCCTTAAGATTTTTTCCTTCATTTCAACTTTGGTGAATCTGGCAATTATGTGTCTTGGAGTTGCTCTTCTCAAGGAGTATCTTTGTGGAGTTCTCTGTATTTCCTGGATTTGAATGTTGGCCTGCCCTACTAGGTTGGGGAAGTTCTCCTGGATGATATCTTGAAGAGTGTTTTCCAACTTGGTTCCATTTTCCCCCTCACTTTCAGGCACCCCAATCAGACGTAGATTTGGTCTTTTTACATAATCCCATACTTCTTGCAGGCTTTGTTCATTTCTTTTTCTTCTTTTTTCTTTTGGTTTCTCTTCTTGCTTCATTTCATTCATTTGATCCTCAATCGCAGATTCTCTTTCTTCCAGTTGATCGAGTTGGTTACTGAAGCTTGTGCATTTGTCACGTATTTCTCGTGTCATGGTTTTCATCTCTTTCATTTCGTTTATGACCTTCTCTCCATTAATTACTCTAGCCATCAATTCTTCCACTTTTTTTTCAAGATTTTTAGTTTCTTTGCGCTGGGTACGTAATTCCTCCTTTATCTCTGAGAAATTTGATGGACTGAAGCCTTCTTCTCTCATCTTGTCAAAGTCATTCTCCGTCCAGCTTTGATCCGTTGCTGGCGATGAGCTGTGCTCCTTTGCCTGGGGAGATGCGCTCTTATTTTTTGAATTTCCAGCTTTTCTGCCCTGCTTTTTCCCCATCTTTGTGGTTTTATCTGCCTCTGGTCTTTGATGTTGGTGATGTACTGATGGGGTTTTGGTGTAGGTGTCCTTCCTGTTTGATAGTTTTCCTTCTAACAGTCAGGACCCTCAGCTGTAGGTCTGTTGGAGATTGCTTGAGGTCCACTCCAGACCCTGTTTGCCTGGGTATCAGCAGCAGAGGCTGCAGAAGATAGAATATTTCTGAACAGCGAGTTTACCTGTCTGATTCTTGCTTTGGAAGCTTCCTCTCAGGGGTGTACTCCACCCTGTGAGGTGTGGGGTGTCAGACTGCCCCTAGTGGGGGATGTCTCCCAGTTAGGCTACTCAGGGGTCAGGGACCCACTTGAGCAGGGAGTCTGTCCCTTCTCAGATCTCAACCTCCATGTTGGGAGATCCACTGCTCTCTTCAAAGCTGTCAGACAGAGTCGTTTTCGTCTGCAGAGGTTTCGGCTGTGTTTGTTATTTCCCTGTCCCCAGAGGTGGAGTCTACAGAGACAGGCAGGTTTCCTTGAGCTGCTGTGAGCTCCACCCAGTTCGAGCTTCCCAGCAGCTTTGTTTACCTACTTAAGCCTCAGCAATGGCGGGCGCCCCTCCCCCAGCCTCGCTGCTGCCTTGCCGATAGATCACAGACTGCTGTGCTAGCAATGAGGGAGGCTCCGTGGGTGTGGGACCCTCCCCGCCAGATGTGGGATATGATCTCCTGGTGTGCCTGTTTGCTTAAAGCGCAGTATTGGGGTGGGAGGTACCCGATTTTCCCGGTGTTGTGTGTCTCAGTTCCCCTGGCTAGGAAAAAGGATTCCCTTCCCCCTTGCGCTTCCCAGGTGAGGCAATGCCTCGCCCTGCTTCAGCTCTCGCTGGTCGGGCTGCAGCAGCTGACCAGCACCGATCGTCCGGCACTCCCCAGTGAGATGAACCCAGTACCTCAGTTGAAAATGCAGAAATCACCGGTCTTCTGTGTCGCTCGCGCTGGGAGTTGGAGACTGGAGCTGTTCCTATTCGGCCATCTTGCTCCGCCCCCCCTTTTTTCTTATTCTTTCTCCGAAATGCTTTTCATTTTTGTTAGGCATTAAAAAAAAAATGAAAAAAATTCTACTTTTTTCTTATTGACTATCTCTATTATTATTATTTTTTCCACTATTTTTTCTTTTCTATTTATTTTCTTTTCTTTGATTTTTATTTTTAAAAATTCTCTTAATGAAGATCAAGTTTAAGATATTTGTTATTTTTATATTTTTATCTAGATTTAGTTTACTTGAAAAAATAAATGCTTAATTTTATCTTACTCATTGATAATCTTTGAAATCTTTCTAAAATTGTAGATAAAAACAGTATTTTTAGTAAGAGTACACATTTACCTGCCTCCTCTGTGTTTTGATGTGTGGTGTTGCCATTAATAGTTACTCAAAAATATTTTTAGAATTTTATTTATATTTCTTCTTTGATTCATGAGTGGCTTATAACTATATTTTTTATTTACCCAATTATATGGCTTTTATCTTTCTCATACTAATTTATAACTTGATTATATTGTAATCAGAAAATAGAAATACTTACTTTTAATTTTTTAAGTTTTTCGTTAGATTCTATTTATGATATAGTACATAACCAATTTATGATCTATTAAATGTATTTACAAAATAATTGTTCTGCTGTTGTGTGCAGTTCTATGCATGTCCATTTTGTCAATTTCCTTAACTGTGTTGTTCCTAATTTAAATATCTATATAGATTTATTATATGCATTTACTATAAATTACTGAAAGAATTTAGTTGAAATCTTCCACTTTGAAGAGTTTCCTGCTGTTATTTTTTAAAGTTGTTTGGTTTCTTTGATCTATTAGCTATCCCTCATGCAAATCAGTTAGCATGTTTTTGTTACTTAGAATTTTAACATTTTTATACTTTCCAGAAGAAAATCCCTGTGGAAGGGAATGGGTGGAACAGAGTGATGAGCAGAAGAAATCCAACTCTGATATAAGCCTGTCATTCTCAGGCAACCCCTCAGGTAGTCCGGGAGCTGAAATGGCTCGATTTATGCCAAATCCTCTGAGACTTACTAACTCTGCCTCATGTAGTCATTTGATGTGGCTGCTCTGGAAAGGCATTATCATTGGGGAGGTGGCTGTGTGTCACTGAAGCCATTCCTGAGTTCACTGAGAACTGAAAACTGTAACCTGACAGCATTCTCAGCAACCAGGGCAACAAGTCATTCCTTGAAGAGAGCTCGGGGTTAAGAATCTCTGTGTTCACCACATAGAGCTACAATGCTTTTCCTTTCATTCATGTCTGTATAAGTCATCTCTTTGCTCAACGTTTATAGCATATCTCTATTTTACCCATATATTTCTATTATTGTCTTTTAACTAGAACATTGAGTATAATCATATTTAATTATATTATTAACCTATATGAAATGCAATTGTAGTTTTTTAAAATTTAAGATGTATTTTTTTTTCTTTTTTTTTAAGTTGGGATCTGAAATGACTTTTACCACTCATATGATTTGGCTTTGTGTCCCCACCCAAATCTCATGTCTAATTGTAATCCCCATGTGTTAGAGAAAGGACTTGGTGGGAGGTGATTGGATCACTGGGGCAGACATCCCCCTTGTTGTTCTGGTGATAGTGACTGAGATTCCGCGAGATCTGGTTGTTTGAAAGGTGTAGCCCCTTCCCCTTTACTCTCTCTCTCTCTCTCCCCCACTGCCATGTGAATATATGCTTGCTCCCCCTTTTGCCTTCTGCCACGATTGTAAGTTTCCTGAGGCCTCCCAACCATGCTTCCTGTACAGCCTGCAGAACTGAGAACCAGTTAAACCTCTTTTTTTCATAAATGACCCAGTCTCAGGGAGTTCTTAATAGCTGTGTGAGAACAAACTAATACAATCATTTTAATACCTGAGAGGTATTTTCACTGGAGTATAAATTCTAGTGTGGCATTTATTTCTTTTAGCACACAAACAATGTTATTTCATAATCTCATGGTTTCTATCGCTGCTCATAGGATGTCAGGTTACACACAACCGTTGCTCCTTTGAAAGTAATTTAATCCTCTCTCACCCCAGATTTTTCTAAGATTTGGTAACTGTCATTTCTTGTCTATTGTTTAAATAAGACGACTTAGGTGTTTAATTTATTGATAGTATCTTTACAGGGATCCATAGGACTTAACATTTGACTATGTCTTTCATGAGTTGTCTTTTTTACATATGCTTCTCCCTCATAGGGTCTGGTTTGTACCATCTATTAATAATATATTTCTCCCTCACTATAAATATTAACATGCTTCTCTTTCACTATATATATATATATATTTTTTTTTTTTTTTCATTGTGGAGCAATATGCAACCTTGAATGGAGTTACTCTTTCCTGAGAGATTTTAAATTTGCTTTGACTAATCAGCTAGAGATATAACTAGCCTGGAATCACCTCAATTCAAGTGAAGACTGGATTATCCATTGGTTAGGAAGGCATTTAAAGCCTGTTTTTTTTTTTTTTTTTTTTTTTTTTTCCACTAAGACTTGACCACTTGTATTGTTTCCTTAACTTAGATGGATCCTTCTTTTGTGCAGTGGGTCTTCTGTTAGAGTACCACTGTCTGTGGCTTTTATTTTGGTCTTCTAAAACAATTTTGCCCTATTTCTACATGAGAAGGTAAGAAAAAATATATACTCCAGACCAAGAGTGCCTACAGGTTGTTTTGCTCTTTGGACATTAATATTTCTTACAATTCATCTTAATAATTTATTACTATCTTGTTAGCTATTAGATGCTTTTAAAAAGATTTTAAAATATATATTTTATCCAATTACCCTAGTTATTTTCAGCAAAAGAGTTTTCCCAGATAACTTAGCCCATTATTTCTGGAAAATGGAAGCTCACACTTACACATGAACAAAGCCAAACATGTGGTTATTGATTGTTAGTGTGACCTATTTCTCAGAGCCACAGGACAGCAAAGGATTTGCTCCTTCCCCAGTAAGTGATGAATGCTTTTCTCAACCTCTAGTAATACTTAAATACAAAGTTAAAATTTTCTTCTTGATGTGATTAACAGTACAATCCCATTTCCCTAGTCAATCATGAAAGTTCTAAAAGATAGTAACTTACTATGTACATATTGTAGTTAAAGAGGATTTTTGCGTGTGCTTGAACTGTTAATTGGTAATAAAGCAACTGCCTTTACACAGTTCAATGTTGGTGAAACATTTGGTAGTCTATTATGCTGTACATTTATTTAATATGGAAGCATTTAAAGACATTGACGGAACAGTTTTAATTGAAACCTAATTGTTTATGTAATGGCTACACTATACAAAATTAAAAGTGGCCACAATATCAGTCAGTAATAATACGCATTCATGCGGAAAAAGACTCTTTCTTTATAATGATAAGAGAAAGCATTTTCAGTAATTTCATAAGTTTAAGATTATTCAATCTTTTTACTCTCAGACAAACAACAAAGAAGCAAATGTGGAAACAAATAAACGCATTGTAGCTGAATCTGTTTCTCTTTAATGTCAAGACAGTGTTCAGAGCCTTTCACTCCTATCACTTGGATACATCTGTTACAGACATAAAAGAAAGTATGGAATTATTTCAACATACTTTGAATCTTACTCTATTAAATCTTCTCAGGCATATTCCTTTTCAAAAAAAAAAATCAAAGTCTTTTTAAAGACAAGTTGCAAATCTGTTCTCCATAGTAGAGTCATGCATATTAAATGTTAATCACAGCCAAATAAATATTTACAGTAGTTAGTGCCAAAATGAAACTGTATTTTGTTTTTGCAGTAAATTTTCTATATTGCTCTCTTACTTGAATGATCTGAGTTAGGACACTGAACATGAAATAACAAATTCTGAAGTCATTCTTAATAATGCTTTATGTAATAGAGTATTCATTCTTAATAAATGCTCACATATTCCTCTGAAATAACAGAGACAATTAAAATAATTATTAAATTTACTTAAAATCACACTGTTGTAGTCTCATTTATTCAATATGTTTCTTTTCAGAGAAAAGTTAATATTCAGATTTTATTATGTTAGTTCAGTCAACTAAGAGATTGTCCTAGATTAAATGGCAAACTTGGATTATAAAATGATCTCCCTTCTCATTACATTAAATCACAAATTTTATGTGAAAATTGAGACATTCTATTATTGCTGTGGTTGTGCATGTGTCTCTGCCTGTATTTTCCTATTACCCTGTACTCTGTTTGCATAGCCCTTGCACTGAAATGTAAACATGGTATACCAATCTTATACTAACTTATGGTTAGATCTAATAATTGCACTTGTTTTCTGTTTTTTTTTTTTTTATTTACATGGGGTACATTTAAAAAAATATTCTATATATATATATGCCTGTATTTTCCTATTACCCTGTACTCTGTTTGCACAGCCCTTGCACTGAAGTGTAAGCATGGTATACCAATCTTATGCTAACTTATGGTTAGATCTAATAATTGCACTTGTTTCTGTTTTTTTATTTACATGGGGTACATTTTAAAAAAATATTACATATATATATATATATATAGAGAGAGAGAGAGAGAGAGAGAGAGAGAGAGAGAGAGAGAGATGGCCTTACTCTGTCACCCAGAGTGGGGACAGTGGCTTGATCATAGCTCACTGCAGTTTCAACTTCCCAGGCTCAAGTGATTCTCCCATCTCCTGGTCCCTAGTAGATAGGACCACAGGTGCACACCATCACATCAGGCTATTTTTACTTTTTTTTGTAGAGATGGGGTTTGCTATTTACTCAGGCTGGTCTTAAACTCAGGGACTCAAGTGATCGTCCTCTCTTCTCCTCTCCAAATGCTGAGATTATAGGTATGAGCCACCACTCCCTGCAAGGCATATTTTAAAAATAATCTTCTTTAAAAGAAATCTAAATTGAATACTAGGTGGCATTTTTCTACATTAGCAATGGCTATCTCAAGTTGATTTTGTAGGACAAAGAAATTTTAAGCACTAGTAATGATGTCTTTCTAACTTTTATGAAAATTTCGTCACCATATTTACTCATTTCTATTTCGTACTCTATTATAATCAATTATGCAGATAGTTTGAATCAAACACTTTAATTCAAAGCAGAAATGAACTTAAATTCTTAGTTGTTTTTCAAAAGTCAATCCATTCAAACAAAACATAAACAATACATGTAATCTTATAATTTTCTATTTTATTTTCTAACTTTTTGTTCTTTATAAGTATGGCTTTTTTTTTTCTCTCTTCCCACTCAGGTACAAAAATAGTCACTAACTGTTTGGGAATAAGTTTTCAATCCCACTGTGAAATTATTCATAAAGGCATCCTGCCTTCACTAGTAAATTGAATCATACTGTGATGACTATGAGGAGCAGCACTCCCATCAATTAGACGAATTTAATCTTTAAAGATAAGTTCAGTTTGATAACCATTAAGTGCACCTTAAATTAAAACAAAGAATATACCTTTTGTCTCAGCAAGAATTAATCCAAAATAGATTATTAACACAATATATATACCATAGTTTGGTTTGAATGACATGTATAGATAATCTGTTGAAATCTACATGGGCAATACATGTGTGTCATTAATTAAGTGGATTGCCTTCTCCATTCAAACTATGTTAAAACTTTGTAGGTTTGCTTCAATTAAGCATTTTGAAACTGATTGTGTGTTCACTGAATATAATACACAAATTTTAAATATACTTAGAAGGAGTTACATTAGTTTAATAAAAATACAATAAACAGCATTGAGAAAGGAGTCCCAATATAAACAGGTTTCAATAGTTTTGTTGGTCTGAAATTTACACTTTTTTCTGTATCTCTTATTTAGTGAGACATTTAATGTATATCACAAGTACTCAGGCTTTCTTTTCCACTTTTTTTGTTCTGGTCAAACTAAAGAAAATCTTTAAGCTTTACTGAGGAAAAGAAGAAAATCACCCAGAGACTATTATATTCCCAACAAGATAAGGACCTAAACTAGGTGGAACTGACAATCTACAAAGTGATACTGTGCAATATAAGTAAAAGTTGGTCTGAACGGAATGTTTGAATTTTAAATGCCTAAACTCAACATTACATCTCTGAGTGTGTGTGCATTTGTATGTGTGTGAGTACATGAGTGGGTGTATATATCCCACATCTGGGATTCTATCCACAAGCATTCTTATTTTAAATGTACATATTAAATTAATTTTTGCAAGCCCACCAAAGATTAGAACACTGCTATATGCCAAATCAAATTAGAGTTCACATTTTCCAAAGGCCTTCTCCCATCATTTTTACCAAAGTGCAGTTTCTCTCGACAGCATGTAATGCATACAAAATGGCATCAGACTCACTTCTGAATACATTAGCTTAATGTCCAACTAGCCATTGCTATCCAACCAGGATGACCTTTACAAGTAAACTATCCCTTTCCCAACAGAGGCAAAATATTGTATGCAATTTATTTACACTACTGAATATTACTAATGATAACTTAGTCAAACCTAAGAGATATATGGTCTTGTTTTTTTAAATTTTTTTCCACAATCATGGAGGGTTCAGAAAGCACATGGTACTAACCACCAAGACATTTACCTTCAATAACAGATAATATTGATAATAAATAATAATATGAAATACAACCCCACATTTCTTATAGAAATATAAATATCATAAGAATTGTTAGAAACAAAAGCTCATAATTATTTTAATCTACTTATCTGGTTTAATCATCTATTACTTCTTTGAGGACCTTATGCCTTAGTTATAATGCAATATTTCAATGTTAGTGTCAATCTTTCACACGTATTTGCATTTACAACAACTTTTCATTTACTGCAGAATGGACTTACATCTCCTTCTCTCCCTGAGAAGTTTTATTTTTCAAAATTAGCTGAACATTCTCCCCTTTAATATACTCTTTGTCTTCCAGAAATTAATCTTTAAAACCCTACACTATTCTTTCAAATCACATTATTCTTATAACCCTTAATACATTGCAATATAATTATTTGTTCAAATATCCCAAATCTGTCACCTCTGCCTGCCTTTCAAAGTGCAAGCATCAATTCCCACATTTACTTTTGATTTCTTTACAGTCTGAATCTCTTACTATTTTTTACCCCCCTTTCTACCCAATTTCCACTTTGTACTGTGGTACACTTTAGAAAATGCAAACTCTAATTTGATTTGGCACATAACAGTGTTCTAATCCTTGGTAGGTTTGAAAAATTGATTTAACTTGTACATTTAAAATAAGAGTGCTGTGGTAGAATTCCATATGGGGGATACATACACTTATGATTTACGATGAATGAAGCTATACTATGAAGAGGTGATCAATGTTAGCAAGTGGATGATTGTGTTGTTTCTGTTTAATGTAATCTAAGAATATTAATTATGAAAATAACCTCCAGTGACACAAATACTTCATGTATGTGGTATCTTTAGGCAAGAAGAGACTAGGATAGAGTAAGTGATGTGAATAGGTAGAAATAGAAAGGCCAATGAAAAATACAGAAATCGAAGGAGATCAAAGAGTAAAACAAACCTGCAGGTGCTTATTTGAGTTACACTGTGTATAAACTGATGGATGACCTACAGGGACAAGAAATAGAATGTGGCAGATAGTATAATTTGTCTGCTTAAGGACCATTTTCTTCTCTTTTTATGGTGGCAAGATTTCAGTGGTAGTCTCATTCTCATTAACAGATGGAGTTAGAAGAGGACATACAATTTGACTCTGGCCAGAGTCATAAGAGACATTTTCCAGTTTCTTTGGCAATGTTTTTATTTAGGTTCATAAAAATAATTTCAAATGTTATTTATTTCTGTTGTACATTTTCTGTTGCACATTTGATTATTTGAGGCAAAAATTGGTAAATATTGTGTGTATTGTTTTTCAAATATTACTTCCTCTTTCCCCTAGAACTCCAGTTAAACATATTTTAGGCTTCTTGATGTCATGCAAGTCACTGAAGCCCTGTTTAATTCTTTTTATTTTTCTGAGCTACAGTTGTCTTGTCTTCAAGTTCACATTTTTTTTTGTATAAATTTTTAATGTTCTATTTATCTCATTCTACTAATATTTTATTTTTACTATTGTATTTATAGCAAAAATCATCCTTATTGATACAAACTAGGGAAAATGAAAAAACACACTCACATCCATGCACACATGCTTACACATACACACTTGAGGTTCTTATACACTGCATGATTCTAAAATTTAAATGGGTAATTCATTTCAACACTGCCCTCTCATTTCCTTGACCTTCTCATTTCTAATTACATTCTTTTTTTAATCACCTTTCTTCTATTTTCATCAGTACACAATGCATATTCTTTCTACTGGAAATATACTATGATAACTGATTAATAAACTCTCAAATACAAACCGTGGCTTCTATTTCAATAATTACCATTAACTTTTTAGTCTCAAATGGATATACCAGGGTGTATCTGTTGAATTCATATGTATCTACTTAGTGATCTGTTTATTTATCTATCAACCTTTTCTGTTGCCCATGTTTCCATCTCCAATTTTAAGTCAAGGGTCTGTTGCATCACTTAGAAATTTCTGTTATCCATTTTCTTTTTCCTGTATTGTGCTATTATACTAACCTTGAGTGTGTACATGGAAATTTGGAAATTTAAAACTCAGCACAGTGACTTTCTCTATATTTGCGTTTATATTACTGAATAGAGAGAAATACAAAAATCACAGAATTATGCAGAGAGAAGTGACCGCCTTATCCGAGTCCCCTTCTAGCATAACTCTTATGTTTATATTTTCTCAAAGAATATCCAAAGAAATATCACATTTTATGGGAATTTTTGTCTAATTCTTATAACGTTTCGTTTATGAGATCATGTGCTTCTGTTATGTGCTCTCACACTATCACAAAATTGCTATCTCATTTTAAAATTATTTTTTAATCTGACTTTCTACATGCAAATATAAACTGAAATGAAGACAAAATCTGTCCGTATTTTAAAGCACTCGTGGCCGGATGCGGTGGCTCATGCCTGTAATCCCAGCACTTTAGGAGGCTGAGGCAGGTGGATCACCTGAGGTCAGGAGTTCGACACCAGCCTGACAACATGGTGAAACTCCGTCTCTACTAATAATACAAAAATTAGCCGGGTGTGGTGGTGGGCGCCTGTAATCCACTACTCAAGAGGCTGAGGCAGGAGAATCGTTTGAACTGGAGAGGCGGAGATTGCAGTGAGCTGAAATCATGCCACTGCACTCCAGCCTGGGCAACAGAGCGAGATTCCATCTCAAAAAAAAAAAAAAAAAAAAAAAGACTCTCTCAAGTGTGTTGAATAATACCAGTTAAATAGATGGTAAACTATAAATAACATTTTTTATTCATAATATGTATAGTCTCTATATTACATATATAGACGTATATATTACATTTTTGTACCTAACAAAATGTAACCTATATATTACATATATAGACTATACATGTTTATATATACATACTTGTGTGTGTATATACATACACACATATATATTATTTACTCTTTATTGTAGTGTGAGACAGAATAGTGTAGTGACTACCAAGGTTGTAGGCTCACATTCATACTGCCTAGGTTTAACTTAAGCTATTCCACTTTTAAGTTTTATGACCCTGGACAAATTCATCAATGTTTCTTCGGCTTCACTTTATGAAAGTTGAATATAATAACATAACTTTTTCTTCTTCAAAAGTGATTTAGACATTTTTAAAGTATTTCTGAGGATAAAATTTGTTAAATCTACAAAGAACTTAAAATAAAACCAGCATCATGTTGCCTTAGCTCTCATAATTACTAAATATTATTATATGTTAAAGAGATGAACATATATAAAAATTAATTTCAAAATGAAAAGAAAGAATTAATTTCTCAACCAGGCATTGTGATTCACGCTTGTAATCCCAGCACTTTGGGAGGCCAAAGAGGGCAGATCACTTGAGGTCAGGAGTTCGAGACCAGTCTGGGCAACATGGTGAAACCCTGTCTTCACTAAAATTACTAAATTAGCTGGAAGTGGTGATACATGCCTGTAATTCCAGCTACTCATGAGGCTGAGGCACGAAAATGACTTAAACTCAGAAGGCAGAGGTGGCAGTGAGCCAAGATCACCTCCAGTCTGATGAGAGAATGAGACTCTGTATCTGGGAATAATAATAATAATAATAACTTTTCAAAAAAAGTAACACTGATACATAGTTTGTCTCAGACACTTGCAGCATTTACTATACTATTTGGGACAATGTTGGTATCGCATACATGTTAGGTACGAAAATAATGTACTATATTTAAAATATAGAAACTCAGTAAATTGAAATTAAATTTATTGTATTGGAAATGGAACAGAATAGCAGTTCTGCCAGAATGAGTACAAGTTGGGATGAAATGTAGTAAAGTAGAAGTAGTTGTGGCTTTACAGTTTTAAGTATGAGGTAAATTCTGAATATGTAGCTAAATAAGTAATACAGACCGGGAAAGATATAATTTTTGACCAATAATTTAAACATCTTGTTCCAAGAGCAAAATAAACATCTATATCCAATAATTTAACACATATTTACCTTACTAAATACCTCCAATGACTTTTCAGTTTCTCATTCAACTGTATGGCAATGTTCAGTTCTTTAACAGAATCGGCAGTGTCATACATGATCTGTCTCCAATTTGTTATTCCAAACTCACTTTTCAGGGTTTCTCTACATGAACCGTGACCATCAAACATTTTGAGCCATTCACTGTTCCTGAAAGCTCATTCACACCTCTGTGTCGTGGCACAGTTTGCTTAGTTTTTTCATCAACTCTCTTCTATCAATTACTATTTTTCTTTTTAAGACACAAAAGTTTAACATTATTATTAAGACTTCTTTGCAGAAATAATGGGCTTAGGATGAGAAGAATGTGGACGTATCATTAAAAAAAATTAAGTTAGAAATAATGTGCGAAGACTTCATCTCCAGTCATGGCTTTAATACACTTTATATCTCAATGCCGCCAAAGTAATATTATCAGTTGAGTTGCCAAAATGCATTTCACCCTTGTCAAGCCAACTGTCCCTTGATATATTTCACATAGCTCCAAGAAACATCAAACCCAACAAATGCAAGAGCAAGTTGCTGGATTTCTCCCAATACATTTTCTCTTATGAAACCAACATTTTTTCTTTAAAATATAAAACTGACTTTTCATTGGGCTCATTAAAAATGTTTAAACACTCATCAATGGTCATAGAATATATGCCAAAATCTTTGGCAGGGTCTTGAATGCACTGGCCCCTCTCTCCTTCTCCAACTTTATCTCATGTCATGTTTCTTTTGTTCTTGGTGCTTCAGTCACACTTACCATTTTACTGTTCTTCAAATGCACATGCTTATTTATTTATTTTTTGAGATGGAGTCTCTCTCTCTTGCCCAGGCTGGAGTATAGTGGCATGATCTAGGCTCACTGAAACCTTCACCTCCTGGGGTCAAGCAATTGTCCTGCCTCAACCTCCGAAGTAGCTAGGCTTATAGGCGCCCACCAACACATCCAACTAATTTTTGTATTTTTAGTAGAGACAGGGTTTCACCATGTTGACCAGGCTGGTCTTGAACTCTTGATCTCAGGTTATCTGCCCACCTTGGCCTCTCAAAGTGCTGGGATTTCTGGCGTGCGCCACCACGCCTGGACAAAAGCACGTGGTTATTTATGCTTGAAGAACATTACACAAGCTATTTCCTTTGAAAAAGTTTTTCTTAATATAAATGACCATTTCTTAATCTTTCAGACAGCATCACAAGTAGCTCTTCCTAGGGAATTCTTTTGCAAATTTTAAGCCTAAGTCATGCTCTTCGGTTGATAGTGTTTATAGACACATAATACATTTGCTGTTTTTTCAAAGCATGTAACTTGTTTGCAGTTTATTAAAATTTTTTAAAGACTTTTTTCTACATTACAATCTCATTGAAGACCTAGACTCATCTATTTTTGCTCATCATTGTACTACCAGAACTAAGCACAATACCAGGTACAAATGGGTGTTTAATTAATGTTTGGGTGTGCCTAAAGAGAAACCAAGAATAAAAGAGTTTTTCCAAATATGCAATTATGTCCAAAGGAAATAACATTTTATGAATTTAAAAAATTTTATGAAAAATATTAATTATGTAGGCACTGGTGTGAAGTACACAAAATATTAACTTTAGGAATAATTTGAGACTTGGTAAATGGAAAACGCAAAAAAACACAGCACTCCCAAATTCTCTTTTTCTGCTCACTCAGTAGTGAGCACTGTTCATTGATTATAATTCAACAATATTTATTTATTTATTTATTTATTTATTTATTGAGATGAAGTCTTGCTCTGTAACCAGGCTGGAGTGCAGTGGCGAGATCTCAGCTCACTGCAGCCTCTGCCTCCCACGTTTAAGCAAGTCTCCTGCCTCAGCCTCCTGAGTAGCTGGGAGTACAGGTGAGCATTACCACGCTTAGCTAATTTTTGTATTTATAGTAGAGATGAGGTTTCATCATGTTGGCCAGGATCGTCTCGATCTCTTGACCTCGTGATCTGCCCACCTTGGCCTCCCAAAGTGAGATACTGCGCCTGGTCAATATTTTCTTATCTTTGAAGATACATGTCATTACAACAAAATTCAATGAATGTATTGTCAACAAAATATGAAAATGATACGAGAAAGCTAGAGTCTTCTTTATTAGATCTCTTAGGAGACTGCTCTGTCTGTACTTAAGATTAGGAATCATTTTGTTTCTATGGCATTGTTTAGTTAATTTCTGTGAATCTTATAACTGATCAGGTTTTCTCTTTATCTTGGTTAATGGAAAAATATATGAGCAAATTTTTGGCTACATCAAGAAAGTATATACATTTTTATGAAATGCATATGTTTTTGGTGCTTCAGTCACACTTACTTTTAGTATTTGTTTTGTTGTTGTTTTTTGAGACGGAGTCTTGCTGTGTTACCCAGGCTGGAGTGCAGTAGCACGATCTCGGCTCATTGCAAGCTCCACCTCCCGGGTTCACGCCATTCTCCTGCCTCAGCCTCTTGAGTAACTGGGACTACAGGTGACCTCCACCAGGCACGGCTAATTTTTTTTTTTTTTTTTTTTTTTTTTTGGTATTTTTAGTAGAGACAGGGCTTCACAATGTTAGCCAGGATGGTCTCGATCTCCTGACCTCATGATCCACCCGCCTCGACCTCCCAAAGTGCTGAGATTACAGGCCTGGGTCACAGCGCCTAGTCCTTTTAGTATTTTTGTTTGTTTGTAGCCTTGGTTTTTTTACTCTTATTTTTTCAATATGTTACATAGCACATTATATGTTACTTTAAATTCTTTCTGGAACAAGGTAGAATAAACACAAACATATGTGTGTTTGTGTGTGTGTGTGGCAAATAACAATTAATTTAAAAAAAGATAACTGGACACATTAATGAAGATATTGCATCACAATTGGAAACCAAATACAGTCAATTCTGGTGGCTTGAAAATGACAGCATGCAGTGTGTGGACATGAGGCATTAGGAGATAAGATATCTCTGAACAAAAGGGTTACTTTGATTGTGTTACAATAATGGCAAGTACATAGCAACAAAGCCCACAGAAGGAGTAGTAGAGTATTTGGCATTTGGTTCTGAGACAAATATGAGCCATGATCAACATCATTATATCCATAATCACTTCTGCTCTGTTATCTTCATGTAAACAATGTAAGAATACATAGAAAATCTTACATTAACATGTAATCATAGGTACCCTAAAATTTGTAAAATAATGCATAACTGATACTATCTTTTACATCTTTTTTATTTTTTATAATTGGTTATGATATCATGTAACATTTAAAATATTACCTTATTTTTAAATTATATCTAAACTTACCACCAGATATTTGTCTACCTCTTGTTCTTTTGTTAGCTTATAACTTTTCCCTCCTCTTTCTAGTTCTTTTTGTTTGTTTGTTTTGTTTTTTGAGACGGAGTCTCACTCTGTCGCCCTGCTGGAGTGCAGTGGTGCGAACTTGGCTCACTGTCACTGCAAACTCCACCTCCCGGGTTCCAGCAATTCTCCCACCTCAGCCTCCCAAGAAGCTGGGATTACAGGTGCCTGCTACCATGCCCAGCTAATTTTTGTATTTTTAGTAGAGACAGTAGTTCACCATGTTGGCCAGGCTGGTCTGGAACTCCTGACCTCAAATGATCCACCTGCCTCTTCCTCCCAAACTGCTAGGATTACAGGCGTGAGCTACCCTGCCTGGCCCTCCACTCTCTAGTTCTAATCTTGCTTAATATTCCATATCCTTACCCTGCTCTGAATATTTTGTTGTATTATCGATATAATCTAATCAGAGATGTAATTATGCCATTACTCTTGTCAATATTCTCTAATAATTACCACTTGCCCGTGGCAAACACTTGACCCTCTAGGGTCACTCTAGGCCCTCTTGGCCCTAGCCTCACCTTTTCCTTTTAATATTCTCTATATTTCAAATTAGATAACAATAGATTTTAAAATATACCTCTAACCTTTCCATTATTGAATTTTAATGCATTTTTTTTTTGCTTATTGTGCTATATCCTCAAATTTTAAGGATTCTGATATATAATGTAGATATCACTTTTATGACATGTTCACACATTTGCCTATCCCTCTTTAGCCATATCTTTCTCTCTTATTACCAAGGCACCATCAGGCTGTGAGTATAAATATTTATCTCTATGTCTTAATTTTCTCACTTTTTTGTTAAGTTCTTTCAATAAATTATGAGCACTTAACCTTTTTTCATTTCCCATAGAGAGAAAAATAGTCTCCTATACAAAATAGACACTCAACAAACATATATTGCATTAATGGTGTGATACCTATAATGCCTGATTACAGTATTAGAAAATGTTGATGTGCATTAATTGCATCTCAGGGGTGATATACATCATTGTTATTTTTTCTACTAAACTCTGCTGAGAAAAGACCACAGGAGTGTCCTGGAATAATGTAAAGAAAATAAAAATTTTGACCAGTGGAATTTTAGGAGATTTCATGAACATGTGTTGCCTCTAACACCAGGAGAGTCATGCAATGATTTATAGAGATAAGTTACCAAAATTTACATGTGACAAAGCTTTATAAGGATTTTACCTATCACCTAAATTTCCTCCTTTAAATATTAATTTTAAAGAAATGGAAGAAATCCCCAATAGAATCTCATCGGGGACCTTGTCTCCTTTGATATTTTAAGATGGAAACCAAAGCCAATAGTTTAGACAACATTCTTTAAACCAGCAAATTACATGAATTTTACATAATGGGCAGCTGGATTTTCTCAAGGGAATAATAGACTAGAAGTGGTGCTCTCATGTAATCAGTTGGGGTAACAAAAAGGAAAAGGAAAAGCTATTATACAAATACATGGCTAGGTATTGCTAATCTACTTTGAGACACTTTAATGTAGGATATGGGAGAACTGTGGACTGAAACATTTTCTGCATGTGATCCAATTTTATTATTTTGAGGGTAGACATCTGTATGAAAACACATATTTCATAACATGGTAAAATATTATACAAGATTATCAGTAGATGACGTAGGTGAGTATGTATTATTTCTCTGTTGTGTTACCACCATGCCCTAGTCATTTCTAATGATTTCTCACTGTGGAGGCATTAAAAGTGACATTTGTCTCTGAGGAAATTTTGGCATGCATATTTCTAAATCTTAAATTCTATTATTTGAAGTTAAGGTAACAAATCAATAATTAAAACTTATAAATAATGAAAATTAAATAATATATATTCCAGTGCTAAATCTACAGTGTGAATAAAAAGTTATTAAGTATTGTATAATATAAAGAGGGTAACAATCTGTAAACAAGTAACAATCTAGCAAAACAAGAGGTATCTTAAATAAAAAAATTAATGTGATTGAATGCATTTGCAATTTAGAAAAATTAATTTAAAAAATTACATGTCTTAAAATATGGCTAAATAATACAAGTTCACATGGATTTACATTCCTAGTTTTACTACCTATGGTTCAATATTAGACTCAAAGTCTTCTACAAAACTAAGTTATAGACACAAAGTAAGACACTCCTTTTAAGGCACTCTAATTTTTATTATCCTACACAACTGTCTTGACAGAAATGTAAAAGAAGAAACGACTATGACTTCCAAAATCAATGAGCCATTGGAACTGGAGGTGACAGCTTGAATACGATGAAAGTTTAGGAATGATGATTAAAACGAAGAACTGCACCCAGTGAATAACATTACTGCTGCCTCTTCAGAAACTAGCACTTCAGCATATTTAGCAGTAGTAATGGCTCTTAAAAGTATTTTTTTTTAACATAAAAGGTAGCATTATATTTTCTGTAAATTATCTTTGAATCTTTATAGAAATTTTATTGACTTTTTTCCAAAGGCATCTAAAGGCTATAAACTGAATAGAAAACATAAAATAGAACATTCTCCTTTTCCCTGGCATTTTTCCAAACTCATACCAGATCAGAAGCAACTGAAAGTGTCAATAGTGGGAGTGAAAAATTACCCAAGGTTGTGAGTTATTAGCAACAGTTACAGAAAGTTCTGTGAAATTCTAATCTATAAGCATTCTAATAACATCTAATTATGTAGAGAAGCCTGAAAATAAAAGGCCAATAATTATGTAGAAAGCCTAATATTGATATACTCATAACAGAGAAATAGGAACTAGAAAAACCATTTTCTCATTTTTATTAAATTATTTACCCAAAGGTATAGTAAAAATGGGCGAGTTTGTCATGGAAAGCAAGCAAAAAAGGAATCTTTGGATTAATTAAATAGGGCAGAAAAATAGTAATTCCAAACTCACATCATTATAAAGTGACTATCACCACCAATTATTATTAATTTAAATGTAAATGAACTATTTTAAACAAAGATTGAAAACTCTTTGTGTTCTACAGTTAAGGGCATAGATGCAAAAGAAATATAATAGGTTATATTGTCATTATGAGAATATAATAATCTAACTCAATTCAAGTCCATAGAAGACTGTCTCACACATATATTCAATGCATATTAGCAATTATCAATATTATTCTTGTTTGTATTATTAAGTTTCTATTGCGGTTTTGCTGTTGTTATCAGTTGAACTTATTGCTAACAGAGAAATGTAAAATCTATATTTGTTAAGAGTTTAATAGTAGTAAAATAAAATGTAAAATTCAATTTTCTTTACTTGCTTCTTCATTAAATCCCTGCCTTAACTTTACCTATTCTCTACTCTTACAATTGTCTTAGAGAAAGAGGTGTCCTATGTCTTTCTTGGGCAAATTTTAATATCTGTGTTTCCAAGTCTTGCCTCCTACTGTTTATTGGATCATGTTCCATTAATTTTCTTGACTCTGTCTTGAATATTCAGTTTCTCCCTATTTATCCCTTGTGTATATGTCATGCCAATAAAAAACATTAATGTAAACTTCATATACAATTACAGTTGTATAATATTTAGAGAAAGAGATATGACAATTGTGTTCTCCTTTAGCCAGATAATTTAATCATTTTATGGGAACTCTATTTTAAGGGAAACACAGAAATATGCAAGAATGGAAGCTGAAGAAAATATTTGTTACTAAAGCAATTTAAATCAGAATCACAAAGATTCAACTGCTAGAAGAAATGTGTGCCAAAGACAGTTCTAGAAACATGGGATAGTCTTATACAGAATTCAGAATAGCCTAGTAGATGAAACTTCAAAATTTTAGTGGATAATAATTAAAAAGAAACAAACAAATAAATGAAAATGCCACATTGAAATAGTGACAGATAGCACAACTTCGAAAATGAGAACGAGTGACTGAGTAGTACACGGAGGGAATGATCATCTTCAAGTTAAATAAACAAATCTTTTATGTGAATACAAATTTTTAAGAATGAATTATCTTTGTGGAATTAGAAGAAATAAGGGTACTAAGTTAATTGAAAAGAATGGACTGGCTGAGTGTTCTTTTCAGTTCCCCTAGGTTTCTCTTTTTAATCTAGAATACTGATCACATAAGGAAATATTTAGCTTGAGGAGGCTATAATTTAAGACAAAATAAATAACTTTCTTCACACTTTTAGAAGACTGTAGTATAGAAGAGACATTAGAGTTAGCCCAAACTAAAAAGAAAAAACGTAAAATGGATTTGGTTTCACTGTAATGTATTCCCTTTTCAGAACAGACGCTCCAGCAAATATGAGCTTTTTTAAAAGGTGGCACCATTTTTATAACACTTAGGATCATTGTGTGGTTGCTATAAGATGATTTTAAGATTTTACCCACAAAACAATCCTATCAGGCAGGTGCAATTATTTTATCCAGTTTTTGAAGTATATGAAGCTTTAGAAAGTTAAGTCCACCACACAGCTACTAAGAAAGAGAATTAGAATTAGGATTCAAACCAAGTTGTACATGGTGTAATGCACTCTGCTTTATTGATATATTAGTATTACCATGAATGAACACACAGAAGGGATGGAGAGTAAGTTTAAACATTGGCTAGGTGGTTGAATTGAAGCTCTCAAAGTGCGGAAGACAACATAATGTCAAGAGAAAAACAAATAACAAGCCACTACTGTGACTACAAAATCCTAGGGCTTTCAAAATACTTTTAACTGTATTTAAGAACAATATTTATATTTCATGATTTACTGTGTAAACTTGGGAAAATCACATATCTTCACCCGTATACTTCACCTGGAAACAATAAAAAAAAAAAACTCTTGCAAATAATACTAAATAAAATGAGATAACCTTTGATAAATCGTTCAGCCCAGTAGCACAGACTAATTATTCAAGAAAATTAAATAATTTGCCTTGACTTGTTTCATCCATCTACTCATTTGTTCAAAATATATTTATTATACATCTGCCTCATGTCTAGATCTGTTCTTCACTCTAAGAAAAAATAACGATGACAGATATGGTCCCTGTTCTCTAGCAGCTTATGGTTTCAAGGAATGCTTAAAGTCACTTTTAATGGTATAATTCATGAATCTTCCTTTCTTATAAAATATATTCAGATCTCTTTAATAAAAAAAAACAGAAACAATAAGTCATGTTTCCACAAACATAAAATTGACCAAAAAGCTCCATACTCTTTACTCTTCACAAACTCACTTATTATTGAGAAAATTGAAATAATTCTGTCTAATAACTACCTCTAATAGTATCATTCTCTTTTATCCCATTTGCATATCTTAGCCCCCACGTGTTTATTACAGACGACATGCGGCTCTGCGAGTCGCATCTCTCTCTTTGCACTCATTTTCATTACATGTGAACTGTGAGTCCTTGTTATATGAAATCCTATATCAGGTTTTCAAGTAACATTGAATGTCACAGCAGCATAAACTCTCTAAGATCTAATTCAGCCTATCAGTCTCATTGTACTGATATTTTTACTTCTTTTTTTCCAGAAAAGAAAAATATTGAAATGAGATCTATAGTTAGATATATATCTGTAATGTTATTTATACATTTCTCTTTTTTTCCTTTGGGGAAAAAACCTTTTATTTATTTATTTATTTTATTTATATTCTTTCCAACTTTTATCTCAGATTCGGGGTGGGGGGTGAATGTACAGGTTGGTTACATGAGTAAATTGCATGCTGCAGGGATTTTATGTACAGATTATTTTGTCACCCAGGTAATAAGTATAGTACCCAACAGGTAGTTTTGTTGTTGTTGTTGTTGTTGTTGTTGTTTGTTTGTTTTTCTTGAGATGGAATCTTGGTCTGTCACCCAGGCTGGAGTACAGTGACACAATCTCCGCTCACTGCAACCTCTGCCGAGTGGGTTCAAGCAATTCTCCTGCCTCAGCCTCCTGAGTAGCTAGGGTTACAGGTACCCACCACCACACCTGCTTATTATTATTATTTTTAAATTTTTTTAGTAGAGACAAGGTTTCACCATGTTGGCCCGGCTGGTCACGAACTCCTGACCTCAAATGATCCACCCGCCTCAGCCTCCCAGAGTGCTGGGATTACAGGCGTGAGCCACCAATCCGGGGCCCAAACAGGTAGTTTTTTGATCCTCGCTCTCCTCCCGCCCTACACCCTCAAATAGGCTCTAGTGCTCATTGTTCCCTTCTTTGTGTCCATGTGTATTCAATGATTAGCTACCACTTATTAGTGAGAACATGAAGTATTTGGTTATCTGTTCCTGTGTGAATTCACTTCAACCCTATCCATGTTGCTGCAAAGGGCATGTACATTGTATTTCCAAAGAAAAAATAACATATAACATCCAGACAGAAAAATAAAATTAGTTTTTTAAGTGTCAGGAATAAATCTCATCTTTAATTTCTCAAGAAGACCATCTCTAAAGGGAAAGTTGTGATTTCTATAAATTCTTGTAGCAAGTTAATTTGACCTAAATTTGAGAAGGTTACAGACGTTTCACAGATACTGCTAGAAAATACTACTTGAAAATAAAGTACAGTTGGAGGGGCAAGCCACCCCTCCAACAATTAGCCAAAAGATGAATCAAAATTAAGAATGGAAGAAAAAAGAATTATTGTGTGAAATAATTAGAATGACAGAAGAAAACTAAACATTCTCTAATATTCAGTCCCCTTATTTTACATTAGTTAAGAAACACACACACACACACACACACACACACACATAAGTAGGCACATGCCAGCTCAAAAAGAAGCCATATTTTCTAGTTCTTCTTGCAATAAATTTAATTTTGTGAAGCTATGTGAATTCTTGCACAATGGAGTGTGAGAATAAATTACATTTAAATGTTGATATTATATTCTCCGAACAATTAGTTTGCCTTCTCTACCCCTCTTCTCCTTTCCTGAGGGCTGGATGTGACTGGGCTGGTGACCAAATATCAAATATGCCAATGTCAACAGAAATCAAAGAAAATTACATAAAAAAGAACCCAAGGCCCATAATTTCATGAAGAGTTGCAATCCCACTGTGGGACACTTACTTATGCATAGATTATAATATAACAGACATTTAACTTCTATATATTTTTGAATCACTGTATGTTTGAATCTCTGTGTTATAGTAACATAACCTAAAGCCTAAGTTTACTTTTAGAGAATGAATAATGTTTAAATAGAGTTAAAAGCCTTAATCCATATTTAAAAAGCATTTTGAAAACAAAAATGTATCATATAGATGGTAGCAATAAAGGTTTATTGTGTATTTATTCATAAACCTTGTTTATTATTTATGAATAACAGTTTTATAAAATTAACTGGGTCTATACATTTAGATTTAAATGCAGGAAGTGTTGATGTAGATTTGAAAGTAAAATTATTTCAATGACTTATTTTATATAACACACATTTAATATGTTTAAATTCATAATAAAAATAAAATTAAAACTAGCTAATATTTCTACCACCAAATATATTAAAAATCTCTTGCTACTGTATTCATGTCTGTACTAACTATTCTTTGAGAACCACTCTTACAAATGACTGAGACTTCAGAGCCATATATGCTCTACTTAATGCATCTCTTGGGACAATGCAAACAGGCCAAGTTTTAAAAACTTGGTCAAGACTGAAACAATGGATAATCTCTTCCAGAAATCTGAAATTCGTCTGCATTAATGACTAGAACTGAAGATCATTATGGAGTGGAGTAAGCATATTAAGTCATGTGTACCTAAAGAATGAAAGAGAAGAAGACATAAGTGACACACAGGTTTATGGGGAAAAGGAGAGAAAAGAGACAAGACCACACCACCATGAAGAGGTCCTAAGAAATTAGCTGCCTTGGGTCTTATTTCTAGTTCTAGATTTTGATCTTCATTTATGAATGCTAGATGCACTTTCTGCCTTGGTGTGGAAATGCAATCCTACATATTTTAGTAAACAGCTGGTCAATCAAGCATACTTAAAAAATATGAACCATTCTTTAATACAAAAACCCTTTCTGTTATCCTGGACAGCTGCTAATATACTAATGAACTTAACTCAGACACATAGTTGAACACAAACAAATCCTCCAAGATTAGCTTTTTAGTATAAAGACAAAAAAATTAGAGATGGAAACTTTACAATTTGTATCGAAAATAATTATTTTGCATAAGATGATTCTCATTGTAGAATGAATTTTTTTTTCTTTTTAGACAGTCTTGCTCTGTTGCCAGGCTGGAGTGCAGTGGGTGCGATCTTGGCTCACTGGAACTTCCATCTCCCGAGTTCAACTGATTCTCCTGCCTCAGCCTCCTGAGTAGTGGGGACTATAGGGGCACGCCACCACACCCATCTAATTTTTGTATTTTTAGTAGAGACGGGGTTTCACCATGTTGGCCAGGATTGTTCCAATCTCTTGACCTCATGATCTGCCCACCTCGGTCTCCCAAATTGCTGGGATTACAGGCATGAGCCTCCATGCCCAGCAGACATTTTTTTCCTTATATGTACAAATTCTTGATTGTTCCATGAATTAGTTACAGACTATCAAAAAACACTGTAGTAAAAGATCATTTGAAAAATTCTGTTGAAGAAAAGCACAAAAACAAAATGGATTCTATTTTAGATTGAGTCATTATGGAAGGGCTCTATAAGTAGGTAACATCTAAATTATAAGCAGGATCTGGCTTTTGCGGGTGTTAGAGTAAAAGGCACACAGAGGCAGAAATATGTTTGCATTTTTGAGGAATTTTAAAAAGAACAAAATATTATAAAAAAAGTGAATAATAGGAAGTGCTAAACAGACAATTGTGGGGCCCAGTAGGTCAAAGTAAGTATTTTGTATTTCAATTGATTTTTAACAGGAATCCTATAAGCAGATAGAGGATATGTTCTATTTCACACTTCAAAAGTCTTGCTGTTATATGGAAAGTCGATATGAAGGGACAGCATGGAAGTAGTGAGATCATTTTGAAAATTATTGCAGTAGTCTAGGTGTAAGATCATGGTGGTTTGATTTGGGGCATTAATAAAGATGATATTGAGAAATAAATGGATTCAAGATATACTTTAAAGTTAGAGCCTCACAATGTTTTTTCAATTGATTAAATTAGGTGAGTGGATAGAAAAACAGACCTCAAGACTGGCTGTTAAAATTTTGCTCTGAATACAAGAGCATGGCACTAATCACTTCCACAGATGGAGGAGAGTGAAGGAGGAATCTTTTTGAAGGTTAGATATGAAGGGTTTTTATTTAGACATTTGAAATTTGGAAAGCTATAAGGTATCCAAATCAAGTTTTCAATGAGATTATTGGATGGATGACTCTATACCTTAGTTGAGAGATCAGAAAAAAAAATTATATTTAGAAATCATTGGTATGAATGGCATATGTATCCATGTTACTGAAAGAGAAAAATACAGACATAATTTGTAGATTGAGAAGAGAAGAGGAACCAGGAGTCATCCAATAAACAGGTGTTATTTGGAGGTTAAGTGGAGTTAGAGCCAATAAAGGGAACTGAGAAGAAAAAAAAAAAAATGAGAAGAGTATAAAGAAATAGCCAAGAATCAAGAGAATCACAGAATAAAAACAAATAAAATGCTTAAGACCTAAGAAGCAGCCTGACAAGGTAACAGAAAGGGAGGAGATAAATCAGAACTAAAATTAGTAATATGCAAATCATTAGCTAGAGGAGAGTTGGAAATGGATTAATTCAATGTAATGTTAAATTCACAGTTGAGATCTGTGGTTAATCTTGGTTATGCTATTTTTCTACAACAATTCAAGCTACTTGATTGTCACTGTGAAAGTCATTAAAAGTAGAGAAGCAATTTGAGTTGATGAAAATGGCAGCAAAATGCATAAAATGGCATATGACAAAACCCAATCAAGGTAAATATAGAAGTGGAAGCATGAAAGAGATCCTGGATTTTTAAAAATTGATAGAGAAAATGAACTGAAGTTGCTAATGAATTAAAATAATTATAAGTGTGGGATTGCAAGAGCAGCTAAGTTGTAAAGAGGGGGATGGTGGTTAGAGAATTGTGTGATTGAAATGCCGATTTTGCAAGAGTTGCAGCTATCAAAGATGATAAGAGATAGGGCATGATTAAAATAAATGGAGATATGAAAGAACAAAAGCCACGACTCCTGGTTGGAATGCAGCTAGCTAAAGAAACTTTCACTCTCAAGAGAATTAAATCAAAATGGATAAGCTAAAGGATCCTAGACTTAAACAAAAATTAAAGAGCAGAGAATGCAAATAAAACTAAATGAACTAAATTTTAAAATAGGATGTGCACTGTGGTCCAACAGTGTCTTTGATATGATTACAGTTTTTTTTTTTTTTTTTAATTTGCTAAGGATTGCTTTATGGCCAATTGTGTGACCAATTTTAAAGTGTGTGCCATGTGCAGATGAGAAGAATGTATATTCTGTTGCTGTTGGGCAGATGGTTCCGCAGATTTTTGTGAGGCCCATTTGATCAAATGTCAAGTTGAGGTCTTGACTATCTTTATTAGTTTCCTGCCTCAGTGTTCTATCTCATACTGTCAGTGGGTTGTTGAAGACTTCCACTGTTATTGTGTGGTTATCTAGGTCTCTTCATAGGTCTCTAAGAAATTGTTTTATAAATCTGGGTGCTCCTGTATTGGGTGCATATATATTCAGGATAGTTAGGACTTCTATTTGAATTGAACCCTTTACTATTACATAATGCCATTAGTTGTCTTTTTTGAGTGTTGTTGGCCTTAAAGTCTGTTTTATCTGAAATTAGAATAGGAATTCCTGCTTTTTTCTGATTTCCATTTGCTTGGTAGATTTTTCTCAGTCCCTTCACTTTTGACATATGGGCATCATTGCATATGAGATGGGTCTCTTACAGACAGTATAGAGTTGCGTCTTGCTTTTTTATCCAGCTTGACACTCTCTTCCTTTTAATTGGGGCCTTTAACCTGTTTACATTCAAGCTTAATACTGATATGTGTAGGTCTGATCCTGTTATCATGTTGTCAGCTGGTTATTATGCAGACTTGATTGTGTGGTTGATTTATAGAAATCAATACTAAGCAAACAGGTGAAAACTATACAGTTACATGGAAACTAAACAACCTGCTCCTGAATGACTTTTGAGTGAATGATCAAGTTAAGACAGAAATCAAGAAGTTCTTTGAAACTAATGAGAAGAAAGACACAGCATACAAAAATTTTTGGGAAACAAATAAATCAATGTTAACAGGGAAGTCTGTAGCACTAAAATAAATGCCCACATGAAAAAGCTAGAAATATCTCAAATTAACAACCTAACGTTAGTCATAGAGGAACTAAAGAATGAAGAGCAAACCAACCCCAAAGCAAGCAGAATATAAGAATCTTAATCAGAGCTGAAATGTAGAAAATTTAGATGCAAAAAACATACAAAAGAGCAACAAATCCAGGAGTAGGTTTTTCAAAAAAATAAATAAAATTGATAGATCACTAACTAGACTAATAAAGAAAAAAAGAGAAAAGATCTAAATAAACACAATCAGAAATGACAAAGGGGATTATACCATTGACCTCACAGAAGTACAAACAATTCTCAAAGGCTATTACAATCACATCTACTGAGAAAAACTTGAAAATCTGGAAGAAATGGATACATTCCTAGACACATACATTCTCCCAAGATTGAACCTAGAGGAAATTGAATCACTGACCAGACCAATAATGTGTTCTGAAATGCAATCAGTAATAAAAAGTCTATCAACAAGAAAATGCCCAGGACTAGATGGATTCACAGCTGACTTCAACCAGATGTATAAAGAAGAGTTGGTATCATTCCTACTGAAACTACTCCGAAAATTAAGAAGTAGGGATTCCCTCCTAACTCATTTTATGAGGCCAGCATCATCCTGATATGAAAACCTTAGAGACACACACACAAGAAATAAAATTTTGGCCCAATATCCTTGATGAACGTAGATCCAAAAATCGTCAAGAAAACATCAGCAAACCAAATCCAGCAGCACATCAAAAAGCTAATCCACCACAATCAAGTAGGCTTTATCCCTTGGATGCAAAGATGGTTGAACATATGCAAATCAATAAATGTCATTCAGCACATAAACTGAACTAAAATAAAAAACCATGTGATTATCTCAATAGATGCAGAAAAGACTTTTGGTATAAATTCACATCCCTTTATGTTAAAAACCCTCAACAAACTAGACTTTGAATGAACATGCCTCAGAATAGTAAGAGCAGTCTACAATAAATCTACAGCCAACATCATACTGAATGAGTAAAAGCTGGAAGCATTCCCTTTGAGAACAAGAACAAGACAGGGATGCCCTCTCTCCTCACTTATATTTAACACTACTGGAAGTCTTAGCCAGAGCAATCAGTGAAGAGAAGAAAAAATGAAATCCATTCAAATAGGAAGAGAGGAAGTCAAACTCTCTCTGTTTGCAGACAATATGATTTTATACCTGAAAACCCCATAGTCTCTGATAAAAATCTCTGTGATCCAATAAACAATTTTAGTAAAGCTTCACGATACAAAATCAACATACAACAATCAGCAACATTACTAAACACCAAAAGCATCCAAGCTGAAAGACAAATCAATAATACAATACCATCCACAATAATCACAAGAAGAATAAAATACCTAGGACTATAGATCACCAGGCAGGTGCATGTCCTCTACAATGAGAATTACAGAACAGTGCTCAAAGGAATCAGAGATGACACAAACAAACAGAAAAATATTCCATGTTCATGGACAGGAAAAATCAATATCATTAAAATGGCCATACTGCCCAAAGCAATTTACAGATTCAGTGCTCTTCTTATTAAGCTACCATTGAGATTCTTCACAGAATTAGACAAAACTATTTTAAAATTTATATGGAACCAAAAGAGAGCCTGAATAGCCAAGACAATACTAAGCAAAAAGAAAAAAGTTAGAGGCAACAGGCTACCCAGCTTCAAACTATACTATGGGGCTAGAGTAACCAAAACAGCATGGTACTGATATAAAAAAAAGACACATAGACCAATGGAAATGAATAGAGAACCCAGAAGTTCTCTATTCAGAACACCTACAACTATCTGATCTTCAACAAACCCGACAAAAACAAGCAACAAGGAAATGATTCCCTATTCAGTAAACGGTGCTGGGAGAACTGGCTAGCCATATGCAGAAGATTAAAACTAGACCCCTTCTTTACACAATATGCAAATATTAACTCGAGATGGATTACAAACTTAAATGTAAAACTTAAAACTATAAAACCCTGGAAAATAAACTAGGAAATATCATTCTGGACGTACACGGTGGCAAAGATTTCATGACAAAGATGCCAAAAGCAATGACAACAAAAACACAAATTAACAAATGAGGTCTAATTCAACTAAAGAGCTTCTGCATAAAAAGTTACCAACAGAGTAAATAGACAATCTACAGAAAGGGAGAAAATATTTGCAAGCTATGCATCTGACAAAGATCTAATATCCAGCATCTATAAGGAACTTTAAACAAATTTACAAGCACAAAACAAACAACCTCATTAAAAAGTGGGCAAAGGGCATAAGCAGACACTTTCAAAAGAAGACATACACCTGTCCAACAATTTTATGAAAAATTGCTCAACATCACTAAATATTGGAGAAATGCAAATCTCAATCACAGTGGGATACCATCTCACCCCAGTCAGAATGGCTATTACTAAAATGTCAATAAATAACAGATGCTGGCAAGGTTGCAGAGAATAGTGAATGCTTACACACTGTTGATGAGAATGTAAATTAACTCAGCCATTGTGGAAAGCACTTTAGTGATTTCTCAACGAACTAAAAACAGAAGTACCATTCAACCCAGCAATCCCATTTTGGGACATATACCCAAAGAAATGTAAATTACTCTACCATAAAGACACATAGTGACGTATATTCATCACAGCACTATTCACAATAGCAAAGTCATGCAATCAACCTAAATGTCCATCAGTGGTAGACTGGATAAAGAAAATGTGATACATATATATCATAAAATACTATGTCACCAGAAAAAAAGAATGAGATCATGTCATTCGTAGCAACATGGATGGAGCTGGAGATCATAATCCTAAGCGAACTAAGGCAGGGACAGAAAACCAAATACTGTTTGTTCTCACTTAATAAGTGGGAGCTAAACGTTGAGTACACATGAACACAAAGAAAGAAACACAACACACTGGGGTCTACTTAAGGGTGGAGGGTGGGAGGATGGAGACAATTGAAAAGCACCTAGTAGGTACTATGCTTATTACCAGAGTGACAAATTAATTTGTACAGCATACCCCTGTGACATGCAGTTCACCTATATAACAAACCTGTACCTGTACCTCTGAACCTAAAACAAAACTGGAAAAAATAAAGTAGGATGTGGCCTTCATAGAATTGAAGAGACCCACAGCTACTCCTTTCTCTGGTGGAATAGTGGAAAAAATGAAATATCTGACACGAATGGGACCAAGGAGAAACTAACTATAACTAAACACCTTTTTAACAGTTATTTGTGGGATGGTGTAACAGATTATTGTGTCAAGGAAGCCCAACCACGGTGTGCGTCAGTGAGAACAGGCCACTTTGATCCCAAGACTGTTCACTGAGCATGCTGAACAACTAACTAACCCAAAAGTTCTGCATAGGGTAAAAGAGGTTGTGAAGGTCATGTAAGGCATCTGGCATCTATCCCAAATCCAAGATATCTATACCTTAAGGCAAGTTGGAAGGAAACATTTTGGAAAGTAAAACAGTTTAAAAGAGGTGATATTATAAATAGCATGAAAAGATATGAAATATATAAGATATATGGCAGGGAATGAAAAAAAACAAATAACTTCTACTTTGAAGAGTTGAAAACAGTTTCCATCCTGAATACTCAGTTTGCAACTAAAAAAAAAAAAAAAAAAAGACGAAGCACTCCTTCAGGGAAAAGACTGAGGATATTAGGAAATTGTAGATAATATCCTCTAATTTCAAGACAACACAGTTTAACAGTTTGAAAGAATGGGAAAAGAGAAATATACAGTCTGAGCAGAGGAGATACTGAATACTATGAGAATATACATGTAGGTAATCACGAGCATCATTCTTGCTTTTCTTAGATTCCTTGTGTAAATAAGTTAACCCGAGACTCCAGGTATAACATTTGTCCTAATAGTCTCTTAGCAGTTAGAATTCATACTGTTTAGTTCACTGGGCATCTTTTATGGACTTTTTATGGGCTCACTAGGCATCTTTTCCTTTCTTTATTTTAAAATACTGTGTTTACTGAAAGGTGGTGGAAAATACTTCAAACTCAACCAGTTAGGGGCAAGAATATTCAGAAAATATTGCAAGAACAATCCAATTATGTACTGTAAAGTTTAGCATAGAAAGTTCTGCAGGTTCCATCTGTCTTTTATTTATTTATTTATTTATTTCTGACTTCCCCTGCAGTCATCTGAGTTCACCTGCAGTCACATGCACAGTTTTCCACCTTACGCATCTCTCTCTCGTCTTCTCAACCTGAAAGGTTACCTTGGCAGTTTGGCTTTTTTTGGGAAAATACTGTGGCTCTTCCACTTTCAGGGAACATATATCTAAAATAAAATAAACATAATTCAATCCACACTAGGAGGATCTAGCCCTAGATGTCCATAGATGTAAGTGATTCATCAATACAGCTTTTTTGGGGGGCTTTTTATCCTTCCCATGTATCCCTGTTCCCATTTTGTCCCTTGACTCCTGGATTCCTTCTTAAATGATCTTACTTGTATGAAATTCCTTTTCCCATATTTGTTTTTTCAAAGAGCGTAAAGGTTTAAATTAAGAAAGGCCAAATCTTCAAAAAAAAAAAAAAAACTAAGATATAAATTTATGGCAAAATGAAATAGAATAAATAATTGTCCATTAAATATAAGTATATATTAGTAATATTAAAAAATTATGTGTTTAAAACATAGAATTAATTTATACTAGTAAAACACTGGAAACTTACCTCAAAGAATGTGAACTCCTTAATTAGAGATGAGTAAAAGTACTTAAATATGAAAAAATAAAACAGTAAAACAAATTATGCTAGAAAATGTTTAGGAACTAGAGGACCTTCTGAAAATAGAGATGGTGTCCAAGAAAAAGTAGGTGCATTCGAAATATAAATTTCACGTTTATATTAAAGTATATAAATTAAATTATACATTATATAAGTTATAAATAAAAAGTTTATAAATTATATAGGCTTGTATATATTAATTTGAAAACTATATAAACAAAATCAACAAGCAAATCGTATAGTTAGGGGGGATGGGGCGTCCAATGCAGGCATTTAAAATATCTAAGGAGCTCTCAAGAATTAACAGGAAGGTGTAAATATCCTAAGATAAAAAAATGACAACAGATATAATTTTGAAAAGAGAATGTCCAAATAATTGCAAATGTTCCCCAAAATATTAATAGTCAAGGAAATCCAAGTTAAAGTAATGAAGTTTTGCTGTACGCACAGTAGACTGTCAATTGTTAAAATGTGGCATGAACTTTCGTGCCACACTGATGTGATATGAAAGCTATTATTACATGATGGTAATGGAGATATGAATTACAGAGTGGGGACATGTATTGAAATGTAGAACACATATGTGTTGCTACATGGTCATTCCTGAAATCTACCCATAGAAATATAATTTCATTAAATAAAGAATAATGGAAAAAAGTATACTTGCAGCATTTTTAGCAGAAGCAAACACACTCAAACACACAAACAAATTTGCACATGCTGGATGGAATACCCATCTACAAAGAAGGTGTTGAGTTAATGGTGATTCTTTTGTGCCATGAAATATTATCCAGCCATTTAAAAAATTATTGATTTACATTAGTTCATATGATAATTCATATTAGATTTATAAATAACAGTTATATCAGAAAGTAGTATTTATTCAATGAAAAATGGAACAAGGAGAAAAGAGCATACTCTATGATTCTGTTTTTGGAAAGCATTTAGTAAAAGTAACAACAAGAGCAACAACAACAACAAACCCTGAATTTGTAGCATAGGAAAAGGAAACTAAAATTCTATATATATATATATTTTTTTCCATGGGTTTAAGGATATGTTAGTGGGATCTAAGATTTGAGAACTGGAGAATCTTGAGAAGATATACGTTCTATCTATCTATCTATCTATCTATCTATCTATCTATCTATCTATCTATCAATCAATCATCTATCTCTGTATCTCATCTATCAATCATCACCATCTAACTAAGCATATAACATATATGTCATATTCACAATGACATTTTTAGGCAAAGTAGGACTCAAATGTGTATAAATTTACATTACCTTTTTTTTTTTTTTTTTTTTTTTTTTTTTTTGAATCATCTCACTTTGCCCAGGCTGGAGTGCATTCCAGTCACAATCACCTCTCCCGCCATGCTAGCCTCCTGCTAGCTTGGAACTGCCACCACCGGCCCGGCTAATTTTTTGGTCGGGGTTTTGCATACATCCGCCCTATTTCCACTACCTGTACCTTTTTTATTCCATATGACCATGTGATTCTCTTACAGTTACCTGCTTAATTGACTTTTCTTCTTTACTTTTATAGCATTTATTATCATGAAATATGCAATATATTTGATTTATGTGTTTATCACTAGTTTATTCCTAATTAGAATGCAAGTTCCATAGTAACAATCATTTTTATCTAATTGATTCACTACTGTTGTCCCAGAATTTATCACAAAGCATAATATGTGGTACACACTCAAAAACAGTGTTAAACAAAAGAATGACCTTGCCTACTGGACTTTGCAATTTGAACCACTTCTTTTCTTTTCTTCTTTTTTAAGTTTATTTTAGTTTTTTTGAGTTTTTGAGTTTATTTAGTTTTCTTTTCTTTTTTAGTTTACTGAGGTAAAATGTGCATGTCATAAAACACACTTTTGGGCCAGATATATGAATTTTGAGAAACATGTATAATCGTGCAGCCAAACCCACAATAAAGATATAGAAGAGTTCTTTCTTGTTACTTTTTAGTCAATCCCTCTCCCTCACTCTCAGCTCTAAGCAAACATTGATTTGTTTCTGTCCCTAGAATTTTGTTATTTCAAGAATAACCTATAAATGGAACCACTCAGCACAATGCTTTTGAGATTATTCCATGTCATTGAATTTTTAAATGGCAAATAATATGCCAATGCATGTATAAGATACAATTAGCTAATCCGCTAACTTGTTGATAGACATTTCATATTTTTCCCTCTTTTGGTGATTATGAATAAAACTGCTATCTGCGTTCACACATAAGATTTGTATCATCAATGCTTTTGTTTCTCTTGGATAATGCATAGGAGTGTCTGTGTCATACATTATATAAATATATGCATAACTGTATTAGAAACTGCAAACAGTTTTTTAAAATGTTGCACTATTTTGAACTCCTATTAGCACTACATAAGATTTCTAGTTACTCTACAGCTTCACCTTCCATTTTGTACTATTATTTTTAATGCTAATCATTTCATTATAGTGGGCATTTCGTGAAATATTAATGCGGTCTTATTGCATTTCTCTGTTGACCAGTTATTTAGCATGTTACGTTTTTGTTTGTCCTCCATCTGTTTATATTTATCTTCATCTATTTAGATTTTGTTTAAATTTTACTAGATTTTTGTTTACTTGTTATTGAGTTAGGAGAGTTTTTTATATATTTTGGATAGCAATCCTTTAACATATATATGCTAAAGGATATATATATATATATAGCATATATAATATATAATAGATAATAATATAAGTAAATTGTGTGTGTGTGTGTGTGTGTGTGTGTGTATTTGCATTTTTGCCTAGTCTGCGATAGTTTCATTTTTCTGTCTGAAAGCAGAAGTTTTACATTTTGGTGATGTCCAATTTATCAACTTTTTTTATGGATTATGTTTTTCTGCAGCCAATCTAAAAGCTTATTCTCAAACTGAAAAACTATAAAAATAAAAATGTACAGCTAGCAGAGTGTGGTGACTGATGCCTATAATTTCAGCATTTTGGGAGGCCAAGGCAGGTGGATCACTTGAGGTCAGAAGTCTGAGACCAGCCTGGCCAACACGGTGAAACCCCATCTCTACTAAAAATACAAAAAATTAGCCAGGTGTGGTGGCGCACACCTGTAATTCTAGTTACTCAGGAGGCTGAGGCAGGAGAATCGCTTGAACCTGAGAGGCAGAGGTTGCGGTGAGCTGAGATCACACCACTGCACTCTGGTCTAGGGGACAGAGTGTGAGACTCTGTCTCAAAAAGAAAAAAATAAATAAATAAAAAGAAAAAGCACAGTTAACACACTAACATAGTTTATGGTGAAAGATATAATATCCCCTCCCAAAATTGGAAATAACACAGTGGTATCCATACTTATCATTTCCATTCAGCCTAATAGTAGATGTTTTAGCCAGTGCAATAATAAAAGAAATAGAAATACAAAGTTTGTAGATTGGCAAGAAAGAAATACAACTGTCTTTATGTGCCGAAAAAATCTATAATTATCTACATAGAAATATTGCAAATAATCTATAAAAGGTATTTCTAATAAGTTAGTTTAGCAAAATTTTAGGATATGAGGTACATATTACACATCCATAGTACTTCCATAGATTAGCACTAGAAATTGAAAATTGAAATTTTTTACAGAGCACCAAAAACATGAATACTTATATACAATTCTAGGAAAGTATGTGCATGTTCTGAATACTACAAAACATTGATGTGCCTTGTTAAACAAGACCTAATAATGTGTCTTTTTAAACAAGACCTAATAATCGTGTGTTCATGGGTGTGAAAACTCACTAATGGGTAGATTTCAATTCTTCCCAAAATGATCTAAACTGAACTATCAGAGGAAATGTTTGTTAAAATTTACAAAATGATTTTATAATGTAAAAGGAAATGTAAAGGATTTAGAATAGCTAAGACAATTCTGAAAAAGGAAAACAAAGTTAGAAGTCTCATACTACATGATTTCAAGATGTTTTTTAAAATGGTAGTAATCAAGGTAGTATGGTAATGGTGAAAAAATAGTCACTTAGGTCAAGGAAACAAAATGGAGAACTTCAACACTGGCCTACATATGCATGGTAAATTGATTTTGGAGGAAAGTGCAAATGTAATTCAATGGAGAAAGGATACTCATTTCAACTACTGGGCATGCATGTTGAAAGACATAAACTTCAACATACCTCACAGCATATACAAAATTAACTTAAAATTCATAATAAATCTGAATGTAAAACCTAAAACTTTAATACTTCTTGAATAAAACATAGATTAATTATGTCAGTTAGTTTGCGTTAGCTTTCTCTAATTACTGAAAATATTTTAAACCAAGACAGAGACTTTAGTGGCACTTTGCTTCTTTTCTTTTACAAGGTGACAGTTTTTGCCCCCGTCCACCTTGTCTTTGTCATTAAATCTTTCAGAGCACAGGGCCCCCCTTAATAAGGAGAATAACAAGGTATTATAAAAGAGTTGCATTTTACATGACTGTAAATGTTAAAGTTGATATATAGTTGCACATTCACATATGCTTAAAATTATCTATAAATACTCCCTTTAGTCATCCATAAATTTCACTACTATATTGTGTTGAACAGTAAGTTCAACACAGTCAGATTAATTCTTCACGAAGGAACAGATGTGTCTCAGCTCATATTTACTTGGGAGACTTACTATATTTACATTTTTATTTTATTCCTTCAAACATTATTTTCTCTGTCCTTTTACCAAACTGTAGTAATTGAATTTGCATATAATGCGTGTAGAATTGATGTTACTCCCCCAATTTCTATTGCGTTCCATTTCCTTTGAGTTAATGTGTTCTTGATCTTATAGGGAAATTACACCAATTTCTAGATTCAAATGCATTGTTTGTCCTGTATTTCTATGTATGCACCTACCCATCAAAATGTACCTTATTAAGTGTACTTGTAGAAATACGCTTGCCATACATTCAGAGGGGGTTGGGTTATATGAGTTTTTAATGTATTGAATATTTCCTCTTGGAGATTTAAAAATTACATTACCATATTCAAAGTTCTATGATGTCCTCCATTAACAAATTAATATAATTTTGTATAGTTCACTTGTGAAAACATGTGCCTTTGGAAAATGTAGAGTAAGGTTATAATACTAGAATTACAGGATTTCAAGTTTATCTGGAAAGCCACAGTAAAGCAAACAGTATGGAATTAGCCTGAAGATAGTCATATTGGTCAATGAAACTAAATAGAATACAGATATAGGTACATATACATAAAATTTAATTTCTGACAAAGACAGCAATGTAAGTTAGTAGAGAAAGCATGGTCTTTCAAATAATTATTCTGTATAAAATTTAAAAATAATCATCGGTGATTTCTACACAATATGCAAATAGGATATTTGGAATATTAATAGATCAAGAATATAACTGCAAAGCTAAAAATAACAGAATCAGATTAATTCTTGGTTGGAACTAAAGGAAGAGCAATAAATTGGCAAAAGTCACAGGAACCTTTTTGAGGGGATGGAAATGTTGAATATATTAAAATGTTGAATATTGTGTGTGTGTATAATCAATAAAGTCTATCTAAAAAGAAAAATCTATTTAATCAAAGAATGCTTTTTCACCTGATACCTACCTTATATGCAGAAAAAGATCTCAGTAAAATATACACAGAAAAAAATACAACAAAAAATGATCTTGTTATGCCTTTTCTGTAGTAAAATGTAAGGTCTTACACATCAGCATCCTGATTATATATTTAGACTTTCTTGTAAAAAGTAAGCTGCCGCATCTTTTACATAGTTTTACCATATTATAAATTATGTATTTAAAGATCTATAACATTTCATACATCTGGATGTGTGTGCATAGTTTCTTTCCACAGTGTCTCAGAAACTTCCCCAAATGAATGAGGAATTTACAAAGGCACATAATTTGCCAAATCTACTCATATTACTAACAAATAGCATATATCTACTTACTATTTATATGCATCTAAATGTAATCTTTCTGATTAGTCTAAAGAAAAGTATTTGGCCAAATCCATAGCACAATTCCTAAGTCCTGTCTGGTTCTCAGTATAGTTCTGTGTCAGCACAACTTTGACCTAACAGCTTAGCAAGATCTCACCGGAGTCAAACCACGTTCCTGTTCAGCTTTTCAATCATGCCCTCACTAACCCTGGCCACTATGACCCAATTTCTTCTTTACAGCATTATAGAATTTTGAGCCATGATTTTTCTACTTCAACTAGTATTGAGTGTAAGATAAAGTTTTCAAGGGATCACCACAAACAATTTTATTTAGCTTATGAAAGGTCAAGAGTCATGAGGTGATTTCTCACTCTACTGAATCTGTTCTTAGCCAGCCTTAAGGAGTTAGCCACAAAACAGAGTAGAATTTTCTTGTTAAAAAAATATTTTTCTTGCTGAAATTCAAGGAAAAAAGAAACCTAAAACCAAAGTAACATTTGTAAGTTTGAAAATGTTGTCATTAAAAAGAAAAGGATTTACTGTTTCTTACACTTATAGGAGATGGTTATCTATTATGAAGTCTAGTAGTCTATTTCTATAAGTAATATAATATCTAAGTCATGCAAAGTAACTTCAAAAACAATTTATAACATTGTGTTAAAATAAATAGCATAAATAATATTTGCTATATGTTTTAATGGAAACTAATGTGCTTGCACGAAAATGTCATACCTGTTATTTCTCGATTTGTATTACATTGGCTCAATCTCACAGCTGGGGAATTTTAAAACCCAAGAAATGTCTCAAAATTAGAATTAAAACAAGAATAAAAAAACTATTAGGAAGTTTATGGAGTGGTTTAGATTATTCACATAACCTCCCCATTCAACACAGTGCTTCATTCTGAAATTAAAGAACTTTGGTTAAGATCTGATTATGATCTTATAAATATGTATTTCAAATTTACATATGAAAAAGCACATAGAAATGTGACTCTTTTGGACATTATACTGTGCACTGATCATCTGCAAAAATAATTACACCTCTTACAGAAGTATAATACATATGTTCTTGGATTATAATTTTGAATGTAAACTTAACCACTCATAAGACACTGTATACGAATAAATTTGGGGTGTTGAGATCTTTATTATTGTTAAACTCAATACTAAGTTGAGTGATGTTTTCTGACTGACTAAATAGACTTGCTGCTTTATGATTTTCAAAGTAAATTTGTAGGCTTAGATAACCTTTATTGGAACTCAGCAACAAGTTTGCTTCCCACACAGTCTCAATTAATATAATTGAATCTCTGAAATTCCCTAGAAACAATGAGGCATATTTTGAATAAATAAAATATATTTTATTTACATAATTAGTTCTTAAACTTTCAGACATAATCTTTATAAATTAATATTAATTACATAGTTTGAGTATCAGTATAAAAAGTCAATCATGAGGAAAAATGTCAATGAAGAAATCCAGCAAGATTCCTAAAGTTTTTTCTCTTCCTCCTCATTTTATTTTAAAGTTGAAATAAAAATATAATTTAATCCTCCATGCAAAATCCAAACTCTTCAATTTTTTAATGTATTCTACATATATGTATTGTATATATTATTTTAAATATATTTTATAAAAAATTATATATTTTATAAAAATTCATGAAATAACAAATTTTCCATTTTAGTCACGCTTTAAAAATAGAGGAAACACTTTTTGGACCAATTGACTTCAATTGACATCCAAATCTTACAACTTAAAACATGGAGTGCTTATTGATACATAAAGAACTGCATTTTGCATTTTAAATATTTAAATCAACTTGTTAGGATATTTTTTATATGACTGTAAGGTCTAATTTGAGTGGAATTTATGCATTACTACAATAGAAACAATATACACATAATATTCAGGCTTGAACTTTATTTTTTTCTTTTAGTCTGATATAAAAAGTATTGATATCCACACAGGTAAATGAAATATTCAAACTGTATTCATGTGTACTTTCATAGTATAATAGTCATTACCTGCATGTTCATTTAACTCAGCTCAAAATTAAATAGCCAAAATTCTTAACTATCGAAGCACAAATTCCACAACAGTAAAGGTGACACAAAAGAATATAATGTATAGTAGGTCAATTTTTATATATACTAGTTTTCACATTTCATAGTATATATACCAATTTGCATATTTACAACATTTTGTTTAAAGTACTTTTATATAAAAGTATCACTACATGCATACTCATTAGAATGGAGCTCGTTTTATTTTTTTTAATCTTATTTTAGAGTATTTGCCTTTATTCTTTACCTAATGTGTCTAGCACCATTTATAATCTGGGATCATTTATAATACAACTAATGTTAGACTATGGTAATATATACAAGATAGGCTAGAATTTGACAATTTTTTTCCTATGAAATGTGAAAATCTGATTTTCAAACAATCCACTTGCATGCTACACCAGAACACCAGTTTCTTTCTCTTCTTGTCCTTCTACTTGAAAACTCACAGTCTTTAGTAAACCAAGCTATGGAACAACAGTAAAGATAAAGACTAGTAACTTAGATGGAGGAAGAATAGAAAAGAGATGAAAAAGGCCAAGGAAAGAGTAAGTCAAAAGTGAAAAATGTTCTAGACAGACCACAGTGGATAAGGTCAAAGGTACAGATGGGAATTGGATGAAGGATCCCTAAGAATGGTCAATTACAAACATTGCATCCACTAGGTGATCTGGCAGAATAAGCTGTTTAGAAAAGCCAGTCTGAATTTTCCAAGTAACTTTCTGAGTTCCAGATGAATAGTAATATACTACTCACACTAAACACTGATGGGGGTTGTCTATATGCTTTACCAGTTAACACAAGAAAGTTTGGAAATATACCATCAGGTATTCCTTTCTGTGCCTGTAAAACTAATATTGGGTGAAGTTTCTTGGGTAATATGCATATCAACATATTTTATATGCTTATGTATTTAGATGTAGTGTGTATGTGCCAGCAAGTTAAAAATCAATAAGAAATAACTCACATTGAATAATTCATATACAAGATTTTGGATGACTTATTTACAGTGATTTATTTTCCTATATTTTGGAATTGTCCACAAACATTGTCTAATTCTAAGATAAACATTTTTTAAAGAAAGAAAATTCTGTGGTTCACATTAAGCCAAAAATAAAGGTAAATGTTGAAATTCTAAATTCTCCAGTTATTTAAAATGTTAGGGCCAATCATTATGACTTTCCATTACAGCTAGAGCCCTTTATCCAGCAGTACATTCCAAATACTCATATCTGAGCTTTTGGAATTATTGCTCTTTTAGTCTTTATAAACTATCAGTAGGTATGTTAGTATACTACACAATCCTCCAGGTTCAAACTATTCTCTTTCCAGTCACTACTGTTTAGCAATGACACTCTCTTTAATAAAGCATGACAATCAGTCTAACCTGCCTCTCTATCCTTTTATTCCACTATCGTCTTGGCAGGAATTTTTCAAAATGACCAGGTATCAATCTCAGCCATCTTATTGGGCTCCTAATTATATTCTATGATCTAAATTTTTCTCATTTGATTATGAACACGTCTAAACAGATGGAACCCTGAACATGAAGATTATGGACATTTTTTAAAGTGAGTCATTAAATCCATTATTTCAATACATCACCTGTACTTCTACTCTTTGTTAACTTTAAATACATACATGCACAACACACACACACACACATAAACGCGCGTGTGCGTGCACAACTGCAGAAGCAGCACCATATATTTTTCATTGGTTCAATTTATACTATTTTACCAGAAAATATTATTAATATTATTAATCTCATAGTTTTCTGTTAATCTGTTGTTTTCAAACAAGTTTACATGTTAAAAACTATGAGTATTCTTTATATAATTATAAGGGCACCCTTGAGGATGATCATAGTGGTTGGCAGAGAGCATAATAATAACATAGATAAGAGGTTTGGGACTGTCTGTTTTGCAATAGTCTGGTTGTTATCTTGAACCTGTTACTGCATATGCTACTTGCACTTCATGATGAGGAATAACTGAATAATCTCAATTAACGACTAGATTGGCCAGACAGTACTTAAGTCACAATGTCTGCTAAAGTTGCATGGTTCCCAAGTTTCCCATTGCTAATCATTTACTACATAGCAAAGCTCTGTAGTTGCAAGAAAAGAATAATTTTTAAAGAAGTACATTTACTTGCTGAAATTGATATGGGCTTATTCATGAAAACTTGAGCTTCTGATGGGATTCCTTTTAGGGAAATTTTCAGACTTCATAAAGCATCACAATGAAGCATACCCCAAGTCCATTAAATCTTACCAGCCAAAAGCATCAAATGGTGGAGAAGTTTACCATATATGGGGGGTCAGCTATCAAATAATTCTAGTCCTCATCACCAGGCACAGCTGGTAGTATTTTAGGTATAAGAAAATGAACAAGAACAAGACAGTGGAATGCCATACACTTGTCTCAAAAGCTCAAAGAGATTTACCAGTTGTATTTGACTCCTAATTTTTGAATATTTTATGTTTGTTCCTCTTAATCTACTCTCCACTCATATATCACCCTATTTTGTGTCACAGGATGCCAAACGTTTTGGAATGAATCAATGAGTTGCATTGCCCTCCAGTAAGTTTGCAGACACATAACTAGTTCCCAATGCCAGGGAGTTGTCACATTGTCCAAGAAAAGAGACCACATCTGGAATAGCAGCTATAATTGGAGTTACTACCCAATTAATTTCCTTATTATCTATTATCTTTTTTCAATATGTGCCAGACTGTTGTAGTTCAAACCAGGGAAATTAATGGGTAAACATCTTCAAAAGCTGCATCATTCAAAATTTTGTCCACGGCATTAATCTCTGTGATTCCCACAGGGATGGATTATTCCATTTGAACTGCTGTTTTAGTAAGTAGGAAGAGTTCTAATTGTTTCCACTTGGCCTTTCCTGCTAATGTGGCTATTATGCCAGCTTACAAATGTATTGATTTAAATTCTGCAAACAAGTGAAGGTGAAAAACAAAGAATACCAGTATGAAGCCTGTAAAAATTACACTTAATTTCAGCTGCATATAAAAGCAATGGTATTTTTTTAAAACTGAAAAATATTTAGACATAATGATTTTTTTTTCCTTTTTTGTCATAAAATTTAGAAATGAGACAGCCTATGGAAAGTTTACTTTCAGATTCCTCAAGAACCCAAGGTGTTTAATCTCTATCACTCCTGCCCTTGACTTCTTTCCTTCTACATGCTCCAGGCTATAGGATCTCTAGAAACACCACTGAGTTGGCACCACTCACCATGGATGATATGGTTAGGCTTTCTGTGCCAACGCAAATCTCATCTTGAATTGTAATCCCCATAATCCCTGCGTGTCAAGGGAGAGATCAGCTAAAGGTAATTGAATCATGGGGGCAGTTTCCCCCACACTGTTCTCATGATAGTGAGTGAGTTCTCAAGAGATATGATGGTATAATAAGGGGGTCTTTCCCCTTTGCTCAGCACTTCTCTTTCCTGCTACCTTGTGAAGAAGGTGCCTTGCTTACCTTTTGCCTTCCGCGGTGATTGTAGGCTGAGGCCTACCCAGCCTTGCTGCACTGTGAGTCGATGATCTTTCCTTTATAAATTATCCAGTCTCAGGGAGTTCTTTATTGCAGTATGAAAATGGACCAATACAATAGATTTTTGTGCTTACTCTCATGTTTTCTGACAAACATGAATCTTACTGAATTATCTGGTGTTACACCTACCTCCAAGCCACTTCACTGTTCCTTTTGATGTTTGCTACCTAATATGCTTTAATAAATCATTTTATGTCCAAACTAGAAAAAGAGAGACTTTTTTTTCTTTCTTTGATTTGCCTTTGGAAATTCTACCAATATATAGAATAACCTAATACAAAGTGTGACAAATATTTTGGCAAATAATCACAAAAAGTCAAAATTCATTATGTCTATAGATATAAACAATTAAAGAGAAATAAATACAGTGACAGAATCACTGAATTTTCAGTCATGGTTCAAAATTCCAGGAATATAAGAAAGCTCAATATTGGAAAACTATAATTTCTCTTTGGCATGGTAATATGAATTATATGATGAATTATATATAAATAAAATTTTATAATTATTGGAAAATGATTTAATTAAAAGATCATATTAATGCTTTCAGGTGTCTGACCAAAAATCAATAACTCTGTTTAATTAATACTAGGCAGAATCTCACCTGAAAGTGTAAAAAACAAAAATAAATTTGTCTTCATTTATTTTTTATTTTCATTTCTTCTAAAAAAAAGGATACATGTGTGGAACGTGCAGGTTTGTTACACAGGTATACGTGCACCATGGTGGTTTGCTGTACCTTCTGATCCATTCTCTAAGTTCCCTCCCCTTGCCCCACAACCCTTAAGGCCCTGCTGTGTGTTGTTTCCCTCTCTGGATCCATGTGTTCTCATTGTTCAGCTCCCACTTAAGAGTGAAAACATGTGGTGTTTGGTTTCTGTTATTAGTTTGCTGAGGATGATGGCTTCCAGCTTCATTCGTGCCCCCACCAAGGACATGATCTTATTCTTTTCTTGTGGCTTATCGTGTTCCATAGTACATATGTACCAGATTTTCTTTATCCAGTCTATCATTAATGGGCATTTGAGTTAGTTACATATTTTTGCTATTGTAAATAGTGCTGCAATAAACATTCGTGTGCACGTGTCTTTAGAGTGGAATGATTTCTATTCCTTTGGGTATATAATCAGTAATGGGATTGCTGGATCAAATGGTATTTGTGGTTGTAGATCCTTGAGGAATCGCCATACTGTCTTCCACAATGGTTGAACTAATTTACATTCCTACCAACAGTGTAAAAGCATGCCTGTTTCTCCACAGCTTCACTAGTATCTATTGCTTCCTGCCTTTTTAATAATTGCCATTCTGACTGGTGAGCTATGGTCTCACATTGTGGTTTTTATTTGTATTTCTCTGATGATCAGTGACGTTGAGCTTTTTTACATGTTTGTTGGCTGTATAAATGTCTTGTTTTGAGAAATATCTGTTCATATCCTTTGCCCACTTTTTGATGTATTTTTTTTCTTGTAAATTTGTTTAAGATCCTTGTAAATTCTGGATATTAGACCTTTGTCAGATAGGTAGATTGCAAAAATTTTCTCCCATTCTGTTGGCTGCCTTCAGTCTGATATCATTTCTTTTGTTGTGCAGAAGCTCTTTAGTTTAATTAGATCCCATTTGTCAATTTTGGCTTTTATTGCCATTACTTGTGGTGTTTTAGTCATCAAGCCTTTGCCCATACCTATGTCCTGAATAGCATTGCCCAAGTTTTCTTTTAGTATTTTTATGGTTTTGGCTTTTACATTTAAATCTTTAATCCATTTTGAGTATTTTTGTATAAAGTATAAGGAAGGGATCCAGTTTCAGTTTTCTACATACGGCTAGCCAATTTTCCCAGCACCATTTGATTAATTGGAGATCCTTTCCCCATTGTTTGTTTTTGTCAGATTTGTCGAAGATCACATGGTTGTAGATGTGTGGTATTATTTCTGAGGTCTCTTCTGTTCCATTGGTCTATATGTCTGTTTTGGTACGAGTACCATGCTATTTTGGTTAATGCAAACTTCTAGTAGTTTGAAATCAGGTAGTTTGATGTCTCTAGCTTTGTTCTTTTTGCTTAGGCTTGTCTTGACTTTATGGGGTCTTCTTTGATTCCATATGAAATTTAAAGTAGTTTTTTTCTAATTCCGTGAACAATGTCAAAGGCAGTTTGATGGGAATAGCATTGAATCTATAAATTACTGTGGACAGTATTGTCATTTTCACGATATTGCTTCTTCCTATCCATGAGGATGGAATGTTTTTCCATTCCTTTGTGTCCTCTCTCATTTCCTTGAGCAGTCGTTTATAGTCCTCCCTGAAGAGATCCTTCACATACTTTGTTAGCTGTATTCCTATGTATTTTATTCATTTTGTAGAGGTTGTAAATGGGAGTTCGTTCATGATTTGACTCTCTGCTTGTCTATTGTTTACATAAAGGAACGCTTGTGATTTTTGCACACTGATTTTGTATCCTGAGAATTTGCTGAAGTTGCTTATCAGTTTAAGGAGTTTTTCAGCTGAGATGATGGGGTTTTCTGAAGATAAAATTATGTCATCTGCAAAGAGAGACAATTTTACTTCCTCTCTTCCTGTTTAAACACCTTTCTTTCTTTCTCCTTCCTTCCTTCCTTCCTTCCTTCCTTCCTTCCTTCCTTCCTTCCTTCCTTCCTTCCTTTCCTTCTTTTCCGAATCTCTCTCTGTTGCCCAGGCTGCAGTGCAGTGGCACGATCTCAGCTCACTTCATCCTCTGCCTCCTGGGTTCAAGTGATTTTCCTGCCTTAGCCTCCCAGGTCGTTGGGACTACAGGCACCCCCCACCATGCTCTGCTAAATTTTGTCTTTTTGGTAGAGATGGGGTTTAACCATGTTCACCAGGCTTGCCTCGAACTCGTGACCTCAGGTTATCCACGCACCTCTGCCTCCCAAAGTGTTGAGATTCACTGCACATAGCTACCACTTTTTATTTCTTTATCTCATCTGATTGCCCTGGCCAGAACTCCCAATACTGCGTTGAAAGGAGTGGTGATAGAGGGCATCCTTGTCTTGTGCAAGTTTTCAAAGGCAATGCTTCCAGCTTTTGCCCATTTAACATGATATTGGCCATAGATTTGTCATAAATAGCTCTTATTATTTTGAAATATGTTCCATCAATACCTAGTTTATTGAGAGTTTTTAACATGAAGGATTTTGAATTTTATCAAAGGCCTTTTCTGCATCCATGGAGGTAATCATGTGGTTTCTTTTTTTTTTTCCTTTAGTTCTGTTTATGTGATGGATTATGTTAATTGATTTGTATGTATTGAACCAAGCTCACATTCCAGGGATGAAACCAACTTGATTGTGGTGGATAAATTTTTTGATGTGCTGCTAGATTCAGTTTGCCAGTATTTTATTAAGGATTTTTGCATCCATGTTCATCAGGGAAATTGGCCCGAAGTTTTCTTCTTTTTGTAGTGTCTCTTCTTTTGTAGTGTCTTGGTATCAAGATGATGCTGACTCCATAATATGAGTTAGGGAGTTATCCCTTCTTTTCAATTGTTTGGACTAGTTTCAGAAAAAAATGGTGCCAGTTCCTCTTTGTACTTCTGGTAGAATTCAGCTATGAATCCCTCTGGTCCTGGGCTTTTTTTGGTTGGTAGGTATTAATTACGGCTTCAATTTCAGAATGTGTTATTGATCTATTCAGGGATTTGACTTCTCAGTTTAGACTTGGGAGGGTGTATGTGTCCAGGAATGTATCTGTTTCTTCTAGATTTTCTAGTTTTATTGCATAGAGGTGTTTATAGTATTCTCTGATGGTAGTTTGTATTTCTGTCGGGTCAGGGTGATATCCCCTTTATCAATTTTAGTGTGCCTATTTGATTCCTCTCTCTTTTCTTCATTAGTTCAGCTAGCAGTCTATTTTGTTAATTTTTTCAAAAAAACAGCTCCTGTAACCATTGATTTTTTGGAGAGTTTTTCATGTCTATCTCTGTCAATTCTTCTCCGATTTTAGTTGTATCATTTATTTTGTTAGCTTTTGTATTAGTTTGCTCTTGCTTCTCTAGCTCTTTTAATTGTGATGTTAAAGTGTCAATTTGAGATCTTTCTAGCTTTCTGATGTGGGCATTTAGTGCTATAAATTTCCCTCCTAACACTGGTTTAGCTGTGCCCCAGAGATTCTGGTATGTTGTCTCTTTGTTCTCATTGGTTTCAAAGAACTTCTTGATTTCTGCCTTAATTTCATTAGTTTTCCAGGAATTATTCAGGAGTAGATTGTTCAATTTCTATGTAATTGTGTGGTTTTGAGTGAGTTTCTTAATCCTGAGTTCTAATTTGATTGAACTGTGGTCTGAGAGACTGTTTCTTATGATTTCCATTCCTTTGCATTTGCTGAGGAGTGTCTTACTTGCAATTATGTGGTCAATTTTAGGATAAGTGCCATGTGGCACTGAGAAGAAAGTATATCCTTTTGATTTGGGGTGGAGAGCTCTGTAGAGTCTATTAGGTCCACTTGAACCAGAGCTGAATTCAAGCCCTGAATATCCTTGTTAATTTTCTGTCTCGTTAATCTAATACTGAAAGTGGGGTGTTAAAGTCTCCCACTATTATTGAGTGGGAGTCTATGTCTCTTTCTATGTCTCTAAGAACTGGTTTTATGAATCTGAGTGTTCCTGTATAGAGCACATATATACTTAGAATAGTTAACACTTCTTGTGGAATTTTTCCCTTTATCATGTAGTGCCCTTCTTGTCTTATTTTTTTTATTTTTGTTTAAAGTCTGTTTTGTTAGAGACTAGGATTTCAACCCCTACTTATTTTGCTTTCTATTTGCATGGTAAGTTTTCCTCCGTACCTTTATTTTGAGCCCATATGTCTTGGCACATGAAATGAGTCTTCCGAATACATCACACCAATGGGTCTTGGCTCTTTACCCAATTTGCCTGTTTGTTTATTTTAATTGGGGCATTTATCCCATTTACATTTAAGGTTAGTATTGTTACATGTGAATTTGATCCTGTCATCATGATGCTATTTGGTTATTTTGCACACTAGTTGATGTAGTTTCTTTATAGTGTCATTGGTCTTTATATTTTGGTGTGGTTTTGCAGTGGCTGGTAACAGTTTTTCTTTTCCATATTTAGTGCTTCTTTCAGGAGCTCTTGCATAGCAGGCCTGGTGGTAACAAAATCCTTCTGCTTCTGCTTGTCTGGGAAGAATTTTATTTCTCCTTTGCTTCTGAGGCTTAATTTGACTGGATATGAAATTGTGGGTTGAAAATTCTTTTCTTTAAGAATGTTGAATATTGGTCCCCAATCTCTTCTGGCCTGTAGTTTCTGCTGAGAGATCTGCTGTTAGTCTGGTGGGTTTCATTTACATGTGGCCTGGCCTTTCTCTCTGACTGCCCTTAACTTTTCCTTCAAATCAACCTTGGAGAATCTGATGATTATGTGTCTCGGGGTTCCCCTTCTTGTGGAGTATGTTAATGGTGTTTTCTGAATTTCTTGATTTTGCATTTTGGCCTGTCTTGTTAGGTTGGAGAAATTCTCCTGGATAGTATCCTGAAGTGTGTTCTCCAGTTTGTATCCATTCTCCCCATCTCCTTCTGGTACTCCAATCAATCGCGGGTTTGGTCTTTTTATGAAATCCCATATTTCTTGAGACTTTCTTCATTCTTTTCATGGTTTTTGTTTCTCTAGTGTTGTCTGCATGTCTTATTGAAGCAAGGTGGTCTTCAAAGTCTGATATCCTTTCTTCCACTTAGTCAATTCAGCTATTGATACTTGTGTATGTTTCACAAAGTTTTTGTGGTGTGTTTTTCATATCTAGGTAAAATTGACTAATTCGTTAAAAGATAAAATCTGTGAATACTTACACAAGAAGAAATACACAATCTGAATAGGTCAATATCTATTTTTACAATTAATGAATAATTAATAACCTTCCTAAACAGAAATAGCCAGGCCAAGATGGATTCCTGGGTGAAATTTATAACAATTTTAAGATATTTTATCAATTCTCTACAAACTCTTTTAGAAGATAGAAGCAGAGAGAATACCTCCTAACTTATTCTATGGCCAGCATCATCCAAATACCAAAACAAGACTGAGACATTACAAGAAAAGAAAGCACAAAAAATCTACAAGTAACATCTTACTTAATGTTGAGGAACTAGTGTTTTTCTAGCAAGATAAAAGGCAAAGATATCTCTTCACTAATTTTTTTCAACATCATATTGGAAGTCCTAGTTAATAACAGAAGGCAACAAACATTAATAAAAAGGTATACTGACTGGGAAGGAAGAAATAAAATATTTTTTGGTTACAGATGACATGACTGTCTGTGCAGAAAATCCAGAAAGCTCAACAAAAACTCCTGGAACTAATTAGTCACAGTGTCCAAATTGCAGTACACAAGGTTAGTATACGAAAGTCAATCACCTTTTATATGCTGCCATGAACAAGTGGAATTTAAAATTAATACCATTTACACTAGCACTACAAAATATGAAATATTTAGGTTTAAATCTAACAAAATAGGCACAAGGTCTATATGAGGAAAATTACAAAATTCTAATGAAATAAATTGAACAAGAACTAAGTAAACGTAGATGTATTCTTGGTTGAGATAGAAATACTCAATATTGTGAAGCTGTCAGTGTTTCCCAACTTGACTTATTGATTCAACGTAGTTCCAATCAAAATTCCAGTGAGTTATTTTGAGGATATCAGTACCTGATTGTAAAGTTTAGAGAAAGGGGGGGGGGGGGGGAAGAGAGAGAACAGAATAGCCAGAGAAATTATTGAAATAGATGAATGAAGTTGGAAGATTGATACTATCCAAATTTAAGACTTACTATAAAGCTACAGTAATCAAGAAAGATGACATTTCCAAAAGAATAAACAAATATATAAATGGACCAGAATAGAGAGTCCAGAAATAGACCCACATCAATTTGATCAACTGATTTTTGACAAAAGATCAAAGGCAACACAATGGAGCAAATATAATCTTTACATACATGATGCTGAAACAACTGAACAAACACATGAATACAAATGAATCTAGACACAGAACTTATAGTTTTTCACAATAATTAACACCAAGTAGATCACAGACCTAAATGTAAACAAAAAATAAAACTTCTATAATATAAAGTAGGAGAAAATCTAGATGCCCTTGAGTTCTGTGGTGACTTTTTGGAAACAATACCAAAGTGACTGTTCATGAAATAATTGATAAGCTGTACTTCACTGAAATTAAAATATCTGCTCTGTGAAAGACAATGTCAAGGACATGAAAATACAAGCGATTTACTGGGATAAAATGTTTGTAAAACACATATCTGATTAAGGACTCTTATCCAAAATATACCAAGAACTATTATAACTTAATAATAAGCAAATAAACAGTTCAATAAAAAATGAACCAAGACCTTAACAGACATCTCCCAAATAAGATGTATAGATGGTAGATAAGCACATGGCAAGATGGTCCACATCACGCAGCATAAGGGAAATGCAAATTTAAACATCAATGAGATACCAGCACATACCTACTAGAATGGCTAAAATTTAAAACATGACAACACCAAATGCTGACAAGAATATGGAGCAAAATTCCTTGCTAACAGAAATGAACAATGGTAAAGACACTTTGGAAAGCAGTCTGGCAGTTTCCTACAAAATTAGATATAACTCTTACCACATGATTCAGTAATCATGCTCCTATGGGTAACCCAAGAAGTTAAAAACTATGTCCACAAAAGAAGTACAGATGGATATTTATAGGAGTTTTATTCATAATTGCAAAAATTTGGAAGTGACCAAGAAGTCCTTCAGAAGGTTAATGCATACGTAAGTTTTGGCAAATTTAGACAATGGAATTTGAATGCACACTGAAACTAAATGAGTTGCCAAGCCATAAAAAGACATGGAGGAAACTTAAATGCATATTACTAAGTGAAAGTTGCCAATCTGAAAAGGCTATGTACTATATGACTACAACTGCATGGCACTGTGGAAAAGGCAAAACTGGAGACAGTAAAAAGATTGGTGGTTGCTAGAGGATGGGGGAGGAAGGTATAAACAGGCAAAGCACACAGTATTTTTAAGGTAGTGAAAAAGTATATGATACTATAATGACAGACATACTCCATTATGTATTTATCAAAACACACAGAATGCACAAGACCAAGAGTGAACCCTAATATAAACTACAGACTTTGAGTGATAATGATGTGTCAATGTAGGCTTACTGATTGTAACAAATGTAGCCCTATGGTGGGAATGTTGATGAGGGAGACTATGTATATGTGGGGCAGGTAGTATATGGGAAATTTCTGCACCTTCCACTCAGTTTGGCTGTATACCTAAAAAATAAAATTTATTAAAAATACATCTTAAACACTAAAAATGTTAAAGATAAGAATTACAAACATAAATAAAACAATTAAGTCCTAAATAATTAACGTGTCATATAAGTATGTTAATATAAGAAAAGACTTCTTTAGAATAAATGTATTCAAAGGAACAGAAGAGTAAATATAAGCTAGACAAGAACATTCACTAAAATTTATGCAAATACATCTTAAATCAAGGGCAATAAAGTAAATGTCAATTGAAAGTAATTATTTTTCAAGCACCAAAATAATTGATATGTAACATTATTGGGATGGTTATGAAAGAACAAATAATACTCTAGCTTTCAAATAGGAACATAAACTGATCGACATTTTAGGACTGTAATTTTTAAAAATATATTTAGTATATATTCCTTTTAACTTTAAAAGTCCTCCTCTGGTAATTTTCTTAAGAAAATAATTGAGCAATTGTATAACGATATATATAATGTTATCTCTTATTAGTTTTGTTTATTTTAGTAAAATTCAGAGAGAAAGGAAAAAATCTATTAATAGGTGGATCATATAATTATATAACAACACAATGAGTACTGTTTAATCATTATTAATAAAGATGAACATCTGCATATATTGACATGGAAACAATGCCTTCAATATATTGTTCTTTAAGATAAAGATGACTGGTAAAATTAGTCCAAAACACAAAGAGGAAAGAAAGTACTAATTAGGATACATTGCAAAAAATTGCATATTGTTAAAAATATATAGAGCAAAATCCCTACGTAATGAACAGGTCATCTTACAGTGCTGTGCTTATGAGTGACTTTTATATTTTTCAAAATATTTCTTTAGTTTATATTATGTAAAGACCATACTCATCATTTTATAATAGATAAAAATTATCTATTGCCATTGAGAAAAAAATCATAATTTCAATTATTTTCACCATCATACATTAAAAAAATTTATGTTCACTTTTCATTTGAAATGTTTTCAACTTTATACTCATATGAATTTATAATTAAAAAAAATCAAAATAGTCATTTAAACAAAAAGGAGTAAAAATGAAGACACTGATAAGATGAAAACCCAGGAAGCTTTAGGCTTATATGCCCCAGTAGATGAATTTAGATTAAAAAATAAATAAATAAACAGATTAGAGTAACTTTGTGAGAACTAGTTGGACTAGTTGGAAAGCTATAGTACCCAGGCCAACATAAAATCAAGAAAGGTTCCCAGAAAACGGGGTAAGAATATTTGTGATATTTGCATGCCTGTCCATGCACCTCATTTGATGTGTCATAGTGAGGTGCAACCGGGAGGAAACTTCTCATACCAGGAATCCTCCCTTAGGATATAAAAAAAAGTAGAGTTCATTGAGCTCCCAACATTCTGACTTTACTGGGAGCTGCATGAAGGACAGGTTTCTGTCTCACCTGACTTAGTCCACAACAGTTTGGAAGCTGCTGAAAACAGGCAATGTAGCACATTAGAGCTGCAATTAGAACATGTTAGAGCTGCAGCATTACATATCTAATTAAAATAAGAAAAAATGTACACATATAAAATGAGAATATCAACAAATAAAAACTATTAGAAAAGAACCAAATGAAATATAGACCTGAAAACTACAATGACTGGTAAAAAATTATTTGCACAAAATAATCTACTTTTTAAAAAAATACTATAACTTTTTTAAACACAGTTAAAGTGGTTAAAGTGGTAAAAACAGATTTTATTCAGAAATTTCTGACAGCAGCAGCAGGCAGAGATTTTAATGGTGTAGGGAGCTGGAGTCATTTTAGGAACAAGATCTTTTGTTGCTAGAAACTATGCTAGACCTTGTTCAAGTCTCTTAGCACAGAGTTTTGGATAGAGTTATCATGTGCCAAGAGTTCTATAACACTCAAACTGAACTAAAAAATTCACTACAGAGATTCAACAGTAGACTTGATCAGAGGAAAGAACCAGCAAACCTAAAAACAGGCCATTTGAAATTCCTAAATAAGAGAAACAAAAACGAAAAAAAAATGAAGAAAAATAGAGTGTAAGGGACTTATGGGACACTATCAAGCCAACAAATATAGTCATTATATAAGTCCCAGATGGAGAGAAAATAGAGAATTAATAAGAAAGTTCATTGGAACATATAAAAGCCAAAAAAGTCCCAATTTTGAGTAAAGAAATGGTCATAAAAATTTAAGAAGCTCATTGTCATTTAATTAGAATAAAATTGATGATCCCCACATAAAGACATATTATAATCAAATTATCAAAGACAAACAGACTCTTGAAAGCAAGATAAAAGTATTTCAGTATAAGGAAGCTTCCAAAAGATTAAATATATTAACCCTCTCCTCTCTGGCTGGAGGAGGGGGTAAACAGTCTACTATTTGGAGAACAAGAGCTACATCGAGATATTTATAGGACAAGACGTCCCTAGTGCTCTTTCCGATTTCTCCTGAGAAGATGATATATTCAGAAGGCTAAAAGGAAATAAAAAAAATAATAAATAATCTACAAACAAGAATGCTGTGTCTTACAAACTGAAGAAAAATTAAAACCACTCCATATAAATAAAATCTGAGAAGGTTCACTACAATTAGACCTATTCTACAAAGTTGTTTAAAAAAAAAAAAAAAAGGACAAAAATAGTAACCTATATTATTGCAATTTTGGTCATTTTTAATTCTTAAATATAATTTATAGGACAAAATCATTGTGGAAAACTATAAATCTGTGTTAATGGTTATATAATATGTAAAGTTATAATTTGTTTCATTAATAACATACAGTATGGGATGAAGTTGTAAGGGAGAACAGTTTTTCTAGGTAATTAAAATTATTAGCTTAAAAATAGTTATTATTAGCTTAAAAAAGAATGTTATAACTTTAAAATATTTTGTAATTGCAATGGTAACCACAAAAAAATGTATTAGCCAAAAATACACAAAAGGAAATGAGAAGGAAATTAAAGCATGTCACAATAAATATCAATGAAACACAAGAAAGGCAGTACGAGAGGAGAGAAGGAACAAAGAAGTTGTAAAACAAACAGAAAAAAACAACAAAATGACAAGAGTCTTTCTCTATTAATAATTACATTACATGTAAATAGATTAACTACTCAATCAAAAGAAAGATTGGCTGAATGGCTTTAAAGAGAAGATTCAACTATATGCTCTCTGTAAGGCACACATTAGATATGAGGACCCACAGAAGCTGAAAGCAAAAAAATGAACAGAGATAAGATATCCCTATCAAATGGTAGATAACAAAAGAACAGAGGTAGATATAACAATATCAGAAAAATAAACTTCAAGTCAAAATCTGTTTGAAGAGACAAAGAAGAACTTATATAATAATAAAAGTATCAATTCATCAAGAATATATAGCAATTATAAATATTTATGCAACAAATGTCAAAGCCTCCAAAACATAAAGCAAACTTTGAAAGAATTGAAAGAGAAATAGAAAGCAGCCCATAGTAGTAGCAGGCTTCAATACTTTACTTTCTTTTTTTGTTTGTCTTTTTTGAGATGGAGTCTTACTCTGTCACCCAGGCTAGAATACAGTGGCGTGATCTCTACTCACCGCAACCTCCACCTCCTGGGTTCAAGCAATTCTCCTGCCTTAGCCTCTGGAGTAGCTGGGATTACAGGCACATGTCACCATGCTCAGATAATTTTTTGTATTTTTAGTTGAGATGGAGTTTCACCATGTTGGCCAGGCTGGTCTTGAACTCCTGACCTTGTGATCTGCCTGCCTCGGCCTCCTGAAGTGCTGGGATTACAGGCATGAGCCACCATACCCAGCCCTCCCTACTTTCAATAATGGATAGAACAAGCAGACTGAAGATAATATAACAGAGAACTTTAACAACAATATAGACCAATTAGATATAAGAGACATATGTAGAACACTAATCTGCTCCACACCCCCTCCCCACCAAAAATCACAACATACATTCTTCTCAAGAACACATGGGTATTTTTTACAATAGACCACAATTTATGCCCAATGTTTTAATAGATTTTAAAATATTGAAATAGTACTAAGTATCTGTTCCAGACATCAATAGTACGGGTAAATGAAACTAGGGATCAATAGCACAAGGAAACTAGATATCAATAGCACAAGGAAAGCATGGACATTCACAAATATGTAAAATTAAAATTAAAGACCATACTTTTTTTTTTTTAATTTTTTACTTTTTTTTTTTTTTTTTTTTTTTTTTTTTTTTTTTTTGTGAGGAGTCTCGCTCTGATATCCAGGCTGGAGTGCACTTGCTCAATCTCGGCTCACTGCAACCTCCCGAGTAGCTGGGACTAAAGGTGCTTACCACCATGTCTTGCTGATTTTTGTATTTTTAGTACAAATGAGTTTTCACCATGTTGGTCAGGCTGTCCTCGAACTCCTGACCTCATGATCTGCTGCTTCAGCCTCCCAAAGTAAAATTCGCTATGGCCCGGGGCGTGCAGACAAAGATTTCTCTCAATGAGAAGATGGATATATTCTCTGAGAATAAAAAAAGCGACAATAATGCTCTCTGGCAGTCCTTACAACTGAAGAAAAATTGACCACTTGATCAAATAAAGAAGGTTCACTACAATAGACTGGGATTACAGGCGTGAGCCACAACACCTGGCCAAGAACATAGTTTTAAACAGCTGATGGGTTAAAGAAGAAGCCAAGAAAAGCTCAAAAGTACCTTGAGATAAATGAAACCCAAACCACAACCTTCTAAAACTTAAGTGATGCAGCCCAGCAGTGCCAAGTATAATAAGTATATTTTAAAAGCAAGAAAGATTTCAAATCAGCAACCAAACTTACACTGCAAGGAATTCAAAAAAGAAAAAAAAAATAAAAACAACACAAAGCTGTTATAAGAAATAAAATAATAAATATTAGAATAGAAATAAGTGAAATGGAGAAACAATAGAAAAACAAAGCTAAGTGTTTTTTGAAAGATCAACAAAATTGGCAAACCATATATTAATTAATCAACAAAGAGAGGAGACCCAAATAATTAAAACCAGAAATGAAAGAGGAGTCATTAAAAGGAATTATGAGACAACCATAAACAACTGTAAGCCATCAAATTGGTTAACATGGAGTAAATGAAACATACAATGTAGAAGGACTAAATCATGAAAAATAGAAAATCGTTAAAAGTTTAGGATCAGATGTCTTCACTGGATAATTCTATCAAATATGTAAAGATGAGTTAACATCATTTATCCTCAGACTCTTCCAAAAACTTGAAGACCAGAGATTAATTCCAAAAACTCATTCTGAGAGGCCAGCGTTATCCTGATACCAAAGCTAGAAAAAGACGCTACAAGAAAAAAGAAAACAAAACAAAAATAAAACTATAGACCAATATTATTGACAATTATAGATGCAAAAATTCTAAGCAAAAATACTAGCAAATCGAATTACAGAACACATTAAAAAGAATTTTATACCACATCCAAATGGAATTTATATATGGAATGCAGTATGCTTCAACATACAAATATAAATCAGTGTAGTACTCCCCATTAGTAGAATGAAGGATGAAAACCACATGATTATCTAATTTCATGCATTAAAAGCATCTGACAAAATTCAACATTCTTCCATGATAAAATCACTCAACTAGGAATAGAAGGAAATTACCTCAACATAGTAAAAGCCATGTATAAAAAGCCCGTAAGGAACAATATACTCAATGAGGAAAGACTAAAAAGATTTTTCCCTAAGATCAGGATGCCCATTCTTACCACTGCTATTCAGCCTCTACTGGAAGTCCTAGCCAGAGTAATTAGGAAATTTTTAAGAACGCATCCAAATTGGAAAGGAAGAAATAAAGTTATCTCTGTTCACAGACAACATGATCTCATATACAGTAAATCATTAAGCGTCTACAAAAAAAAACTGTTAAAACTAATAAAATCTTTGCTAAGCTGCATGTTAAAAAAAATGAGCAATCAAAAATCAGTTTTATTTCTATACACAATAAATAAATAATCCAAAAGTAATGTTTAAAAATTAATTTAAAATAGCATCAAAAAGTATAAAATATTTAGGAATAAACCTAGCCAAGGAAGTGAAAGACTTGGATGCTCAAAACTACAAAATGTTGCTGAAATAAATGATAGGAAAGCACAAATCGATGGAAAGATCAAATGGTCATGGCTGAGAAGATTTAATATTGTCGAGATGTTAATATTGCCCAAAGTGATCTGGAGATTCAACCAAATCCCTATAAAACTCCCAAGGACATTTTCTAAGAAATAGAAAACAAAATCCTGAAATGTGTATGGAGTCTCACAGAACTCCACAGAAGCAACCCAAATGTTCATTGACAGATGAATGAACAAACCAAATGTGATATATACATACAATACAGTATTCTTCTGCCATGAAATGGAAGACAATTCTCTCACATGCTACAACATGGATAAACTTTGAGGAAAATATGTTAAGTGAAATAAACCTGACTCAAAAAGACAGATACTGTTTGACTGCACTTATATGAAGTATCCAAAGTAGTCAAATTAACAGAACAGAAAGTAGAATGATAGTTACCAGGAATTGGATAGGAAAAAAATGGGAATTGTGGTTTAAAAGGTATAGAGTTTCAGTTTTGTGAGATGAAAAAGTTTGAGTCTATTTCACAACCATGTGAATAAAATTTACGCTACTGAACTGTACACGTAAAAATGGCTATGATGGTAAATTTTATAGTTTGTATTTTTATCACAATAAAAAAGAAGGAAAAATAACTTCAAGTTATAAATTGATCAACAACTTTTATGATAAAAATTGGTCATGTCTGTTAAAATTCTTTGAATATATAATTGAAAGAAAAACAAGAATATAAGTGAGGTATTCTTGAGCTGTAGATGTGTACATTTTAATAACTATGAGAAAATATTTTTATAAATAACTGAAAATAGATATATCTGATAATATTTTTATTTTATAATTTATGCATTTTTCACAGTTTTCTATTTCTTATATCATCATATGTATTCACAGAATAATTTCAAAAGACAAGTTGCAAAATTATATGTTAAATTTATTTTTATGCTCATTACATCTTGTAAGTTAGGCTGCCCTGTCATTAATATCCTCTTACTGATAAAGATATTAAGTGACAGTGGTAGATCCTATGAATCTTGATTTTTAGAATAGCAGGAAGCATATTGCTATATTACTCATATTTAAAGAGAATCTACGTGTACTTCAATCAATGTTTGTATATCTGAATCAATATATAGAATATTCACTATAGAATATTTTGTTATTTGAAGCTAAAAATGTTATAAAGCATTTGGAACTTGATTTAAAAGCTATATAGTCCCAGGTGTGGTGGTTCATGCCTGTAATCCCAGCACTTTGGGAGGCCAAGGCGGGTGACTCTCTTGAAGTCAGGAGTTCTAGACCAGCCTGGCCAACATGATGAAACCCTGTCTCTACTCACATTACAAAAAAATTATCCAGGTCTGGTGGCATGCCCCTATAATCCCAGCTACTTGGGAGACTGAGGCAGAAGAATTGTTTGACCCTAGGAGGTGGAGGTTGCAGTGAGCCAAGATTTCACCATTATACTTCAGCCTGGGAGGCAGAGGGAGACTCCGTCTCAAAAAAAAAAACTTAAAAAAGCTATATAGCTATTTTATTGTATGTGGTTTTATCTATGCTGTACACTTTATTTATGTTCATTAACATTTGATGATTATATTCTACATTTTGGAGTTGTTCTTTACAAAATCATTTAAGATTTTTGTTATTGCAAACCTTAAAACTTAGGGTTAGCTGCTTTCAGTTTCCAATTCAAATATGTGTGCATCTGCAGCTTTTGATGTATAATAGCATCTGGTGATATATAAAAGCTTCCGATGCATAGTTACCCAGTATTTCTCAAAAATACATAGTGACTCCATAAAATAGAAAATATTTAACAACATACAATGCTAAAAGTGACAGCAGAGTATTAGAATTTGGACAGAATATATCCTAATCCTAGGGCTTGTGAAAATGGGTTGAAGATAACTTACCAACAGTTTAATATCTATGAACTCAATAAACTGAACTTGAGAGGAGAAATATGAACATTTTTTCCTTTCTGATCATTCAGTCCCATGCTTAGAAATCCATTTTCTCTACCAACCAGAAGGTTGGGAGACAGTGGTCCTCTATAGCATCATAGGTACATTAAAACATAATGAAATATTTTTATTCACTCATTTTGTCATTCACAGGAATAAATAGATCATATGTAAAATCAGGAATAAATAACAAGCCAATAAATTCGTATTTATTCTTGTGAATAGACAATGCCTAAACAGAGTATACACGTTAAGGGTACAGCATTAAAATTTCTCTATTCCCTGTCTCTAGTCAGTCAGTTCCCCTCCCCAGAAGTAGTTGCTTTACAAAGAATGCCCATACATGACAAACTACATAAATACTATTTTTTAAAATGAATGATCAATAGCCTTTAGTGATTTCTAGGTCTTTCTCTTCGTCATAGTGAATACATTTCTGAGCAGTCCTTCAAACAGTGGCTAAAACAAATTAGTCATGCTTATGCCTGGATTCTCCCTTATGCTTCAAGAAAAGACCTTTCTCTGTGGTATTCACAAAGCCTATGGCATCAAGATTAGGAAATTTGTGCTATAATAGTACTGCTATCTAACTCTCAAATCCCATACCAGTTTTATTAAATGTTCTAATAAGGGAAAAAGCTCATTCAAGATCATATATAGTTTTAGTTATGGTACTTCTTCAGTGTTATTCAGTTCTCAGATTTTGAAGATTATAGGGCAGTTATTTCATCCAGTATTTATTAACTTTGGCTTACTGGATATTTCCTCATGATTACATTTCAGATTCATTTTATGCATTTTTGATAAGAATATCACAAAAATGATGCAATGTCTCATTGCAACCTGATAGGTGTTTGTTTTTCTGTTTTTCCTATTTCATGTGCCAAACACACATTCTCCCCCTTTCCCAAAACTCTCATCTTTTCTTCCAGCTGAAAGAGTTCACTGCCTATTTGTGTGCTTATATATATTAATTTTTATATTATGCATAATAAATATTCATATTAATATTCTGTATATTATTATGTTTTGAGGTTTTTTTTTAGAGATGGGGACTCACTATGTTGCCCAGGGTGTTCTTGAACTCCTGGGCTCAAACCAGTTCTCCTGCTTCAGTCTCCCAGTGTGCTGGGATTACAGGCATGAGCCACCACTGCACCAGGCCCTGTTCTGAGATCCTTAAAAAACCTTCCAGCTGGGAAAAGACCACCTCTCCATGAACTAGTCAATTCTTAAAAATTGCAAAGGGCCCAACCAGAAGCATGCCGTTGATGTCCACCCTAACCAAATCAATAATGTCTCTACGATCAGACCTGTGCACCCCAAGCAGCAATATTCCTTAATTATGGAAGGACCAGGCACCAGGCAACTAGAGACTACCCCTATAGCTTAAATCCTTCTAAAATTATTCAAGCTAACCAATCCTAAGCTGTTTCCCCTGTCCTGCCCTGACTTTCTCTAAGAAACATCTGACAAGTCCATGGCCTAAGCACTTCCCCACTTTTTCTCCTCTTCTGACTTCTGAGCACCTTGGTGTCTTTCCTGCCTGCCCTTCGCCATATTTCACGCAACGTGTCTCTAGGTGAGGATCATAAACATTGTTTACTTAAGCCTCTCCTGTGTCTCCTCTTGTGCTCATGCTTGACTAATCATCACATCAAAACATACAAAATACTTTCTTTTCTAGAGGCCAGAAAATGCCAGAAAGTCAAGGGCAGTTAACTAGCTTTAGGCATTTCTCCAAAATCCAAATAGCTTTAGGCATTTCACCTAGCTTTAGTCACGCTCTCTATAATACAAATAGGAAGACTGCATTCGGTGTCCAGGCAAGCGTTTTTTTTTTTTTTCTTCTCTCCCTTATACAAAAAGATTTTTCAAGGATAATGTACCCCCCTTCTTTTGGAGGCAGTGTAGTGAACATGTTGCCAAGAATCAGTGGTAGGTATCCAATGATACTTGAGGGAAGGACAGAACTAAAGCTGAACACCTAAAGTTAACTGGGAGGAATATGAAATAAACCCTTCAAGATCCTAATGACATCATTGTGCTTCTAAAGTAATCAGGCCCCTTGAATCCTTTTTACGTGAGGTAAAGAATGCCCCTTATTGCTTAAGTCACTGACAGTTGGGTCGCTTGTTACTTGTTGCTGAAAGTGTGCCATCTGGTTCTCATCATCATCTGTCCATGATGGTATTTACTGAAACATTCATCATCCTGTCATGTCCTTAGTCGTCAGTGCATATGGGCTGCTACTGAATCATCCTTCATTTTAATCCTCAAAGTCCCATTGAAGGAAATCATTCTCACACTTCTGCCTAGAAACCACATGAGACTGTTTAAGATCATCTACTTAGGTTCTTCATAGAGCCATTGATTTTCTTCTTGAGATTCCCAGCTCTTGCCTCCCCACCCTCTAGTTCTACATGAAAAACAAAATCTATATTGTCTTGAATATTAAATTGTACGCTTTCAGGGGTGCTTTCATCCCTCTTCTACCTGGATCGTGGAAGAGGAAAACAGCTTATTTTGCAGGAAATTGTTTTGATCTACCCACTATGCATCCATTCTCATCTCTTACCTTCAACTTAGGCATTCATTTCCCAGTCTGAAGAGGTATCACAATCACCTGTTCTTTCATGTCTGTCTCCAAAAGCCTATTATTTATGCCCTGAATTATTTCCACTTCCCTCAAAGACAAATTATGTGAAATTCAAAAATTAGACTTCTTTAGACTCACTTATCTTTCCCTGGAGCAATAAGCATGGAACACTTTATGATGTTCTATTAAAATGATCTAGGGAGCAAGCGGGATTATAAAATAGGAAAATTTATTTTATTAATATTTCAAACTTATGAATTTGGCACACAGATTCATTCTCAACAAATTTGTTTGTTGTATTCATTTAGCCCTAAGTGTGTGGGTTGAGTGAAGGAGGCATTTCTGGTGTATTTCTCAGGATACTGAAAATAGATCTGTTGAAGATCATTTTCTGGTGCTGAGGATTAACAAAACTGTTTATATTTTCAATCATATTGAATACCACCTTAAGGCTTCTTCAGTTTGACTATGTTTCAGTTGAAATATATGCTATATTCTGCTAAAAAGACTAATTTTAGAGATCTTTTAAAAGGCACTGTAACAAACAGTCTTCTGAGACTGGGCTTCAATATCGAATAATTGATAACTAGAAGAAATGTAATTGCAAAGTTTTTCTAGTTAGAGGCAAAGTTTGTTGGGGTGAAGTTTATCTTTTGGAGAAAGTGGGAATGTGGGAATCACTTAAATGGGTCTTTGGTGATAGAAGTGAGAAAGAAACATTTTTTAATTGAAATAAGGTTTTAAAACAATAGCAATTTGTTCTGCATATGAATGTCGAAAATTGTTTCCCTCTGGGCAAAATTGCCTCCTTTCAGCAAGATTATTATTGTGATAATATTGAAGTCTATTTTGTAGAATTATGCAAGGGATTAAAGAGTGTTTATTTTTTTCCTCACTTAGAGTGAAAGGGCAGTTGAGAAACTAGGCTCTAGTTGCAAAGGGAAAATGATCAAGGAATTTCACTCAGTTAAAAAGAAACTGACTCCTATAATGGAACAATAGCCAGGAGTCTAAGAAAAAATAAGTCAGTGACAATTGTGTGTCTTGGATAGAGTCTAGGAGACATATTCTGTTTCATGTTTTTTTTTTTGCTCTTAAAAATTCCTACATTGTATCCTGTTTGTGCTTCCCAAGTTCTCAACGAAGTCTTGCTGGACTTTAAGACTACTCTTACATATTTCAGGGTTTAGTGTTAGGTGTGTATTTATAAGGAATGTATCTATATTTTGACAACAATAATAACCAGAAGAACAATTATCGAGTAATATAATAAGTGGTAACTTGCAAGGAATAGGGCAACTTTCTTCTGTGGCTAGTTAGCTAATCCTTTAAGTTATTAGTAGAGCATGCAGGAATTCCTTGGGAAGGATCACCTATAAAAGACAGTTCTTATTGTTACACATATAATGAGGGCTTTTATATTGCTTGTTGTAGCAGATACTCTAGTCACTATCCATTTCCTCTTTCTTCCTTTACAACAAAAAACTGATTTTAATAAGGAACCCACTAACTTACACGTATCCATGAGCTGTGCAATACTAAGCACAGTAATCCTAATTCTCCCTAGTACCCTCCCCTACCTCCTGCAAAAAATTCAACAGTTGATACTTCAAAGGCATCCACCAGTTGGAATGGAGGACTGCTTTACCACTGGAGTGGAAGTATCGAGGCTTCTCGCTATGAGATACTGAATGTGAGAGGGCTGCCTGTAAGAGTTGAAGAAGTGGAAAGAAACATGAAAAGCAACTCAACAGTCAAAGGCAGGTTTACTGGGGAGAATAAACCTAAGAGGGCCTTCTGGCCAAGTGAGATCAGTACCACTCTGTTTTACAGACTAAGAATATTTAAGGGTTTAGGGCGGGAGAGCTTATCACAGGCTTGGAATGTTTCTGTGTCTTTGTTTTGCTTATCTGGGAGGTAGAGTTTTTGTGTATGTTCCCATACACCTTCCTGCAGCTGCAGGCACTGCCTTTCAAGTGCTACTGAGGTAAGGATCCTAACAACACTAGGTGGATTTGCATCAGTTGTTTGACAAGTGTAGGAAAGAAGAAATATAACTTTTTTCTCACCTGTTGAAAAGTTCATGGCTGACAACTGTATTAGTTTGTTCTTGCATCGCTATGAGAAACTACCTGAGACTGGGCAATTTATGGAGAAAAGTAGTTTAATCAACTCACAGTTTGGTAGGCTATACAGGAAGCATGGCAGGGGAGGCCTCAGGAAACTTACAATCATGGCGGAAGGCAAAGGGGAAGCAGGCACTTCTTTCGTGGTGGAGCAGGAGAGACAGTGAGGGATAGGTGCTGCACACAACCAGGTCTTGTGAGAACTCTATCACAAGACATCACTAGACATAGGTGCTAAACCATTAGAAGCCACCCCCATGATCAAATCACCTCTTAACAGTCCTCACCTCCAACATTTGGGGCCACAATTCAACATAAGATTTGGGTGGGGACACAGAGCCAAACCACGTAACACCATTATAAGAAAGACAGATAAACAAGAGAAAAGCCTAACAAATTTATTTAATGAAAGTTTTATATGACATAAGAGTCTTCAGGAATGATACCCAAAGAAACAGGGAAAACTATTTTTATGCTTAAGTATGATGAATGGAAAGTCATGTAGAAATATGACTGCACAAGAGAGAATATGATATAATGTTAACAACCGAGGTAAACTTGCCAATGCCTGTTTGCTCAGATTCTTCTTGGCATTTGTGTATCTTTATTCCTTTCCTCAGGGTATAGGACAGGACACCTGTCACATAAGAGGCTCTCAGAGGAGAAGGGAAGGAGAAGTTCCCATCTTGCATTTGCACTTTTCTCAATTTCCTTCAGCTTAAACTATGCACTATGCCAAAGTGCCATATTTTAAGTCATTGTGTTCTGAGCCCCACAACAAGTAATCTATGGGTATTTCAATATTTAACAAGTGGAAAGGCCACATGTTGGTGCAAGTCAGATAAATATCAGCCTGGCTCAATTCCCCTTACCAGGAAACAGGGAGTTGTTAGAACTGTAGTTAATGAGGTGTGAGTGGGAGTTTGCTGAGCAACTTTTAGGAAATGAAAAAGAAATATTTTTTATTCTTAAGGGTTGAAAAGAAACACATAATAAGATACAACTCCCCACACACACACACACACACACACACACACACACACACACACACACACACACAAAGAGAATGAATACACACATATATATGGTGGATGTTGTGTTTTTATGCACTAGGAGAAACTGAAATAGTCATTTTGTGATTATAAAGAGAGACGGCCAAGGACAAAATTGATAGAGTATAAAGGGGAAAAGAGTTGGGATTCTTTTTTTTTTTTTTTTTTTTTTTTTTAATTTATTTATTATTATTATTATACTTTAAGTTGTAGGGTACATGTGCATAACGTGCAGGTTTGTTACATATGTATACTTGTGCCATGTTGCTGTGCTGCACCCATCAACTCGTCATTTACATCAGGTATAACTCCCAATGCAATCCCTCCCCCCTCCCCCCTCCCCATGATAGGCCCCGGTGTGTGATGTTCCCCTTCCTGAGTCCGAGTGATCTCATTGTTCAGTTCCCACCTATGAGTGAGAACATGCGGTGTTTGGTTTTCTGTTCTTGTGATAGTTTGCTAAGAATGATGGATTCCAGCTGCATCCAAGTCCCTACAAAGGACTCAAACTCATCCTTTTTTATGGCTGCATAGTATTCCATGGTGTATATGTGCCACATTTTCTTAATCCAATCTGTCACTGATGGACATTTGGGTTGATTCCAAGTCTTTGCTATTGTGAATAGTGCTGCAATAAACATACGTGTGCATGTGTCTTTATAGCAGCATAATTTATAATCCTTTGGGTATATACCCAGTAATGGGATGGCTGGGTCATATGGTACATCTAGTTCTAGATCCTAAAGAGTTGGGATTCTTAAGGATATAAATTTAAATGCAGAATCAAATAAAACTGTAGGTACTTTTCCTGTCATAGAAATGTCTGTTATGCAATACTATGAATTTTTATTTTTTTTTTGTAAAAGTCACTTTAAATAGATATATTTTCCTGCTTTTTTGCTGCCTAACATTTCTTTATTAATAGAGTTGGATATCATAGGAAGAGATGTAAGAAGGTTAGAGATACAGTGCTATTCCAAGGATTTGTCAAGTGAGGCTTAGAGAACTTGTGAAAACGGTTTAAGGTATAGCTGGAGAAACGCATCTCAGCTAGCTCCCTCTGCAGTCTACAAAATCACATACATAACTGTAAGGTTATTAACCATGACAAAGCATTACTATAAATAAAAGTAAGTACTTGATCACTAAAATGTAATACGTAAGTGAAAGTTGTGTAATGATTATATTTTATTTTTAACCTGTTGTTTTGTGACCCAACTTTTATAACTAAAAGAAAAAATTCAGCTAATGTTTCTAGATTACAAGCCATCATAAATACTTATATATAAATAGAAGACTTGATAACTGATATTGTATGCAATTATTGTTTATCAATTCACTAGCATATGAATGTGTAGAAAGTAATCTGTAAAATGATTAATAAAGATCTTTTAAATAATAATTTAATTAATAGAATAAGTCACATAAAATGTTTGAGGAAATATTCTCAATTGCCTATTTGTTATTTAGGTAATAAGAAAGAAAATATTTTTTCTTTATCAATTATAAAAAATGACACTTATACTTTTCTGTTTTAAAAAATATATTCTTAATGTATTATTTAAATTGTTTTAACCTTTATTACATTTTAATTATATTTACTTTTTAAAAGGGCAGACAGAATGACTGTGTGACCAGAGAAAACAGAATGGCTTGTTATTCAGCTTTCTTTTAACCAAAATAAAACTGACCAAAAAAACCAATATGCTAGAGCAAAGAGAATAAAATAAGTAAATACAAGTGCTACATAAATACAATTATGTGTGTAAGAATTCAGAGTGAATATTTTTTGAAAATACAAACAATCACAGAGTCTCTAATTTCGGATCTGTATGAGAACAACATACACAATTACTATCTAACAAATTGAATTATAGATGCTTATGCATAAACAATACTAAACACCTTACAAACACGTATTTCAGTGTGTAAAATGCTATGGATTAATGACTGTGGCTTGTTCTCAGAATAAAAATTCCTCTCCCAGTCTTCTTTCAATTTTATTAATTCACAATTAACATATGTTCCTGATTTCAGAGCAAAGAACAATTTTAAGAGACAAACAGTTATTAGTCGTATGTTTTTCTGCCTCTTCCAAGTATAACTCTTCCCACAGAAAATCCTTCAAACATGTGTCAGATGATAGTAGAAGTTTGTTGGCCAATTGAACCTCTATTTTTTACTTTTTTTTGTGTAATAGCACATTTTTATATGTTTCCTTTCTGGTTAAAGCCATTCTTCGTCTTTTTTTATTCCTTCTATTGGCTGCCTAGAATTTTATGGTAGCTGTTGTGCCTTTTTTTTTTTTTTTTTTTCCTCCTCAAGAACACACATAGAATAAGAAATGCCATGGAAAAACTGTGTTGAAGTTTTTATATCTTCCTTTAGCCAGTGGTGATTACTATGTCCTGAGTGTTCACTTTGTATTCAGTCAGATTACTAATTTATATGAGCAAACACCACATGAATTATTTGTGATCGGCTCATTTTTTGAAGCTTAATAATATTAATATCAACTCAATTCTTCATTTCATAATCACAGTAAATAGTTGTTTCATTTTTATCGAAGTCAAAAACTTAGTGTTGTCATTGATACCTCTATTTCTCTAATTTACAAACCCAAAAGATAAGTAAATACTGAGGACTCTACTTTCAAAATACATACAGATTCTGACACTCAAAATATCTACCTAAACACTACCACCCTCATAAGGACCCAGAGAGGCATGAGTTACTGAATTATTCCTTAGTCTCTTTCCTGTTTTCATATTTGTCTCTTTACAGTCTATGATCAGTAGAGCAGCTAAACTCATCCTCTAAACGTGTCAAAGTCACCTCCTTGCTCAACACAAAACTCTCTATTAGTTCTGTATCACACACAGACCAAAACAAATTACACTGGCCTAGGAGAACTTCACCACACTTTACCTGTGACATATCACCTACTTCTCTCTTGCTCACTCTGCCTAACCACAACAACCCTCCTTGCTGGTGTCCAAGATCCCCAACATCATTTTACACTGAAGGCTCTTTGCACTTGCTCTTTCCCCCAGATAGCCGCAAAGTTTTATCCCTCTGATCAAATGTCAGCTTTCCTTGACTACCCAATACAGCATAGCAATTTGCCCCTAACCATAGAAATTCCTGTTTTCTGTACCTCGATTTGTATGTAGTGTGCCACTCACCAGCTGGCACAGTATATATTTCATTGTCTCCCAGTTTATGACTTGCCTTATTTTATTAAAATGAAATCTTCACAAGGACAATCTTTCACCCTTTAATGTTATACTCCCAGAGCTTATTGCTGGACCTGGCACATAGTAGGCACTCAGCTATTTATTGAATGAACTTCACAGTGATATTTAAATAAGTATTTCTTCCCCCTGGCTGCCACCTAGATTTAAGTAAAGCTCAAAATTTAATGGAAATCTTAAAGTCAACAATTGAGTCTCTCTCAGTAGCATTTTTATTTTATTAATATGCCCAATAGTATTTCAACATCACATCTTGTTCTGAGTGAGTTTATAGGTGTGTGATTATAAAAAAGTCTAGTATTTTTGTTGCCATTGTTGTTAGTGTGTGCATGAATAAAGTTGTATAAATTATAGGAATAAAATATATAACTGTTGTTTTACCAAAGGAAATAAATGCAAATATAATGCAGTACTTCACTGATTTACAAATATATTGTCACTGTAATATGAAGATAAATGTACATGTTGCATACTGATTTGCTATAAAACATTTTAAAAACATCATCAAACAAGAAAAGCAGCCGATCTCTGTAATGTCAGGCTGCATCACATTATGCATTATCAACAATACAAGAAAATTCAAAGTAGAATATTATGTGGCTTGTCTTACTTATAAAATATTAAAAGACCTTTGGTTTCTTTAGAATGCAACCTATCACTCCAGGTTCTTAATGAGAGAGAATGGAGCTGTCTCAATCTCCTAATATTAAGTAGCTAGATTTACCAATTTTCCTGAGACAGTCTGAGGCTTGCCAATGTATCCCAGTCTCTAACCACAGAGAATGAGCTTCCTTAGATCACGATTGGAAGATGTGCAAACATAGAGCAATAACCTGGTTCATTCCAGGAAATGTAGGAAAGGATATGTATGACATAGGCCATTAAAGGGGAAAATACCTTTCAGAAAGTGTCAATTAGCAAAACAATTACTGTTATTAAAAGCATATATCCTGAGTTTTTTCTCATTACAATAGTGACTCATATGTAATAGATAACAACCGAAAGGTGCAGTGAAAATAATACTTACTCCACCCACGTATAAACATTTTCAACAGTTAGCTAAATATTCTTCTAATTATGGGGTGTGGAGTGGTAAAGATTAGTCATAATGTACATAATTTCATAACAGACTTTTACCATTTAATAATATAAGTTTTTACTGTATTATTAAATGTTCTTAATTAATCATTTTGAAGTGTATTGCTAGTTTCATATGATTAAGCCATGGATTTGAATAGGTAAGATATAATAGCATGGGGGTGGAGGAATGGGGTGATAAGAAGCTTATAGCTAACTCCATTTTATGTATATATCTACATCATCATTTTAGGGGTTTTCTCACCCAATTTAAATATTCCATTCAATTAAATATTCTTTTGGGCTAATAGTTTTTTTTCTAAAACCTTCAACAGTGTCCATCAGAAATCTTACTCTTTGAATCCCTCAGAAATGTAATCAATTCAAACTAGGACCACTATGGTGATTTTTAAGAAAACACTGGTGATTATTACCATCAGATTCTTTCTTTGTCACATACCAAGGCAGTAGCTGAAATGAATAATCCTATCATCAGCTTTCCCTTCTGTCCCCTCTTTACTTTTATCTTGCTCTTTCCTTGTGCTTGTGAGGATGATGGTGGGGAACAGAGAATTACCCGTCTCAGTAAAGAAATATTCATATTTGGTGAGAAAAGTCCTAAAATGATAATTCAGACATCTGGGTTAAAAAAAATGAGTTAGGTATTATCATCCCTGATTTCATCATGGTAGCAATGGGCCTTGCTAGAAAAAAATAAAATAAAATAAAATAAAATAAAATAAAATAAAATAAAATAAAAATAAAACAAAACATCATCCAGCTTCCTATTAAGCTGCAGTTTCGTCTCAGGTATCAGTGAGAGTCTATTGAAATATTTGGGCATATTTTGTTTTCCGATATAGGCAACCCCCTTTTCTCCTTGTTGTTTGCTTGTTCATCTCATGTTTGTAATCAGTGCTATAAGGCAGAAAGTCACCATGAGACAGGTGACCATGATTATAGCATTCACTATGGATGGTAGAGCAGAGAGACAGAGGAAGTCCATGAAATGATGATCTCAAGACACTACTGAACTATCCCAGGATTTCCTAACTCTGACCTTTTTAAATTAAAAAATTAATTTTCTCTTTCTTTAAGCGATTTTATCTGTTAACTATTTCATGCAGCTGCATGCAATTCTCAACTCTTCCAAACTCACTATGTTTTTAAAAAATCTTATTCCATAGGTAAAAACAACCAAAGAAAACTCTCATGCGCTATGAGAATTTTCTCTAAGAAAATTGTAATATAATCTACATTATATAATTATAGTATAATCCCTTTTTGTTGTCTTACCTAAACCCAGATCAAAATTGCACATATCATCTTTCCCGAGGCTTTCTTAAGATACTATGTTATTTTCCCTCATCCCTCATATGATAGAATCTGAGAGAATCTGAGATGAAAGAAACTCCCTCCACTCACCTCACTGCTCCTTCTGCACAATGACATGTGTAACCATGTATACAAATGTCTTCCCTCCTTTAAGGTTATGCAGTTTGACTATTCTTGAATCTATTCTGGTTTCTATTTTCTTCTGATTCCTTCTGCTTGGCCTCCAATACTAAAATGATACAAATGACTGCAATATTCACATAAATGACAACTATGCAAATTATTAGATTCTCTTTACATCCAAATGTTCATGCTCATCGTATTTCAACCATCTAGTCCCACATATACAAGCCAATTGTCAGCACCATCCATAGGCTTCATTTCTAACCATTTAAACTGAAGATTTACTGTTCTGAGCAGAACTCCACAGAGCTCTTCACTACCTCTTCTTGTATCACAAGAAACTCATCATACTCTTGACTCTTCTAATATCTCTGTATAAATATTATTTTATTTCTACTTTCTCTCCTACTCATACCTATGGGCCAATATTAAAACTTCTGTCTTGTTGATAGTATCATTATTTTTCCTTTATTCTTTTTTGATATTTGCTTAAAAAACAAAACAAAACAAAACAAAAAAAACAAAGATCAGCGAAACTGTCTGCTTTTTCCTCCTTTCTATAGCCAGGTTACTTAATAGTTTACCCAGGAAAGTGTATAGTGTGTTGGCTATGCTGTCACTAAATTACAACCTCAAACCACAATTGGGCCTGAAAAACGGTCTGTAATTCTTATGCATATTCTATACCATGTGGCTTTTCCATAGCAAGAAAGACAATAGGAGCAATTAATTCTGCTTGATGATGAAATTTTTCTGATATTCCTCATTGTTCCAAAGGAAGCATATTTATCTGCATACACACACACACACACACACGAACATAATATTTTTGAAGATAAAAATATAACAACAAAAAGAAAAAAAATTGTGCATATACATATACATTATATATGATGTGTGTATATGTGTGTGGGGGGGTGTGTATATATTATATATATATGTAATTTTTGGAAAACTGCATGCTATCTATTGTACCTAAAATGTATGAGATTCATTTAACAGATGAAACTGGATTACGTATGGGAGGTTTGTTTACCATCTTTGTGCATTTTCCATTTTAGCTTATTAGAAACAGTAAGCAAAGAGAAAAAAAAAATGTGAACAAAGGAATAAAAAAGATATATGTATTAAAATAGCTTCTTCTTGCAAAGTAAAAATAAAAATGCTTTTAATTTGTAAATATATTTAAAATACAAAAAAGCATACAGTAATAAAAAAAGGGAGATAAAATTATTAAATGGAGTCATATTTTGGTAAGTAATCTAATAGTTTTATGTGTGATCATAAAAGTAGATCATATCGGATTTTTTTTAACTTATTTTTTTCTGGATGAATATATCGTAACTGTATTTCCTTAAAACTATGTAAACTAATGCATACGTTAATTAATAGATTTAATCATTCCGCCATGTATATATGTTTCAAAACATCATGCTTTATATAATAAATGCATATAATTATATTTATCAATTAAAACATTTAAAAGTAATTCTACATGCGCAGTTTAAGGATGTCACTCTGTTCCATAATATCAATGTTTGAAATAAAGCTACACAATCTACTATTGACATCAGCTGATTCTAGGTTACAAATATAGGAATAATGCTTCAGGAAGTTTATATGTATATATAACTTTATGCAATTATTATATATATATAAAAAACTTTATGCAATTATTTGTTTAACATTAACAAATTCTGCTTAGAATAAACATCTAGTAATAATATTTCAGGCTGTTGATACTAACAAATAATTCTTCAGAAAGGTTGAAATAATATGTCCTATAATATGCATTTGAAAACTCAATATTGTAAAGATAGCAATTCTTCCAAGATTAAATTATAGCACCAAAATAATCTGTTACAATTCAAAATGGATTATTTTCTAGAAATTGATGAGCTGATTTTAAAATTATTTGGAAAGACAAAAGAATAAGACTAACCAAAGCAACTTAAAGAAATGAACAAAAAAGTTGAAGTACTTCAAAATTTATTATAATGCTACATTAATCCGGATAGTGTAGTCTTGCCAAAAGGTTAGATAAATAGATCAATAGAGCAGAATAGAGAATACAGAAATAGACCCACTTATAGATGGTCAAATGATTTTTAAGGATGCCAAAACAATTCAATGGGGAACAGAAAATCTATTCACCAGATGGTGCTGGAACAAGTGAATATCAATATGGGAGGAGAAAGGAAGCCAACCTCTAGTTCACACAATGCACAAGAATCAATTTTAGATGTATCAGAGTCCTAAATGTAGAAAATATTTAACATAATGTTTTAGAAGATAAATAAAAATGATGTCTTTATGATCTATTGTTTACCAAATATTTCTTAAGCCAGAAAGAATCATACAAGAAAAAAGACAATTCATTAAAATTACAAACTTCTTCTCATGAAAAGAAACTGCAAATGAAATGGACAGATACGCTAAAGACTAAAAAGTACTTGAAAACAAAATACATTATGAACTACTGCAAATCAATTATAAAAAGAAAAACAACCCAATAAAAATGGGTAAATTAATAAAAAGAATTTCACAAGAAAAATATCATATCAAAGAGTATGCAAAAGTGTTCAACATCATTAGTCATCAGATAAATGAGAATTTTTAAATCACAATGACACAACAAAACCTACCCACTTAATTGATTGGCTTGAACAAAAAAAGATGAACATCTTCAAATACTGTATTGTATTAGATTGTGACCCACATACACTGCTGGTAGAAGTGTAAAATAGTACAACTGCTTTGGAAAACTGTTAATGATTTCTTTAAATTTAAACATCTATGTACCCTATAATCTGGATATTCCAAGTCTAGATGTTTATCCAAGCACACTGAAAATGTGTCAATATTATAGGATTATCGATAATAGCCAAAAAGCTAGTAAAAACTCAGATATCAATCAATAATAACTGGATAAACTGTTGTCTAGGAATACAATTAATAATACTCAACAATACTGAGGCGTATACTAGAAATGTGAGTGTACTAAAAACTGAGGATCTCTAGAAATTTGCAACAACATGATTGAATCTTAAACGTGCTAAGTGCTAGAATCTAAATATCAAAAACGTACACACAAAATCACACGAAATATACTGTGTGATCCCATTTATGTAAAATTCTTGACTTTAATAATGGACATGAGTTTTCTACTTGTTAGCATATGAGCTAAAAAACAATGGAACAGAAAACCAAATACTCCATATTCTCACTTGTAAGTGGGAGCTAAATGATGAGAACACATGGACGCAGAGAGGGGAAAAACACACACTGGGGCCTTTTGGAGAGTGAAGGGTGGGAGGAGGGAGAAGATCAGGAAAAATAACTAAATCAGAAAAAAATAACTAATGGGTACTAGGCTTAATAGCTGGCTGATGAAATAATCTGTACAATAAACCCCCATGACACAAGCTTACCTGTGTAACAAACCTGTACATGTACTCCAAACTTAAAATAAAAGTTAAAAAAATGGACATATTCTAAGTATTTTATAACCTGCTCTCCAGCAACAACGTTAGCCACTGTAGCAGCAGTAAAAGGCCGATAGTGGTGATTGTTTCTAGCAAAGCAAGTAGGTTAGTGGTGGCAGCAGCGTTCTGACAAGATTATCCCATCTCTCTATAGTACACTTCTGAAAACACAAAAATGTCAAGTGCTTGCAGTGCAGATGTCCCAAAATTTCATTAATTAGAGTACTATTTCAATTCTATGAATCTTTAAAAAATTATTAAAAACTTCCGAAAGCTCAGCGACAGATGCTTCTCAATTCCCAGTCACCAAGACTAAGATTCAGAGGAACCTGTAGTAATGAGATTCTGAAGTGGTGGAAGAAATATATGTGGAAAAAGCAACCAAGTATCTAGCACAGTGGTCAAGTTTAGCGCTCATTTCATGAAATGTTTCTACAGATATGCTAATTACTCTAAATTGATCATTACTAATCTAAACATGTATCAAAATATCACCGTATACACCACAAATATGTATAGTTATATGTCAATTAAAAAATAATAAAAATGTTTCTAACCTGAGGTCATGTTCAAAAAAACCTTTCTACCTTTTTATTCAATTTCCATAGTTACAATATTTCATTACAAGACTGTTTTATCCAGTCCTTGCATTGGCATAGGGCTTAAGTCATGGGTAAAACTTTTCTAAAATTTTGTTGTTGTTGTTGTTGTTGTTGTTGTTGTTGTCGTCGAAAATAATATAGCACTGCAGAAAAAATTCAAACAGGTCCCCGAGGCGTTTTGAAATTCATCCCAACTGTAGGCTGAGTGACCTGCAGGTTGGACAGACTGCCGAAGTCCAACAGCTTCAGCATTTCCCTTAGTGTCAGGATCTATTTCAATTATCTCCTGATCCAGGGCTGAGACCTCCGGAACGTAATTGTCTCTCCTTTCTCTCTCCTCCTCCTGCAGCTTGATGGAGATACCTCTTACAGGGCCTCTCTGAATCCGCTTCATCAGATGGGTGACATAGCCTGCTATCTTGTTGCGGAGCTTCTTGCTGGGGATAATGGCGATCTCCTCGCACATGCGCTTGTTCGTGTGGAAGTCGTTGCCCAGGCGCGTGTAGTACTTCTCTATGATGACCCGGGCCGCCTTCTTCACGGTTTTGGTGCGAACGCGGCCCATGTTGGCGGGTCCTTGGTAAAGAGCTCTAAAATGTTACATAATTTTTTTCTAGATCACATTCTTCCAAGCTATGAAATGCTCTTTTTTATTAATATATTAAATTTTTACATGTAAATTTTACTTTCTTGAAGCCAAAGTCCTCCTTGAACCTACTTGCCATCAAAGGGATCATTAAATCACATACAGTAAACTTCCACTCAACTTCTCCACCAACACATCAAACTCTGGCAACTCTAAACTGTGATTCACTTGCCTTGCCATCACGCTGTAAAATCACTTGCTAGTCACTACCATCAGCAAAAGAATGTATAACACAATTTCAGTTCTCCTGTATTTATTTTTGTGATTATTTGTGACAAAGATAAATTCTTGTTCTTAGATACTCTTCTTTTGTCTCTCAGAGGTCAAAGGAGCGTGAGGGTTGATTGCTAACTGGACACCACTATGTAGCACTTGTGTCTATGCTTCAAGAACAGCCTTCTCTTAGATCTTTACTCCCATTTCTTCTTTTCACACTGCCTGGGATTTTAATGGAAAACCCTCCAGTGTTTCAAATCTAAATGTGATGGTATGTGTTGTTTTCAAATGGCCATACATTTTTATTATAGCAAAGAAAGTAATGTAAAATTCTTAGACTTGTCTAGACTTCTCATAGAGAATGTATGGTTGCCAAGGTCATTACCTTATGAGGAGTTTTCAACTTAATGGTGAAATTCAATTATCTCATCAGCATCCATTGACTGTTCACATTCTATGTTGACTCTTTTCCTCTATTAGTAATTAAATATAATGTTTATTAATAAAATACTATCTTTGAATTGCCCTGCTTAATCTCAGTGTCTTACAATTTGTATGAAATGTCAGAGATGATTTATTGATATCACTGTTTTAGGACATTTGCTTCTTTATATAAACTTCATTGAGTTTCTTTTATCTGTGATGCAAACTTTTAGTTATCAGTATGATGGTAATTTTTTTAAAAGAACTGGGACAGCATCTATCTTGTTTTATTCACTGGAGTACTTTAAACCCCAAAAGAATCATTTGTTATGTAAGGCTTGAAACATTGATTTTTATGCACATTGAATTCAGAAACTTTGTGGATAGTTGTTTACCAGTTTTCCCCCAAGTTTATTGCCTATGTTTTTTTTCTTACGTTAATTAATACTTTTCCTAATTGATAAGATTCAAAGTATATCCAACAAAAAGGATGAAAAAAGATTTACATTAAGTTCCATCACTTGAAATTTCTGAATGCAAGTTTAAAATATAATATCATGAAATTATCCATAGGAAGAAAACAAAATTATATCAGAACAGATGATTAAGACAGTTCATTCTATGCCTAATTAAATATTGAAACACCGTTAAAGATAAATAGAGAAATTTCAAAATAAGCAAGGTCTTACAACTTAGACACGTATTCTCAGGGAGCAAAGCATCGAGGTTCTGATATCCAAAAAACAAAAGATCCCCATAATAAAGGTTTTGGGGAAATTCCTACTGTGGTACTGAAGGAAAAATCACATAATTTATGTTCTGTAGACATGGAAAGTAATCACTCTTTATTGTAGCAAGACAACTGGTAACTCTAGGAGAATGTGCCATGTAGATTAAATTGCCAGAAATCTGATGTTTTCATTTGGGTTGGATAACTGGAGGGTGACTCACACTAAACACACACTAAGTGACAGTGAGTTAACTTTGGGAAAATAAAATGTTATAAATGAAATATTTTGACCTCTGACATGCTTCAGATATGGATACTGTTTGCATAATCTACCAAGGTACACAGTGAATATTGATATAAACAATAGGTATGATTTAACCATTTCAGAAAGAGAGGAGGTGGGATGGAAAGGGGTGGGATGCCAGAAACCTAAATTTTCCTATTCCATAGTAAAAAGTAAATATATAATGCCTACTTTGAAAATTAAGACCACAAATATATTACTTGAAAATATAGATATTGAAGCTACTTAATATATACCTCAAAATTCATTTTCTCCCTTCAGGTATTATAATAATATTCGGTTATGAATATACTTATTAAACAATATGACTTCTTTTTCCAGCATTTCTTTTTCTAAACATGGCTATAGATATATGTAGAAATAGCTTTTCAGTTTTGTCCAGAGACAATTAGAATATAGAATATAATGTTATGTTATTCTTCACTTTTCTTTCTGTTTTTTTTGTTTTGTTTTGTTTTGTTTTGTTTTGTTTTTTTTAAATGGAGTCTCACTCTGTCTTCCAGGCTGGAGTGCAGTCACTGCAACCTCCACCTCCTGGGTTCGAAGGATTCTCCTGCTTTAAGCTCACGAGTAGCTGGGGACTACAGGCTCCCGCCATCACGCCCGGCTAATTTTTTGTATTTTTAGTAGAGATGGCGTTTCACCATGTTAGCCAGGATGGTCTCGATCTCCTGACCTCGTGATCTGCCCACCTCGGCCTCCCAAAGTGCTGGGATTACAGGAGTGAACCACTGCTCCCAGCCATTATTCTTCAGTTTTCTATCTCTCTCCTCTGTAAAGTTAAGTCTCCATCTTGAGTCATGTGGATAAATATCACATTCTAGATATGGTGGATTCAGAGAAAGCCTGGTTTTTTGAGACATTCCTCAAGCAGAACTGCCTTTATGGGCCAATGTGAATACCTACAGCAGATCTGTGTGTGTGGTTGTCTGTGTGTGTGAGAGAGACAGAGAGAGAAAGATCAACAAAATTTGTGTCCACAGTATAGTATAGCGGGGTTGATTCCAATAGCTGTCATTGAATTGCAGGCGAAACGCAAAATATCTGTGACTTTGGGCAAATTACCTATGTTTAAAACAATACATACTTTATTGTATTATAGTAAGTATTAAATGGATTACTTTAAGTAAAGACATTAGAGAAGCCAGGCCACCAGTTTATCTTTTTGTATTTTTCATTCTTTAAACACTCTGTTTCATTGCATTCTATGACACTATCCCCTTGCAGTTTTACTGATATGTCTTTGACAGCTGATTCTCCATTTGGTTTGGAGATTCTTCCCATCTATTCAATTAGCTGCAATTTGATGATTACTACGAAAGACAACTCTTCAGCCTGTACTTCAAAAATTATATTTAAGTACAGGCAAGGACCCCTTGCAATCTTCACCAACAAAAGAATGTAATTCCGCAATGTCAACCTACTTCTGTTCCAGCATTGTATGTCTTCCCTTTATTGAAAATAATATATTTTAAATAATTATACTTTCTGTTTCCCTCAGTGCCGATATCCAATGATGTAGCAGAGTCTATTATACTTCCTAACTGTGTATTGAACCAATACACTTCTCTTGATCATTAGTACAAGTAATCTACAAACGTTTCTTAGGCTCTATGGTCTATGCCTTTCTAGAGCTAAAATTCAAGGAGATGTGCTGGAGTATGTAGAGTTAAGGAAGGAGATGGTGATTAATATATACAAATAGCACATACATCTACAGTGTAGATGCTATCAGAAAAGGTATATCAATATTCTGCAGAATATCACTCACTTCTTGCTGAGATGCTACATTTGGGTTCATCCCATCAAACAACCTTTAATAGCAAAATTAAATTAAAAAATGAAAATAAAGTATAGCAAATATTTATTTAGTGCATGCTGTATGCTCTTATTCTAAATAATACCTTACATTTATTATCTTATGAAAACATATAATAATCTCACATAAATTGTTATTCATGTTTTATATATACAGACATGTTATCAGATAATTATGTTTATGAAGAGTTAGTAAGTGATGGAGCAAGTTTTTATACCCAGTTAACTTGACTGCAGAGTTGCACAAATAACCATAAAAGTATACCCTCTCATATAGGTAAATAGTATAGCATACTTTATTTTTGTTTGAGACAGAATTTCACTCTTGTTGCCCAGGCTGGAGTGCAATGATATGATCTCAGCTCACCACAACCTCTGCCTTCCAGGTTCAAGTGATTCTCCTGCCTCAGCCTCTCGAGTAGCTGGGATTACAGACACGCACCACCACGCCCAGCTAATTTTGTATTTTTAGTAGAGATAGGCTTTCTCCATGTTGGTCAGGCTGGTCTCAAACTCCTGACCTCAGGTGATCTGCCAGCCTCGGCCTCACAAACTGCTGGGATTACAGGCATGAGCCACTGCACCCAGCCTACCATACTTTTAAACATAATATATATTACTAACGGAGTCAGAGAAAAGCTAGTTAGATTTAAGTCTATATTTTATAAATTTATTAAACAAATGTTCTAGCTTCCAGTTGAACTTCAGGCAGTGAATACCCAATACACATACAGATTATTTAAACTGTGAAAAACTTACTTTTAATGGCATAGCATTGCTGGGTTATGTGAGTGACTGCATTGGGTTGTTTCTCTTTCTTTTCTAGACCTAGCAATGGTGCCCAAACAAGGTTTGCGAGGAGAGATTCTCCTCTATGCTCTGTACAGGTTGGAGATTGCAGCTCCAACTCGGATGGACAGAGCAGTATGTGGAGGCCTGCACTGTGAATTTTAGCTCCAGACGACTACAGGAATAAATCAGGAAACTCGAGAGGACCCATAGACTCTCTGAAGGAAGTGGATTGCTCCTGAAGGACCCTGGAGACACCCCAAATACTGTGCTGGTATCCACAGTGGAGAGACTCATAGATGGTTCACATCACAGGATGCTGCGCAGACAACTTCCAGTACCAGCATGGAGCCTCGGAGACATGTTGAGTGGCTAGACCCAGATGAGATATAACAAGCTCTACAACTCAGCTTTCAGGGAAACCACATCCACAGGGAAACCACATCCACAGGAAAAGTGGGGAGAGTACTACATCAAAGGAACAACCCGTGGGATAAAAAAGCTGAACTACAGCCTCCAGCCCTAGACCTTCCCTCTGACAGAGCCCACCCAAATGAGAAGGAACCAGAAAACCAACTTTGGTAATATGACAAAACAAGGTTCTTTAACACCCCCCAAAAAAATCACACTAGCTCACCAGCAATGGATCCAATCCAATAAATCCCCAATTTACCTGAAAAAGAATTCAAGAGGTTAGTTATTAAGCTAATCAGTGAGGCACCAGAGAAAGGCCAAGACCAATGCAAGGAAATCCAAAAAATGACACAAGAAGTGAAGGGAGAAATATTCAGGGAAATATATAGCATAAATTAAAAACACTGAAAACTTCAGAAAATATTGGATACACTTATAGAAATGCAAAATGCTCTGGAAAGTCTCAGCAATGTAATTTAACAAGTAGAAGAAAGAAATTCAGGTCTTCGAAAATTAACCCAACCTAACAAAGACAAAGAAAAAAAGAATAAGAAAATGTGAACAAAGCTTCTAAAAAGTCTGGGCTTATGGTAAGTAACTAAACTCAAGAATAGTCGGTGTTCCTGAGGAAGAAGAGAAATCTAAATGTTTGGAAAATATATCTGGGAGAATAACCAAGGAAAACTTGCTTGGCCTTGCTAGAGACCTAGACATCAAATACAAGAAACACAAAGAACACCTGGGAAATTGATCATAAAAAGAGTATTGCTTAGGCACATTGTCATCAGGTTATCTAAAGTTAAGATGATGGAAAAATTTTTAAGAGCTGTGAGACAAAAACACCAGGCAACCTATAAAGGAAAACCTAACAGATTAACAGCACATTTCTCAGCAGAAATCCTACAAGTCAGAAGGGATTGGAGCCCTATCTTCAGCCTCCTCAAACAAAATAATTATCAGACAATAATTTTGTACCCAGTGAAAGTAAACATCATATATGGAGGAAAGATACAGTTTTTTTCAGAAAAACAAATACTGAGAGAATTTGCCAATACCAAGCCACTACTATAAGAATTGCTCTTTAAAGCATAAATCTCACAGAACCTATAAAACTAAAATAAAATTTAAAAAACAAAACAAAACCAAAAAACCAAGGTACGCAGGCAACAAATAGGAAGATGAATGGAATGGTACCTTACATCTCAATACTAACACTGAAGGTAAATGGCCTAAATGCCCCACTTAAAAGATACAGAACTGCAGAATGGATAAGAATCTGCCAACCAATTATCTTCTGCCTTCAAGAGACTCATCTAATATATAAGGATGCACATATACTTAAGGTACAGGGGTGGAAAAAGACATTTCATGCAAATGGACACCAAAAGTAAGCAGGAGTAGCTATTCTTATATCAGACAAAACAAACTTTAAAGCAATACAAGTCAAAAAAGACAAAGATGGACAATATATAATGATAAAATGCCTTGTCCAAAAGGAAAATGTGACTATCTTAAACATATATGCACTTAATGCTGTAGCTCCCAAATTTATGAAATAATTACTACTAGACCTAAGAAATGAGATAGATAGGAACACAATAATAGTGGGAGATTTCAATATTCCACTGAAAGCACTAGATGTGTCATGAAGACAGAAAGTCAACAACAACAACAAAAAACAATAGATTTAAACTATACCTTGAAACAAATGGACTTAACAAATATATACAGAAGGTTGCATCCAACAACCACAGAATACACATTCTGTTCAACAGCACATGAAACTTTCTCCAAGATAGACCATATGATAGGCCACAAAATGAGCATTGATAGATTTAAGACAATTGAAATTATATCAAGCATTGTCTCAGACCAGAGTGGAATAAAACTGAAATATCAACTCCAAAAGGAACCTTCAAAACTATGCAAATACATGGAAATAAAACAATCTGCTCCTCAATGATCAATGGGTCAAAAATGAAATCAAGATGAAAATTTAAAAAATTCTTCAAACTGAATGACAATAGTGATACAACCTACCAAAACCTTTGGGATACAGCAAAGGCGAGGAAAATTCATAGCCCTAAACACCTACATCAAAAAGACTGAAAGAGCACAAACTGACACTCTAAGACCACACCTCAAGGAACTATAGAAACAAGAACAAACCAAACCCAAACCCAGCAGAAGAAAGGAAATAACCAAGATCAGGGTGGAACTAAATGAAATTGAAACAAAAAATACAAAAGATAAATGAAACAAAAAGCTGGTTCTTTGAAAAGATAAATAAAATAAATAGATCATTAGCAAGATTAACCAAGAAAGAAGAGAGAAAATCCAAATATCCTCAATAAGAAACAAAATGCACAGTATTACAACTAACACCACAGAAACAAAAAGAAATCATTCAAGGCTACTATGAACAGTTTTACATGCATTAACCGGAAAACATAGAGGAGATGGACAAATTTCTGGAAAGATACAAACCTCCTTGCTTAAATTAAGAAGAATTAGATAACTTGAACAGACTAAAAACAAGCAGCAAGATTGAAATGGTAATTTAAAAATTACCAAAAAAAAAAAAAAAAGTCCAGGACCAGGTGTATTTACAGCAGAATTCTCCCACACATTGAAAGAAGAATTGGTGCAAATCCTATTGACACTATTTCACAAGATAGAGAAAGAGGGAACCCTCCCTAATTCATTCTATGAAGCCAATATCACCCTAATACTAAAACCAGGAAAAGACAACCAAAAAAGAAAACTACAGACCGATATCCCCGATGAACATATACATGAAAATCCTTAACAAATTACTAACTAACTAAATCCAACAACATATCAAAAAGATAATCCACCATGATCAAGTGGGTTTCATACTAGGGATGCAGGGATGGTTTAACATATGCAAGTCAATAAATGTGATACACCACATAAACAGAATTAAAAATAAAAATCACACAGTCATCTCAATACATACAGAAAAGGCCCTCGACAAAATCCAGCACCCCTTTATCATTAAAACTCGCAGCAAAATCAGCATACAAGGGACATACCTCAATGTAATAAAAACCATCTATGACAAAACCACAGCCAACATGATACCGAATGGGGAAAACTTGAAAGCATTCCCTCTGAGAAATGGAACAAGAAAAGGATGCCCACTCTTACCACTCCTCTTCAACATAGTACTGGAAGTCCTAGGCAGAGCATTCACACAAGAGGAAAAAAATAAAGGGAATCCAAATCAGTAAAGAGGAAGTCAAACTACCACTGTTTGCTGATGATATTATTTTTTACTTAGAAAACCCTGAAAACTCCTCCAGAAAGCTCCTAGAACTGATAAAAGAATTCAGCAAAGCTTCTGGATACAAAATTAATGCACATGAATCAGTAGCCCTTCTGTATGCCAACAGCAACCAAGTGGAGAATCAAGTCAAGAACTCAACCCCTTTATAATAGCTACATAATAAATAAATAAATAAATAAAATACAATACTTAGGAATATACCTAACAGAGGAGGTGAAAGACCTCTACAAGTAAAACTACAAAACACTGCTGTAAGAAATCATAGATGACACGAACAAATGGAAATACATCCCATGCTAATGGATGGGTAGAATCAATATTATGAAAATGACCATACTGCCAAAACAAATCTACAAATTCAACACAATTCCCATCAAAATACCACCATTAGCCTTCTCAGAATTAGAAAAAGCCATTCTAAAATTCGTTTGGAATCAAAAAAATAGCCTCTCTCTCTCTCTATATATATATATATAGGCTGTGAGATATATATATATATAGGCTGCGATATATATATATATCTTGCAGTTTCTTTATCCACTCATTAATTTATGAGCATTTGGGTTGGTTCCACAATTTTGCAATTGCAAATTGTGCTGCTTTAAACATGCGTGTTCAAGTATCTTTTTTCTATAATGTAGCTTTTTTTCTATATATATACATATATATATACACACACACACACACACACACTATTGGCATACACACACACAGTGGAATATTACTCAGCCATAAAAATAAATGAATTAATGGCATTCACAGCCAGCTGGTTGAGATTGGAGACTATAATTCTAAGTGAAGTAACTCAGGAATGGAAAACCAAACATCCTATGTTTTCACAGATACGTGAGAGCTAAGCTATAAGGATGCAAGGCATAACAATGATACAATGGACTTTGGGGATTTGGGGGATAGGGTGGGAGAGAGGTGAGGGATAAAAGACTGCAAATGAGGTGCAGTGTACACTTCTCGGGTGATGGATGCACCAAAATCTCACAAATCACTACTAAAAAACTTACTCTTTTAAGCAAACATCACCTGTAAACCAATAACCTATTGAAAAGTAAGAAATAAATAAATAAAAGCATAGTACTGTACACTACACATTTTAGAAATGTATTTTTAAATGTATTTATATAAATATATTTTACATATATCTTAATATACTCATATAAAATATATTATTACATTGCAAAAGTAAAATGTTTAGAAAATGCAAAACTGTATTAAACAAAACATGATAATTTGTCATTTGTAAATTGTAGACAAATTATTTGCAGCCTGTTCTGAATTTTGATTTAGTAGTATTCTAAAATAAAATGCACTTAAGTTTCAGATTATCCCTTTGAGCATTATATTTTTGAATTCGTTTTATTGCACATGTGTCATTATTTGTGTTCATTAAAATTCACTGAACTCAGCCAGGTATGGTGGCTCACACCTGTAATCCCAGCACTTTGGGAGGCCAAGAAGGGCAGATCACGAGGTCAGGAGTTTTAGACAAGCCTGGCCAACATGGTGAAACCCTGTCTCTGCTAAACATACAAAAATTAGCCTGGTGTAGTGGTGCGCACCTGTAGTCCCAGCTACTCAGGAGCCTGAGGCAGAAGAATCACTTGAACCCGGGAGGCAGAGGTTGCAGTGAGCCTTGATCACGCCACTGAACTCCAGCCTGGGCAACAGAGTGAGACTCCGTCTCGGAAAAAAAAAAAAAAATTTACTGAATTCTATAGTTGCAATAGTAGTTTGATACTATTTCTACACATCTCTAAAAAATTATTTTGAAGAGATATAGTTTATAGAAATATTTCAAATTGTGCTTATTTGCTTTGTTTAATGAACAAAATAATAAATAGAATAATTTTAATACATTTGTTAATTTATTTCAATTATATTGCCTATGTGCCATTTTATTCATTCTAAGTCACTGAGTATTTTTGGAGATCAGTACAAATTATCATATTTTATCTGAAAGAACAAAAGAATTTGTGTTTCACTTTAGATAACAGGTGCAAATTATTTGCAACATATCTGATTCCTATCTGCTACTATACGTGATGCTTAAGGTGTTAAACATAACACAACAATAATTGTCCATCGAGATAGTTTCTCAAAACTTTTTTGGGTAGGATGAGAACATGTAAGGATTCAATAGATTGATTCTACATGTTGAAAGATAAAATTGTACATTTAGTTTAAAGATCTTAATTGATTTTATTGGTGATTTTATATGTTTAATATATAATATATATTTAATATAATATTTAATATATATGGTGTGTGTGTGTGTATGTGTGTGTGTGTGTGTGTGTATATATATATATATATATATATAGAGAGAGAGAGAGAGAGAGAGAGAGAGAGAAAGAGAGACTTGTCTTGCTCTGTCACCCAGCTAGAGTGCAGGGGCACAACCACAGTTCACTGCAGCCTTGACCTCCTGGGCTCAAATGATTCTCCCTCCTCAGCCTTCTAAGTCACTGGGACTACAGTTATGTACCCCCATGCCTGGTTAAATTTTTTTTTAAAAAAATTATAGAGATGGAGTCTTATTATATTGTCCAGGCTCATTGTAAACTCCTGGGCTCAAGTAATCCTGCCACCTCAGCCTCCCAAAATGCTGATATCAAAGGTGGGTGTCACTGCACCCAGCCTATTTTAGTTCTGGAAGCAGATAATGATTATTTCTATAAAGTAGAATGAGTCTTCTGATGAACCAAGCACAGGAGGCTGGTTTTATGGGCAGAAAAGTACTGAAGAAAGCAGAAACAGGACTGGTAGTTTAAGAGTTATTTCTCATGTAAAGGTTAAGGCAGAGATTTCCTTATCAGGCTGGCTGTCTCCTTGATCTCTCTCAGAAGTTCAGATGAGGATCTTAGTTTCAGCGTGGTGGCCTGGAATTTCAGCATGAGTAGCTCCATTTTGGCATGATCTGATGGGCCTAGCGTAGGAGCTTACTCCAAAACTATGGCCTCCTATAAATTTTGTTTAACATACATACAATCATAACATGAATTCATTTTATTTGGATTCAAAAAAATAATTCAAAATAGAACAAGACAGAAATACATATATAATACTAATATTATCTCTAGGATTTTCCATATGTGTGTGTGTATATATATATGTGCATTTATACATGTGTTTATGTGTGTGCCTGTGCGTAAACATTTCACATTTTAGAGGATAATATAAAAAATGTTGTTGTCATAGAAACTATAGAATTAGTCCAGAAGAGAAAATATAATTTATTACTTAATATTTTCCTTTCCTAATATACATGATATATAAGATATATATAAAAGATATATATAATGTACTTATATAAAATTATTCTTACATTGCAAAAGTAAAATGTTTAGAAAATGCAAAACTGTATTAAACAAAACATGGTAATTTGTCATTTGTAAACTATAGACAAATTATTTCCAGTCTTCTGAATTTTGTTATACATATGAATACATGAATATATATATTCATGTATATTAGGAAAGGAAAATATTATCCCCATTTCAAGCTGCTATGCAGTCTGTAAGTCCTTAGTTATTTTGTCAGCTAAGAAGTTCTAGTCTGAAATGAAACCCCTCACCCTCACCAATGGGCTGACCTCATGAGCTATAATGCTAAAAACTCAAGATATCTTATGCTTCTTGTATCTCATAAACAGATTTGATAATAGAGAGCCTTCAGAGCTCTCATAGAAACCATTATTTCAACAACAAGACTTGATACTAACACAGGAAAGGAAAAGGGTAGTTGACTCTCTAGTAGTAGTGAATAAGAAAGCCTTTATTATTAATGGAGAGTCACTAAGATTAAAAGTTCAAATTATTTTTTCTGTTTACCTACTTTGTGATTATGATAAATTTCATTTAAACTGCCTTTCTTAACTCTAGTGTGAAAATGGTGCATAATTGCAACTGAGCCACTCAGTTGGGGCTGGTATACACATGGTTCAAGTTACTATCTGGTACTAAGTTAATTATTTTAAACCACTGAGGTTTATTTATTTCACTATTTGCTACCTCACCTTTTCATTTTCACATTTGCCTAAAAATATTCTGCTGTAATAAAAGACTATCTGTTTCCAAAGATGTTGATTGATTTTTTCGTATAATTTATCTTTTCAGAAACATGACTCTGTATTGTATTACTATCAGTATAAAATGTTTACCTGGTTACTTGAAAAGTCACTGAGTCTTTAATTTTACTGCAATAGTCACATCATATGTTTAGAACAAATATCCATGTTATGCTCACATCTGTTTATTTCTCTCATGAACAGGTCACAGTTATATTTGGGTAATTCTGTTAGAATGCTTGTGTTTATCACTGACTATAGAGAGTGAATTAATTGACTAGGAATGAGCCCACTGTTCCAGCCATATATAGAAACGTCTTGGATGTCACAAATCACACATATTCAAGAAAACATCATTCTGATTATTCCGGAAACTGACATTTCAGTATGATAAAAATCTTTTTATGGGCCTAGAAGAGTTATATAAACATTCAGGAATGACTGTCCAAATATTGCCTAATATTTTGTGTTAAAATAATTTAAATCACTATGAAATTCATGTTACATAAATATAAACTAGTAGTTGTTATTAAAAATAAAAGTACTTTATTCAGTACTGCTGTTTTAAAAAATGCAAGTTCTAATTCATGTAGTATTGGCAACAATAACATTTTCATATAAATGTGATTACATTTTATTTAGTGTGACTTTAGAAATCACAAATCTCGGTATTCAAAAGCTGCTATTAAAACAACCAATGCAATACTATTAATAATACTATTTAAATGTTTAGGTTGCAAACTGAAGGTGATAAGCACTTCTTCATTTGAAGCTATGTGATACAAAATAAACATGTCTTAAAATTCTTCTCAATGCTAAAATTAGCTTATAGATTCCTTATCTAGGAGCAGTCTAATGACTCTCACAAATGCACCTTTGTTTTAGTTTACACAGCCAAGCATAATAAATGAAGTAATGTGGTACTTTCTGAGTGTGTTCAAGGTAATTGAAATTTGCTTTTATAGACATAAACTGTTGACCTTTGTGGAAGTTGCTGATGGAATTCTACTGGTCTTTAATGGCACCAAAAGAGAACATTCTCCTTTTACCCTGCTTACTTTTGTTTCCAACATGAAAAAATTTGCATAAAATTAATTGACTTAGCTGTATTTTTGTTATTTTACTATATTAGGTAAGAAGAAGATCTTAAGTTATAAACAGTAAAGCCCTATAAAATCATAATCAAATACAGATAGAACCAAACACATCTCATTAACCTGTAATTAAATCAGATTTTGATCTACAGGAAGATACAAGTTTGAAGATGTACATGTATCGTTGATTAGGCAAATGCTCCCAATGTTCTCTTCCAAAGAACATGCAAAATGAATACTTATTAGTGTACAATATGTAAAACAATCCATCTGAAATTCAAATATTTTATTTCTGAGCATGTGCAAATTTGTATCAATGTCTCACGAATATTATTCTGTGAAGCCATATGCTTGAAAACAACCTCTAATACCTGCATGATAATTTACTTTGTATAAAAATTTTCTTTAAATATCTTTTTAATCCTCACTATTCCTATAAACTCTATTAAATAACTTTAAATTATTAGAATTAACTCAACTTTGCATGGAATTTAAATTGCTGCATTTGTTAACAAGTTTTTTTTTCTTGAATACTTGCTTTTTATTTCCCAATATGCTTATATTCTCCTGATTAAATAAGGCCTTCCTACAACTCCTTAACAGGAATTAATCTGTTACTTCCCTCTCCTTTCAAAGTTCTTTTTTTAACCCTAATTATAGCTCTTAGTGGAGTAGGTCTTACTGGTTAAGCCCCTGGATTAAAAGAAACTCTCATTTAGACTTATTTGTATCCTCCAGGAATGCTTAAACATAATAGATGTACAATAAATGCTTAATAAATTGCATTGCAAATTAAGACACTGATTCTTTGGAAACACTTCTGCAAAGAGTAATACATTGTAATCATGTTGATACATAGGTGTTTCAACAGCACTAAATAGGAATGTGTGTATACGTACTTGAATAAATTAATGAATAAACAAAGAATCACTCATTGTCTATAAAGTAAAAAAAGTTATTACTATACATAAATGCATTTATTTATGATTTATTGTAGAAAAAAAAGGTGGTAATATTGTTTAGAACATAACTATTAACCTTAGCATATTAACATGCCCTGAATAATTCTTTGTTTTTGGTGGCCAAGTTGTGCACTGAAGAAGGACATTTAGAAGGAGATGACTATAACATCTTCCAAATCATGGTAATTGAAATGTCTCCGCATGCCAAAGATCTGTAGGCATCAATATTGTCTCAGGTTGAGAGCCACTGGTCTAGGAAAAGAAGCCATTGATCAATCCTCACTCTCAAAGTTGAGCTTTTCACTACAAAAACTTTCCCTTGAGCTTATCAAATGACTGAATAGCCCGATTAGGCAGTTTTCTCTAAGGAAAATCTCAAAGAAAGAAGAAATAGAAAATTATCTTTATCTCTAATCATTGAGACTATAAGGAAGAAAAATAAAGAGAATTAAGAAATTGCAATATGATTCTTAATGTGACCTCTCTCTGAGTTTTGGACCAAAGTAAGGAGACTTGTGAGGTGGTTTGGGAGATTTTCTAAGGAGAATGGGTTTTTCCCATCTAAATGTTTGGGACTTTGAATAAAAATGGACTTACAAGCTGTCCATGACAATTAACGTGTGGCTGCTTTAAACTAAGCTTGTTGGTGGAGAGTAGGTAGACAATAGGAAGGCCAGAGTTGAGCTTTGGATTCTTGCTTGTAGTTTATGGGAAGTTGAATTCCCCGCAGAGGGTATGTAGAGAGTACGTAGGTAGTGACTCAGTGGGCATGTCAAGAAATCTGTCAAGGTAGGAAGGGGTAGCCTGGACCAACTGCCAGTCGACTGTTGATTCCTTAAAAAAACACTAGGAAAACAAAAACAAAAACAAATGCAAAGAAGTAAAACTTGATCAACCATAGCTAAGTTTTTAGACTTAATGTGGTTAGAGAAAATATCAATTTGACAGAGTCTTATTACTATCTCAAAAAGAAAAAAAACATTCATGGGAAAATATTTTAACTGGACTTAGGTGGAGACATATTATGATATAACAGTTTTAAATTGATGAATAAAGTGAATGCCCTGATTTAAGAATCTTGAAGCAAATCCTGACAAACAAACTATTCTTAAATAAACTATTTGAGGTGGTTTGCAGTGTTATTGTTCAGCAGCAATTATTTCCTGGAGACAGTAAGTAAGTTTATTTTGCTTATTCTCACTATTGTTTAAAACTGGGACAGGCAAATTATGTTGGTTTCAGTTCTTATGCCAAATGGAAGACAAGGAAAGAAGCAGATGAGTTTCCAGTGAGAATCAAGAAAGGGCTACATTATCTAGAAAATAAGCTCAACATGGCACAAGTATACATATGTAACAAACCTGCACGTTATGCACATGTACCCTACAACTTAAAGTATAATAATAATAAATAAATTAAAAAAAAGAAAATAAGCTAAGACATTCCTATTGTAAGGGAGATAGGACTTGAAATAAACCATCCTAAGATTTTAGCAACAGTAGACAGAAAAATTCTCAAGGATGGAATCTGCTTTACCTCAGGCCCCCATCCTGGGAGCAGGTTAGATCACATTAGAACAGAGACCCAGGGTGGGGCGTGGGGTGTTGTTACTGAGAATACTGTGTGGATTTCAGTATCTATGTCTCCTCAATCTACATACGATTTTTAAAGACTTACTACCCCAATTACCAAACAACATTTTGGGTAAAGAGTGATAAGAGAAGGCTCAGAGAGAAAAATCTGAGAATTTTACCTAAAGAACTGTTTGAATGATTGTACCACATTAAGCTTACAGGATATGGGCAGCATTTTGTTCTTCTCCTCTGCTATACAGAGAATCCATCCAGACAATTTTAAGAATCAAAAAGACATATTTTCTTTGTTTATCTGTGTACAATGTGTTTTAATTTGTGAAGTCTTACAGTAAATAACTGTTAATTGGAGAAATAAATGTTCATGGGATCTATAAGGAGTGATGAAGAAACACACAACACACACACACACACACACACACACACACACACAAACAGAATGTCAGAGGCCTTGAAGCTACTCTGAAATTTAAAACCTGAGGGAAAATAATATTCTAGAGAAAGGAAAATCTAAGCAAGTTATGAAGATGAAAACCAACTGGCAATTTTAATATTTAGGTCTTGTCAGGAAAACAGAAGCTATGTTAGAGATCTCATCTAGGAACATTTAAAACAGGAAGTTGGTTACAAATTCACTGAAAATCAGGAGAGTAAAACAATGATGGCTGGGAGAGAAAAAGGGAAATGGTTTGTTATCCAAAAACTGGGGACCACTGTGATCTTGAGTCCACAAGCTTGAATGTTTTACTTCTGTACTGAAGGCAGAGATGTTGGTAGTGGTGCTAGGACCACCAGGAGGGCATTGCTGAGGCTATGGACTAAGTTACCTAAAAGGCATCAATACTGCCAAAATGGAACTGCCAAAGGGATGCCATCTGTCTTCGCAGGCTAGGGGTGTCTTCATAGAGAAATGGCCTTGAAGCAGCTATCAGCTTTTGTCACCAACAATGTCAGCCTTCTTATGTCCAGCCTGGAACTGACACAGATAGAAATGAGTAGGAAGACGATTTGCAAGACAGTCTGAAAAATTTAATTAGTAGGATCCCAGTGGGTAGGTGTGGGCCTGAGAAAGAAAGGATAAATATACAGTGGAGCAATGGAAAAACCTTTGAAGTTGTGATGTAGGAAAGGGTTAGATTTTTCATCATTTCTTTCTTTTCAAATACCCATTTCAACTAGGTATTGTGATTTTTCTCAGCCTGGGATCATAGGCCTTAAAGTAGAGGTTAACACAGATTTATTTTGCAAGGCTGACATTTTGATCCTTTTCCTACTAATTCATTTGTTTACACATTCAGTGAATATTTGCTACCTACTGTGACCTAATACTCATCTAAGTAGATTACATGCCTTATGTTAACACAAGAAGGATGTGTTAGATTTTTGAAACCTAGTTCCCTGTTGTCTATATTCACTGTTTTGAATTTCTCTAAACATTTTCAATTATTATAATCAGTTATTAAACTACACCCCTTCAACACAGCTTTCCTAATCAAAATTATCAATGAGCTCCATGTTATAAAATTCAGTTACACATTTTTAGTCTTTACCCTACTTGATTTGGCAGTGTTAATTACTTCCTTTTACTTGAAACTTAGTTTTCACTTGACTTCTAAGAAGAACACTCTTCTGATTTTTCTCTGACCCTATGAACCATTTCTTCGCAGTGCAGGATTTTTTTTTTTTTTTTAATATTCTTGACCTTAAAATTTTGGCATGCCCAAATAGCTCAACCTCTTTGAGCCTCTTCCCTGCTTTGTCTACATTGTGCGTGTGTGTGTGTGTGTGTGTGTGTGTGTGTGTGTGTGAGAGAGAGAGAGAGAGAGAGAGAGAGAGTGCGGTAAGTGAGCCTAATGACTTTCTTTCTTTTTTTTTTTTTAAGACAGAGTCTTGCTCTGTCATCAGACTGGAGTGCAGTGTTGCAATCTTGGCTCACTCCAACCTCCAACTCCCTGGTTCAAGCAATTCATCATCCTCAGCCTCCTGATTGAGTAGCTGGGGATTACAGGCACGTGTCACGATACCTGGCTAATTTTTTTGTATTTTTAGTAGACGTGGGGTTTCACCTTAGGCTGGTCTCTGGGTAAGGAGTTTTATTGAATGATGAAACAACTTTCTGTGGAGAAAGGACACAAGAGTGTTTTTTCTACCTGAAGGCAGGAAAGTCCCTCCAATGTGACTGAGTCTGAGGTTTTTAATGGTCTCAGAATAGAGGAGGGCAGGCTGTAGATGGTATTGGAAAAAGCAACATTTGATTGATTAAAAGATATTATTCAGAAAGAACCAATCAGGAAGGGGTAGGTAAATGGGAACAGAAGTTGTCACTCTGGGTTGTGGGTTTCACTGGGACCAGCAGCCTGGTCTTTCAGCCTTCAGGCTGTTTTTTTGGCTTGAAGGTTGCATTTTACTGGGGAGCTGCTCCTATCTGCCTAGGTATTTGGCTGCCTCCTGTTGCTATCACAACCTAATAGGATATTTGCTGAAGATAGGTCAAGGTGATTACACATCATCTGGAAGATAATAAAGGATGAGGAATCTTATTAAATATTGACAGTGATCAGATATGAAGGATGGGAGGGTGTTATTAGACTGATTTAGCCGAGTTCCTGATACAAGATAATTTTACTAGGAGGTACATACATGGATGAGCTTACAAGAAAATTTATGAGGCTAACATTGGGTTGAGCAAAAAATCTTTGCCACTTGAAGAAAAATATTAAAATTTCAAGAGAAATATAATACTTCATTTAGAATTCCACTTATGTTTACAACAGTATTTTAAATTTTACACAATATTGTGGCCTTTTAAGGATAATAGAAATAACTAGCTATAATGATTTTCTACAAATAGCAGCATTAATATCTCCTCCACCAGAAAAAAAAAAATTACTTAGTCACATTTAGTTTGTCTTATTTTCCTGTATTGAAAAAGAAAAAAAAAATAGCATAGTCACAATAGCACATTAAAATGTGATCTAATTTTTTGTTTCATTTTGTTTATTTTTATCTTTTTCTCTGGAACATAATCTCATTTTACTTTGCAAAATATCTGGTTTATATTACTCTAACCATAACAAAATTGTAGATGTTTATAATAAAAATGAAAAATTTAAATGTAGAAATAAGACATGACAGTTAATATTAGAATAGATTTCAAGTTTTGTGTTCCATTTAGAATCATAGAAATTGTAAGTATTTTCACTTAAACTTTGTTTACAATATTATGATTTTTTCCCTTGACTCTTACTTTTGGTAAACACAGATTTTAACAACTGTGGAAGACCAGAGTATGCCACCCCCAAATATGAGGTATTGTTGAGCTGAAGACAATTAAGAATAAGCTGAAGATGGAAAGGTCTCTATCCTCCTATTTGCCTAAATGAAGGATGTCAACTTTCAACAATGAGATTTAGAAAATATGATAAAGTAGAGAGTTTATTCAAGTGTAAAACTTCAGGATCTCTACCTGAGTAACAAAGACTCCAAAAGAATGGAGGTCAGTTTCAAAGTGGGAAAGTCATAGTTCTACTTTTATAGGGAGAGAGAGATAAATTTAACAGAGTTGCGGCATTTTCCACACAAGGCCAATACATACATTATAGTGATTTGATTGATTACAGTTTGCTACATCACAAGTAAGATTGTTTTAACATTACTTTAAAAAGGGTATTAGACTGAAGTGGGCTTTTTTTTCATGGTGCTTTTAAATCTTTGTTAATCGTCTACAATACAAGAATAAGAAAGGAAGTTAAAGGAGAATTTGCAGCAACCTGCCATGTGACTCAAGCCACAGAGTTATGTTCCTCTCAAGGCTCAATAATTTAAAGTTCTCCCTAGAAGGGAAAACAAATCTTAATACTGAAAACAGCTTTAGATGCTTATCATCTGAAAAAGACACTAGAAAAAGATATAAGGAAAATCTACATTACCAGGCTTTAGTAACTAGCCTTTATCTGCCATTTGTTGGTCTTCTCAAAAGTTACAAGTCCTCTCCTTTGATCTTGTCACTTCTGTAAAACTTTACTGTTAAAGAACAAAGGTTGACAATGCTATATAAACTGGAATTCAAAACTACCTCTTTGGTAATTCCTCATTCCCTGGGTGTCTCCTCTGTATATATGAAATGTACATATTATACAGGTGAAGATAATTTTTCCTCTCCCTATGAGTGATTGACCTTGCTGAAATAAACTGACAATAGGCAAATCAATAACATGCTTAAGTACAGGAGCCACACAAAATATGAGAGTGGAAGTAGGGACAGTTAATTGTAGCTTAACTACTCTTAAAAATGCCCAATGGGTTCACCTTGCTCCCTGACTAGACAGAGTCAATTTATCAGAACAGGAGAATTGCAATAGAGAAAAGGCAATTTATGCAGAGCTGGTTGTGTGAGAGACCAGAATTGTATTATTCCTCAAATCAGTCTCCCTGAAAACCTAGAGATCAAAGTTTTTAAGTGGGTAGGGAGGACATAGAGTCGGGAGAGCTGATTGGTTGGCTTGAGTATGAAGTCATAGGGAATCAAAGCTATCCTCTTATGCCAAGTCAGTTCCTGGGTGGGGGCCACAGAACTGGTTGGCAGGTCCAGGTGGGGCCATCTAGTTGTCAGAAATGCAAAAACTGGAAAGACATCTTGACAGGCCAATCTTAAGTTCACAATAGAGATGTTAACCTCAAGAGTAATTGAGGAAGTTGCAAATCTTATGAGCTCCGGAATAATGGTTAGTCATAGTTAGAATTGCAGCCCTTCTTATCCTTACTTTGCAGCTAGTGGCCTTTCATTCATTTTACAAGAGCAGTTTAGCTTTTGGGAAGGACTACTGTTTAAAGTATAAACTAAATTCCTTCCTTGTTTGACCAAGGGTGATTTGACCTACATCCAGGAATGGGTAAGGACAGTTTAGAAGTTACAAGGGAGATGGAACTGGTTAAGTCTCATATCTTTCACTGTTATAATTTCCTTAGCTGTAATTTTGCGCAGGCAGTTTCACTCTTTTCACAGAGGAGAGGTGAGTAGGGAACTGTAAGCAATTTTAGAGGGGAAAGAAACTTTTAGGGAGAATAAATGGACCCAGGAAGCAGACATTATGTTTTAAATGATTCTCTGGAATTTAAATGAGCCTGAGAGACAGGCAATATCTTGTGACAAACTGTCCAGGTGTGATTACATTTCTCGTTCTTCTACCTGAAATAGTGAAATTTCAGGGAGGCGGCAAAAGGCAATTGTGTTTTTGGTGGTAGGTGTGGTTTTAACATAGTAAGGAAATTTCAGAGAAAAATTCCCTCTGCTGGGGGGTGGGAGGAAAACAGGAAAGGTCAGAAACTTTTCGAGTTCCAGGCCGACTCTAAAGCCTCCCTATAGAAGTTTTAGGTGTCAGCATATCAAAGCAACAAACTTTGTGGGTATTATTTTCTGAGATGCAGCAATATGGATAATTTTTTTTTTGTCTTTCTCTCGTTAAATCTGTCTTTTATTACAGGGGTGCTTTCTAAGAACCTATGAGAGTTGAAGAAAAAATTAATTTTCTTACCCCTATGCAACTCTTGGTAAAATAAGTGAATTTATTTTATTTGAATAGAAATGTTATTGAGATGATTGGAAAACGGCAAAATATTTGAGAAATTTGTCATTATAACAGTTAATACATAGCATGAAAGGATCTAACAGAAGTGAAAAATAGCATGAAACAAGAAGGCTAATAATTAAATCCAGATTCTCTTTAATACATTCTATTTTACTATTTGACAAAACCATATCTAAAAAGCACTAAAGAGAAAATCATCTGTACATGTGATTAAGGTAAATTTATGGGTTTAAGTGAAATGTTTGTTTGGACAAGTACCAAAACCATTTTATTAAATTTGCAATTAAATGAACTTTTAGGTACAGCTGCAAAGTTGGATATATACCCGCATAGACTAAAATTTAGCCATCTCATCTAATTTTAGAATGAAAATAAATTTCAGTTACTCTTACAATATTTTCTGAAATGTAAAACAAAACTTAATTTTACTTCTCCCATTTCTATTTTTAATTCCTTATTTAAGTGTCAGACTCCAACAAACTAAATAATGTGCTCCTGTTAACTTTCTTTAATATGCCAAATCAGTTTAATTACAGTTTCTATAAATAATCTATGCAAAATACTTCCCTGAACAGAATGCACTTTTCCTTCTGTGTGTGGCACATTTTAATACTTAAAAGCATTAGAACAGATGTTAGGTGCCTGCTAAACTTGTTTTCAGTTTTCTTTTATTTATATGTTAATGAGAATTTAATTACTTCATGAATACTTAAACAACCTGAGGGTGCCTGATATCATTAGCTTGAACATGACAAGCACCTCAAGTGACCACATGGGAAGACAAAAATTGCTTTTAGTTTACTTGAAGACAGAAAGATGAATTCATTTCACCCCCTGCTATGTTTTACCTGACACACAAAACTGAAAAAGCACAGACTCAGTCTTGCTTCCACATGACTGAAAGGATTTCAGCAAAGCACTCAAGAGCATAAATTCTTCCTATTTGGTTTTGCTTCGATGTCTTTTAATAACTACTCTGGCAATACTCTGCTCTAAAATCTTATTTCACTTGCAAGTGTTCTGTTAAAGCACGTCACTCTTTTTTATGTATTATTTCTATGGCAATCTTAGCAGAACTGTGAACACCTTAAGTATTATTTATGTCACTGAAAAATTTCTCCATTTAAGCTCAATTGAAAGGTTTTATTTAGCTAAATGGTAGGAACTCATGTAAAGCAAATAACATTTGTAAATTCTTGTGTATTATTTTTACTAGCACAAATGGTGAGTTAAATATAATTGTACTAAAAACATTGATTATAAAATTTTACATATATAAAATGGATCAAATAATTCTACATAGTGATCATATATTCATTTTAAAAAGTAAAAAAAAAAAAAAAATAGAACATTAAATGTTTCCTCCAGAAGGTGAAAAATATTAAACACACTAATATACACTTTTATCAACTATGTAATATCTGGAATGCAGAGGGAATTGTAAGGGGATATAATAAGGATCCATTAGAGATAAAACACATATTCTGAAAGAGAAGAAAAGGTAGAAAGTTTCAAAGAAAAAGGCCTCTTAAAATAACTATTTAAAAACCATGCGTCTTTATCTTTGACATGGTTCAATTTGCTATAGTTGACTCAATGTCCTTTGTAGATTTGAAAATTTTCATAATTTATGATTAAAAAATATTTTTCTAGATTTGAAGATATTTCTATAAAGTCTTATTTATATTTTCTGTCCTTATTATTTGTTAGGAAAAAAGATTAGAGTTTGTAGATAAAGGTAATTTTCCTTAGAATAATATTTCTAAAATATTTTCCCAGAACAGGTTTTATTAAAACAAAATACTTTTTAAATATATGCTGACATTAAAAAGAAAAACGGCAAAACAAATAACAAGCAAAAGGATTAAACAGTTTCCCTAAGAGTAGAATTTGCCCAAACGTTTTAGACTAATATAATTTGTGAATCTCTCTGAGGAGTCTGGATCAGAGTTTTGTACAACTTGGGCCTAGGACATGATGGGGTGGCTTGAGCTCTGGGGCCTTTACAAATCTGGACTGGTTCTACCTAGCTGCTGTGGCCTTGAACTTCATATTTGCTTCACCTAAAACTGCTGTGGGAAACAAATAGTACCAAACTCTGCGTGTGCTATAACATGGCAGCATTAGCATTCCTGGTGTTCAGTCTGCAATATTTCTCAAATTTATCTGATCAAAATCTCTTTGGGATTATAGTACTGAAAAACACTTTGGAACTAGTAGGCAAGAGTAATTTATTTTACAACATTCCTTATCTTATGTGTGGAAAGGTAAATTCATTTATACTTCAATGCAATATATATTTTTTTACCCCATAACAAAATACCATCAAATATTGTATATATAAAACTACACACACACACACACACACAGACACACACAAAGTTCACAGGAATGATTTAATACACAGAAATACCTCTTATGGAAGAAAATCGAATAGAGGACTACTAGAATAGACTTTTATTCAAAAAAAATCCCATATGACAAGGATTTTAAGAGCATTCTAACTTAGAAAAGGAGGAAGGAATGGTTTTGGGGGCTTTATTAAGGCAGATTGGGAGGTGTCACACAAGTTTCACAGAGAGGAAGACCTTCTTCTTTCTGATTTGCAGATTGCCAACCATTATTTGGGCAATTTGGATTTTACCAAGATGGATAAAAAGGAACATCTTAGAAACATGGTGGAAAATTAGTCATATTTCTGTGTCTATTACAATTCATCAGGAAATTATATTATTGGGCCTACAGAGAGAGGAGTCAAAATATTTTTGTTAATAATGTAATATGCATATTTTTATATTTTGCTAGAAATATTCAGCTTCATTTAACACTCACTGGATTTTTCAAAAATTAATTTATTCTTGAGCTTGTTTTTAAAAACTTCATGCCTTATATTTCATCCAAATCAGAGATTTTGTAAATCATGACAACTAATTAATAACTGTTATTGATAAGATCCACATATAGCCAAAAATGGAATAGAGTTTAGTAAGAGAAGGAGCAAAAACTATCTTAATACAAAGCAAAAATATATATTTTGGGGGCTTAAACACAAGAGGAGGAAATCTTTTTTCAGTGTTGATTTCTGTTAAATATGCCATTTTTCTTAAAACTGATTTTCATAGTATAAATTATTTAAAGGATGTGTAAATGGACTGATCCTGCATTGACAAAGAAAAATTTGCACTGAACACTTGTTAAAAGCAATGACGAACTTTCTGTAATAACGGTCAGATCTATTGCCATGTGGGAGACAACTTGTACTCTACTTCTTTGAAATAAAAGATGGAAGAGGTTTTAGCACCTGTGTGAGCTAGTGAAAAAATAATAGAGAAAGTTGAAAAAGTTATGGAGAAAGTTGGTGAATATGATGAGGCCATCAGTATTTGCTACTTGATGCTTATTGAAGTTAGTTTCTAACTCTTCCAGAGACTAGGAGATTGGGGACTATCTTTCTTGATGATTACCTTTCAAAGATGGCTGCCACGTTCTTGAGAAACCACTTGTGAGTTGAAGAAGACTTACATCTGAGAGGGGCAGAGAAAGAGTCTGCAATAGCAAGTTTTCTAAGAAAAGAGAGGTCCAGGGTGCCTACAGTAAGAAAGAAACATGCCTAAGGTTTAGCCAAGTTGAAGAGAACAAAGAAAGCTGTCTTGGTCAGTATCAATTAATCATTGAATATCAAATAAAATATTGATAGAAATTACCTTAAATGGGAAACAAGCAATATTTTCTTTCGTTGTGAGCAAAACTCACATAATTATTTCATGAAAATCTTCAGTTTAAAACACTGTATGTATTTAGGGACTCTGATACAATCCAAATAATAAGTGGCAAAATTGAAAGATCCAAAGAGAGAGAAGAAAAATAGATATTTAGGATAAAAAGCTTTTCTAACTAGCATCAACCAATAAGAAAAAATAAATAAAATGTCCTATATCTTAACTACAAACTCCTATAATGTAATTGAATCACAATAAAGCACCCATATAAGTAACATGTTGTTATGTTAGGATGTAAATGCTTCAGAATAATTTATTGATCGTCTATAAATATGGTAGGCAACAACTAATTACTTTGTATGTAAGATTATATGCAATTTTCATGCCTTTGACACTTAAGGCTCAGTTATTCTAGCAGTTTCCCAATCATATTAGAAAAGTAACTTTTTAACTTTAAAAAAAAATGCTATATTACATGTAAATAAAATTTCATGTAAGAATTGGCTTTAAAACATTATATTAGATAATATATACTGTTAAGAAAAAAAATATTTATTATACTGGTTTAAAACAGCAAGGAAGGCTTTTTATTCAGGGTCATCAAGATAGGTATAGAGACTATCTTAATCAGATTTTGCAGTAAGGGAGAGAGATTGTGCTCACCTATGAATACAACAAAGAAAAGTGGAAATTTATATCCAAGGAGCAGAGTTGGAGTCTGTGGATAAAAAATTACTAAGAGGAAACTTCAAGAGTAAGGGAAGATTCTGGATAAAGCAAAGTGACAGAATTCTTGCAGAAGACAGGTCAGAGTAATCAAATATTACCTGGTGGATGGTGGAAAATGAGTAATTTGTTAAACTATTAAAAGTAATTAGATATCAAGGGTGGGATCTTCTGGCTAAATTGACTTAGCAAATTCTTGCTAAAACTGTACTTTACAAGGACAGAGACAGAAGCCCAAAGTTGAGCCAAGTCAAACCAAAGGGCTCAGAGAAGCCTGACTAAAATTCGGTCAAGGAAAAAAATATTTTTCAGTTCTATCTAAGAAGTTAGGTTTTATAAAACAAGGGGCACTCTATCAGGGAAATGTTAACCAGAAAGCCATTCATCATGATATGTTTATATACATTCCTTTTTCCATCTCGCTTTAGGATAGAATTTCATAGAAATGTTTTTGTATTTAAAATTTAAGTATTATGTTAAACTAGCTGAAGGGTCACAAAAAAGGGCCCAAGCTTACTTCTTCCCCAATTCAATTTATCCATAAAAACAATAACCTAATGATGACAATGATGGATATGAATAAACGGGCAGATAAATGGATGGATAGTATTAGAGCTCAGAAAACAATAGCCTAAAGTATTGAGCTTTGGCATGCTGACTACTTTCAACTGAAGGAGATTGCAAAGCCCTTGGAACAGCTTCAGAAACAAAGTCTCTCTCTGACCTCCTGCCCTAATGTTTCTTGCTTCTTTTTCTTCCCCGAGGCAATCCATAGAAACTAGAGTCCCTCTTCACAAAGACAGGTCATAGAAAAAGAAAAATTACTCCAGTATTTCTTCACCCTTCTGTGTAAGAGCTGGCCATAAGGAAATTATCTGACCCACCTTGTCGGACGGTTGGTCATAAAAGTCTCATTCCAGAGGGTCCTTGCCTTATACCTAGGAAGAAGAAATGCTACATAGAGAGGGAAAGAATAATCTAAACAGACATGTCTTGCTGATCTTCCCCCCTCAGTCCAATCCCATTTCTCCACATCCGTTCATTCTTCATCTAATCCAAGCATAAAACAGACATTTTTCCCTGGGTCTTTGGTTCTTTATTTTTGAATTTGTCCATGTTAGGTAAAACTTTGATAAAATAAATGTGTTATACTTTTCTCTTGTTAACCTGTCATTGTTACACAAATGTCATCTATGACTGTTATGGGTGACAAAAGGTATCACACCTTTTCTAACCCTTCAATACATATAGATAAATAGACAATAAGTCAAACACTGTGGAAGTCAACAAAGTGTGTAACACAGAATGTATGAACATAATTACTAGAATAGTGAGCATAATAAATATTCCCAAGGAAATAAGAGAAGACCTTGTTACATGAACTAGAAATATTTTTTATAGTAAGACAGTTAATTGCATATGAGAAATATTATATTTAATTAAATGATCCAAAATAATAAGAAAAGGCCAAAAGGTAAGAAATGCATACTTGTGAGAGCAGCAGTAGTCAGACAAATCCTAGGCAGACAAATCCTAGGCAGACAGGGGCAAATCCCAGTGAAACCCATCTTTAAGCCCAAAACAGCCTGAAACCTGTAATCCAGAGTGAGTACGTCTATTCCTGTTTGCCTACTCTTTCGTGATTGGTTCTTTCTGAGTAATGCTTTTAACCAATCAAATGTTACCTTTTCCAGGGCTACCTACAGCCCACTTCTCCCCATTCTGTGCCTATAAAAGGCACAGACCCAGCCACACTGAGAGAGAAACCACCCAATTCCTGGTGGTTGACCACCCTTATGTCCCCTCTCTTCTGAGAGCTGTTTCATCACTCAAAAAAATTCTTCTCTGTCATCCTTATCCTTCAATTGTCAGCGTATCCTCATTCTTCTTGGATGTGGGGCAAGAACTTGGGAACCTATGAACATGGGTATGAGCTATAACACGGGTGGGCTGGGGCCGAGCTGGTGCACAAGCCAAGTGTGGTCTCAGCAGACTGATTGGGTGGGCCACTTCCTCCGGCAGGTAGTGTGGCCGAGTGAGGCCCTAGTGGGAGCATCACTAGCCAGGGGTCACCAGCTTACAAAGTGAATGAGAAAAATCCTATGTCATTTCAACTAAAAAGCACAATAAAAAAGTTTTCCAGAAGGCAGCAGGAAATATTAGAGAGATAACATATAAGAGAAAAAATATGATACTTAAGAAAAAAAAAGAAACAGAATTACTAACATCTAGATATTAAATATACAAAAGAAACAGAAAAAAACTTAAAAAAGAGAAAAGATAATCAATGATATAATAATGACAAATTTTCCAGAACTAAGAAAAAATAAAACTACTGACAACTGGGGCTCACAGAGTACCAAATAGAATTGATGAGGAAAACGACTATCTAGTCACATTAGAGTGAAATTTAAATAAATACCTTAAATACAGTGAATTCAGCAAAGTCTCCCTATAAAGAAAAAAGAATCTGAGAATCTGACTGATATCAAACTTTGCAACAACAACATGATTTGTAAAAACACAATGAAGTAATATTTTGGAAGTGCTGAAGCTAAAGCAATTTAAACATAAAATATTTATGCAGTCAAATTGTCATTTAATGTAATAGTGCAATTAATATAATCTACAGCATATAACCCTTTAAAATGTTTAGCACAATATTTTTTATTTGACTTATTTCACCAACAAACAATAGAAATTAATGTAAGAGGTATAGAAAGGAGGGAAAAATAACATGAAAAATTTCTTGTTACATGTTCATTACATATTTAGCATTTTATTTTGTTTGGTATTATTTCTTAAGACAAAGTCTTGCTGTGTCACCCACACTGGAGTACAGTGGTAAGGCTCATTGAAGCCTCAAACTCCTAACCTGAAGTGATCCTCCTTACTTAGTTTCATGTGTAGCAGGGACTACATCCTTTTGCCATGATGCCCAGATTATTTTCTTTATTTTTGGTAGAGACAGTGTCTCACTATGTTGTCCAGCTCGTCTTCAACTCTTGGGCTCAGGCAGTTTTCCTGCCTTGGCCTTCCAAAGTTCTGGTATTACAGGCATGGGCCACTGTGCCCAGTCTCATTATATATTTGCAGAATACATGAATAAATGATTATAACAACAAATAATGGTTAACAGTTTTCTGCAAGGTGTTGAGATAGCATGCACACAATCATATTTAAAAGAATCAGTCTCTAAGTGACAATAACTGGAAACCTAAAATAGTGACTGTCAGTGCCATTCATGTAGCCAAAAATGATATTTCTTGTTAATGGCTGAATAATATATTCCAATACTATACACATATATATGTGTAGTATATATATACACACACAATATATGTATATTATATATACATATGCAATATGCATATATGTATAATATATGTATACATATATAATATATACATATATGCATATATACATACAATACATATATAGTGTATATATACACACAATAATATATTCCAGTGTGTGTGTGTGTGTATATATATAGTCATGCTTTCTTTATCCATTTATTATAAGCCAAGCACAGAAGGAGAAATAGTGCATATTCTCACTGTTATGTAGGTCATGAAAAAAAATGGACTATGGAGGTAGACAGTAGAATGGTGGTTATCAGAGGTCAGGAAGAATGTGGAGTGTGGTGGTAAAGAGAAGTTGGTTAAAAAGTGCGAAAACACAGATAGAAGGAATAAGCTCTAATATTTCAGTAATACAGTAGAGGGACTATAGTTAACACTAACTTATTGTTTATTTCAAAATATTTAGAATTAAAATGTCCCCAACAGAAAGAAAAGGTAAATTTTGAGGTGATGGATATTCCAATTACCTTGATTTGATCATTACACATTTTTTACAGACATCAAAATATCACATATACCCCCCAAATATGTACAACTATTATACATCAATTTAAATTATTGAAAACGTGTGGTTTGGGGACAAGAATGACCTTAAGGTTTAGGCTTCTTGGAAAATTCTTAAGTCACTGTATTTCTCAATGTTAGCTTTCTGCTGTTGCTTTTTTCTGTCACATAGTATATCTCCTTATGTTTAAATGCAATATTTTGGAAGACACTCTTAATTTTCTTAATACAAAAAGATATTTTTTTATTCGTTTTTTTAAAATAGATTTAAAGAGTATAAGTGCAGGTTTGGTACATGAATGTATTACATAATGGTGAAATGTAACCAACACCTGAATAGTGTACATTGTACCCATTAGGTAATTTTTTTTTTTTTTTTTTTTTTTTTTTTTTTTTTTTTTTTAGATGGCGCCATCATGGCTCACTGCAAGCTCCGCCTCCCGGGTTCACGCCATTCTCCTGCCTCAGCCTCCCGAGTAGCTGGGACTACAGGCGCCTGCCACCACGCCCAGATAATTTTCTGTATTTTTAGTAGAGACGGGGTTTCACAGTGTTGGCCAGGATGGTCTGGATCTCCTGACCTCGTGATCCGCCCGCCTCGGCCTCCCAAAGCGCTGGGATTACAGGCGTGAGCCACCGCGCCCGGCTGAGGTAATTTCTTATCCCTCACCCCCTTACCACTCTCACACCTTTCCGAAGTCTCTGTTGTCTATTATTTCACTCTCTATGTCCTTGTGTAGACATTATTTAACTCTCACTTTTGAGAACATGCAGTATTTTACTCTCTGTTTCTTAGTTAGTTCACATATGATAATGGTCTCCCGTTCCATCCATGTTGCTGTAAAAGAAACAATTCCATTCTGTTTTATGGCTAAGCAATGCTCCATGGTGTGTGTGTAGATAGATAGATAGGTAGATAGATAGATAGATAGATAGATAGATATAAATATATGAGATCTATATACAGATATATGAGAGCTGCATACAGATAGATATATAAATATCCATAGATAGACATATATGATTTCTACATATAGATATATGATATCTATATATAGATAGATATGATATCTATGCCTTTTTAAAAAATCTAGCGTCCATTGATGGACATTTAGGTTAATTCCATGTCTTTGCTCTTGTGAATAGTACTTTATATACATACAAGTGTAAGTATCTTTTTGATATAAGCCCTACCCAAGTAAACATAATCTCTCACAATAAAGACCAGTTCATCTCAGGTTCTGTTACCTCATATGTTATGTCTGGCTCTCAACACCAACAAGAAAAACTACAAAATATGCTAGAAGGCAAATAAATATATTTTTAAAAAATCAGGAGAGGAATCATGAGAAACAGATTCAGACTCATGACAAATTCTGAATTTATCAGACTAGCAATTAAAAATAATTATAAGGAATTTGCTAAGGTCATTCGTGGGAAAAAAGTGAACATAAAAGAATAAACATTGCTTTATTTGGTTATCTGTTGCTATAACTGAATGACTAAGTCTTATAATGTATAGATAAAAGACATGTATTTCATATGGTCCTGGAGACCAGGAAGTTCAATATTGGGCAGCTGCATCTGGTTGGCTACTAGTGTTGTGTCTCAACAAGGTGGGAGGCCTCACAGGGTGAGAGGAGGCACTGGAAAGCCTAACCTGCTTCTATAACAAATCCACTCTTGTGATAACTTACTCCCATGATAATTGATTAATCTATTAATCCATTCATGAATTGATTTCTCGTAACCCAGTTACTTCTTAAAGGTCTCAACTCAATACTGTTGCATTGGAAATTAAGTTTGCAATGAGTTTCAGAAAGGAAAGGCATTCAAACCATAGCACATGGGTAATATAAACTGAGAGACTGAAATTTTAATAAAGAATCAAAAGGTAATGCTAGAAATTTAAAAATGTATGTAGAATTCGTTTGATGCCTTCACCAGTAGATTGAACCCATTCAAGTAAAGTATCCAGTGACCCTGAAGATATGACAATAATTACCTACCAATCTGAAATGCAAATATATATATATATATATATATATATATGTACAGAAAAGGAATTAAAAAAACTGGAAAAATAGAACAGGATATCAAAAAATCATGTAAAAATGTAAATAGGTATAACATATGCATAATGGGGATACGAGAAAAAAAATGAGTAAGGTGTAGAAGAACTATTTGAAGCAATAATGACTGCATATTTCCCAAAACTAATGATAAAATTCAAGCCACATAGCCAAAATGCTCAGAGAACACCAAGAGGAATAAATACCAAAAACCTCACACCTAGGTATAACATACTCAAACTTCAGAAAACCAAAGACAAAAATAACATCTAGATAGAAACCAGGGGATTGGGGGAGGAATACCTAACATATATAGAAACTAGAGTATAAATTACATCCGACTTTTCTTTCTTTCTTTTTTTTTTTTTTTTTTTTTTTTTTTTTTTTTTTTTTTTTTTTTTTTTTGAGACGGAGTCCTGCTCTGTCTCCTAGGCTGAAGTGCAGTGGCGCGATCTCGGCTCACTGCAAGCTTGGCTTCTCGGGTTCATGCCGTTCTCCTGCCTCAGTCTCCCGAGTAGCTGGGACTACAGGTGCCCGCCGCCACGCCCAGCTAATTTTTGTTTGTATTTTTAGTAGAGACGGGGTTTCACCTTGTTAGGCAGGATGGTCTCGATTTCCTGACCTCGTGATCCGCCCGCCTCTGCCTCCCAAAGTGCTGGGATTACAGGCTTGAGCCACCGCGCCCAGCCATCCAACTTTTCATGAGAAACTATACAAGAGTGGAGTAAGCATTTAAAATTTTGAAAGGAAGACTAAAAACACAACCAATATAATAGTGAAGAACAAGCTGGAGGACTGACATCTTCCAACTTCAGAACTTATTATGTAGCTCCCAGTAATCAAGACAGTATGATATTGATGAAAGAATAAGTCAATAGATCAGTGGAACAGAATATATAACCCAGAAATAGATCCACACTAATGTAGTCTACTTATTTTTGACAGAAAAGAAATGGTAATGCAATGGAGAGAGCCTTTTCAATAAATGGTGCTACAATATTTGCACATGTATATGGACAAAAACCAAAAAAGGAATCCAACTCACACCATACACTTTTCATAAAATTTAACCGAGAATGGATTATACACCTAAATATAAAACACAAAACTCTATACTTTCTGGAAGATATTATAGGACAAAATATATGTGACTTTTCATTTGGCAATAAGTTTTTAGAAACCAACACGAAAAGAACAATGTGTAGAAGAAAACATTTGATGTTAGACTTTGTTAAAATTAAATATTTCTGCTATACAAATGACACTGTTAAGAGACAAGCTACAGACTGGGAAGTAATATTTACAAAACACTTATCTGATAAAGGACTTACCTCAAAATATGTCAAATAACCTTTAATATTCAACAGTAAGAGTACAGTTTAATCAAAAATAGACAAAGGATATGAATAGACACCATCAAAGAAGACACATATATGATACGTGTGTGTGTGTGTGTGTGTGTGTGTGTGTGTGTATGATAAATAAGCATATACTGATTCACAGTGTCATGTGTCATTAGGGAATTTTAAATTAAAATTACAATGACATACCACCACACATCTATTAGACTGGCTACACCCTCCAAACTGAAAACAACTAATGCTGTAAAGAATTCAGAGCAGTAGGCTCATTCATTCCTTACTGGTAAAAATATGAAGTGATACTGTCATTTTAGACATTCCGGAAGCTTCTCATATAGATAAACATGTTAAAACTGTGTTTCTCATAGCTAAGCGTAATGTTTTTTCACATTTGATTTATCTAAGTGAAGCAGAAACATTTGTTCACATAAACACTGCATACAAATGTTCATAGAAGCTTTATTCATAGTTGCCCAAAACTAAAAAAGACAAAATATTGTTTCAAAAGGTGAGTAAATAAACAAATGTTTCTGTGCAATGAAATATTACTCAGTAATAAAAAGAAATAGTTAGCAAGCTATGAAAAGACTTGGAAAAACCTTAAATGCATATTGCTTATGGGAAAAAAGTCAGTCTGAAAAAAGTATTACTGTATGATTCCAACTATATGACATGTCAGAAAAAGGCAAACTTGTAGAAACAGAAAAAAGTTAGTGGTTGTCAGGGGTTAGAGGAAGAGAGAGATGAATAAATGGTGCACAGAGATTTTTAGGGCATTAAAATTATACTGTTTGATACCTTAATATTGGATATATGACATTACACATTTGTCAAAATCCATAAAATTGTACAATACAAAGCCTGAACTCTAGTGTAAACTATGAACTTTAGTTAATAATAATGTACCAATATTGCCCTATCTATTCTAACAAAATGCCACACCTAATGCAAAACGTTATAATAGGAAACTGATTGGAAGGAAGTGGAGGTATAAGGGAGATCTGTACTATCTCTTCAATTTTCCATAAACCTAAAACTGCTCTCTAAGTAATGAAGCCTATTAATTAAAAAAAAAAAAATCCTACAATAAGGACAGTACAAATATCCTTAAAAACAAACTCCAGGTAAAAGGGCAGTTAGTATCTCTCTTGCAAGATGTGCAAAAATGTGAGCAAGCTATCAAGAATTGTGTCTCAGCATTTGGGATGACATTGGCAATCCAAAATTTACTTTGCATGTCCCATGTGAGCATTTAGGTGAGATAAGCAATTATGTTTTAAATTGGCTGAAACTGAGCTTCAATAAGAGGTCCACATAAATGATAATTGTGTGAGAAATGCTGAATGCATGAAATATATTGGCTTCAAATAAATCCTACATTTATTTATAATGACTCCAAATTTCACGCTCCAAATTATCAGTTGGTGATGGAACATGTTTTTACAAGGGCAAATCTCTGAGTAGCCTATTTTGTAGGAAGAAGATTTCTTTGTGGGAGAATGCTTTCCAATTCTCCTGAACAGTGATCAATATGCCACATTCTAAAATTAGTGAATATGGCTAGTATTCTAGAATAAAACAATGCTTTACTAAAATTCAGTTAAGCAATAATAGAATACAATATGGATAAAACAAGATTAGATATGGGTAACAGATACTGGAATTGACTCACTTTGATATGTGAGGGTATAACATGTGAGTGGCTGGGACCCACATTGGAGAAATTTTCTAACTGGCATTGACTCTACTTTTATTCCTGTCTTTTATGAGTTGTGTTGCTTAAACTCTTTCAAGTTTAGTAGAACCACAGCTGTCCCTCTTTTGCACTTGCTCCTCTTGAGAACACCTTGACATGGCACAAAATCTTGAGAGTATAACTAAAGAAATGTTGGGAAAAGTCACTCAGTCTTATCCCAACAGATGTGATATATTCTTTTTTTCCATTCCCATTACCTCCTGGTCCTTATCTCTTTTTCTTTCTTTATTTTTTTCTTGAACTTATCAGAGACAAAAGAAATACTAACTTATATGGAAATTCCAGCAAAGTTCTAAAGCTTGGCTAGCCCACAATATAGGTACAAACTAATAAATCATGAAGATGAAGTACTAAAAGGAGCCCAGAGTTTAGACATATTGACTATGTCAGGGGAAACCCTTAAGATTTCATAGAAGAGCAGGATTTTAGCTGCATCTAGAAGGATGAATAGGCATTTATCAGACAGCAAAGATGAGAGAGAGAATTTCAGCCACAGAGATTACGTTGTTCAAAGGTAAGTAATAAAAAGAAACATGGGAAATTCTAAGTTCTTGTGATAGAAAATTAGATTTCATGATGCAGATTTGTGGAAACTGAGACTGGAGAGAGTGAAGTCTAAAATTATAAACTATCCTTCTTTGCCATGAAAAGAAAATTGATCTTCATCCTATAGTGAAGGGCTGCCAAAAAAATGATAAATGAGGGAATTATATTATTAATTTATTTTATAGAAAGAAAACTAAAGTTGAGAATAAAATATAAGCATAGGGATTCAGATGTCGGACTCATTATTTTATAAAGTGATGGTGCTTTGACCACAGACTTTAGCAATGAAACAGGGCAGAGGAGACTGGCCTGGGCATGTATATTTGTGAGATGAAATCAACATTACTTCATGTAATCTTCATAACAACTTCTGAGATTTTTTTTTCTTGTTAAAAAGTTTTCATTAGGCCAGTTGCAGTGGCTCACACCTTTAATCCCAGAACTTTCGGAGGCTGAGGCAGGAGGATTGCATGAGCCCAGGAGTCTGAGACCAGCCTGGGCAACATAGGGACACCCAGTTGCCATAAAAATACAAAAATTAGCCAGATTTGGGGGCACATGCCTGTAGTTTCAGCTACTTGGAAGGCTGAAGCAGGAAGAGCACTTGATCCTGGGAGGCTGCAGTGAACCATGATGACCACATTGCCCTCCAGCCTGGGAAGAAGAGTGAGATTCTGTTTCAAAATTTTTTTTTTCCTTTTATCTTAAAGATAAAAACAATACTCTGAAAGATAAAAGTAACTTGCAAAAATGACTGTTGATTACAAGTTTAGGGTTTAAATCTGAATTTTGAACTTCAAGACCAAGACTGATCACACTCTAATTTGAAATATGGAATCATATAGTTTGGCAACTTATTTTTTTTATTATTTACAAAGGTAATTTAAGATTATTAAATCATTTATTGTTAAAATAAGAAATAATGCACATCCCAAAATGTACTTCCTTATCCCCGGAAAACCAAAGGCCTGCTCAGCAATTTCTCACAAAATGAACACATCTGTATCAACACACAATTTAAGAAATAGAATGTCATAGATGGCTCTTGAATGGGCAAAAGCCAGTAAGATTACTTTTGAAAACTGGCACAAGACAAGGATGCCCTGTTTTCCCACTTCTATTCAACATAGTATTAGAAATCCTAGCCAGAGCAATCAGGCAAGAGAGAGAAAAAAAAAATAAAGGGCATCCAAACAGGAAAAGAGGAAGCCTAACTATCCCTGTTTGCAGATGACATGATCATATATCTAGAAAACCCCATAGTGTCAGCCCAAAAGCTCTTTCAGCTGATAAACAACTTCAGCAAAGTCTCAAGATACAAAATCAACATACAAAAATCACTAACATGCCTATACACCAACAAGAGTCAAGCTGGGAGCCAAATAAGGAAAAAACTCCCATTCACAAAATGAATGAAATACCTAGGAATAAATCTAACTAGTGATGTGAAAGATTTCTACAAGGAGAACTACAAAATACTGCTCAAAGAAATCAGAGATGTCACACACACACACAAATTCCAGGCTCATGGACAGGAAGAATAAATATTATAAAAATGACCATACTCCCCAAAGCAATTTGTAGATTAAATGCCATTCCTATGAAACTACTAATGGTGTTTTACCCAGAACTAGAAAAAAAAATAAATAAATAAAAATAAATATATATATATATATATATATATATTAAAATTCACATGGAACCAAAAAAGAGCCTGAATATCCAAGGCAATACTAAGCAAAAAGAACAAAGCTGGAGGCATCGTGCTACCTGACTTCAAACTATACTATAGAACTGCAGTAACCCAAACAGCATGATAATGGCACAGAAACAAAGGCCAATGGAACAGAATAGAGAGCCAAGGAATAAGGCCACATACCTACAACCATCTGATCTTTGACAAAGCTGACAAAAACAAGCAATGGGAAAAATGACACCCTTTTCAATTAATGGTGCTGGAATAACTAGCTTGTCATATGCAGAAACCTGAAACTGGACCTCTTCCATATGCTATATTACAAAATCAACTCAAGGTAGATTACAGACTTAATTGTAAAACCCCCAAATTTAAAAGCTCCAAAAGACAACCTAGGCAATACCATTCAGGATGTAGGAACTGACAAAGACTTCATAAGAAAGATGCCAACAGCAATTACAACAAAAACACCCACTGAAAAATGAGATTTTATTAAACTAAGGAGCTTTTACACAACAAAAGAAACTGTCAATTTACAGAATGGGAGAAAAAATTTTTGCAAACTATACATCTAACAAAGGTATAATGTTTAACTTCTAAAAGGAACTTAAACAAATTTCCAAGAAATAAAAACAAAGAGCCCTATTAAAAAATGGACAAAATACATGAACAGACACTTTTCAAAAGAAAAGTGGCCAACAATCAAGTGAAAAAGGTCCAAAATCACTATAAATAATGCAAATAAAAATCACATTGAGATACATTCTCACATTGGTCAGAATGGCTATTATTAAAAAGCCAATAAATAACAGGTGCTGGTGAAGTTGTGGAGAAAAAATAATGCTTATACACTATTGGTGGGAGTGTAAATTAGCTCAACTATTGCGGGAAACAGTGGGGCAATTCTCAAAGATCTAAAGATAGAATTATCCTTCAATCCAATAAACTCATTACTGGGTATACACCTAAAGAAATAGAAGTCATTCTATAGTAAAGACATGGCACACCTTTGTTCATTGCAACACTGTTCTCAATAGCAAACACATGAGACCAACCTAAATGCCTACCAATGTCAAATTGGATAAAGAAAATGTGGTACATATTCATTACCATGAAATACCATGCAGCCATAAAAAAAAAGAATGAGATATTTTCCTTTGCAGGAACATAGATGGAACTATAGGTCTTTATCCTTAGCGAGTTAAAGCAGAAATAGAAAACTAAATCCTGTATATTCTCATTTATACATGGGAGCTAAATGATGAAAACACATGGGCACATAGAGAGGAACAACAGACACTGGGGCCTATCAGATGGTGGAGGGTGGGAGAAGGGAGAGGATCAAGAGAAATAACTAATGGATACCAAGCTTAACAACTGGATGATGAAATAACCTGCACCATAAACCCCCATGACACAAGTTTACCTGCGCCACAAACCTGCACACCTATCCCAGAACTTAAAATAAAAGATAAATAAGAAATAGAATGAAACCCTTCCAGCTCCCATCCTCCTCTTTAGTCCCTACTCTAATCACTATTCCTCCTTACGAACTTTTTTCCTTATAGGTGGCAAGTATCTTGACATTTATGCTTATCACTCTGCTGCTTTTTCTTACCTTGACTTTCCATAATATAATTTTCTTTTATTAGTTTTAACCTTATGTAAATGGAATCGTATATTTTATGTTCCTTTGCATTGGTCTTCTTGGGCTAATGTTTGTAAGTTTTATTCATATGATGGTATATATTTGTACCAAATCTGTACAAGGACATTATAATATCTTTTATAAATATGGATGCATAATTTTTAAACACAATATTAGAAAATTGAATTCAATAATAAATAAGAATAATATATCACAATCAACTGTTTTTTATCCCAGGAATATGGGGTTAGTATTCAAAGATGAATTTGAAAATCAATCAATTCTCTTTATTATATTTGTAAACTAAAAAAGTAAAATCAACATCATCATTTAAATTAACACAGAGAAAGCAACTGACCAGACTGAAGTTTCCTGTTTACTTTATTTTTGATTTCTAGAATTTTTATGGTTTTCTCACCTCATGATGTACTGTTCTCTGCCAAAATTATCAATTTTGTAAACCTCTTTGATTATTGACAGCATAATTAATTTAAAATTTGTTATAGTTTAACATCTTGATTCTTCATGAGTCTCTTTTACTAGCCTTTTATTTTTATGCCTTGCTATTTTTCAAAAAGACTTTGTTGGCTTAACATATAAGTGGTTATTTCTGACTGTGTCACAGGCATTTTATTTATGGAATTTTTTGTGGGAACGTTTTTTTAGGACTATGGTCATGTTATTGCTCTCCAAAGAAGAATTATCACTACTTTTGGCACATATTGCTTATTTTTTACTAAAATTATCATCACTTCCTAGGAAATTTGGCATTTTCTAAATGTGACAGAATATTGGTAATGGAATGAACTGCCAATCTCACTCCCAACAGTGACAGGAAAAAGCAAACAAATGAAAACTCTAAATATAATTTGTCTGTAGTACTTCATGCTCCAACTTTTGAACGAGTCACTGTGATCGTCAAATATTTTGCTCTGATTGGCCAAAATTGAGTCACACACTTGAGCCTGGATACAAAGAACATTCACCCAATCTTTAAGAATGTAAGAACAAATTCTCTTGAGGAAAACTGTGGTACATTAGTAAAAACTGATTGGATGCTAGATGTGAAAACAAAAGATGTTGAATATCATGTATGATTTTCGTTATCTACTACCTTATCTAATGAATTTATGACCTATCTTTTGAATTTTTATCTAAGCAATTTCCTTTCAGTTTTTGAACTTGCACCTCATGCGTTTTCCTTAAAGAATAACTTCTCTTTCCCCTCACCAATTATGCTGCTTCAAATGTACTTGCCTTTGTATCTTCTCTCCCCTCTACCTCAGATATTCTTTTCCTTTGGCCATCTGAAAAGGACGTACTGATCCTTCCAACTTTTCAAACATGGCCTTCTTTGTGATTTCTTATTTCATTGCATAAGAAAGCTAAGGCTCATGTTCTCATATTATATAACTTACCATATGTAATTTAGTTGCTTTCCTCTCTTCCTACTTGATTTTATCTTTTTGATTGCTAGTTGTCATGTCATTTTTTGTCAAAATTTATGATATCTGTCAAGCACATTGCTGATTCTAAATAAATGTTCCTTGAATAAATAAATGTTGAAAATCCTACATGGAGGATTGCGGAAATATTTGCCTTAAATAGTGTCAAAATATAAGCTAAAATATATATTTTAAATTATCTTTTCTATAAAACTCATTCTTTAGAGCATAAAAATTGAAAGAAGAAAATACCTAACAGTACAGGAACTGCAAATGGATACTTTTCACTTCATTCAAGTGAAGAGGCAAGAAAAGCTCATTTTGAAGAAGAGAAAAGTAAAAAAGTGAATATAGAAACTGATATGAGGATGTGAGATTCTGTGGTTCCAAAGATAAAGTGAGAAATTTGTAACATAAAAGCTGATACCCTAGTGGGGACTGTTTTCTCTTTCTGCTTGGATTGTGTCAGATATCTTGTTGAGTTATGGTAAACTTCCTCTTTTTTCAAATATATCAATTGAGTTTGTATTACTTGAAATTAACAAACAAAATTGACAGACTATATATAGTATGTTATTTCTAACTGGGCTCAACTCTCTGTCTTTCGTGTTTCATTAACATTTTTCCTGAAGCCTTACTAAAAGCAATATAAATTTTAATCTTCCCATAAAAAGTGGGCTAAGGATAAGAACAGACACTTCTCAAAAGAAGACATTTATGTGGGCAACAAACATATGAAAAAAAAGCTCATCATCACTAGACATTAGAGAAATGCAATTCAAAACCATAATGAGATACCATCTCACGCAAGTTAGAATGGTGATTATTAAAAAGTGTTTAAACAACAGTTGCTGGCGAGGATACAGAGAAATAGGAAGGCTTTTACACTATTGGTGGGATTGTAAATTAGTTCAACCTTTGTGGACAACAGTGTGGCTATTTCTCAAGGATATGGAACCAGAAATACCGTTTGACCCAGAAGGCCCATTACTGGATGTATTCTCAAAAGATTATAAATCATTCTACCATAAAGATAAATGCACATGTATGTTTATTGCAGCACTATTTATAATAGCAAAGACTTGGAACCAAGCCAAATGCACATCAATGATAGACTGGATAAAGAAAATGTGGCACATATATACCATGGGATACTATGCAGCCATAAAAAAGAATGCATTTATATCCTTTGCAGGGACATGGATGAAGCTGGAAATCATCATTCTCAGCAAACAAATACAGGAACAGAAAACCAAACACCACATGTTCTCACTCATATGCAGCTGAACAATGAGAACACATGGACACAGAGAGGGGAACATCACATGCCGGGGCCTGTCGGGGTGTGGGGGGAAAAAGGAGGGTGAGCATTAGGACAAATACCTAATGCATGTGGGACTTACAACCTAGATGACGGTGGATAAGTACAGCAAACTGCCATGGCACATGTATACCTATGTAACAAACCTGCACATTCAGCACATGTATCCCAGAACTTAAAGTAAAATAAAAAAAATAATAATCTAGTATTTTGATTCGAAAATTTTGTATGAAAATTATTGAATATCTTTTGAAAATATCTGAGAAGTAAATGTAAAATTTTTTCTAATAGAATAAGCTAAGTAATTTTGAGTGTCTTGATGATTAAAAAAAAATGACTTACTACTTTATTTGGACATAGCCCCATTGTTATTCTGGTGAAATTTAATCTAGTTGTATATTCTGAATAATTTTTTCATTTGCAATCTTATTACTCTGAACAGTGTTCTCAGAATGTGGTACACAAATCAACTGGATCAAAACCGTATTATAGGATGGTATTACAAAATGAAATTCCCTTGTCTGATCCGAGTTGCTAGATTATAAGTTTTAAATGTGGGACCCAAGACTATACACATCTAACAATTGCTGCTGGAGGTTATTATGCATCTTCAATGTAGAATATGTCAGTGGAAATAATATTAATCAATACTTCATTTAGCATCTACGCTTTAATACCCAAGTATTCTGTTCTTATATTAACTTTAAAGGACAAGCAATACGTTTAATTTTTTTCCTCTTCTTGTAATAAGTATTTGGGAAGGTAACATCAGTGTTATCATACTGTCAAATAAATAGGTATTTCTGAGAAAGGAGATATGTGCCTTCCTCAAAACTACCCTAGTACCCAGTACAAGTTTATGCAAATACTCTGCTCCCTGTTTTTCTGCAGAGGTATTTTAGATATCTACTTAATATTCTGTATGAGTTCCTTATGACTATTTATCCAGGTGTACTTCCTTGTTCAGTTGGTTTACCATTTTCAACAGAATCACATGGAGTGCTTTATAGGAAGTCATGTTTTATTGAATCTCATGAATAAAATCCTTTTGGAGTGATGTCTTGACATTTTTTTAAAGAATCTATAATGTTTATACTTATACATGCTACAGTTTAAGAATCTGTAATCTAAAACATATGTCTACAAGATATTTTACTGCTTTCAATGTTTATATATTAAAATTTGTCCACATTTTAAATTCCTATTTATTTAATTAATTTTATGTGAGTACAAGTTGAATTGTTAGAACAGGACTCATTTGAAGAAATTAAATCAAGGTGTTGGTCTAAGGATGGCCAAAAATAAAATGAATTAATTTAACGAAATACCACACAACTGATAACTGCATTAGAGGGAATTCTTAAATAAGCTCTACAAAATTTTAACAAATAAGCAGTACTCTCCAATGCACTTAACCTTTAATAATCAAACTCTTCTTATATCCAGTAAAATCTCCCAGAGGCTGAGTTCTACTTTCCCTAACAAAGGAAAATATCCACTTTATCCAAAGTAAATAAAATTGAACAAATCTTAAAACCACTGTATGCTATGAACAATCTTAACTAAAAGGAAATAATACTATAATGAATTTTCAAGAGTGTAGGGATAATTTCAACATTTTGCAATAGGCAAATGAGAAATAGATATGCGAGCAGTCTCTCAGACTTTAAACAGCTCATTATACACACCTGCCAACAGCTACATTAAACATTTAATAACAGTAGGATACACCTTACCCTCACAGGTGATAAATGAGGACATTTTAGCATTTTCCTTTTTCTGTGATTTTTGTCTTCTTTGCTAAGTAAGTTCCTACTTTTTAACCTTCAAAACAGTGTTATTACTGAAAACAGATAATTTTACCATCCTTTCATAGACATATATATATCTTTTCTTAAATTAAAACACTATAAGTGATTACTTTTATGTGATTTTCATTTTAATTTTGTGTTATATATTCAAGGCAACTCATGTTGACTATTTTCAAAGGGAAAATCTAGAAGGTTGCTCTTTTTCTTGTTTTTCAAAAAATGCACATTTTTTTTCCTGAAGAAATGTCTAGAATGTTAGAGCATTAAGATTTTAAAAAAATTAACCATGGATATGAGCCAAAGTCTAAATATCCCCTTTGCCTCCCAATTAAATAAATATAATCCCACATTTTAACAACTGAATATTAATAATAACTCTTCCTTTTTGGGTTCAATTCATATGCATCTCACACCGACATAGTATTCATTTTTCTGAAAAGGAATCAGAAAAGAACTGGCAACCCAAATAGAGAGGGGCCAAGAAATCACTTCTCTTGGGGGAAGAAAAGAAAGAACAACAAAAAAAGAATAAAAAACATGAAAAAGTGTGTAGAAGGGATACCTCAGCTTCCTCATATTTCTTTTCACTGTATACTGGCTCTGTTGTAACAGAACAGAATGCTAACAATCTAGTGCTGAATTTTAATAAGAACCGCGTGGTCAAACATTCTTGCATCTGTCTGCACAAAGGTAAAGCATGCCAAATGTTCTCATTGTAGTGTCAGAAGACAACTTTAATTTTCATGAATTTAAGATAGAATTATTCTGAAAGTATGATCACAGATGATTTCCCTAATCCCACTTATATAGAAGAATCAAATAAGATTCAGAATACAGTAGTCTATTAAGAACACATTATTTTCTTCTTCCTAAGCTACTAGCTTACAGACAATAACTCTCTTTATTTTTCCAAAGAACTGTGAACCAAGGTTTAACATCTCTCAAGGATGTGATAGAATAATTTCTGGGACTGGGAAGTATGATGGCCACATCATTTTGTTTTGTTTTTGTTTTTAAGACAGGGTCGCTCTGTCACCCAGACTGGAGTGCAATAGCATGATCATAGTTCTGTGCAGCCTCAACCTCCTGGGCTCAAGCAATCTTCCCACCTCAGCCTCCCCAGTAGCTGGGACTATAGGAGCATGCCACCACACCCAGCTAATTTTTATTTTGTGTGTGTGTGTGTGTGTAGAAAGGGTTTCATCATGCTGCCCAGGCTGGCCTTAAACTCCTGAGCTCAAGCAATCCACCCACCTCAGCCTCTCAAAGTGCTGAGATTACAGATGTGAGCTACCTTGCCCAGCTAGTGGCTACGTGTTTTTAGTGGCAAATAAAATATTATCCCCTTGTTCTCTGATCACATATGCTATACACATACCCTTAAGATGCTCAAATACTCTCAACCGAGTCATACAATCTCTATGATTTTGTGGCTAATGAATCACATGGTACAGAGATTAATCAACTACAGCCTGTGGGCCAAACCTCATTGGTGACTGTTCTTATCATTGACTTTTTTTTTTTGGAAACACAGTCACACCCATTTACTTACATAGTATCTATGGCTGCTTTAGCTCTACAAGCAGCAGATTTGAATGGTTGTGACAAAAAAAAAATCTGGCCTGAAAAATTTACCATCTGGCCCTTTATATATATATATATATATATAATCAATCCCTAAAATAGAATATGTTCTGCCAGTGAAATGGTATTTCTGAATGTCCCACCATATCAGTTAAGTGTAGTTCTCTAAATCATATAAATGTGTGTGGACAAGTTTGAGATCGCTGGACCAGAAATCAGAAGAATTTACTTTGCTCATATTCTTTCTTCTATTAAGAAAATATGTATACACATGAGCTTAATAACTTGTCATGTTATCTTATCCAAACTTTCTTAAAGTCTTAGCAATATCTGTACATATAAAAAACTTCATGGAAATTTAACATATAAAAATAGAGGTGCTCCTGTTAAAGTGGAGGTAGGACCGTCAACCTGGACCACTTGGCTACGCTATTCCTCCTGTGTAATGCTTGAGTGGTCATATAGAATATCCGTAGAGCTAACTATTTATTCTACTCTACTTACGTATTCCACAGGCATCTGACATTCTACGATCGACTTACATCCCCAAGGATGTCTTCTCTTTATCTACACCTTGGTTCTGTGAGTAGCACGGCAATCCATAACAATATTGCTTAAATCGTAATATTGGTTGTCATTTTGACTTTTGCCCACTTTATGTTCTATAGAAAATTTGTTATAGAAATTCCCCATCAATTATAGATTCTTACAATTTTTCCAATACGGTCATGTTATGTACCACTTGTGACATGGCTCTGAGTAGGGCTTCATCGTCTCAAATCTGGATACCAGCAGAGCCTATTAAATGACCTTGCTGCCTCCAGTTGTGCCTCAATGTATCTTTTCACTGGTGCAAAATTTGATTTTTTTAAATGAAAATGATCATGCCATAAGTCTATGGAATTGTAATTTAGTTTGGTCTTTTGCCTTTAAGGTAAAATTCAAACTCCTTAACATGATATACAGGGCCTTTCAGTATCTTGCCTTTGCATTTTTCCCCAACTGCATTTCTTGTCACTTCCTTTTTCCCAGACTTTGGCTTATTTTATACACACTAAACTATAGAATCATATGTGGAAAAATATCTAGAAAATGTAACCACAAAATCTGTGATAACTGAATCCAATACGCTAATTTTATAATTTCAGTTCTTTTTACAACTTTCACCTGGGAGTTCTCACATACATATATATATACACATACACACATATACACACAAACACACATATATGTACAACTTAATAAATATACTTTTTGTTTTATACCCTGAATGACCTCTTGAATTACATAAAAAATTTATAAGGGTGATAGGGTTTCTTATTTTTGCCATCAGGCAACTAATTATATTAGGAAAGAAGGACAAGAAACATTATCTATCTATCTATCTATCTATCTATCTATCTATCTATCTATCTATCTATGTACCTATCTATGTATCTATCTACTTGTTGATAATCATTGTAACATTAACTGACAAATTTCTGAGGGGAAACTGATTTGGAGTGAAAAGGAGATGACGCTTTTGGAATCTCCTGGTAGAACTGATCCAGAGCATTCTAGAATGTTAGAATTATAAAGGGTCTCAATAATTAGCCTAATCTCATTTTTAGAAGACAGGAAAAGAAACGCTAAAATGGTAAGGGATTTGACTAAGGTCTCAACAAGTACCTATCACATCACTCATATCTCAAGCTCTGAGTATTTTTGTTAAAAGTCAAGATCTGGACACACAGGAACTTTGGTAGAGGTTGAAATTAAAAAGAAGTGTTTGAGAGTCTTCTAAGAATTTGAAGTTGTGAAAAATTGATGAGAGTCTCTAATAAATAAATAGAAAAATAAGGGTTTTAAAAACTGTATTATGTTTGTTTGAATTCCTTGTGGTCAAAGTTTATTTCTGATTATTTCTTTTTATTGACTGCCCGACATACTGACTGAAGGAAAGAATAGGAACAATCTAAAAGAAAAAAAAAAATCAAATAAAGGCAAGTGCACGGTTACAGATGTGAAGTAAAGAGAGTGTGACTAGGCAAGGCTGGTCACAAATGTCAATGTTGCAGAGGATGAAGTAGAAAGAAAGAAATGTTCTGAAATTTTTTGATTTGCAAATTAATCATGAACTTGCTAGTCAGAAAAAAAACCCTATCAATGAAGGGGAAAACTAATTGCAAAATTGTCTGGTCATATCTAAGATCTCTTAGAAAGTCCTTCTGCTTGAAGACAATGACAAAATGTTAACCTCTAGGAGAAAGAACAGGCAACTCATAAATTGACTGAATTGAACGTGAAGACACTAGTCTTGCCTAAACTTTTATTTTTATGAAAATTATCTCTCATATTGTTCATTAAATATATTTATGTATTTTACTCATAACATAATATGAATTTAAGGATATGGAGCATCTATTCTAAAAATAATTGTATTCCAAGGAGTTTCAGCCCGGGGTGAATGTATTTAGAAATAATTAGCTACTAGAAAAGAGTAAATATATTCTAAAACCATACCTAGAACAAATTAACTCAGATTAATAAATATCATTGACCTAAAGATTAAATTACATAATGCAAGCCCACCACCCCCTAAAACTGCTACTGTATTTCCAGGTAAAAGTCTTTTCAGAAATTACCCAAATCAATGAGTTACAAGCATCCATTTTAATTTTTTCATAAATGTAGAGAAAAATTTATTTAAATGTACTTTAAAAATCTTTAATAAATTACAAACTATACTGCATCCAAATTTGGGTTATGAGAATTATAAAGGTAAATATTTAAACATAACTCAGTGTAAAAATCCTGAGTATTTAAAAGCTAAATGAAGTCAACATAATAAAATACAGAATAATTAAATGACTATAGTGATCTTAAGAATAAGAAACTTATAAAACAGTGGTTGTTAACAATAATCAGGCAATTGTCATTATCTGGGTTTCACTAGGTAACTGTAGCATTGTGCTGATGACTTACAGGGATCCTTCTCAGAAAAGGGACAGTATATTCCCTTTGTAATCAAATGCCACTTAAATCAAAGTTAAACATTAAACCTGAGGCACACAGAAGACACGTATTATTACTGTACAATTATAAAATGCTCATCTAACAGCGGAATTAAGAGTTATAAAACATTTTCTGAAAAGGGAAACGCTATGCAATATTTATTATTGTAAATTATCATGATATGCTAACAAATAATTATTTTTGAATGGTAGGCAACAATAAAATAAATCTCCCTATACGTTGTTTTCTCAATAAAGCTATAATTCTAATACTAAATACTAAATACACACTGTAGAATACATGATAAATAAATTAATGATATTTGTATTTCTGTGTACATGATTACATCCATTTCAAATCCCTGTGTGTCACTTTTTACTATGCCTCGGAGATGAACAGCAAATTATTTGGCGGAACAAAAAGGGGCAAGCATGAAGCAACAGCTTAACTGTAAAGCAGTTTGGCAGCAGAATGCTTTAGACAATTTGTTATAGTCAGATCATTAGGTTAATATGAAGTTGTGTGAGGAGGATGGCTGAGGGGAGGTTTATATGTCTAGAAATATTAAAAAGCAATTTGCACCAGGAACATATCCTCACCCTGGACTGCCTTTGAACATTTTTACAATCCACTAAGAAAATCTGATGTACATTTTACTTCAGAATTGAGTAAAACAGGTGTTAGTGCAGTCAGGAGTGGAAAGACTGAAGGGATGTGAAGCTGCTTGTTAAACTTCAATAGAATATATCAGTCTGTTAAATATTCATGTGAACTCATGTAATATTTTCCTACTTTTTTCAAGCAAAATATCTCACTAGCTTTTGAATTCCTCCAAAAGAATATGTTCAATTTTCCTCCAGCATATTTCTATGACTCTTCTATTTTCTTCCCACATTTTAAGGAAATACTTAGAAATCAATAAAAATTAAATATGACTCTTCCATTTCTTTATATTTCTGACAAAGATTAGATTTATTAATACCAAAATTATAACCCAGAATGAATACACAATAGATGAGTTTGCCTCTAGGAAGTACTATGTAGATATGCGATATCCTAAACAAATAAACAAAACAAAACAAAAAGTTAAATATAGCTGAATAGAGCATGTCTTTGAGCTTACTTTCAGAAATCCCATTAAGTGATTCTATGTTCACACCTCCCTGTGGTTCTTGCATCTTTCTTATATGTCCATTTTTCTTTTTTTCTCTAGGCTACTCATACTTGTTCATTCCATTATTGGTTTGTTTTTCTGCCTTGACCTTGTATGGAGTGGTAGGTCCAATCTAACTCTGTCTTTTTTAATCCAAATTTCTTGAAAGGGAATACACACATGTTCTCTCTCTCCCTTACTTCCCAGTAACTTACAGGACAATTCAAATTGTTTTTCACCAATATGTTTGCCAATAACATTATTAAGTTATAAACAATATGCTAGTTGTTAGTTTTTTTTTTTTTTTTTTTTTTTTTCTTGTGTCTTCAACTGCACTGGTGGATGTTCACTTCGTGAAATCTCTGCTCCCATATCTAATGTGATACTGTGCTATCCTCCCTTTCCTTAGACTGCTTTGATTAATGTACCATTTAATCTTCAAGGGATTTTTTTCACCAATCCACTAAATAATCTTTTTACTCAGAGTTTTATTCTTAGCCCATTCTTCTTTTTGTGTGTTTCCGTCAGACAATCACCAGCGATACTCTACTGATGCCTCAATTAAAGGAGTTAAGGTCATGACATCTCAAAATATGCCTACTTATTATATTCATTTGAGAAACACCAGATGCGGAAAGGGCTATCTATCTTGTCCTCTTCTATTCATAGTAAGCCACAACAATTTATTTGATTGGTGGAATGTGGTGGCTCACGACTATAATCCCAGTGAGGCGGGAGAATCATTTGAGGTTAGGAGTTCAGGACCAGTCTGGGCAACACAGTGAGACCGTGTCTCAAAAACAAAACTAAGTACCCCTTCCAAAAATTTCTTTGAGAAAGATTCTCTTCCGTACCAGGATGAGAAAATAACACTTATCACCAAAGGCTGGGAATTGATGTCGCAAAGAATCTCTACAAATAAACTTACTAAACAAATTATTATCTTTCACTAGTTTTGTATCCCCCCGCCCCATATATCTTCCAGTGACTTCCTCACAATTTACTGCCCCTAGCCCCAAACCCCTTTGTCTTACATTTTCTTTGCAAGTGTATCATTTATTTGCTTAAAGGTACAAAAGCTTTGTGCTTTGGCTATTTATTCAAGTCTTTACTCTCTTGTGAAGATCACCTTGTACATGTAAAACTTAATGACTTGTATGTTTTCCTCCTGTCAATCTGACTTCTGTCCATTTGATTCTTAGATTTAACCAAAGATCCCAACTAAGAATTAAAAAGAATAGGTATGATTTTTAGCCTTCACAATACAATTCAGTGTTACAGCTTATAACTGTTTTCTGACCAAGAAACACATTATTTTATAAGTTTCTGAATATCTCTACCTGGATTTTCCATGGGCACCATACTATCAACATTAAAACATTGGATTTTTATCTTGCCTTTTAAAGTTCTTGCTCTGTATTTTGATTATAGACCTCTCTATTAATTCGGTTATCCAAGAGAAAAGAACTGACACTCGTCTTAGACTCCTCCTATTACTATATTCATGGCTTTCAATAATCTGAAAAACCTCTCACATTCAAAAAACCTTTATATTTTTATCTCTGTCCTAGGCCAAGATATTTGCTTTTCTTAACTATGTGACTACAAAAATGTCTTAATTTTTTTCATCTGCAGTATTATTTTCATCACATAAGTTTTCTTCATAGCTAGAGTTAACCACTTTAAAAACAAATTGGATTCTGGTGTATCCCAGATAAAATTCTGCAATTATTCTTTATCTTAGCTAGTGTAAATTCTTAGTTCCTTAAACTGACAGAAATGTTTCTTTAAGTTTTGCATTCTGACACCTGCTCACATTGTCATTCTTATCTCAACATTCATGATCTTGAAGCCAAGATCATGAATCAACTCCCAATACACTCCCCATCCTATTTATTTTAATCTATGTGTCTTTAAGATAGTTCCCTATCCAACATCTCACAACTATATGTGACTAACACCTGCTCTTCATTAAGTCTCAAAAGGCATATTTTCTCAGAAGTCTTTCTTGACTTTTTCACAATACCCTGTGTATAATAGTTCATTGTCATATTATCTTAGGAGAGCAGAGGCATTAAGAGTGAATGGGTTTTTGATGAATCTCTGACTCTTGATGGAGAGTTAGAATGACTGAAACTCTAGGTACAGGGAATATCAGCAGCTTCTGACATACTGTACTCTATGGTTTTGAAAGCAGAAGAGATAATACTAGGTAGCTAAATCAGTGTCAATAGAGATGACCACTGTTCTGATGGCCCTCAGTCCAGATTAGCTTCCATCCTTCTGCTTCATAGCATGACTGTTAGGTGCTAGCTTGGGCTAATACTACCCAAACTAAAGAAAAATATGAGCAATATCTTAATGTATAAAGTATTAATGAATGAAAACATTCACTTTTGACTACTAATATATGTAGTAAAAACTAACCTAGTATCTAATGCAGGTGCTGACTCAGACTACTACTAAGGAAACTTTCAATGTCTCATTGCAACCAACAGATTTTTTCCTAAAACAGATTCGAATTAACAGACTTTTGTATGCAAAAATTTGAGACAAATAAAATGGTTTTAAATATCTTGAGAGAACTTTTTTTAATTGATGTGATAGAAAGTCCACCATGATAAAAAATATTAGCTAATAAAACTTACTTTAAAAAAAAACTAACTTTAATAGAAATGCCAAAAAAGTGTTAAAAGAATATGCATCCTACAGAAAGTGTTGTGTTTTTTTTCATGTAAAACATTTGAGTAATTAGTGGATGACCATAATAGAGTAAGAGAATCCTTTGTGACTATAGCAGCTAATATGGAAAAGCTGGAACTAGAATCATTGTATTTGGCAGGAATTTTTTCTAGTCCAAACTAATGAAAATTCCTTCATGATACAGTGTGTTTCTTACTGAAAGATGCATCCAGTCTTTAATCCACAATATTTGCTGATTTCCATTAGACAGAATATCACAGGAATATGTGTAGTGGCTATGTATTCAAATATCAAACAAATGTTCTCTCTTTTAATATCTGAATGTTAAGATTTTAAATTATTTGTAAGTATTACAATGTTTTATTGTTTTCTGTTTCTTTTACTTTTATTTTGCAATGTGCAAAGTTTAATCTCAAGAGAAGATGGCTTCTTATATCCTTATACAACCAAAATGTAACGAAAAGAACAAAGAAGAACCAAAGACACTGATATCTTTTTACTTTGTTTACTTTGTGTATTTTATTAACTGTATGTTTTGACTTCTATTACCATTTATGCTTAGTATATTAAACATAGATTCAATTACACATCAAGCTAAAGTTTCTTGGATTTTACTGCTAAAAAGAGTCAAATTATACTACAAGGCTACGGTAACCAAAACAGCATGGTACTGGTAACAAAACAGAGATATATTCCAACGGAACAGAACAGAGCCCTCAGAAATAATACCACACATCTACAACCATCTGATCTTTGACATACCTGACAAAAGCCAGAAATGGGGAAAGGATTCCCTATTTAATAAATAGTGCTGGGAAAACTAGCTAGCCATATGTAGAAAGCTGAAATTGGATCCCTTTCTTACACCTTATACAAAAATTAATTCAAGATGGATTAAAGACTTAAATGTTAGACCTGACATCATAAAAACCCTAGAAGAAAACCTAGACATTACCATTCAGGCCATAGGCATGGGCAAGGACTTCATGTCTAACACACCAAAAGCAATGGAAACAAAAGCCAAAATTGACAAATGGGGTCTAATTAAACTAAAGAGCTTCTGCACAGCAAAAGAAACTACCATCAGAGTGAACAGGCAATTTACAGAATGAGAGAAAATTTTTGCAATCTACTCATCTGACAAAGGGCTAATATCCAGAATCTACAAAGAACTCAAACAAATCTACAAGAAAAAAACAACCCCATCAAAAAGTGGGTGAAGGATATGAGCAGACACTTCTCTAAAGAAGACATTTATGCAGCCAACAGACACATGAAAAAAATGCTCATCATCACTGGCCATCAGAGAAATGCAAATCAAAACCACAATGAGATACCATCTCACACCAGTTAGAATGGCGATCATTAAAAAGTCAAGAAACAACAGGTGCTGGAGAGGATGCAGAGACATAGGAACACTTTTACACTGTTGGTGGGACTGTAAACTAGTTCAACCATTGTGGAAGACAGTGTGTCCATTCCTCAAGGATCTAGAACTAGAAATACAATTTGATCCAGCCATCCTATTACTGGGTATATACCCAAAGTATTATAAATCATGCTGCTATAAAGACACATGCACATGTATATTTATTGTAGCGCTATTCACAATAGCAAAGCCTTGGAACCAACCCAAATGTCCATCCATGATAAACTGGATTAAGAAAATGTGGCACATATACACCATGGAATACTATGCCGCCATAAAAATGATGAGCTCATGTCCTTCATAGGGACATGGATGCACCTGGAAACCATCATTCTCAGCAAACTGTTGCAAGGACAAAAAACCAAACACCGCATGTTCTCACTCATAGGTACGAAATGAATGATGAAAACACTTGGACACAGGAAGGGGAACATTACACACCAGGGTCTTTTGTGGGGTGGTGAGAGGAGGGAGGAATAGCATTAGGAGATATACCTAAAGTAAATGACGAGTTAATGGTTGCAGCACACCAACATGGCACGTGTATACACATGTAACAAACCTGCACGTTATGCACATGTACCCTAGAACTTAAAGTATAATAAAAAATAATAAAAATAAAAAGAAGAGTCAACAAGAAACTTTTTAAATCTTACTACTATGTGTTTGAAAAGATTAATTTAATGCTAAGACAAAATTATATGGAATACAATGTAAAGATGATATCTTACACTCTTGGAACTAATTAATTTCAGTTTCACAGTCAAAGACTAATGAAAATTTAGGCAATAAATTTTGTTGACACTCTATGTTTTCAAGATTCAAACATTCAGATAACATTATTTGTATAAATCGCTTCTTATTTTAGGAGTGGAATACTATTTAAGTATAAAAACATCTTCTAACTTAGGTTGCTTTTGATGCAAAAGGTTGATTAAGATTATTAGCATATTTTAAAAATTTCATAGCAAGTTTCCACTGTTACAGTTTTCTAGTCAATAGGACATGGTATGTCAATTACAATCACACATCCCTTAATGAGGAGAATACATTCCGAGAAATGCATCCTTAGGAGACTTCATTGTTGTACAAACATTGTAGAGTATACTTACACAAACTTAGATGACATAGCCTACACACCTAGATTGCACAGTATAGCTTATTGCTCCTAAGCTATAACCCTATATACAATGTTACTTCATTGAATACTGTAGACAGTTTTACTATAGTGGTATTTATCTATCTAAACATATGTAAACTTAGAAAAGGGATAACTGAAAATATGACATAAATGATAAAAAGAGTACAGCATAAGGTATCATAAATACTGTTTGGTGCTTATAGGGCAATTACCATGAATGGAACTTGCAGGGCTGGAAGTTGCTCTGTCAGTGAGCAGTGAGTGAACATGTTACCAAAAGGCCAGGTGTACCATCTAGGCCCTGCTGATTGCTGCACAGAAAATCAATCACTAAGACAACGGGTGTTGCCAGGGAATAAGGCTTTACTTGGGTGCTGCAGCCAATGAAATGGGAGAGCACTCTAAAATTCATCTCCTCAATTGAATAAAATTATGGGTTTATATTACAGGAAAGAAATGTAACCATGTGTAGGGAAATAGGAATTAAGAGAGGGTTACTGAAGAGGAGTTGGTCAAAATGAACTAGGTGGTCAGTTAGGCAGTCATGATGGGTGAGGGGTCTCATTGTCCAGATGCAGTGATTTGGTAAGTTTCAGTTCCTTGATACTATCTGGGAAGGCTTATTGTTGGTTTCCTAAGAAAGGAACTCAGATAAGACAAACATAGCTTTTTTCAAGTTTTAGACTGAGGGGGTCAATTTCTAAGTTTTTTCAAAAGAAACCATGAACATCAGTTCCATGGGAGAGTTGGGTGGTTTCAAACATGAAGATCTAAGACATTACACTACTCCATGCTTTATAAACACTGTACACAGACTACACTAAATTTATTTTTTTAATTTCTTTCTTCAATAATAAATAAAACAACTTATGCCAACTTTATAAAATTTCTAATTAAAAAATTTGATTCTTGTAATAACATCTTAAAACACACATACAGTGTAGCTGTACAAAAATATTTTTCTTTATATTCTTATTCCATAAGCAGTTTTATTTTTCAAATTATTATTTTTTTTTCACTTTTTAACCTTTGTTAAACACTAAGACACAAACACAAACATTAGCCTCGGTCTATACAAGGTTCGTGTCATCAATACTACTGTCTTCCATCTTTATCTTATTCCACTGGAAGGTCTTCAGGGGCACTAAAATAAACAGAGCTAGCATCTCCTGTGTCGTGTCATCTCCTGTGATAACAATGCTTTCCTCGGATTACCTCCTGGATGTCCTGTCTGAGGCTGTTTTACAGTTAACTTTTATTTTAATAGGTAGACTTCTCTATTTTTAATAGGGAGTACAAACAATAATGATAAAAAAGTAAAGAATAATAAACACAAACTAGTAACAGTTGTTTATCTTCATGATCAAGTATTATGTAGTATATATAATTGTATGCGCTATACTTTTATGTGACAGGCTGTGTAGTCACATAGGTTTGTTTACACCAGCATTACTACAAACTCAAGTAATGCATTGCTCTATGGTTTTATGATGGCTACACTGTAATTCATCAATAGGAATTTTTCAGCTCCATTATAATCTTATTGGACCACCATCATATGTTTAGTCCATGGCAGACAGAAGCTTCATTATGTGGTGCATGACTGCACTTCTACCTAGGATCATAAAGGGAGTATATCCGTCTGAAAAACAATAAGTGATATTGATAAATTCAATCTTTTTGTAAGAATTATTTAAACTTGAATTTGACCAATGAGTCTGTTCTCATACTATATTTTCAGTTTTTATAGAAAGCTTTTGCTTCTCGATCAGTGACCTGCTTTCTTCCCCCCTCCCCTAAACAGCTGAAAATATCTTTAGAAAGTTTTTTCAGATTCTACTTCTATTTTTCCAAAAGAGTCGTGTCATTAATTTTGTACTCAAAACTCCAAGTCACGAACTCTCAAGATGAAATGCAGCAGTTGTCAGTATTAGTTCAGCTTGGTAATTTTAACTTAATATTTTCTACCCCTTTGCTTCACTTTAATTCATTGTTTAATTCATTGAAACATCTGTAAACTTCTCTTTTTCAGTCAGCTTTGCTTCAGTATAAATGCTTGCAAGTTAAAGAGTTTATAAATTACAAGATAATCTGTAATTTTTTAGAAAAGTAAATTCTCTCTGTGTCTGTTACATTCCTTCTCTCTGAACTTCTATTAGTTATCACTTTTGCTACCCTGGTTATTTATTCAAGTGCACACAACCATCCACCATTATCCACTTTCTACTTTTCATTTGTGGCATCAACTAAAATTGTATAGATAAATGGGAATTGCAGGCATCTAATGATGTATTATATTTTATTTATATGATGTCTGCAGTAGTCCACAGCAAGTAAAGATACAGCACCATCTGAATATATGTGGGTTTTTTTTGTGTGTGTGTGTATTGTGCTTTTTTTTCTATTGCATTCTTACACCTAGTATTTTTCTATTTGCTGATAAAACAAACCCTCTATGTACTTCTAAGACTATATAATCTTTGAAATGGTTGGATCTATGTTTCAGACTTAACAAATATTAGAATATTTCTGATCTGGCTTGTAGAAGAATAAGTAAATATATTTGTTGATATTTAGTCAGACAAATGCAGGTTTTCAAGAATCAGTCAGATTCAGGATCTTGGGAGTAATTCATCCCCATAACTGAAGGTCTACATTTCCCTGATTTCACCTATTTCTGCTCATTTTCTATTAGCCTACTGAGTATACGAGTTTATTAGTATGACTGAGCCAGCGCACTTATGCTTTGACCTCTACTTCTAACCTTATATTCAGCTTCCAATATAGAATTTACTCCTTGAGGGGTAGAATTGACATTAAACATTTTGAGAATTATATCACGGACACTACCACCTATATTATTATAACTCCAAAGCTGCAATTGAAAGGTCACTATATCACAGTAATAAGGTGGAAAGGGAAAAGATGATATCAATTTATATTGTTTAAAATTGGTTTGTTGTTGGTATAACTAAACTTTTACAACTATAGTGAATGTTAAACTACATAAATGCTTAAGTTTAAACAATTAAAATGTAAAACATTTAACACTTAAGAAGACAGCAGGAACCAAGCAGAAATATACACAAATAGATGGATACATATATAAACCAATAACAAATTCATACATGTTAATAAGAAGAAACTAACAATACATAACCCCATCAAGTTAGCCAAGATTAATAGCTAACGCAGAGGCTCATTTATATCTGACTATCAACACTGCTGGAATGATATTTCGATCTAATTCATCTTGCAACTCCTCTATAATCCATGTGATCATTTTCCATCATACTGAAAAATTTCTCCTTGTCAAAACATCCATGTAAACACAGTAGCTGTATAAAAATGAAATATTTTAGATATTTTGTCACAACGTTTGTAACAGAGTTTTTATCCTAGAACCACATGTTTCTTCTCTAAACAGGTTCCTTTTCTTCAGTGGTTACCAGTTAATTCAATTTACTGGTGTAGAACAGTGGTTCTCAAATTTCTCTTGCACCAGTTTATATTGGGGTTATTGTGTTTAAATTTCTAATGACTTCCCAGGTGACGAAGAGGTTGCTTGTCTGGGGCCATAGTAATGAATATATTGGTAACGTAATTGTTGAGACAAGATTTAGCCCTCATAAAAAGCTATAATATATAAAGTATAAAGAAACTTGTAAATATGATATCTAATTTAATCCTTATAATGTAAAAAAGTGATGGTATCCATTACTACCCACATTTGAAGAAAAGAAAACTTTCCCGTGACTTTTCTTAACCATACCAGTTTATGCAAATCACAATCTGTGATTTTTCAAAGCTACTAAATTTTACGTAAACTTCAAGGGCCTAATTTGGAGATGCAAAACTGAACATGGTTTCTTACTCTTTGCATTCCTTTCATAAGAAACTTATTTTATCTTAGAGCCATACATGCACCTCTGAATAAATGGGGAAATTCTCTTTTATAAGGGCTTTGGAGAAGATTAATATTTTAAGATCTCTTGCTATGTTCATTCATAAGAAAAAGTGTGAAAGTATTTCAAATGTAAAATCAGTTACTAAAACTGGCTCAATTGGTATGGAGAGCATTGAGAATAATAAATTATTTCTACTGAGAGTTTTAAAAAATCACCACGTTCTAACCTTCCTAACTATATGTAAGAAAACTTGTTCTAGATTGCATTATATTTTGATCATCCTCCTTTTGGAATTTGAGGCCCACTTAATACCAACATATTTTTGTATTCATTCCATAAACACTATTATTATCACATTACTATCAATGGAAGGCCATTGTCCCATCTCCTTTTTATTTCCTTTATCCCCAAATTGTTCTGTAGATTTTGTTATGAACATTATAATTGCAGTGTTTCCTTCTACGCCAAATGGTAACACAGCATATTCTAGAGAACCCATGATGTGGCCGGGCGCGGTGGCTCAAGCCTGTAATCCCAGCACTTTGGGAGGCCGAGGCGGGCGGATCACAAGGTCAGGAGATCGAGACCACAGTGAAACCCCGTCTCTACTAAAAATACAAAAAAAAAAAAAAATTAGCCGGGCGCGGTGGCGGGCGCCTGTAGTCCTAGCTACTCAGGAGGCTGAGGCAGGAGAATGGCGTGAACCCAGGAGGCGGAGCTTGCAGTGAGCCGAGATCGCGCCACTGCACTCCAGCCTGGGCAACAGCGTGAGACTCCGTCTCAAAGAAAAAAAAAAAGGAGAACCCATGATGTATTAAACAATTCTGCTTACCACTTAAGGATTTGTAATATCTTGACAGGATATTTTAATATCCCATCCTTGCCTCCACTGAAAGAAATCTTCAGTTCCTAGGTGATATAGTTTGTATAATTTCCCTACGTAAATCTCATGTTGAATTGTAATCCCTAGTACTAGAGGTAGGGCCTGGTGGGAGTGATTGGATAATGGGGGCGTATCCCTCATGACTTGGTGTTGTCTATAGTGACTGAGGTCTGACAGATCTGGTAGTTTAAAAGTGTGTGGCACCTCGTCTATTTCTCTCTCTTGCTCTGGCTCTGGCCATGAAATGTGCCTGCTCCTGCTTTACCTTCTGCCATGAGTAAAAGCTTCATCAGGGCCCTGAAGAAGCAGATGCTGGCGCTGTTTACTGAACTGTGAGCCAACGAAAATTGTTTTCTTATAAGTTACCCAGTTTCAGGTATTTCTTTATAGCAATGAAAGAATGGCCTAATACATTAGATATCTCTTCCACTCAAATTCTGTCAAAAACGTTTACGCCTTTTTCCTTGCTCTATATATAGGTGGTTTGACAATCCACCTGGTTCCCCTCTTATGTTTAAATTCTTGATCCTCCACACCTGTATAGAATAATTCTGGCATCTCATAATTGCTCCAATCTACTAACCTTTCAACAACACTCCCCAGAACCAATTGAAATCCTTGGCACCCAGTCGATTCTTATTGTTGATGTTACTGTTTATATGAATGACCAATGCTACACTAGAACCTCAGAATTTTAAATTTTCTCCAACTCCCTATGTCTTTCTCTGTGCGTCTTTCTGTAGCCAAGATGTCATTTTGGATTTTGTCACTATTTTTAACTCCTCTGTGTTAAATAAAACTTAAATGTACCTGTAACATTCCTTCTTCTAATCATAGACTCCCATTTTCCTATATGACTTTTCCTCATTTCCACTACGTCTGTTTGACACTGTTATTTTATCTTTCCATTTATTGAGTTTGTAAGCTCCGTATAATAATAATTATTATTATTCAGCAGGGACCCTGCAACCAATCGGTCCTTTCTAAAGCTCTGTTCTCATCACTCTTAACCCAATCCTACATGTGTTCACCTGGTGATTTTTTGGAAAGGCTCCAATAAGAGTTTAGGTCCCAAAGTTACAATATTCCTAAAACCCTGGGATATGTTAGATTATTATTATTAAGAAAGGTCAAATATATTTCCAACATTAAAGTAAGATGTTTATTTTTCTTTTTCTTCTAACCAAGAAACAGTGAAGAATACAAATCTCTGTAACAGTTGTTCACAACTGGCTGTTTTTATTTTAACATTTTAAAGTGAAATCTATGTCTTGATTTGTCATGTATGTGTTTATATGCAACTGAAAAAATATTAACAGATTAAATAAAACTAAAGAAAATGATATTATGATTCTTCAAGCAAACATCTCTATGAGCTGCTGTGGTAACATGGTAGAAGGAGGTTGTTGTTTGATTGGAACACTTGGGAAAGTCTTCACACGAGAGCCTCAATTTTTATTGGAACTTGAATATTGAATAAAAGAGAATCATTAAAATTTGTGCAAAAGTAAACTGTAAACTAAACGAGAGGATGAGAGAAAACAAGATAATTTGTGGAATCGTGAATACTGCCAAGTAAGTCCTTTGCAAAATAATAGCCACAGGTGCATATTATATTCAGCAGGTAGCCTCTGCCTTTCCCAATGAAGGTGGCTACCTATAGATAGGGCCCTTACTTTGCTCTTTATCAAAATCCTCTCCTCTTTTCCTTAGTTTCATTCAATGTGTACATGATGATTTTATATATGTATACAGTGTCTAGTGATTACCACATTCATGTTAATTAACATATAATTACTATAGTCATATTAATTAACTCACCACCTAGAATTACCATTTGTGTGTGCCTGGCAGGTGAAGCCTCCTAAAATCTGCTCTCTTATTAAATTTCAAGTAAACAATATAACATTATCTATAGATTCTGGGCCTTTGTAAGACTTGAGTAAGAAAGCTCTGAAGTTGTTTGCAGGTAAACAAGTAAGAGGAGGTGGTAGCTGAAAGGAGGCCCCCAAACAAAGTTTAGCGTTTAACTGGACAAAGCCTTAAACATGCCTTTAAATTTTATCCTGCAAAATAGGAAAGTGGCTTTTAGGAGTAAACACTATACCTTGTATACCAGATACTTTCTGACCAATACCCAGAAAGACTGTAACCTTTTTGATCTATGTGTTATATTTATAATAATGAATTCTAAAATAGCATTAGCCATTCAGGCTGCCCTGTCACAGACTTGGCTGAAACAGAACATACAGAAAATAATTATTCCTCTGTATTTCTTACTTTAAAATCTGATTAATTTTCTGGTTATATGCGTGTACGGTTTTATTTGTTTTTGTGTTACACAGAAACTGAATTTTATCCTTATATCTCATCTTTTAATTTTCAGTTTAACTAAGACTAATAAACTAATTCAGATTTTTTTAAATTCAATATTTTCATGGAAATCTACTAAGACCTAGGGACAGTTGTAGACATTGGTCTTTCGGTATTATAATTTTCCCACCCTCCCAAATTTGTGACATTTGTCTCCCTCTGACTGAGGTGATAGTAGACCTTTCCCTTCTTACTAATCTTGGTACTTACAACCTCCAAACTCTACGTACATTATTCCTAGAAATATTAATTCATGGTATAAAAAACTAACTCAAAACCTTCTAATTCCTTTTTTTCAGTTTGTAATGTCTTACAGTTCTTTTAAAATATTTTCACAATGTGGCCTTAAAATATCTTCTAGCTTAGATGTAACATTTCAGGTTGAAACCACACTGCTTTCCAACCCCAGAATACATATTTCCCCATCTCTGAGTTGTTGATCCTTCTCTTCCTTCTATTTTGAATCATGGTTATGCTCCCCCTATTTAAGTCTTAGTCTGTAATCCATCACTCCATAAAGTTTCTATTTAACCACCAGAAGTAGTAGAGATTGCACCCTACCTTGACAAAATATATATTATATATTTAGAAAATTATATGCATGATACATATTATATATAATTTTATACAAAGATTGTACAAATTCTCTTGAAATATTCAATTTTTTTTTGAGACAGAGTCTTGCTCTGTGGCCCAGGTTGGAGTGCAGTGGCGGGATCTCGGCTCACTGCAAGCTCTGCCTCCCGAGTTCACGCCATTCTCCTGCCTCATCCTCCGGAGTAGTTGGGACTACAGGCGCCCGCCACCATGCCCAGCTAATTTTTTGTATTTTTAGTAGAGAAGGGGTTTCACCATGTTAGCCAAGATGGTCTCGATCTCCTGACCTCGTGATCCACCCACCTCGGCCTCCCAAAGTGTTGGGATTACAGGTGTGAGCCACCACACCTGGCCGAAATATTAAATATTTAAAGAGATATGTGATTGTCCATATATAGAATAAAATTTTAAAATGCCTTTAAGTTAGAAAAATAAATTTCTTGAAAAAACAAAATTTTTTAATGAGCAAAATGTGATGATCATGACACTTATGAACAGCAAGGAATTTTCTAATAATGCATTTCAGGAATCTCACCTGGTCTTTGTTCCATTGAATAATTTAATAATATGAATCAAATCAGAGAGAACACAAAATTTACAAATGATTCAATTCTGAGGAGAATATCAAATATATTGTATAATACTTGCAGGGAAGGAAAGATTGAGAAATACAAGAAAGAGTATTAAAAACTGTAAAATAAAATCGCATTGGCTAGCCAAATTATACTTACTGGACACCCTACCATCTTTCCAACATGTTAAATTTGCTTGCTTTTCATAGCCTTGACCCTGTGTCCTTGTTTGAAATATTACATTGCAATCACTATATAGTTAATTTTCGTCCTCTTGAGGTCAGTGCCTAAATACCTCAGGATGGGAGTGCAGGCTTTCTAGAATAACCTGCTCCACACTAACATTCACATTTACCACCTTGGTACTTTTCTAGGCCCCCTTGTCTTTCTCTATTTTTTTTTTTTGTAGCACTTTTTAATTTTCTACAGTGCACAGTTTATTCATTTGTTTACTGTATTGTCTCTGCAACATCTCCACCCTCAACCCATAGAGACACATGCACACTAAATGTATGCTTGATAAAAACAGAACTTCTGATATTTTCTCTTATTTGCACCAGTCTGGTAGTTCCTCAAAATACTAAACATGGTATTACCACAAGACCAATACATTCCAAACCTAGGTAAGTTAACGTGGAAGACACAGAGACATTCAAACTGAATACCTGCAACTAGTGTGAAAAATAATTTTTAAATATTGAAGGGATAGAATCCATAAAATTAATATTTTTAGACCTAGAGACAAGAAACAAGAGACGATTTCTTATTTTTTTGAGATTTGAACTTGTAAAGAATGCCAAATAATTTATTATTATTTATTGAGAACAATCAAAATGTAATATTAAACAGAATGATTTAGACATTTAGCTGTCATTTTTATCTTTTAAAATAATTTATATAGTGCCAAGTTTATTCCTTATTTGTTAATGTGTTGTCTTGACTCATTTTAATATATTGCTTTGTATTTACAGTTTTACAATTTATCACGTAATTTTGCTTTATAAGTAAGTACAAATATTTTAAATTTAATTTTCTATGAGATATTACAGTTGCTCTTAGGGCATTATTCTCAAAGACTTAGATGATTATTTTATGAAAGAATAAACATTAATATAGTTTGTGTTATTAAGCTATTGCCAAGATTTTGCAATAAAACATTCAAAAATAGTCTGTTCTTCATGGCGTTTTCTGTTATGTTATCGACTGCATGACTTGTTGAATCAATGTTGCAGAAATTGGTCATTTATATTGCAAACGTCAGAATCAATTGAAAACCAGCTGGCTCGATGACTGTTAGTTTTGTGAGAGAATACATATTAAAGTGACTTGCTTATATAACCTCTGAAAGAAATTCTAAACAGTGATTTACATGCTTCATACCTTCTTTGTATTTATTATATTTTATGTGTTTATTTTGTTTTTGATTTTATTTTGAGTTTATTTTAAATTTTGGGCTTGTATTTTGGGTGTTATGTGGCAGAGCTACCCTTGAGGTGTTACTTAGTTTGAAAAATAATTGAGTGGTTAGCAATATCATTGCTGCCTTAAAATAAACTGACATTTTCAGTGTAAACTTTATAAAGCTGATCAAATTACTTCTGGGATATGTTGCTAAAAACGCACTTTACTAGAACTCAATATATTTCAGTGACCTTATAGAGAATAAATAAGGTTAATTTAACAATGTAATTCATTTTATTTATCTGCAATTAAAAAAACACTCGGAAGTTTTGTGGCTTAAACCAATGAACTCTGGTCTGAAATTGAGGCAGGACTTGAGTAACCGATATTATCCATGTGGTGGTGCCCATGGTCACTGAAACTACTCAGTTGTTTCCTGGAATGATCTGGAGATAGGAGAACATCTTAACTCACAAGCCAAGACCTCAGCAGGAATATCTTGATAGCTAGCTTAGGTAGAATCTTCTTTTTGAATTTTCCTAGTGGTTTATCTAATAAGTATGTTACTTTCATGATGACTCAGGACTCCACAAATAAATGTTCCAAAATATAGGACACAGGACCAGCCAATTTTGTAAGTTACAGACCTAGAGAACTGGTATACCATTATCGCCAAACAGACTCTAGACTGACAGGTAACTAGTTAGCCCATTTTTAATAGGAAGAGTAATAGAACTCAGCTTTTGACTGGACAAGTATCAAAGAATATGTATCCATTTTTACCTTGAAAGTGAACTAAGTTTTAACACCCTGGTCAAATATTCCTCATGTTTCCTTTAATATATAATCAGGCTATTAAGAAATACCTCTTTTCCTCTTTGTATGACTTTCAAAAATCCATCCTTTTTTTGTCTCAGAAAAAGTTGAAGTAAAATTTTATTTCAAATCCAATAGCATGCAAACTCAGCTATTTAGGACTTCAATTTTAGAAAAAGTCAAGTTTGTCTAGACCCTGGTCAGGTTTCTAAATGAACTGCTTCATTGTTTCTGGATTAGCAGAGGCCTAGGTTCACTGTTTCAATTTAGTTGAGCTGCCCAGTTTTCATAACAAATTCTTGAGAATTCATGCGGCTTTGTGATTCTATTTGAGTTCATCTCCATGTTTCTTTGTAAAATATGACAATACTTGTCAAAACCTTGTGAACCCAATAGAGTTGGCTGAAGCTCACCAGTTTTACGTTTATTTGGAAGCTTGCTTGGGCTTGGTTAAACATGAAATGTCAAGCTAAATTTTCTTAGTTTAAAATGGTAAAAGTGAAAGCAAATACATTAATGCAAATTCATGTAAATCAGACACTATAAGTTAGTATTAACTTCAATAGCAGTTAAAATCAAGACCATTAGGAAGTGAGGAATGAGATCCAGAATAATTTGTAAAGTTGATGAAATTTGTCCTCAAAGTCCTGCTAACTCTTTCTAAATTATTTACTCTTATTTTAGCCTGGATCTCATTTATAAAATAGTCATGCTTTCCCTTCCTGTGGCCCTACATGGTCTCTTACATTGACAAACTTTGCCACAAATACCCTGTGCTCTGGAAATCTTCTACATCTTTTTTCTATGTTAAAGCGTAAGTGAGATTTTTATTTATATATATGTGTATAAATATATAGAGGTATAAGTGTATATATATGTATGTATATGTATGTATTTTATGTCTATCTGCTATATATTATGTAGTATATATTATGCTTATATATATACATACATGTATTTTACATATGTATATTTGTGTCTGTGTGTGTGTGTCTATATATATATATATGCTACCTTGAAATGAACTGATCATGAAAATCATGAAGGGCTATATCACTAATATGGTCTCACATCTTAGTATAGAATTTGACATTATGACTGTCAGCAGATAGGTTTATTTTCCTGTTTATAAACTAATATAATATGTTAGTATATTAGGCACTACATTTTGAGTATTATACCTCACATAATGCACACTCAGTTCTGTCATTGCAATAATACATTAAAAAAAGACAACTGTATGGTCAATGAATAACATATTTTAAAGTCAATCTTTAAAATCAAATTAAATCTAATTGTTGAATCATTTAAATTTCATCAGAGAAACAATTTAAAGCTATTGACAAAGAAAGTAAAGAAGCATGTTAAACTATTAAAAGTAGAAAAAAAAAGTGAAAATGATGAGAAGTTAAAATGCAAACCCCACTTTATTATTATTTTTTATTTATTTTACTTTAAGTTACATAGCTATACTTGTGCCATGGTGGTTTGGTGCACCTATCAACCCATCAGCACGCATTAGGTATTTGTCCTAATGGTCTCTGTCCTATTACCCCCACCCTCCAACAGGCCCTGGTGTGTGATGTTCCCCTCCCCGTGTTCATGTGTTCTCACTGGTCAGTTCCCACTTATGAGTGAGAACATGCAGTGTTTGGCTTTCTGTTCCTGTGCTAGCTTGCTGAAAGTGATGGCTTCCAGTTTCATCCATATCTCTGCGAAGGACATGAACTCATTCTTTTTTTATGGCTGCATAGTATTCCATGGTATATATGTGCAAACCTCACTTAATTGTACCCAGGAATAAGACCTCCCTATTTGTTTAAAGTCCCACAAATATAAAGATTAAATATAGATGACCAGCAGGAGTCTAGAAATATTTAACTCTCTGCTGCACAGAACCAGTGATAATTAAAAACAAAATAGGCGAAAACCCCTGAGTCAATTATACACTTCTGCCTATTTATTATAAACGATTCCCTTTATTGTTAATAATGCCTGCACTGTAAATCATGCCATAAGTTTTTTTTTTTTCCCAGTGGCCTCCGTTGTTCTTTTAGGCACATTCTATAAAGTGTCTCATCATGTGTTCTGCAGGTTGGCATTCTTTGTGATAGTGTGAATCTGACCTTAGAGATAGATGAATTCAAGGAAAAATCACTAAGATCTTTGGTCTTCCTCTAGACTCTACGTCAAAGTAATGTCTCAGTAGCTCTTTCATCTTTAGGGAGTATTGCACTCTGGTAGTATTATTATCATTCTTAGTGTTTTTGTTGTTATTATTATTATTTTACCTATATTCCTCCCTGGGCTGTCAAACTTTAAAATATAAGAATTCTACATTTGTAGTCATTGTATTTGGTCAACTATTACAGAAGTGAAACATACAACATTTTTCTTGTTAAGAAAGACTGTTAGCATTTTTTTCAATATCTTTCACAAAGCCACTTGAGCATGCAATATAGGGAATTTCATTTGATCAGTAATTTCCATTTGAGCAGGTATAAAATAGAACTGGCATGAGTTTACACCTTTTATATTATATGACTACTATAAACAAATAGTTGAAGTAACTGTATATAATAGCCTAGCCAGCAAGTTTTCCAGAATTGGAGTTTTTTTTTAAAAAAGGAATTTTGCCACTCTTTTATGTTCTGTATACTATCTTAATTTAATTGCTCTTCGTGAGTTCTAACTTCAATCTCTGGAATTTTGCTTTTGCTTTTGTCTTGTCTTTCTCAATTTAGTCATGACTTTTTGAAAACCCTAACTCCAAGGTAATTCTTTTCTTTCACTCTATAGTTATGCTAAAGGATATGGCATGACTAGGTATGATCAAAGAGTGATATTTATCTTTGACTAAATAACTAAAAAAATAACAAAAGGAGGAAATATTTTATCTATGAACAAAAAATACTTAACCAAGCAGTCATTCTAAATAAATGCCAACAAATCCCCAGTCTTATTAAACTATTCTCAATTGTGTGAAGTATCAGTAAAGTAGAGCACAGAATTTAGAATCATCTACAATATATTTGAAAGATACAATCTTTTACTTCTTCAAAGAGGTTGAAAGGAAGTTGTGCAAGTACTGAAAATAAATTGTAAACCAGGAACTGTTTAGCAAATCACATAGCTTCCAATTATTTAAACTAAAGTAGAGAAGACCAGAGTGAGAATCAATAAACTATCACTTAGCATTTTAAAAATGTTTATCAATCAGTTCTCTTATTACACACCTGACTAAATATATGTTAACATTACATTGGAGGAAGAAAGTAAAATATGACATTCTAAAACCACAATGAAATCTTTAGGCAGGTCACACTGATATTCCTGTCATATTGCTGATTATCTTAGTGTGATTGATTAGTCTAATTTTCTGAATACATCAAAACAAGATGAATAAAATTCAACAAAATAGCATTGATGACACAAAATTGTCAAAAAGTGGTATTCAGACTCATCCCACTGTGACACTGAGAAGTACATCTTATTTAATCAAGAGAAAAAGACAATCAGACATTTACGTTGTTCATTCAAAAAGCCTGCTTTTCTTGCTTCCAATCATCCCACTCTAAGTTTCTATACATAACAATTCTAAGCCAAACTCAACTTATTATGCTGATACAACATCTTTATTAAAAACAGAACATAAGGATATAACACTAATACATCTTGGCACTATAAATCACTTTGCATTCCTGTTTCCCCAGGCACTCATATCTTGATCCATCTTTCTTTACACCATGAAGTCTAACAGAATTCCCCATTTATAGCCTAGTTTAAGTCACACTATTATTTCATTTTGGCACCTGCACTGACTCCAGAAGTATGCTTAAAGACATAAAAATTGAATTGTAGACTTGCTTATCATCTGCATTAAATATACAGTTAAAAGTGACTGATAATTAAAACATTATGAAAGCCACCAATATAAAGGTTCAATAAGGAATGTAACAAAGTCAGTTTAAGAGCCTAACTCTTATGTATGTATGTATGTATGTATGTATGTATGTATGTATGTATTTATTATACTTTAAGTTCTAGGGTACATGTGCACAACGTACAGGTTGGTTACATATGCATACATGTGCCATGTTGTTGGGCAGCACCCATCAACTCGTCTTTTACATTAGGTATATCTCCTAATGCTATCCCTCCACCATCCCCCAACCCCACAATAAGCCCCATTGTGTGATGTTGCCCACCCTGTGTCCAAGTGTTCTCATTGTTCAATTCCCACCTATGAATGAGAACCTGTGTTTGGTTTTCTGTCCTTGAGATAGTTTACTCCGAATGATGGTTTCCAGCTTCATCCATCTCCCTGCAAAGGACGTGAACTCATCCTTTTTTGTGGCTGCATAGTATTCCATGGTGTATATGTGCCACATTTTCTTAATCCAGTTTATCATTGATGAACATTTGGGTTGGTCGTAAGTCTTTGCTATTGTGAATAGTGCTGCAATAAACATACGTGTGCATGTGTCTTTATAGCAGCATGATTAATAATCCTTTGGGTATATCCTTTGGGTCAAATGGTATTTCTAGGTCTAGATCCTTGAGGAATGGACACACTGTCTTCCACAATGGTTGAACTAGTTTACGGTCCCATCAACAGTGTAAAAGTGTTCCTATTTCTCCACATCCTCTCCACTACCTGTTGTTTCCTGATTTTTTAATGATCACTATTCTAACTGGCATGAGATGGTATCTCATTGTGGTTTTGATTTGCATTTCTCTGATGGCCAGTGATGATGATGAGCATTTTTTCATGTGTCTGTTGTCTACATAAGGACCTCTTCAAGGAGAACTACAAACCACTGCTCAATGAAATAAAAGAGGACACACAAATGCAAGAACATTCCATGCTCATGGATAAGAATAATCAATATCATGAAAATGGCCATACTGCCAAGGTAATTTACAGATTCAATGCCATTCCCATCAAGCTACCAATTACTTGTTTCACAGAATTGGAAAAAACTACCTTAAAGTTCATATGAAACCAAAAAAGAGCCTGCATTGACAAGAAAATCCAAGCCAAAAGAACAAAGCTGAAAGCATCATGCTACCTGACTTCAAACTATACTACAAGGATACAGTAACCAAAACAGTATGGTACTGGTACCAAAACAGAGATATAGACCAGTGGAACAGAATAGAGCCCTCAGAAATAATACCACACATCTACAACCATCTGATCTTTGATATACCTGGCAAAAACCAGAAATGGGGAAAGGATTCCCTATTTAATAAATGGTGCTGGGAAATCTGGCTAGCCATAGGTAGAAAGATGAAACTGGATCCCTTCCTTACACCTTATACAAAAATTAATTCAAGATGGATTAAAGACTGAAATGTTAGACTGAAAACCATAAAAACCTGGAAGTTAACCTAGGGAATACCATTCAGGCTATAGCCATGAGCAAGGACTTCATCTCTAAAACACCAAAAGCAATGGTAACAAAAGCCAAAATTGACAAATGGGATCTAATTAAACTAAAGAGCTTCTGCTCAGCAAAAGAAATTACCATCAGAGTGAACAGGCAACCTACAGAATGGGAGAAAATTTTTACAGTCTACCCATCTGACAAAGGGCTAATATCCAGAATCTACAAAGAACTTAAACAAATTTACCAGAAAAAATCAAACAACCCCATAACAACCCCACCAAAAAGGGGGGGAAGGATATGAACAGACACTTCTCAAAAGATCCTAACTCTTAAACTAGATGAATACAGTACCGCATTTTAAAATCTCATAAAATATTTTATCCTATAAGATTACATTGAACTGTGTGCATGCATATGTGTGTATGTATTGATGAAGAAAGGAGCATCTAGTAATTTTCTTCCCATGAGATAAGTAATTATTGTGCAAAATGCTTATGACTCGGCTGGTGATATGTATACAATATTTACTAACCTCACTCCACTAGATTATGCATAATTCCTTGTCAGCTTCTTAGTAAAGAAAAATAATAAGAATCAGATGACTTTTACCTACAATCATTATAAACATACAGTAAGGGAGGAGATCACCGCTCATATTGTCTTATGCCTAATTTCTGTCTCCAAAGAAAGAAAAAATAAAAATTAAAAGGCAGAAATGAAATCCACAGGCAGACAGCCCAGCGCCACACCCTGAGCCTAGTAGTTAAAGATCGACGGCTGACCTAATCGATTATGTTATCTATAGACTGCAGACATTGTATAGAAATGCACTGTGAAAATTCCTATCCTGTTTTGTTCCAATCAAATTACTGGTGCATGCAGCCCTCAGTCATGTACCGCCTGCTTGCTCAATCGATCATGACCCTCTCACATGTACTCCCTTAGAGTTGTGAGCCCTTAAAAGGGACAAGAATTGCTCACTCGGGGAGCTCAGCTCTTGAGACAGGAGTCTTGCAGATGCCCCAGGCCGAATAAACCCCTTCCTTCTTTAACTTGATGTCTGAGGAGTTTTCTCTGTGGTTCGTCCTGCTACATTTCTTGGTTGCCTGACCAGGAAGTGAGGTAATTGGTAGATGGTCAAGTCAGCTCCTTAGGTGGCTTATTAAGCCTGTCCTATGGAACATCCCTGTGGGGAACTCTGACCAGCCCCTAGCGATGCAGATCCTGAGAGCACTCCCGAGTAGGCATTTGCCCCAGTGGGATGCCTCGCCAGAACAGTGTATGGCAGGCCCCTGTGGAGGATCAATGCAGTGGCTGAACACTGGGAAGGAACTGGTACTTGGAGTCCAGACATCTGAGCCTTGGTAAAACTAGTCTTGAGAACTTGCCAACTCTATAAGTGTGGCCTGATCATCCATGGTGTGCCTTTATCAGCACTTTGGTTTTGGTTTTGGTTTTGACTTGGTTTAAATTGCTTGACAGGACTGGTCTTAGGAACTTGCCTACTCCATTTGAGTGGAAATGTGGCCTAATCACCCACAGTGTGCCTGTACTGGCACTTTTAGTTTGCTAAACTTTTAGTTTGCTAAAAGTTAACAGTATAACGTGTATTATAGTAACTTCTATTCTTGTGGCCTTAGACAGTCTAGTCCACAGACATTAAAAAAAGGCTCGCTTTAGAAGAAAATGGTTATCATCTTTGAAAGAAAAAAAATGGGAGGCAGAATTTCTATAAAAAGAGTGTTATATGGTAAATTCTTGTCCTGAAATAAATTATCTGGTTGTTTAAAGAAATAAATGTTTGTAATAAGTCAGAAAGTTAAGGCATGTCGAAAAATTGCCTGTAAAAGTCGTGAAAGAAAAAAAAAATGTGTGTTAAGAAAAGAATTTATGCAAAATATCTTGTATAATTTAAAAGTAACTAGGCCTCCTAAGTGTAAAACTATTGAAAAAAATAGTTTATGTGCAAGGTGTATAAGAATAGTAAAATATACCTTTATTAAAAGGATTATAAGGAGGCATAAGAATGTACATTTTTACCTACATTAAAAAGTTAAAAAAATGTTTTGAAGGTTTAAGTTTTAAAACATTAATTGTAAAGAAAATTCTGTTTGTAAACATATTAGCTAAAGTTAAAGAAGTATCATCCAGTTTTTCTGTGAATCGGACATTGAAGTAAAAGCATAACAGGTTTTTCTTAAAGCACCAACCTGCTCTTTAGCAAAAATTGTAAAAAGTTAAAAAGAGTGTATAAAATCTTACCTTATGGTCAAACATTAAAAATTAGATAAATATGTCTACAGGTTTTTATTAAAATTAGGCTAAACATTAATAACACACTAATATAAATATAAATTTTAGTTTATCTTGTATAAAAATCATACAAAAGGCATTATTAAATATAAAATGGTGTTTAGCTTTCTTTAGTCTGAAAACTAATAAAAATAGGTGCTGAAATAAATTTCTCAGTAAAAAGGCATTAAGGACCATAAAGTTCACTGCCAAGGTCCCCGCATTTAAAACAAAAAGTCAATTTCTTAGAAATTATATACTTGGTTTGTCTTCCACTTTCCTTTCCCTCAAAACTAAGTCTTTTAGCACATGCACCATCCCTAGAATTTCCGGTAATCCAGCACCAGCCTGAAGATCATGTTCTTATTGAAAGGTAGAAAGAAGAAAAACTCGATCCAGCCTGGAAAAGTCACTCCCTGGTGCTGCTAACCACCAAGACTGCTGTTTGTACGGCAAAAAAAAAAAAAAAAAAAAAAAAAAAAAAAAAAAGGATAGATTCATCACATCCAGGTCAAGAAAGCATCACCCCCTCCAGAGTCGTAGGTCATAGTCTCAGAGGAAAACCCTACCAAACTAAAGCTAAGAAAAATTTAACTCTTTTCATCTATTCTATTACTCTTTCTTCTTTCCTCGTTCTATTGCTGACCATCTAGTTATTAACATAACCAAGTCAATTTCACCTCAAACTATTGCATTTAATGCTTGCCTTGTTATACCCTGTAGGGACTTGCCAAGTCAAAGACAGCTTTCTACTTCAGAAAAGTGCTTCTGTCCCTCCTGACTCTCCTCAAACTAGGCATTAGTAAACTAGGACCATTTAATCCGGGGAGATTTTGATAAAGACCCCAGTGCCTACCAGAATTCTACCCCCGATGTAAAGCTTTCATGCCATAGTGGGTCCAACATTCTGTGGACTACTAAAGAACAAGGATGGACTGCCCCAACCGGTTTTTGTAATTTCCTAAAATCATATATTCATTTTACTAGAGGATCATGGAAGTTAAAGACTGAAAACAAACTTTAGCAATTAAGACAGGATACCAAGATGTAAATGCCTGGTTAAAATAGATCAAATATTCCATCTGCACGTTAAACAAAAGCAATTTTCATGCTTGTGCACATGGCAGGCCAGAGGCCCAGATTATCCCCTTTCCACAAAGGTGGTCCTCCAATCGACCAGGTGTAGGCTGCATAGTAGCTTTTTTCCAGGATTCTACAGCTTGGGGTAATAAGTCGTGCCAAGCTCTCTCTGTTATATCCCAAAGTCTGGCACCCTGTGGGTCAGCCCCTGAGGGCCATCCAGCCTCCATCTCCCAACACTAAGTTCACTTCGTGTCTCTCACATCAAGGAGGAAACTCAGCGTTCCTTGGAAACCTGAAAAGATGCAGTGAGCTTAAGAATTTTCAAGAGCTTATCAATCAGTCAGCTCTTGTTCATCCCCGAGCAGATGTGTGGTGGTATTGTAGTAGACCTTTACTAGGCACTCTGCTGAATAACTGGAGTGGCATGTGTGCTTTCGTCCAACTGGCTATCCCTTTCACCCTGGCATTTCATCAACCAGAAGAAAAAAACTAAGACATCATGAAGTGAGAGAAGCACCTTATAGGTCTTTCGACTCTCATGTCTATTTAGACACAATTGGAGTCCCACGAGGAATACCAGATCAATTTAAAGCTTGAAATCAAATAGCTGCAGGATTTGAGTCAATATTTTGGTAGGTGATAGTTAATAAAAATGTAGATTAGATAAACTACATCTATTACAACCAACAGCAACGAGCTTTTCATGAGTTAAAAGAAAATCTCATGGTGGCCCCAGCCCTGAGGCTACCTGACCAGACAAAATTCTTTACACTCTATGTGTCAGAAAGAGAGAAAATGGCAGTTGGAGTTTTAACCCAGACTGTAAGGCCCTGGTCAAGGCCAGTGGCCTATCTTTCCAAACAAGTAGACAAGGTTTCCAAAGGCTGGCTCTAAGGGCCCTAGCAGCAATTGCCCTGTTAGCACAAGAAGCAGATAAACGAACCCTTAGGCAAAACTTGAATATAAAGGCCCCCCCATGCAGTGGTAACTTTAATGACTACCAAAGGACATCATTAGTTAAAAATTGCTATATTAACCAAATACCAAAGCTTGCTATATGAAAATCCCCACATAACCACTGAAGTTTGCAACAGCCTAAACCCCACCACCTTGCTTCCAGTATCAGAGAGCTCAGTCGAACATAACTGTGTAGAGGTGTTGGACTCAGTTTATTCTAGCAGGCCAACCTCTGAGTCCATCCTTAAACATCAGTAGACTGTGAGTGGCATGTGGATGGGAGCAGCTTTGTCAACTCCTGCAAAGTGACTCTGAAGAAGAGGACAAGCCCCGCTCTAGTCACACCCAGAAGCTGACTGGTCCACGCAAGACTAAAGCATGAGAAAACTCATCGCGAGACTCATTTTCCTTAAAATCTGGACTTTTACAACAAGGACTTCAACTGAACTTCCTCAGACTGAGGACTGTTCCCAGTGTATCCATCAAGTCACTGAGGTAGGACAAAAGGTTGCTACGGTCCTATTATTTTATGGTTATTGTAAGTGTACTGGAACTCTAAAAAGAACTTGATTGTGTAATGTTATTCTATACAAAGTATGTAGCCCAGGAAATGACCAACCTGATGGGTGTTATGACCCATCTGAGCCTCCCATGACCACAGTTTTTAAAATAAGATTAAAGACTGAGGACTGTTGAGAACTCATAAACGATATGAGTGAAGTGTTAGTCAAAACAGAAGAAAGAGGGGTGCCCAAACAAGTCACCTTAAAATTTGATGACTGTGCTGTCATTAATAGTAATAAGTTAGGAATAAGTTGTGGTTCTCTTAATTAGAAAAGCGGATATATGGCAGAAAATAGGTACATCTGTTATAAATTAGGATTGTGTAGAAATAAATGTAAACACTGGTCTTGTGTCATTCAGGCTCCTTAGATGAAAAAAAAAAAAAAATGAAAAGGATCCAGTCCACCTTCAGAAAAGAAAAAATGGCCCTTCCTGTACTAAAGGACAATGTAACCCCTTAGAGCTAGTAATAACCAATCCCCTTGGTCTTCACTGGAAAAAAGAGGAGCATGTGACCTTAGGAATCGACGGGGCTGGACTGAATCCTTGAGTAAATATCTTAGTTCGAGAAGAAGTTTACAAATGTTCTCCTGAGCCAGTGTTTCAAACTTTCTATGATGAACCAAATGTGCCAGTACCAGAAATTCCAGGAAAAACAAGAAATTTGTTTTTGCAATTAGCTGAGCATGGAGCCTAGTCTCTCAATGTCATTTCATGTTATGTGTGTGGAGGGACTGTAATAGGAGATCATTGGACATGAGAAGCCCAAGAATTAGTACCTACAGACCCAGTTCCTGATGAATTCCTGGCTCAAAAGAATCACCCTGATAATTTCTAGGTCCTAAAAGTCTCAATTATTGGACAATATTGCATAGCTAGAGAAGGAAAAGAATTCACTCACCCCGTAGGATGACTTAGTTGTCTTGAGACAGAAACTGTATAATGGTACCACAAAAACAGTCCCTTGGCAGAGTTCAAATCACACAGAGAGAAATCCATTTAGTAAATTCCCAAAGTAGCAAACTGTGTAGACCCACCTGGAGTCCCACCAGGACTGGACAGCCGCCACTGGATTATACTAGATATGTGGGCATAGAGCTTATGCCAGATTACCTGACCAGTGGGGCAGGTAGTTGTTATTGGCACTATTAAACGATCTTTCTTCCTACTGCCCATAAAAACAGGCAAACTCCTAGGCTTCCCTGTCTATGCTTCCCGTGAAAAGAGAAGCAGAGCTATAAGAATTTGAAAAAAATGATAAATGGCTCTCTGAGAGAACCATACAATATTATAGGCATGCTACTTAGGCACGAGATGGCTCATGAAGATACTGGACCCCCATTTACATGATCAACCGAATCTTATGGTTACAAGCTGTCTTAAAAATAATCACTAATGAAACCAGTAGAGCCCTGACTATTCTGACCCGGCAAGAAACTCAGATGAGAAATGCTATCTATCAAAATAGATTAGCTTTCAACTACTTGCTAAGAGCTGAAGGAGAGGTCTGTAGGAAACTTAACCTTACTAATTGCTGCTTACACATAGATAATCAAGGGGAAGTAGTTGAAGACATAGTTAGAGATATGACAAAACTGGCACATGTGCCTGTGCAAGTGTGGCATAGATTTGATCTTGAGGCCATGTTTAGAAAATAGTTCCCAGCACTAAGAAAATTTAGAACTCTTATAATAAGAGTTATAATGGTAATGAGAACCTGCTTACTGCTCCCTTGTTTGCTACCTGTACTTCTTTAAATGATAAAAAGCTTAATCGCTACCTTAGTTCACCAAAATGCTTCAGCACAAGTGTACTATATGAATCACTGTGAATCTGTCTTGCAAGAAGACATAGGTAGTAAAAATATAAATGAGAACTCCCACTATTAAGTGAGAGTCTCAAAGCGGGGAAATAAGGGAGGAGACCACCCCTCATATTGTCTTATGCCCAATTTCTGCCTCCAAAGAAAGAAAAAGTAAAAACTAAAAGTCAGAAATGAAATCCACAAGCAGATAGCCTGGCGCCACACCCTAGGTCTGGTAGGTAAAGATCGACCCCTTACCTAATCAGTTATGTTATCTACAGATTGCAAACATTGTATGGAAAAGTACTGTGAAAATCCCTATCCTGTTTTGTTCTGATCTAATTACCGGTGCATGCAGTCCCCAGTCACATACCCACAGATTGCTCAATCAACCACGACCCTCTCACTCACACTCCCTGAGAGTTGGGAGTCCTTGAAAGGGACAAGAATTGCTCACTCAGGGAGCTCGGCTCTTGAGACAGGAGTCTTGCCAATGCCCCCGGCCGAATAAACCCCTTCCTGCTTTAACTGGGTGTCTGAGGAGTTTTGTCTGTGGTTCATCCTCCTACAATAGTAGGTTTCCAGTTTTGCATTAGATACGTAATAATTGAAAAAAATTTTTTTTACAGATGGTCTCTGAGAAGTAGAAGGATTTTGATGTAAATACAATTTACTAAGGATAAGGGAGGAGGATGGGAGGGAGTGCTCAGAGAGAGACAGAGAAAAGAACAGTCCCAAACATAATCCTATCTGCTATACTGCCTCTCAAATTCAAACTTTCTCAAAAACATTGCTTTAAAAGGGACATTTTGTTTCGGATTACTGCCTGCCAGCAAAGGCTGTGTGCTCCTGAGCAAGGCTGAGGAATTTCCTTCACTACTAAGCTTTCATCCTAGAACAGACAACCATCTGTTTTAGAAAGTTTAGGAGGAAACAGTTATTCCAGTTATGAAAAACAAAAGAAAATAAAACTTGCCTTTAAAAAAATTTTGTCTGCCTTCAGTCTATAATTCCATTATCTTTTTACAACTAACAGCACAGGAGAGAACAAAGTTATAGATGCACTCTCAGGGCTGGGTTCAGGGCTCTGGCACTCTGAATTTATTCACAACATCAAAGTATCTAGAATAACTCCTGTTTATTTATGTGTGTGTGTGTGTGTGTGTGTGTGTCTGTTTCAAACACCCTCTGTTGCTCAGGCTTTTTGTATTAAAACAATAATCATCCATCAGTCTTTCCTCTAGTCTGAGTCATATGATGCAGAAGAATATTCACTCTGCTCTTATCATCCTCAGGAACAAACATTCAGATAGGATTACCTTCCCCAATGACCCATAAAACATTGCTTCCATTATTATCTCTGTGTGGGCATTTGAATGTGAGGTATGCCATTTTCTTTCTGTTTTATGCATAGGCACATTTCAAAATGCCAGTCAAAATCACTGGAGAAACTGCTCCTGTTTGGGGTGAAAATGATGGTCCTTGACAGTATTTCAAATTTTTGGTCATGCTTCTCAGTGATACATTTTTATTTCTCCTTAGTCAGAATAATAATTTGTAAAACCAGTGTTTTTAGCAAATGAATTCAGACTTTGTTCTGAAATGCGTTAGAATTTACATTTCAAGAACTACGTTAAGTAACGTTTTATGTGTGATACAGCCCTATCGCCATATTTAAAACAACTTTGTAATGTTTTAAATGGTAACAGTTTTTTGCTGTTTTTTTAATATTATAAATTGTTTTACATAAGATCTTAGTATATTAGTCATTAATAAAAAATATATTTTTCCATTTTCTTTCAAAAACAATTTTCAATTATTTGAGCTGCAGGAATGGAATGAGAATTACATGTGTTTCTGAAATCCAGTATCTTTCAAAGGAAGAAACACAGAATATGGGGTTTGAATGCCTGACTTTAGTGGAAATAAATCCTTTCGATTATTTGATTTGTGCCCATGGACCAGTCTTTTCATTCTCACCACTGTAGTTTCCTCCTGGATAGAAGAGAGCTAATACCACACCTATTACTAAAGTGCCCAACCTTGCTGGCATGTAGGTCCTGGTCAACTGTAGTTCTTTGATCCCTTCTGCTTCCCTGCACACACCTCACTGTAATGGTGCCGATCTAGTGGACTTATATATACACAAGAGTGTTTTATACATATTTTAATTTGTGTTAGGCACTACACAAATTAAGGAAACTTCATTCAATCAAAACTTTTGCATTAAGTAACTTATTGAACTCACCAGAGATGCACAATTAACTTTCAGTTTACAGGGATAGTATTTAAAAGTTATTCTATTAACATTATTAAATAAAAAAATAAACTACTTTTCCTTTCTACTACAAAAGAGGTTTTTGCTTTTAACCTTCAACTTTTGTTATAATAGTTGAATAGTTTTAATGCTTGTACTTATTCTGTTTAAATTTTGATGTTTAATCTTAAATGACCAAATTGGAAATGTCATTTGGGAAACACTAAAGTATATAATCACTTTAATGTAAAGTGACATTATACTTTGAGAATCGTCTAATTCATCTAACTCATTTTGCAGGTAGGGAAACTAAGATGTAGAATTATCGAGGAAGTATTTGTAGTCCTTCAGAGTAAAACCATCAGGGGAAATTTTTTAAAAATTATTTTATAGCTAATGAAGTTGACCTAGGTCCAGAGCCCAGCCTATTGATTATGAGTGTATTTTTTTTTCTAGTCAGTATTTCACAGCTCACAGACACAAGATCATAACATATTTTGAAGGTAAAAATCAAATCAAAACAAAACAAGATGATCATGTATTTAGTCAACCCAAATTAATAAGTTCACAAGTCATATGTTATGTATGTTTCTACTCTGGTTGTATAATATGACCACTAAAATAAAAGGATTACAGCAACATTTAAAATCCAAGCAGTACTGAATTTTATATCTACCCTATATCTACCTTATAATTCTACATCTAGCATCTTGTTAAGTAGAGATTAAATATTATTAAGACACATAGCAAGACATAAACACATTTTATGTAAATACTAATAAATAGAAATTTTGTGGGTAGGACAGTAATGCAATATTTTATGAAAATTTGCCCAGGAGAGCTAAAGGATGAAGACGGCAGCTAGAGTTAATATCTCTGAAACAGAAGAAATTTATAACAGAAGAGATTTCCTGAGAAATCTCTTGGAAACAGCACATTTTCAGGTAATTTCTTTATCAGGAGTGGTAATTATGTGTGTTTTTTTTTTTTTTTTTTTTTTTTTTTTTTTTTTTTTTTTTGCCATTACTTTTAATGGCAAAACTGCAAATACGTTTGCACCAACCTAATATTGAAATGGTATTATTGACAACAGTCATAGTGACTTATTTTTCATACAAGTGAATAATTGCCAAAGGAGCATTTCTGGCAATGCTTCCTGTTGCCCATTTGGCCTACAATCCAAGGCTTAAACAGGCTCCTCTATGAGAAACACAAGACCACTACACCAACACATCTGTTGACTGGCACACGTACCATTACTTCTTCCTTCCCTACTCAGAATACATTGTCTTTGAAAATGGCATGATAGAATTATTACACCTGTGTATATTCACAGAGGGCACATGAAAAAAATTTGGTGAAACTTGAAGGATAAGATTAACCTTTTAAAGTAGCATTGGGAATAAGAGTCTTTCAAGTAAAAAGCACCGTGAGAAATTTGGGAGAAGCATGGAACTGTCAGATTAACTGAGAAATGACAAGTAAAGCAGTATTCTTTACTTGTTGGACATGAGAAAGCTAGAAATTAAATAATTGGTCCAGTGTTTTCCAGACAGCATATCAGATAAGACTGAAACCTATTTCCCTAATGTCTTGTCTATGCTGTTTGAGCTACTTCATGCTCCAAGATGCTCTATTGAAAAATTGTATCAAATCCTTTGTGTACACTTTTAGGAAAATGTCTTAAGCATGACTTCATTGACTATTTACTTAGAATTCTTTAAAAAAATTTTCAAAGTAAAATATCTTCTTTGGTCTCTATAATAAAGATTGTGTTGCTGTTCTTTGTTTATTTTTTATTGTAGCTAAAAAAACGTAAAATCTATTTTTAACACATTTTTTAATGTACACTGGAGTTGTGCTAACTATATGTGCGTTGTTGTGTAGCAGATTTCTGGAAACTTTTTCTCTTATATAACCAAAGCTCTATACTCATTGGACAGCAACTATTTCCCCCTTCCTCTAACTCCTGACAACCAAAATTCTACTTTCTGCTCCTATGACTTTGACTATTTTAGGTATATCATGTAAGTGGAATCATGCAATATTTGTCCTTCTATTACTGTCTTATTTTACTTGGCATAGTGTCCTCAAGATTCACTCATGTCACAATATGTTAGAATTTCCTTCTCTTTTAAAGCTAAATAATATCTCATTGTATATATATACCACATTTTCTACATCCATTTATCCATGTATGGACATTTATGTTTTTTCTGCTTTGTGGCTATTGTGAATAGTTCTGCAATGAATATGGGCGTGCAAATATTCCTGTGAGATATTTTTTTTCAATTCTTTTGGTTAAAAAACTAGAAGCAGGATTGCTAGATTATACAATACTTGTATTTTTAATTTTTTGAGAAAGCAAATATTGTTTTCCATAGCAGCTAGCTGTGCTGATTTACACTTTCGCCAACAGGGCACAAAGTTTCTAATTTCTCCACATCCTACCCAATATTTATACTCTGCCTTCTTGATAATGGCCATCCTAACAGGTATGAGCATGAGCTGATATTGTGATTTTGATTTGAATTTACCCAATGATTTAGTGATGTTTAGTATCTTTTCATATATACGGTGGCCATTTGTGTGTCTACCATGGAGAAATGTCCATTCAAGTCATTTGCCCATTATTAAATTGTTTTTTAATTGCAATTGAGTTGTGGAAGTTCTTAATAAGTTTAGGATATTAAACATTTATAAAATATACGGTTAGCAAATATTTTTACCATTCCATAGGCTGCTTTTTACTCCACTGATTATTTCCTTTGTTTTGTAAAAGCTATGTAGTTTGATGTAGAACCACTTGTGTATTTTGCTTTTGTTATTCGTGTTTTGAATGCCATACCCAGGAAAACTTTGCCACGACTAAGGCCAAGAAGCTGTCCTCTTTTGTTTTCCTCTAGGAGTTTTAGGGCTTCAGGTCATATGTTTAAGACTGCAATTCATTTTGAGTTTTGGGGTATGGTGTAAGATCAGTGCCCAATTTCATTCTTTTGCATGTGGATCTCTAACAATGTTTTGCATAGTAAGTGAATACAATAGTTGCAACGTGGTTTGAAGTCACTATATTTAAGTAAAGTACACGGTATTTTTATAAGGGCTTTTTCACAGTGCATTGCTCAAACAAAATATGTAGAATCATATTCAAAGAAAACGTAAAATGTCTGTACCATACTTTATGAGAGGTCACATTCTTTTCTTAATACAACTGCTTTTGTAACAAAAATCTATGTAGAAATGAGAATGGGGAAGTCAAAATGTAATTGAAGCAAGTGTGAAACAAAGTTTAAAAATTGTTTGGCAGTATGTTAGTTGTAGGAAAAGTGTAACATAGCTGCCAAAAGTATAGTATTAATAGAATTATAGTATTTACAGTGGGATATTGATAGTTCATTTGTACTTTAATTTTCAGTCACTATATGCTAAAAGAGACATAGACAAATTAAAATTTGGGCAGTAGATACTGAGAATAAGAAAAAAATCATATCATAATAGAAAATGCTCTAGAAATTGACTTCTTTTTACTCTGGGGAAGAGAAAAATCAGGAAAATGTAGTGAGACACAACTACTTGAAATGCTATTATAAGGAAAAAGAATAAGACTTCCTCTTTTAGAGGTTGAATCAGAAGAAGTGAGTAAAAAGTGTATTAAAAACTGTGAATTGATGTATTACAGGATACATTTTTATGAGTATAGATTATTAGAATGTTTACAAAAGGATAATCACACATTTCTACCTGATAGTGTGTTGCTCAGATGGTCACTTCTATAGTTAGTCATCAGAGTTGTTCATTGTTATTTGTGTTAGGTTATACATTAATTGCCAATTAATTACTACCCAGTCAATCATATTGACCATGTAGCAACCTGAATTGAACATTTAGTAAAAGGAAATATCTTGACAGATATTTCATGTTCTAGTTATTTATATTATTTAGAAATGGGTTGTGTCAATAATTTCTATATATTACAATACATTTCTATATGCTACTTGAATATAAAATATCCCAATAATACCAGTATTATTTCTACTCCTAGTAGAATTCCAGTACAAATCAAATGACACTAGATGTAGATTCAAAAATCTGTGTCAAAGATAAGGCCGTATGTTGAAAAAAATGCACAAATCAATGGAGCCTCAATAGTTTAACGTGCAATGTGATGGTTTCTAGTTTGTGTTGATGCAGTTACTTTTTTGTTTTATCACAACTCTTACAATGAACAGTGCTTCTATAATTTAGATAATTCCAACCCCAGCATAATCTGTCTTAATAAAATGGAGTAGAGGATTGAGACAACAGCAAATATAATGTCTCAGTTTTTTGTGTAATTGCTTCACCATTTCCTGTGCTAGAGACCTCATTTTATGAGAGACAGTTTGAGGGTGGAGTATCTTTTCTTTCAAAATTACTTTTATTTTATACTTAGTGTTTCTTATGTTTTAATCACTCCTAAACTTGTTCATTATCGTAAAAAGAGAGCAAGAAGATGCCAAGTATACGAAATGACATTGGGGGGATAATGTTGATAATTCCACTTTTATTTCCATTTCTATTACATGAAATGCCTGAGTGTCCTTCCAACAAATCATTTTTTTCTCTCTTAAGTAGGTTCGAATTTGTGTTCTCTTACTTGCAACTCGGAGTACAGATAACACAATTATAAGAATAAAGGTCACAGGGATTATAAAAGAGGGGAGTGATAAGTCTGTGAAGTGTAGCAGCAGAAATAACGTTCCTGTAATTCTCTTCAAAAGAAATACTCTGTTGGAACAATTGATAAAAACTAACATATTTAGGAGAACCAAATTCTCATTAATATGCGAGTGTCACATTGGGGAGAATTATAGGATAAAACACAGTCCAGATAGCAGATTTACATAAGACATTTAAATTCATTAAAATTCTATTGAGTTTGCATTGTTGTTGTCTTGGCTACATGATGCCAAATGATGACTTTGGGTGAATTTTAAATCTTTGAATATATTATTTTGTTCCTGGGCAGATATAAAATTCAGAAGATGCTTTAGTAAAGAGATTCTTTAAAGTGCTAAATTTAAAATTTACTAAAAATTTCCTATTGGCATGAGAGTGTTATATTAACTTAGGGTACTAGTTTAGAGCTCAGCCTGTTTTGGCTTTCTTCCCAATAACAATGTTACCAGCGAACAAGATCATTCAACAGTCAACAACTTTTGTTCAACCCAGAAGTCCGCAAAATTTTTCTGTAAAGGACACATAAATATTTTAGGCTTTGCAGGACACAGGGTCCCTGTCACAATACTAGACTCTGTTGTCATAGTGGGAAATAAATCATAGACAACACATAAACAAATGAGCTTGGCAGTGCTCCAATAAAACTTTATTTATAGAGACTGAAATTTCAGTTTTCTGTAATTTTTATGTGTTTCCAAACATTATACATTTTTGATTTAAAAATAAAATTAAACATATACAAAGCGTTCTTAGTTTAGAATGTGGCAAAATAATAAAATGGACTGGGTGTGGCTTGCAGGTCATAATTAGTCAGTCAGTAATAGATAGTTCTATAAAACAAAAAACTGATTAGCTGTTTGTAATCCATTTATTTAGACATGGTTTTAGTCCCAAGATATCTTAAAGAACTTGAATAAAATTGCTTCATAGTCATATAACATATTTAGGTATATTTGTTTCTTCTTTTACCAAGTATTTAGCATACAACACATAGATGTGAAAAAGGGAATATAAGTTAGTTTGAAAAATATCAATTCTGAATTTGCTAACTCTATTTTTTTGCAGTAGTTGTTTTCCTAACTCTAACAAGGACAGCATTCAAACATCTCTGTTATGGGCTTAATCACCTGACAGCATATGCTTTTCTGGCCTAAAGCAAAAGTTCCAAGAATTTTTCTAAGTTAATTTATTTGGTTCTAGTGAACTTTTTATTTTTAAGCTTTTATTTCTTTTGCCTTTAATCCCAGTGTTGTTAACATGGATGGCTGCAATGCAGGTACTTAGAGCACCATCTAGAGATGAAAAGTTAAAATTAACATAAAAAAATGAAGACCTAGAAGCAATGGAACTAGAAGATGACTTTGCAATTTACAATTGGTGTGCAAATTATATTTTCAAATGATTGGTTCTAAGAAAGTCATATATTCCTAATTGAAAGCAAATACTTGTTTAATGTTGATGCTCTGCATGACTTTTCCAAAAATGCATTGATTGAATAGCTTCAAACATAATTTGCATTCCATGCAAATAATTAAGATAATGAATAGATTACTGTGCATTTCATCATATTCATATAAACCTCTTATGTTGAGCAGATGTATTTTTAAAAATCCCCTAAATGCCACGTATATAAACATAAAAATACAGAGCAATGAAAATTGACATGAAGCATCTCTTTTCTTAAGCTCAAATTAATTTATTTATGATCGTATATGTATAAACATAAATACATATATTTTGCTGACTATATGGAAGTATACTCTAGGTTTATGAATATAAACTATTTTCTTAGTTTGTAGAATATAATAAAATATTTGCAAATACATTAAGGAGTTTAGTTGAATTTCCCTATTATACAAACACCTTGATCCACAATGAATCATATCTATTGTTCTATTGATTTACTTGATAGCAAGGAGATTGGGCTTATTTTCTCAATTAAAGAGCTAAATGAAATAAAGGAATACTATTATTTAAAAATATTATCAATATTGTAATAGATTATGGTGGTCCAAGCAAAATAATATCTCTCTAATTTTAACATTTCAATTCCTTTGTTTCCTGGAAAATCAGTTTTGTTCCAAGAAATTGTCAAGATATTGGTAGTACTTGTTGGGAACGTAAGTGACAGTCTAAACTGACTCCCTTTTGCCAACCATTTATAGCGTGTCTATTTTGTCTCAGTTGTACATAAAATTTTCAAAAATTTACAAAGTAAAAAATACGTTTACAATTAATAAATAGGTAAAGTAAATTATTGAAATTATAGATATATGATAAAAGACCTGCATCCCAGGTGTATCTGGCTTCAAAAAAAAAAAACTTTCCATTTTTCAGTTCTGCAAGATCTCAGAACAGGTCAGATTCCTATTGAATGTGTAAAATAAACTGACGCTAAGAAATTCATCATACAAATTGGAAGTCAGTTTACCAGAGATCTAAGCCCAGGATACTCTTGCCATTGGCAAGAAAAATTTCCAGAAGTAGCTTAAGCTTTCTAAAGCATTATGTACTCATTTATAACATGGGGATAGTAATCCAATTTTTAATGATTACAAGATAAGTAAATGTAAACTATCTGATAAACACATGGTGGAAATAGATTGATATTAATTTAATCAATTGATGTGGGAAAATAAACAGAGCAGGCGTCTCTTAATTATCTGAGTGCTGTAAACCTGAACTTGGATTGGTAGACATACTTTGATTGCATGGTAGTTGATTAAAAGGAGGAAAAAAGAAATTCAAAGAAGGTACTGTTGAGATCAGCCCACATTACCTATTCTTGTCGTTGATTAGAAATCTGAGATCCAGAGTGGAGGCAAGAGTTTTCTAAATCTCAGTAAGTGCCAGGGGGAAGATGCATCTCTCTTATTTAACATCCCACCAAGTTTTCTTCAACTCCATCATGTTCTTTTTAAGTTAGACATTTAGTGTAAATAGACCAAAATCTATGCCTTTTTTAAGTCTGAGTATATTCTTGACATTTTTTTCTCAGAAAAAAAAAAAAAAAAAAAAAATACTGGAAGTAAGTATGCTATCACTTTAAGACTTTTTCAAAGGCAGCCCAGAATTTTAGACAAGTTGCTGGTCTGCCTTCCCATCATAATCACTAAATACTTAGAATTCAGATAACAACTGCCTGAGGGTCTTCAGTTTCTAGCAGTAGATTTTACCTTCATAGTGTGCAGATGCTTTTCCAAACATATAGATCACATGAATAATAGAGTGTGCCCCTTCTCTACCCAAAAGCAAATGCAAATTCTATATAATTTTATTTTTACTTTTAGATACTTTTATCTGTTAAGGTTTGTATTTTACAGCATCATATATAAAATTAGTTTACGAAGGTTTATTACAATCTCAAAATAAATGACACAGGAGAAAACTGAATGAAGAATCTAGTTATCAGGATTGAAAATGATAGATTTGTTTTCTGACAAGTCTATTGGTAAGTGATTGAACAGACGTGTGATCTTGAGGTAGAGGAAGGGGACAATCAGAAGGATATTGATTTAAATGCCTGATTCCTCATTTGGGGAATTTATGTTTTCAAGTCAGTTGCTTAATATATCTGAACCTCAGGTTCTACACTTATACATTTAATACAATATCTGACCTACTTAAATCTCACGTTAAATTAGAGACTCAAATTAAATATTGGATTGAAAGATTTCTAATATTTTTGAGACTTAAAACTGTATATTTATTACTTATATCATTCCACTTCTGTATACTTTAGTTTTTCAGCAGCTAATTTAAGAATAGGACGTTCTGTTTATAGAAAAGAGAAAGAATAATGAGGTACTCTGTGTGAGAGAGACAGTCAACATAGATCTAAGATTTCACCTTGAATCCCTCTGAGAGTACAATAGAACTGAGGCTGCAGAGATGAGCTGGGGTGGGGGGTGTGGGGCGGAGGTCTGGTGTGCAAATCTTTAGAGAGTGTTTTAAAGGAGAACTTTGTGCAATTAAACGTAATTTCAGACAAGGTCAAATTTTTCTTTGTTAATTGCAAAATTAAAAGACCTCAAGCAGAATTTCCTTAGAGGTTGTAATAATGAATAACGTTAAAACTCTAGTTGTTTATCATTTTGGTTTAAGTGTCCTTATAGAATATGAAAAAGAGGAAAACTGAAGAAAGAAAGATTCTCCTCTACTTTTTCTATCTCCTTAATGTGAATAAGGAGAAAAGACAATTTACTCATCTGCCCTTGCAAAATAGAAACAGTTAAAGACATCTTAACTTAGCAGTTACCAGAATAGTTTTATAAAATTTTCTCTTAATAATTTGCAATTAATAGGACACTCTGAGAGTTAAATTATAAAGCCAGTGTGAAATGAATCAAATAAAAGATATTAAGGTCACTAAAAATTGCCTCTTAAGCCTTTAAAATTAGAATTGGACCATAACTTGATGGTGATATTTAAATATCTAAAAAGAATATTGTGTTGGAAATGTATAAAATAGAAAATAATCACAAATTCTTACATTACCTACTGAAAAATTGTCTAAGAATAAGTGGGTTCTGATCCAAAGGGTAGACTCTTCTGGTTCCAAATATATCTCTACTATGGAGAAATTAATATAAGATATATTAGGCAGCTGAAAATAAAATTTTCAAAACATACTTCCTTTTAAGAAAGGCAATGTAACATGTTGCGTATTCATAGCGATTCCTGAACCAGATTACTGGAATTCAAATTCTGGCTCCTCCAATTATCTAGCTATTTTACTGGAAATTAACCTCTCTGACTTTTGGTTTCCTCATCTGTGAAATGAAGTTACCGAGAATATCTCCCTCATGAGATTACTGGGAGAGTTAAATTAGATAATGCAGGTGAAGCACTTAAAACAATCCTTTACATGTAAATGTATGTACACAGTAGGTGTAATTTGACTTGCCTGCAGAATTTCTTTAGGGAAAGATGAGCTTAGTCATAGAACACCCCTCTTGTCCTGATGTCAGCCATATTTCTCACACTAAAGGAAATATTTCCACTTTTTGTGTGCTTACCTAATAGGAATCTATCTCTCACAGACAGATTCACACTCCAGGGCCAATTACTGGCAAAGCAGGTTTCTTAGCCTTTAAACTAAGGGCTAGTTTTAGACTGTGGTGAATTGAACAAGGTAACAGTATTCTGGGAGATAAGCCAGGATTCTCTGTGAAGTTCCCCTTCATTTCAAATGTAAGCTTTCTTTGAACTACATTAGGCCACCTGAGTCTCCTTTTACAAATACCTAGTCAGGGAGAAATAGGAAATAGATTCTTATGCCAGTTTACTTTCTGTTGACACGGATAATGTCCAGTAAAACCTGCTTCACAATCAGAAGTAAACACAATAAATACTCAATTTCAAAAGACGTCTGACAATATCAGAATTTTTCCCTTGTAGTACTTGGTTTGTACCTTTGCTTTATTTCTGTTGCCAGATTACATATTTTTTAAATTTCTTTTTACAGTGACTTTGATTCACTTTGAAATAAGTGAATTGGCAAAAAGGGAATTCCTTTTAAATTATTTTTAAGTAATAGAAATCTCAGTATTGGAAATCAAAATATGTAGATAGATAGATAGATTTAAACATTCTCAACAGGCAGTCATTTTATTAATTTTTTTCACCCACTGTCAAATTGGATTTATTTTGCTATGTTTGATAATCATAATACTTACTTATCACTAATTTGTTTATCTGTACATTTATCTACCATCTATCTATTTATCATCTCTCTTTCTCCCTCCTTCTTTCTATCTCATTATCTAACTGGTATCAACATAGCTGATATAATTACAACAAAAACAAGAAAAAAAGTTATATACAGATTCATTAAAGTTTAATAAAAGTACCACTAGGCTTTTTGAAACACTAAAAGTAACTACCTTCCTGGTTTTCATGAGAACAGGGATTTTGGAATCTGGGAAATCACTGTGTTAAATTTATGATATGCATTTTTTCTCTACTTTTCAGCATTATTCTTTGCTTCTGTTTGCCTTAAGATAGAGGAGATATTTTTATGTTTGATAATATTGATATTATTATTTAACTAATGGTTACCAAAAAAGAATAGCAAAACACTCTGTAAAAAATAATTTTGTATCAGTTTCTTCAAAGAATGGCAGAAAGTGTATCAGCCATCCACAATATTTACAGACTGGTCATATTCCTTTTTTTTTAAATGTTAGAAAATACATGAATGAATCGATATATAAATACTCCAAAACAAATTCTACTTTCAAGATACCTTATTTTGGTGCGTGAATTTATCAAGTTTTTATTTATTCATTTTTTTATCCAACAGGTTCCCCTGGATATAGTTATTGAATGTCAATTATGTTCTGCAATGTGCATGCACACTGGGAAATAAGCCATGGCTACTACCCTAAAGAGGCTCATATTCTAATAGGCGAAAGAATGAGGTAATGAATAGCTCCATGGCAAGTGCATTACACAGGCTGATAAAAGTAACACAGTGTTGTCTCACAGGAATAAAGCATCAGTTACTCTGAAGTTAGGATCAAAATAAATAATAGAGAATTGAAAGTGGATTGAACTGAGATATATATTTCTGTTTTAAAAACTTTTCAACCCAAATATGTCCATATGTCCCCTCTTAATATTTTACCCAAATACTGATTTTGTTTTCTCTATTTATGGCTTGCTTTTGGTCTATTCACTCCCTATAATTATCTTTTTTTTTTTTTTGTATTGTTTCCCAATAATGTCTGTCTTCATGGCTGAAGCAATTCCAGGATTTTTATCTGCATGTGACCACATCCAAAACAAAAGTGTTCTCTGACTCTCTTTGAAGAGTGAGATGACTTCTTTTCCAAAAAATTTCCATCAAAGTTCTCCTCACTTCTGATTTTTAAGATTTGGATCATTTTTTGAACCAATCTGTTTTGCAAGCAGAATGCCATGCAACAATCGGCCAGACCTGTGTACAGAGTGAGTGAAATTAACTTTATTGGGTTCAGATAACCATGGCTGCAACTGAGAATGGGAACATATTTCAAACAGATTTGGAGTATTGAAAGCAATGTCAGAAAGACGGTCATAATATCTATCACAGAGGACAGGCAGGTAGATTTGGTGTAATCTGTTGCTTAATGGTAATTGATAAGGCCCATGGTGACTTTAGGGAGCACAATTTCTCTAAAATAGTGTGTTTTTACACATGCAGAAAAAAAGGAATGTGAGTAATTAGAAATAATTATTTTATAAAGCTAGGCTGTAAAGAAGGAAGAAAAACCAATAAACATACATAAAATCAAAAAATGGTAAATAAAAAATGATGATAAAGAAAATGTCTTTGTTAAGTGAAAAAAGAAATAAATAATTTTCTATGTCTGACATTATATATGATCAACAGGACAAAAGTATAATATTGAAATAAAATTGCAACAAATGAATTAGCATATTTTATTCCACTATAAGTTTAAAACATAATTCGATAAACATTATTTTAATTATATATTAGAAATATCTACAACCTGTCATTCTGACTTAAGCTATCTTCATTCAATAACTGAAAAACTTCGAGTAAATTTTGTACTCTTCTCTTGACCTTTACATTGTACAAAATTATTCCTTTGACCAGCATTTAAAAGCATGAAAATGTATCAAGATAAAGTGAATATTAAAGAGATTATTTCATTATGTAATGAACAAGCTACACTATGCCAACCATTGTAAAGAATAGTGATGGACAAGCTAGATAAGGTCCCTCCTCACATGAAACTCATTTCATTCATGATTTGCTTCTGAGAATGTTCACTAATATGGAGATAAATTTTAGGCTATCTCAAGATTAAAATGAGTGCTAAATGGATTGGTCTTTAAAATGTAAAAGCTTGCATAGGCCTCAGAAAAGATCTTAGACACTTACAAGTTACTAATAAAATAAATTTTTAATAAACAATTATCCAAATTATATATGTGTGAATTCTAAATGTATGTATATTGTATGTAGATATCTATATGTGTGTGTGTGTGTGTGTGTGTGTGTTTGTATTTTTAAAAAGGGCAAAAACATATTTTCTGTTTTAGAAAGAAGACCTACTTAATATTCTGAAAAGGAAATTAGGTTAACCCAACATAGCATTTAAAATTTCTAATTGTTAAAACACGTTTCAGACATCGACACATTTTTTCAATTGTATCCATCAGATGTATGAAACAAACATTATTGAGTGTAATTATGAGGTATAAAATCTATATTCTCTAATAATCAGCCTCATGATTTTTTAGAACCAAATGTAACAAAGAAGATAAATAAAACTTGCTCTTTGACCTCCCTAAGGATCAGAGAAGTGGTAGGTATGAAAGATATCAATATGCAAGTAGAACAAGCTTCATTAGTTTGCCATCTGTCATTGTAGATAGATGCTAAAATGTTGCCATTGTGAGGTTCATTGAGTGGTAAAATTATAATTAAAAATCATACATAGATTTAAAGTCAAAACCCCCAGAAACAAACCAGCTGCCAAGTGTTGACAGAGATTCTATATCCCTTTGAAAAGATGAGATGAAGGAAATATTTACATGAGGGTGTATATGTGTACACACATACATATGTATGTGTGATGAAGAAATTATATACACACACAATCACAAGTCTATGTTTCCTTATAAATCAAGATTAGCATTTGTCATTAATTAAAAACAGCTAAGAGAACAATATCTAATATTTTTCATGAGGCCTAGGAAATTAAACATATATTAAAGAAAGCAAACGATTGTAGACAGTTTTGTTATGATAGCTGCATTTAGTGCTCAACAGACGTTTAAAAAAAAAAAGGCATGGTGCAATATAATATATAAAATCATACCAATAGAAGCTTATTTTTCAAAAGTGTAATTAACCAAGAATTTATTTAGAACAATTTAGAATATTTTAGAATAATTTAGAACTGTTATTTCACTAACAATTAATATGTGCATATGAGTGTGTATTTTATAGGGCTTAAAAGGAATTATTAAAAATATAATAGAAAATGTGAAGAGCTTGGATAATGGGATCTTGGATGAATAAAAAATTTGCTTTTTTAATCTGCATCTCTTCAAGCAGGATTTGACTTCCAGTGGATTGTATATATAAAGCCCATTTAATTATTACACTTATTTTTCATAAGCATAAAAAGGCTTGCTGTAGCCAGTAGGAAAAAGTTATATGTCTATATACTAACAATGAATAATGCATACATGTATTTAAGAAAGTATTTTTATTTATAACAACATGAAAAATAATAAAACTAATTTAACAAAATAAGCACAATAATTACACACTGAAAACTACCAAACATTACTGAAAACAATTTAAAGGCCTAAATAAATTGAAAGACGTTTCATATTCCTGGATCAGAAGATTGTTAAGAAATCAATACTTCTCACATTGATATAAAGATTCAAGAAAATATCTGTAAAAATCCCAGCTAGGATTTTCTTGGAAAATGAAAACCTGATCCCAAAATTTATACGGAAAGACAAAAGGCTTAAGATTATGAAATCAATCCTAAAAAGGAAGGACAAAGTTGTAAAGGTCACAGTTCCTGATATCAAAACTAACTACAAATCTATAGAAATACGGACTATGTTAAGGATGGACATGTACATAAATGGAATAGATGTGGGAATCCAGTAATTATCCTTCTCATTTATGCTCAATTGATTTTTCATGAGAGTGCCAAGATCCTTCAATAAAATAATCACCTTTACAACAATTGATACAGGGAAAATGGGACATCTACATATAAAATAATTGAAAGGAGAGTTCTCTGACCCCCCTTGCAGGACGTGTGACAGGGATGGGGCTCATCTGCTCAGCCTCCGCCACTGCTCAAACCCTTTACAGGAAGAGGAGCAGACAGATGGACAGGTGCAGGAGTGGGGACGAGTACTTCTGGGCTCTGGCCCCACAGTGACACCTAGGGGTGTGTGCCTGTGACTCTTGAAGCCCCAGCGGGCTTACTACAGTGCTCTTTTTTATTTTATTTTATTTTATTTTATTTTATTTTATTTTATTTTATTATTATACTTTGAGTTCTAGGGTACATGTGCATAACGTGCAGGTTTGTTACATATGTATACTTGTGCCATGTTGGTGTGCTGCAACCATCAACTCGTCAGCACCCATCAACTCGTCATTTACATCAGGTATAACTCCCAATGCCATCCCTCCCCCCTGCCCCCTCCCCATGATAGGCCCCGGTGTGTGATGTTCCCCTTCCCGAGTCCAAGTGATCTCATTGTTCAGTTCCCACCTATGAGTGAGAACATGCGGTGTTTGGTTTTCTGTTCTTGTGATAGTTTGCTAAGAATGATGGTTTCCAGCTGCATCCATGTCCCTACAAAGGACACAAACTCATCCTTTTTATGGCTGCATAGTATTCCATGGTGTATATGTGCCACATTTTCTTAATCCAGTCTGTCACTGATGGACATTTGGGTTGATTCCAAGTCTTTGCTATTGTGAATAGTGCCGCAATAAACATACGTGTGCATGTGTCTTTATAGCAACATGATTTATAATCCTTTGGGTATATACCCAGTAATGGGATGGCTGGGTCATATGGTACATCTAGTTCTAGATCCTTGAGGAATCACCATACAGTGCTCTTTTAGCTCTGCTATCCACAAGCAGCTTAAGTGGTAACCAGTTCAATGCCCTCTTGGTACCCAGGTCTGTTGTCCAGGAAGAATCAGGTCACATACGGACTTGAAGGATGGTGAATGTGGGATTTTATTGGGTGATGGAGGTAGCTCTCAATGGGATGGATGGGGAACTGGAAAGAGGATGCAGGGAAGAAGATGGAGTTCAGTTGTCCCATTGCTGATCTCCTCTCTGACCCTTCCTAGCAGAACTCCTCTCAATATTCAGATGTTCCTTTTTTTCTCTCCTTCTCTGCCATACAACTCTTCTGACATTCTGCTCTTCTGTTAGTCTGCTCCTCCACTCTGCTCATGGCACCTGGGGTTTGGGGCTTATATGTGTACAGGATGGGGGGGGGGGGGGGAGGGTGCAAAAGGCTACATTTGGAGGCAAAAACAGGAAAGACTGTTTTCATTTAGGGCTGCAGGTTTCCAGGCTTGGGGGTGGGGCCTTTTCCAGGTAACTACCCTCTTCTACTCAGTATTTGCCTGTCTTCTGTCCATATCAGAATGCAACTGGAAACTTTGTAATATATATATATTTGTATAAATTTATAGATGAAATTCATAGCAGTATTATTCACAATGACCAAAAAGTGAAAACAATGCAAAAGTATATAAACTAATGAATGAATAAACAAAATGTTGTATTTCTATACAATGAAATATTATTCACCAGTAAAAAGAAATTGGGTACTGATACATGCTACAACATGTAAGAACCTTGAAAACACTTCAAAGAGGGAAAACAATCAGTAACAAAAGAGCAAGTATTTAGTTTTCTGAATTAAAGTTCTTTGCAATTATAAAGTTAAAAATGTTTTGCAGCTCAAATTTGTTTAAAAATCAAAGATGTGATTTAAAAATTTTAACCTTATAATTAAATTATTTAAATATATATTTTGTCATTAAGTGTTGAATATATAGTCATTGGTTTGTTACAATACATTGAAAATGACAATATTTTTATTTACATACATTTAGTTGAATAGATGTCATATGTAATTGTGATTCTAAAATGATGATTATATACTAAAACATTTGTGTATTAAGGAGTGTATGAAGAGATAGGCAAGCAGCTTATCTCGAAATTTGTTAATCATGAGAAAATTTTGTAAATACACCGAAGTTGATGTAATACTAAAAAATGCCAATTAAACTCTGCTTGTCATTGTTTATATCAAGTTAATTTTAGAATATAAAAATATGAAAGTGTTATAAAATTTAATTAATATTTTAAAATTTGTCTCCAATTTAATATTAGTCATTAATTTATGAATTTGCACCTTTCTTACACCTATCTATTATTTAAAGCTTTGAAGTCAGCAAGACATTTTTGAAACAATTTTTTAAGAAACTTGAGGTAAACAAATGCTTTGTAAAAGAAAAGAAAATAGGTTATGGGATGATAAATTTTTAGTATAGAATAGGATGGACCTCCAGGTCCATCCATGTTGCTGCAGAAGATGTGATCTCATTCTTTATTAGGGCTGCATAGTATTCCATGGTATATTTTCTTTATTCAGTCTACTATTGGTTGACATTTAGGCTGTTTTCATTATCCTAAGCAAACTAAAGGGGGAACAGAAAACTACATACTACACGCTCTCACTAAAAAGTCGAAGCTAAACATTGAGTATTAATGGACACAAAGAAGGGAATAACAGACACTGGTGCCTATTTGAGACTGGAGGGTGGAAGGAGGGTGAGGGTTGAAAAACTACCTATTGGGCACTATGCTTATTACCTGGGTGGTGAAATAATTTGTACATCCAACCCCTACAGCACTCATTTTGCCTATATAGCCAACCAGCATGTGTACTCCTGAACCTAAAATAAAGTTAAAAAAAAAAAAAAAAAAAGGATAGCCATGGGAAAGTAGAATAAAATAGAATAGAATGTGAGACATCTCATTTGAATTGTTCTTAAACCTCTTTAAAAGTTGAAGAAACATTAAGGCTGTAAGTGTTAGAACTGGTTTTTCAAAAAGAACATCTGAATCCAGACCCTATATTCTTAATCCCCTTACCTTGGCAAGCTCTTCTTTTGATATATGAGAAGGACTACCAACTCAACTCTTCTTACATAGAAAGAAGACATTCTTACATTTTCTAAGTTTATAGATAGAAATATCCTAAAATGATACCTCTTTTAAATTCTCTTTTCTTAGCCATCATCAACGTCTCACCAGCCTCCTTCATCATGTACCTCCATCATGATAAAAGCCCCCACTGGGAACACTGTATAAAGATTTATAGAAGTTCATAAATATTCTAAAGGAAGTAATTCAATGCTAGAGCTTCCCCATTATTGTCCAGGTCAGATTCCTTTTGTCAATAGAACTTTCTATGGTATAGGTGATCACTGAAGAGTAATTTCTCATAATGAAAGACTGATGGGAGACAGAGATTCACCAAAGAAGGAAATGTGTCTCAAATATTCTTTTGACTCAGAAAATTAATTAAAATCAACAACAAAAAGCCCCAGGACTTACTAGATTCTCCCAATGCAGACAATCCTCTTCCTTCAATCATCTTCCCAGTGCCCAATCATTCTAATTTCCTTTCCAAGTCAGAAACTTTACTGAGACAATGTACCTAATGTTACTTTGCTTTAGTAGTATTTTAGAGGAGATTGTGCAAACACTTTACAGAACCATGGAGGCCAGAACAGTTCTTTAACCTAATATTTATAAGTTGATTAATTCTGTAAATATTTACTAAGGATTCATTAGTAGATAAGGCTAAGCATAGTGAATTTGGAACATGATAGGTACAGGTACACTGCCTAAATGAATGAAACATAAATTCTTCTTCCCTTCTCTTCCCTTCCCTCCCCTTCCCTTCCCTCCCCTCCCCTCCCCTTCCCTTCCCTTCCCTTCTCTTCTCTTCTCTTCTTTCTTCTCTTCTCTTCTCCTCTTTCTTTCTCTCTCCTCTCTCTCTTTTTCTCTTTCTTTCTTTCTCCTTCCTTCCTTCCTTCCTTCTTTTCTTTCTCTCTCTCCTCCCTCTCTCCCTTTTTCCCTTTCTTTCTTCCCTCCCTCTCCTTCCTTCCCTCCTTCCTTTTCTTTCTTTCTTTCTTTCTTTCTTTCTTTCTTTCTTTCTTTCTTTCCCTCCCTCTTTTCCTTCCCTTCCCTCCCTTTCTCCTTTCTTCTTTTTTCCTTTCTTTTCTTTCTTTCTTTCTTTCTTTCTTTCTTTCTTTCTTTCTTTCTTTCTTTCTTTCTTTCTTTCTTTCTTTTTTTATTTATTATTATTATTATATTTTAGTTCTAGGGTACATGTGCATAATGTGCGGGTTTGTTACATATGTATACTTGTGCCATGTTGCTGTGCTGCACCCATCAACTCGTCAGCACCCATCAACTCGTCATTTACATCAGGTATAACTCCCAATGCCATCCCTCCCCCCTCCCCCCTCCCCATGATAGGCCTCGGTGTGTGATGTTCCCCTTCCCGAGTCCAAGTGATCTCATTGTTCAGTTCCCACCTATGAGTGAGAACATGCGGTGTTTGGTTTTCTGTTCTTGTGATAGTTTGCTAAGAATGATGGTTTCCAGCTGCATCCATGTCCCTACAAAGGACACAAACTCATCCTTTTTATGGCTGCATAGTATTCCATGGTGTATATGTGCCACATTTTCTTAATCCAGTCTGACACTGATGGACATTTGGGTTGATTCCAAGTCTTTGCTATTGTGAATAGTGCCGCAATAAACATACGTGTGCATGTGTCTTTATAGCAGCATGATTTATAATCCTTTGGGTATATACCCAGTAATGGGATGGCTGGGTCATATGGTACATCTAGTTCTAGATCCTTGAGGAATCGCCATACTGTTTTCCATAATGGTTGAACTAGTTTACAATCCCACCAACAGTGTAAAAGTGTTCCCATTTCTCCACATCCTCTCCAGCACCTGTTGTTTCCTGACTTTTTAATGATCGCCATTCTATCTGGTGTGAGATGATATCTCATTGTGGTTTTGATTTGCATTTCTCTGATGGCCAGTGATGATGAGCATTTTTTCATGTGTCTGTTGGCTGTATGAATGTCTTCTTTTGAGATGTGTCTGTTCATATCCTTTGCCCACTTTTTGATGGGGTTGGGTGCTGGGAAAATTGGCTAGCCATAAGTAGAAAGCTGAAACTGGATCCTTTCCTTACTCCTTATACGAAAATTAATTCAAGATGGATTAGAGACTTAAATGTTAGACCTAATACCATAAAAACCCTAGAGGAAAACCTAGGTAGTACCATTCAGGACATAGGCATGGGCAAAGACTTCATGTCTAAAACACCAAAAGCAACGGCAGCAAAAGCCAAAATTGACAAATGGGATCTAATTAAACTAAAAAGCTTCTGCACAGCAAAAGAAACTACCATCAGAGTGAACAGGCAACCTACAGAATGGGAGAACATTTGTTTACAATCTACTCATCTGACAAAGGGCTAATATCCAGAACCTACAAGGAACTCAAACAAATTTACAAGAAAAAAACAAACAACCCCATCTGTCTGTCTGTCTTTCTTTCTTTCTTTCTTTCTTTCTTTCTTTCTTTCTTTCTTTCTTTCTTTCTTTCTTTCTTTCTTTCTTTCTTTCTTTCTTTCTTTCTTTCTTTTTCTCTCTTTCTCTCTTTCTCTCTTTCTTCTGTCTTTCTAGATGGAGTTTCTCTCTTGTTGCCCAGGCTGGAGTACAATGGCATGATATTGGCTCACTGCAACATCCACCTCCTGGGTTCAAGGGATTCTCCTGTCTCAACCTTCCGAGTAGCTGGGATTACAGTCATGAGTCACCACACCCCACTAATTTTATATTTTTAGAAGACACAGGGTTTCTCCTTGTTGATCTGGCTGGTCTCGAACTGCCCACCTCAGGTGATCTGCCCACCTCGGCCTCCCAAAATGCTGGGATTACAGGCATGAGCCAACATGCCCGGCCAAAACATAGATTCTTATAAAAGAGGTCAAATAATCAAATAAACACAAAAACAAATATGGTACTACATATATGCAATGATCGATCAGGAGTTATAATAACCTATAATTTTGGGGTCACTCATTCAAAAAGTTGAAGTAAAACTAATTTACTTGAAGAAATGATACTTGAATTAACATCAGAACTGTAAGTAAGAGTTAAGTGAATAGAGAAGGAAAGAACATTCCCAGGAGGGAGAACAGCATGTAGGAATACCCTTTGACTGGAGGGAATGGGCATCAACAATATAATGATGGCTAGTATGGAATGAGAGAGGGAAGAGGGAATGTTGTAAAGCTGAACAGAGGTATAGAGAGCCATTATTAAAGGCCTTAAGGAAAAATTGAAGGTTAAATTGTCTATTTTTTCATGGTGTAAATCTGGAAAACACACATACCATTTTTGAGAAATCTTTGTAGAGTTGGTGATCAGAGTTTGTATGAAATAGCTTATGGAAAGACTGAGGTGTGAGCAGGGGAACATCCTCGAAGAACTCCAACATTTGAAAGATTATAAAGTAGTATGATATTTTATAGAAAATGAAGAAGAATCAATTAGTCATGCAGAAGTAAATTAAATCAATACTGTGTCATACATATCAAGAAAAGACCATACTTCAAAAAGGAGGGAGAGGTAAACAGTATTTAATGCTGCTATAAACCTTAGAAGTAGGACTGAATTCCATCCCATGGATGTAGGGACATGGAGATCATCTGTTACTACAGCAAGATCAAGACTGTATTTGGACTGAATAGGGCTGAAGAGTGAGTAGGAGAAATAAATATAAATACTTTGAATATTTAAGAAAAAACTCTGTTGATAGTACATGTCTAGGTTTGGAAATAAAGTCTATTCTTCCATAATGTATGTTTCTTTAATGTACATTAACTCACTGTTGACAAAAAGTGAAATATTAGATGTTGAATTTATTATTTATATTCATTCATATGTAATTTTTGTAGCTCTTAGTAGTTTGTAGCGTTCAGGGGTAGCTTTTTCCCACAATTAAAACAAAAACCTTACAAATATACAGGCCTTTAAAAAAAGATGAAAATCCTGCAAAATTGTAAGGTTTTTTTTTTTAGTGTAATTTGGTGACTACAAGATCAGTTTCAATTTCTGCTACATTAAATTATCTGCTGTATCTGAGAGTGATTTGCTTTCCTGTACATGTATCTAGAGTTAAGTTTAAAAATAGATTTTTAATTTTATTGAAACTGGTTTTTATAAGAAACAAATGCATGCTTAAAGAAAGAAGCAAGAGCTCTAGGATTCAAGATTGCAACACTTCACTGATTAGAATGTTAGATATAAATACCAGTGGAAATTTTTACTGTGCTAGTTAGTATTGGCGTTGGTATTATTTTGATTACTAAGTCTATACGTATTGAATTGTTCAACACTAACCCCATTTTTCCTATCTGCCGTGTTGTTTTTGGCATGTGATTTCACATAATATATTCTGGGAATGCATATGTGATCTTACAGCAATAACTGTATACAGATGATCTGACAGCGTAAGAGCTAATAATTATTTAGTATTTATTATGTACTCATCATTGTTCTAAGTAGTTTACATATAATAGCTTACATACCCTTCATGGCAATCATCTTAGTTACTCTCATTTCTGCCCTTTTACAGGTGGAGAAACTGAGGCGCAAAGACGTTATGTGTTTCTTTTTTTTTTTTTAACATTTACATAACTTTACAGATCTTTAAAGCCCAAGACTCGTTGTAAGTTCCATGTGTGTGTTTTTGTTCAACTGGCTTCTCTGCATGTAGTATCCATTCCCCTCCACTGCCTAATATCCACTTACCTTTTGAAGTCAGCATGGATAACTGGAAGTGCTCTAAGGCAACTCCATTCCTGCACCCCAAGATAGTTAAAGATGTCACTAAATACCAATTTTAACACAACTAAACAGCATTCTCTATGTTTAGCAGAACACAGAAAGGTACATATAAGTAAAAAATATAATTTTGGATAATAAAAACCATCATGAGATTATCATATTGCTTTATTATTTTAAAAAATATTGTCTAAAAATGTGATATTTATCTGAAATTTTTAGTTATTTGATAACCCTAAGATAGCATTAACAGAAACTGCATTTCCTTTTTCATGGGTGAAGCTAGCTAAACGAGAGCTGAGAAAACAATCAATGTTACAACACTGAAAAAAACTAATAGAAGGCTGGAAGAGTAAACAATATGGTGTATTTCTAAACTAAATACAATTTGGGAAATTGAAATAGTGAAATTAAAACCTACTGAGGCATAAAAAAGGAATTTCCACAGTCTATCAGTCACAAAAACATTCTAATATTATACCTTTCCATTATGCCATGATGGTAGTAAAGACAAACCAACCAAAGTTTGCAAGAAAAGATAAAGATTTTTCTTTGTCCTAAAGAAATAATGTAAACCTCTAATTAAAAGGTAAATTAAAGGGTAACTAATATGTCTAAAATAGATTTGAATTACAAAGCTATTTCTTTTATTCTCAGAAATTCTTTATACTCCTAAAACCTCCGAAATAAACTTAGAAAGAAGTTACTTCTATCACATTTTGAAAGAGAGATGCGGGGTTGAAAATATTTTGTGCAATGAAAATAATATCAGTCTTGCCATTTTAGAAACTTCGTTTCTGTTTTTATTCCATGCCTTAATCACTCCCTGACTTTAGGTAGAACACTTGAAAGCTTTTGATTTAAATTGTCGCCTATTGTCAGCAGAGAAGGATATGTGCCCTGAAATTTTCCTACAGTAAGGATTAAGCGAGTGTCACTTTGCAGGTGAAAAAGCACTCCACTGAAGTCAGGCATTGCTGTTAGAAACCCTCAGTTTCTCCCAGGTCTCTTTTGCCCATTATGCACACATAATTTTACAACTTCAGACTCAGGGGATTTGCATTCTGATTGTATTTTTATTGTGAAAGCAATCTCTTATCTCAAATCAGCCTTTTTTTCCTCTGGTATTCTGCTAGGTTAAAAAGCAAACAAAAAAAAATTAAATTTAAATTTAAAAATTGGTGAGTTTTTCTTGTATAATTCAAGCAAGACAGATTCAAATGAATTGTAGCAATTCACCAACATTATTATTCACAATTAGGAAATAAAGACTGTTAAAACAAACCACTATGATTAAATGTTTAAAACTGTCAAATTTGACAAACATTGCTACGTATTTAAATTAAAAAAAAAAATCCTTGGATTAAAAGCCTCCTGGTGGATTTTAACTTATAGAAATGCAGATTCGGCTTATAAAAACAATTTTTTCTTTGTTGACCAACTCTAGTTAGCTTTGTTATTTTAATATACTTTTGCCTGTTTGTGATGAAACAGTTTGTGTATTTTTATGAAAGAATAATCATAGTCATAGCATCAACTTTTTTTTTTTTTCCTGAAAACATTTGTTTACATTCAAACTAAAAGGGAGTTTCTTTCTGAATTTATATTTGGGAAGTTCTTGAAGGTATTTGCATCATAGAGCTTTGAACTGAAATTTAAACCTGAGGTCAGAAGCAATGTTGACATATATTCAAAATTAAAACACGCAAAGCACACAGCATGGCACAACTACATTAATGAAGAACACCATGAAACCAAAATGTCATATTAATGACAGTTAACCTTAGTGAAGTTAACCTTTTATTCTGTGCATTTTAATGTTTGCTTCCATTCTCCCTATACTTTAACATTGAGTAAATCCACATATTAATGTGTTATAATTTAGGTCTTGGACCTCCTAGAGAAGGAGGGAATGTTATCCTCAGAATACATTTTTTTTTTCCAGTGGCAATTAAACATTAACTAATTAATTCAATGTCAATTAAACATTAACTAATTAAAATTGCCCTACTGAGATATCGCAACTCTTTTATGAAAAATCTTTACTTTGAAATAAGTAATTTTTGTAAAAGTTAGAAGTGGATGTACTTTTTGAGAGTTCTAAATCATGTTTCCTAATTTACCAGAATTATTGCAGTTTTAATTACATGAAATCCCAAACTTTAGGCATCCAGACTAATAAAGTATAAGAAAAATTGTGGAAATGAGATAAATATATGACACCTTGTACTCAACATACTGTACTCAGTGACAGAATGGCACAACATATGGAAATCTAAGTATAAAGCAGTACGAGTATAAATTTGAAATTAAATAAACAAGTAGTTCTGGGCAAGCAACTGAACTTGAGAAATCTGACTACAGATGTCATTATAGAAACAAATCCAGCCTAGAGCTGTAGAAATTCAAAGCGGGCAGCTCCAATCTGATGCCTATGTGAATATATGTATGTACGTATGCAATATATGTTTGTTTTCAAACAAGTACAGCAAAACCTGTCCATAAGAATTTTTGTTGCAGGCCACATTGGTTGACCTGAATTTCTGCATTATTAATGAAATTTCAGCAATTTTTTTTTAAAGTAGAAGTTGTATAGATTGAGTTTGTTCTGTTTTTCTCTTCTCCCCCCATCCTCATTACCCCCTAACTGCTCTGCCTATGTTAGCAGCTCATACTGTTTTTAGGCAAATGTGAGAAAAATCTCTAAGTAGCTCAAAACCTCACCCCCATACCAACACTGCTTAAAAAGTAAATTTCTGTTGGAATCAGGAGATAATGAAAGGACACCCGGAGAACTTGGTTTAGCAGGTGATCATTTATGGAGAGATTAAACTTTTATCGGAAGAAAGTAGTTTTAAAGTTTATGATTGTATTTTCAGCAGAAAGAAGAACATAAAAATAAATTTAGAAAACCTATATTAAAAAACCCAGTAAATACTAATTCTTCAGAATAGGTGAAGCAAATTTACATGTGAAAGGTGAGTAAGACATGATACTGGATTAATGAGATATGGGGCTTGAGCAGTAAATTGAGTTTCTATTTTAAAGAACCTTGAATGTTATAAAGAAACATTTACATCTAATTTGGTACACAAGTCTGAGCCACGGAAGTTTCTGTATTTACTTTGTCCAGAAGATTAATCAGGCAACATTTCGTAGTTTGGATTAAAGAAGAAAGGGGTACAAGTAGAATAGTCACTGAAGAGGTTATTAATAGAGGAGAAGAATAAATTGAAAATTTTTATTTTTGTTAAGACACATTCAACAATAGCAGAACTGACAGTTCTCAACAGAAGACATGGAAGAACAGTGTAAAAAGACTGAATATCTTTTCAAAAAAATAGGGCATGACTCAGGTCTCATCTATACAGAAAAGCTAAGGCCTCTAAAATGGACACCTGAGCAATTCTGCATTAAGTCAAGTAGCTCAGAGCAACAACATCAGAACTGAGTATTTGAGCATCATGGGTACTGAGATTAATGTCATTAGTTCTATTAGGTTCTGGGCTCTTGCTTTTGTTTCACTGCTGAAACGGGGCTTGACACCTGCTGCCTGTCTCTTTTGATGCCTATTGTCTCTAAGCCCTTGTTCTGGTTTGCATCTTTGAGTACTCCCTGCTCTGAGGCTGTCTGCTGGAATGGATTGCCTGCTGAAACCCATCTGGACTGTCAGTTACATCCTGCCACCGCACTGTCTGAGCACTGCATGTTATACAACTGGCTAGGCTTTCTTATATTTCTTGTAACTAATTTGTCTCAGTGTACAGAGGTGTTAAATATTCACTTCCTGCATATTTCCAGGTTCCTTTCATCCAACCTACCATGTTCTACTTTGCTGTTTTCAAGGCTCCTTGGAAATCCCTGTGATGTAAAAAGTAAAGGGAAATAAGAGAATAGAAGCAAAAAGGTATAAATGACTCAGAGACTCCATTTTATTCACTGGATGAAATAAATGGAAACAGGAAGTCAGAAAGAAGAGCTTGTTTTTAGAAAGTTTTATGAGAAGGGAATTTATTTTTAAAAAAATAGTAAATGTTAAAATACTGTGACTTAGTTGTGTACAAATTTTCCCAATGTTTTCACTAAATTGATTATTATTAAAAGGATGTCTTTTCATTCCCACTTCTTTTTGATGGTATGATTTTAATAAAATGGCTATTTTCTGAATCAGATGTCCACATAACATTTTGTATTTGAGCATATTCTCACAATTTTTCTACCCACTACTATAATAATTATGTGAAACAAGTGAGACTCTCTCCCAATATTATCAGCACTATATAATAAATTTTAAAATGTTAAATAATTAAAAATAATTGATGAATTTTTAAAACCCAAATCTTTCTGATATACTATTAATTTATAAATCAATCAACATTTCCTCTGTATGTATGTAAGTGATTATTTCAGTAAATTACTTTTTAAAAAAATCACAGTTAAAGATAGTTCAATTTACTGGGCTTTACTGGAATTCTATTCTTATAATGCAGCTATCTTAATCGATCCATTTTAAAACCTCATATAACAGTAATTCAACTTTTAATGAATTAGATTTAAATGACTGGAGAAACATGCAAATTTTAGATAGATAGCATATTTAACATTTTCTAAGAAGATGTTAAAATATCTTTCTATTATAATCATAGGTCTTCAAAGAATATAGGCTGTGATCATTTCAACGAGTATTCACAGCTGACCACAATAAAATATCTTAAGTTCTGATACTTACCTCAGACAAATATTTATTAAACTTACCCAAAGCTTTAGTAAATATAAAACAATGACTGGATTTATTTTGTTGTATATATTTTCACTTCTATTCCAACTTTGTGTGCTTACGTACCACGTTTAAGCAGCCTCAAATCTAGATAACTTTATTTTATCCTAAAATATAATGCCTGACAGAAGAACAATTTTGGACACAATTTCCTTAGGCAGCATAAACTACACAAAAAATGATCATAATGGTTATATCATGCTATCTGTGATTGTTATTTTTGCCAATTTTAGGCAAGCTTTTTGAAAATATTATTTTAAACATGTTACACCCCAAATGATTGAAATTTGACTTTTCCTAAGTCCTCTATCTGAGCATAAGGTACACCCAAACAGAAGAACCCTTCACGTCTCCTCTTAATACAGATAATTGCTAATAAATGTTAATGGTAATTTCAAGAACAATCCAAAAACAATATTATGAAATGTAAGTTATGTGTTCACATAGACAGAGACATATACTAGTACATATTTGCAATGGCTTCTTTAAACTATGGAGCAATAATTAAAATGACAGAAGTCTTATGTCCTGTAGTGATAATCTTACAATATTTTTAACCAGTACTCAACCTCTCAAAAATTGCTTTTGTTCTAATTAATAGAATTACTTTCATTTATTCAATATTTAGCATCTTCTGTGCAATAGATACAATTTACTTGCTTAGGTTTCAAAGATTGTTCTATGATAAGTGCTCTAATAATTGAAAGAGCATTATGGTGTATTGTGAAAATGAACACTAACACCTATGATTTTTCACAGGGAGAGGAAAGCTCTATTTGAAGTTCTGAGAAAGTTTTCACAGATGAGGGAAACACTTGAATATAAAATATTTATTGTATAGATTATTACATGGAAAGAGCCATTTCTTATTTTTTTTTAAATAATAATCACATTGGAATCTTGAAGGACAAGAGAAATTTTGCCTGTCAGAGAGAATGGGAAAGTCCTCATTGGTAAGAAAGTCCTTCGAAAATTAAAGCCTAGAGATATAAAGCTAATACTTCTGCTGAATTTCAGTCACAATTAATACATTTTTACCTGTACATGAAAATCAGTGGATCTTTCTTTCAGCATAGTTTCTCTAATAAAAATGTACTCAACTAAAAAAAGCTACCATAAGGTATTAAAATAATTTATCGAAGATAGTCTTCTATTCTGAGAAAGAACTCTTATGGAATTCTGTTACCCAAACACCTGTCAACTGATCAAATGAAGATGAGATATCACCTAGACTGAGTTACTTGTTTCATGGTGGTTAAGTAGAACTTTTCACATTACTGATTAATCAACATCAAAAATTATAAATTCCATAAGAATTTCCATGGGGGTAAGTTAAACTAGAACAATACCAGAGATAAGAAAATAATTATTGCTTGATATAAACATATGTAACTCTACTTGGAAAGTTGTGATGTGTGTAAGTGTATGTGTGTGTTTGGGATGGGGGGGTGGTTCTGTACTGGCTATATCATAAATAAAAGCTAAAAATACCTTATATACTGTAATAAGAATAACATGATGATTTATTAATGTGATGAACTTTTATGAAGTAAAATGTAAAATATCGTGTGTCCTGAATTCAGGAATCAGCTTAGGTAAATCTCCATTTTGTTTTGATCTTTATAATTTCTTGCTAAGATCCCAGTATATCTACCATGTCTTTCAGCTGGTTTTGACAAAAAGCAAAACAATGCCCTCACTTGTATGATCCAGTAATTAGGATACTGACAAAATTTGATAATCCCACAGATCTACTCATTGTTTAGGTTATACAATGCTTCTATACAATTCAACTTTATGCTGCATCTTGAATATAGTCTCTTTGGAAAAACAAAGTCAATAAATAAAATTCACAAACTACTGAACTAGAGTAACAAGACAAAGGGGCATGCAAATGTATGTGTGCCTATGTGTGTGTTTGTAAAAAAAAAAAAACAAAACTGCTCTCATAAATGTAATGTCTTTACATTAACAAACTTTCTTCTTTGTATTTTATTTCCACTTTGTAAGTTTATTTATTCATTTATTTACTTATGTTTAGAGTATCGTCTCTTCTGAACATCATCAGGTTTTCATATGATGTGTAGAAATACTAACATTCTGAGGCTGCATTCAATGCTAATAATAGACAACAAGGCTAATCATAGACAACAAGACAGATGAAAAAAATACCTGAATTAAATCAGTGTGGTAATGAAACAACCAACTCTGTATCTCGCGACACTTCAGAACTTCCTTTATAAAGTTAACGGGTTTTGTTATTGTTTAAGCCATGTTAAATTCAGATTTCTGTTATTTGTACTCAAAGTATCTTCATTAATACATTGGATTTGGCTCTAAACATGCTTGCATTGTGGTCTTGGGTCCTCCACTTACTAACTGTATGACTTGACTTGCATATAATGCAGTCTCTTCAAGGCTTACTTTGTACAAAGAATTATTTTGGCAACTAACTGACATAATATGTATGAGCATATATTGACATTGCAAAGTTGTACACTTGAGGACTGATGATAATAAACTGCAATGAATAACATGAGTCACTATATTTTATCTTATAGGCATTTGCATTTGTCAACAGTATGCCTCTACTCAATATTTTCAATTTTATCTTTTTATATTTATTGAAAAATAATAGTAATTCATGAATAAATCCAAGCTAGTCACTGCCTGTAAGTAAACCATCATTAGAAGTATTTGAAGTATATTCTTTTCTTTGCATGGAATAATCTCAAATCATGCTGTATCTACTTAAGTCATAACTGACTCAATTACAATACTATTAAGATACCCCCAGCCTTCATGTTACATCCACAATGATTTCTCTCTCAAATGAACAAATCTTATGAAAAACACATTTGGTCTTAATTATTTATTTTCTTCTAACATTGTGTGTATATTGTTAAATTATTGTATCCAACAGCTTAAGTCATTTTAATAAATTGTCATTTGTTTTAAAATATTGAATGTATTAATGTCATTTGAATATTTACATTGCATGTGCACTTTACATTTATGACCAGTTATTCTAGTCTAAATCATTTTTGGAAACTTTCTCAATATTATTACCTTAATAATATCCATCAATAATTCAAATTTTTACATTCCTCTGTATGACAATCTACTTTATGGATTTTGGGTTTACTTTCTATCCTCACCTAATTGTTGCACTTTGAAATGCTATTATTTCCAACCATATTATGAGTTATATAAATAGAATTATTATGTGTCATATATTTTGCATTTTCTACACTATACTCTGCAATTGGTACAAAGATTACTTAAAAAACTCACGAAATGATAAAATTGAGAAATTCAAAACTTTCTAAAATATTTAGATTGCTACACTGAGATTGGAAGTGAATATACACATCTTGTAAATATATAAATTGATGAAAAAAGCATGTTAGACTATTAATAACTATTTTATTAGTAAAAAGAATATTATAATATATACTTTTTTAAAGTTTAAAACAATGAAATGTATTATTACAAATTTAGATTTATTTCTTTTTATTTCTTTATAATTTTATTGAACTTTTAAATTCAGAGGTACATGTGCAGGTTTGTTATATAGGTTAATTTTGTTAATTTTAGCCTTCCCTTCATTGTTGCAATGTAAGTTTTATTATTGTCCATATTATACCAGCTAAAAAACATATTTTTCCTTTGATTATGATTCTTCAGACAAGTTCAAGAAAAGTCTTTTGAATTTTATGATGATTTTTAAAATCTGGGTACCCCCCAAGGTTCCAAACAGAATAAATTAGATTCTGTGTGCAACTCAGTGCAAAAGGTATTTCTCAGATCCTCTCTCAAAGTACAAGTATTTAAATATTTCATGTCAAACAAAAGAAGACATGTATTTTATTTGAGTTCGATTTTCCATCTTACCTCTTCTCAGACATGAGTGTATTGCTGTCCAAAGACTCAAGAACACTTTAATTCAAGTTCACTTATTCACGGAGGATGAGAATAAAGTATCTACTTTCTTCATTATTGCTGTAATTTAGTTTTAAAAATCCTGTTTATCTCTTAAACATGGAAGTGACATGAAACTTGTTTTAACTGTTTCTGAAATCAGAAACAGAATAAAACAAACAAAAATCAAAAATCTGTATGCACAGACATGTCTGCTATATACAAATAGGGCAAATTAAGAGCAAGACAATGTATGTTTTCAAGTGATGTTAATTCTGAAAACAAAAGTAGAAAACATAAAATATTACAGGGAATCAAATAACTATTACTCAGTTGCATTTAAGGAAGGGAGTTGAAAGATTGCCAAAGTAGATGAGTTAAGTGGACTTTTTGAGAATACTGAATTCTGGATGGTACGGCTGTGTCAGTGTGCCCATACCTCTATAATATTTCATTGATATATCAATCACATGATTCATGTGCTATTGGTTTTTAGTAATTCAGTTCCCCAAGTAATCTGTTTATCAAAATTATTTGACTTAGGAGAGAAAAATATAACATGCTGTCAATATAATGTCATTTTCTACATCAAAAGTAATAAAGTCATTGTTGACAATCAAATTTGAGGCACACAATATTTTAATGGAATGAAATACACTAATAATATTAGTTCATAATAATTAATGTTACTGTTTGTTTTAAATAGACAAAACCACAAACAATTAATACAACAAGGACAAAATGTTGGGAGATAAATGAGGAGAAATCCAATAATTACTCATTAAGTTAGTTGAGACACCCCTGAGTAGAAGATATTTGAGCGCATATTGAGGGACAAATATAAGAAAACAATTGGGAGGGAAAATATCTTTAAGTTGTCTAAGAGTACATGGCATTAAGAAATCACATGGAAATCAGTGTGACTTGAGCAAAGACTTGTAAGAGAAATAGGTTCAATGTAATTTATGAAGAAGTCCTATATGACACATTTATTTGGGGGTTTAATAAAAGGATTTTATATTTTGTTTTTATTGGTAAAGTAGAGCTCCCTCATGATAAAAACTCTCAATAAACTGGAAAAATATAAAGACTCATTTTTCAGAGCATTATTTCTGGCAGCCTTAAGAAAAACAGAAATTGGGGGAAGTAGGATAGGATTCTTAGTTATGAGGAAATGTCAAATGCTCCATAAGTACTCAGGGAAATCTGTAAGTACGCAAACATGGTACTTTTTAAAAAATTTAGGCCAGGCATGGTTGCTCATGCCAATAATCCTAGCAGTTTGGGAGGCTGAGATGGGTGGATCATTTGAACCCAGGAGTTTAAGACCAGCCTTGGCAACATGGTGAGACCCTGTCTCTAAAACAAACACAAAAATTAGCCTGCTGTGGTGGTGCACACCTGGGTCCCAACTACTCAAGAAGCTGACATGGGAGGATCACTTGAGCCCAGGAAGTTGAGGCTGCAATGAGCTGAGATTGCACCACTGCACTTAGCCTGGTCAACAGGAGTGAGACCCTGTTCCAAAAAAAAAAAAAAAAAAAAAAGCCAATTAAAAAATAAATAAAAAGACTTAGACTATAACATTCTTATACACCAGTAACAGACAAACAGAGAGCCAAATCATGAATGAGCTTCCATTCACAACAGCTTTGAAGAGAATAAAATACCTATGAATCCAACTTACAAGGGATGTAAAGGACCTCTTCAAGGAGAACTACAAACCACTGCTCAGCGAAATACAAAAGGACACAAACAAATGGAAGAACATACCATGCTCATGGATAGAAAGAATCAATATTGTGAAAATGGCCATACTGCCCAAGGTAATTTATAGATTCAATGCCATCCCCATCAAGCTACCAATGAGTTTCTTCACAGAATTTGGAAAAAAAACTGCTTTAAAGTTCACATGGAACCAAAAAAGACCTCACATTGCCAAGACAATTCTAAGCCAAAAGAACAAAGCTGGAGGCATCACACTACCTGACTTCAAACTATATTACAAGGCTACAGTAACCAAAACAGCATGGTACTGGTACCAAAACAGAGATATAGACCAATGGAACAGAACAGAGCCCTCAGAAATAATATCACACATCTACAGCCATCTGATCTTTGGCAAACCTGACAAAAAGAAGAAATGGGGAAAGGATTCCCTATTTAATAAATGGTGCTGGGAAAATTGGCTAGCCATAAGTAGAAAGCTGAAACTGGATCCTTTCTTTACTTCTTACACAAAAATTAATTCAAGATTAATTATTGATTAATCTATTCAAATCTCTAAAAGATTAGAAACTTAAATGTTAGACCTAAAACCATAAAAACCCTAGAAGAAAACCTAGGTAATACCATTCAGGACATAGGCATGGGCAAGGACTTCATGTCTAAAGCACCAAAAGCAATGGCAACAAAAGCCAAAATTGACAAATGGGATCTAATTAAACTAAAGAGCTTCTGCACAGCAAAAGAAACTACCATCAGAGTAAACAGGCACCCTATAGAATGGCAGAACATTTTTGCCATCTACTTATCTCACAAAGGGCTAATATCCAGAACCTATAAAGAACTCAATCAAATTTACAAGAAAAAAAAAACCAACAACTGCATCAAAAAGGGGGTGAAGGATATGAACAGATACTTCTCAAAAGAAGACATTCATACAGCCAACAGACACATGAAAAAATGCTCATCATCATCACTGGCCATCAGAGAAATGCAAATCAAAACCACAATGAGATAACATCTCACACCAGTTAGAATGGCAGTCATTAAAAAATCAGGAAACAATAGGTGCTGGAGAGGATGTGGAGAAATAGGAACACTTTTACACTGTTGGTGGGACTGTAAACTAATTCAACCATTGTGGAAAACAGTGTGTTGATTCCTCAGGATCTAGAAGTAGAAATACCATTTGACCCAGCCATCCCATTACTTGGGATATACCCAAAGGATTGTAAGTCATGCTGCTATAAAGATCCATGCTCACGTATGTTTATTGCTGCACTATTCACAATAGCAAAGACTTGGAATCAACCCTAATGTCCATCAGTGACAGACTGGATTAAGAAAATGTGGCACATATACACCATGGAATACTATGCAGCCATAAAAAAGGATGAGTTCGTGTCCTTTGTAGGGACATGGATGCAAATGAAAACCATCATTCTCAGCAAACTATCACAAGAACAGAAAACCAAATACCACATGTTCTGACTCATAGGTGGGAATTGAACAAAGTGATCACTTGGACACAGGAAGGGGATCATCACACACAGGGTCCTATTGTGGGGAGGGGTGTGGGGGAGGGATAGCATTAGGATATATACCTAATGTAAATGACGAGTTAATGGGTGCAGCACACCAACATGGCACATGTATACATATGTAACAAACCTTCACATTGTGCACATGTACCCTAGAACTTAAAGTATAATAAAAATTATATATTAATACGCACACAGGCATAACTAAAAGTCTCATGACAAAATTTTTAACCTTACTGTATTTGATGAGCTCTGATGAATTTTTCTGTTTTTTTTTTTTTAATAGACAAGGTTATTATGACACAGCTAATTGATTTCACAGCCAGCTCATAGGCTATAACCTACACTTAAAAAATAGGGGTGCTATGGTTTGAATGTGTCCCTCAAGTTTCATGTGTTGGCAATGTAATCCCCAAATACATATGTTGACGGCATTTGATGGTGGGGCCTTTGGGAGGTAAGTAGGATTAGATGTGGTCATCAGGGCGGGGTCCTTAGCTTGGAACTGGTGACTTTATAAGAACTCCAGCCTGGGCAACAGAGTGAGATCCTGTCTCAGTTGAGGTAGCAGGCTTGCTCTGTCTGCCCACGTGATGGGACTCCCACCATGTCACCATGTTGTGATATAGCAAGAAGGCCTTCTCCAGATGCTAGTGCTGTGATCTTGGACTTCCCAGCCTCCAGAACTACTTGGAAGAGAAGTTTTTATTTATATATATTTTAATGCATCATACATTATATATGTATATTAAGATGTTTACATCTTTTATATTAAGAATTGAATGACAGATGGATAGTTCTGTCAACCTACTGTTACATCATAAAGTTAAATTATAGAAGGCCAAACTTACTCAAAAAGAATTCATCTTTGTTTTGGAATGGATAATCTATAAAATTAGAAAAAACATCTTAAAAGTCTTTATAGTCTGATGTCTGTATTAGGACAGAATAGGACACTATAGGCCCCTACTGGCCTAGATCTGGCATTGCTTGTGTCATTTTGCAGACAGTCTCTAATCACAAATAATTATCTACTCTTTATAAATTAGTCAGTTGGTGGTATTCAGTTACAACAACATAAAATGGACTAATACAACAGGGAAACTAATAATGAAGTTCTGAATTGAAACATGGAGGTAAGAAAAAACTTTCTAGTTACAGTTGGTTTAAGAATAACAGCTAACATTCATTAAGTACTCAGTTGTCAAGCTCATTTTATAAATTATCTTATTCAATCATATAAAATTCCCAGGAGGTAGTTGCTTTTTTTATGCAATTTTACCTATGAAAAACATGCACAGAGAAAGAGAAATAACTTATCAGAAATCACAGGTTGAAATGTTGGAGCAGAAATTCAAACTCAGGTTGCCCGATTATGTGTTTTACAATTAAATTATACTACTGCAAAAAGGTGATTAAATAGTCATGGGAGATAAAAGAAGATTAGAAGTATTCAGAGACACATAAATTATCTGAATATAACATTACAAAATTGTTATCTTGAAAACATAAACATAATATTGCATATAGTCAAAGCCAATATTAAACAGTCAGTTGTAAAAATAATAAACAATTTGTATAACTTTAGACAATATCTAAACCTAAATTTTTAATAAGGCTGTTAAATATATTTATTCAACAAAATTATGAGTTTTGACATGGCATAAATTAGGACTTTGACAATGGTCTCCACCTACATAGCTATCTTTCTATCATCTGTCCATGTGTCTTTCTATGTTTCTATGTGTCTGTCTGTGTATCTATCATCTATCTATCTATCTATCTATCTATCTATCTATCTATCTATCAATCATCTATCCTATTTTTTATAGAAGCATAAACACATTGAAAACATGAAGAGATAAAATATCTAGGTAAATAAAACATTTAAAATCAGTACTGCTTGGTAACTTTTCAAAGAAGAGACTGAATTAAATGAATTTGTCATAAGTGCTTTTAACTTTCAGCAAGCAATTCTAGGAGGAAACAAAAAATGCTAATACATAAAAATTTTATGTGTTATTAAGCAAAAGAGTCAATGTAGATTTCCTGGGTAGAAGGCCTTTAAAATATTTTTATTTGTTTTTATACTGAAATAAGTTTATTTCAAGACTCCCCCTAACAAAAACCAAAACCAAAACCAAAAGAAATGTTGTCTTTTTTTTTTTTTTTTTTTTTTTTTTTAGTAGAATGCTTTTAAGAAGGCCTTGATTTTAGCCTAACAAAGTGTAATAATATTTCTTAGGTGATATGTTAGTTTATTGAATTACAACTTGAGTTATTTAGACCCAACATTCATTATGGACCCTAATTAATTACATAACCAACCATAATAAAAACATGAAAGAATGTCATTTATAATGGTGAATGATAATAGCAGTACCTAGCCCATGTTTAGGTTGCATTCAACCCGTACCAGGCCTTTTTAATATTTCTTTTACTAACAATGTAAAAATTGTAACATCCTTCAAGGTCCAATGTGAATTGTATGTCCATGAAATTTCTTAGTATTATTAATGTATTCACATTTATACTTTGTGAAGGAATTTGGAGGAAAAGGCAAAAAGCCACAATAATAATAAATTTTGTAAAATTAAAGTGAACCATATGCTATTTTTGTGTACTCCATGATACATAATACAAAGATTATCATAGAGTAGGTACTGATTACATTTTTAAAACTACTTATTTTCATAGTAAATCATACAATTCCTTGTAATCCTTGCTCACTAGACAAAATCCTTCAGTGTGGCCAGGCATTACTATCCAGGCTATGTTGCCTTCCCCATTTGACTGAAAATGGCCAGAATCATGAAGACTTTTTTTAGAGGTTATGGATAAAATTTACTTTGCTTTAACAATGATGCTTCAGCTTACTAATGCCCATTTCAGCAGTTAAATTTATGCATGCATTGGCCCTCTTTGGTGAACAGAACCATTTGTCTTCTCTTCTTGGTAACTACTCTCTCTACCTAGACTTCCCTGCCAGCACCTCTTTGAACCTGTGATAAAGGAAGTTTGACATTAAATAATATTGTTCAACTATAAAGCATCTTTTCAGTTAAGTGTAACAACAACAACAGATTTATGTATGCGTCATATCATATCGACTATAAATTGATGGCTCGTTAATTAAAGTTTTTTTTCCTAGACACTACACAAAAGTTACAGGGATCATACAATTTTGTCCTTGCCACAACCCAAGGCAGGATTGTATTATGATTATTTTACCTAATTAAATGATGAGTAAACCAAAATTTAGAAATGTTAAGTAACTTGTTTGTGGTATGCTTACCAGTAAGTGGCAGAGCAGAGATTCAAACCAAGGATTGTGCTTCCAGGCTTCAAGCTGCTACAGACAGAACTGAAAAATAGAATATTAAACAAACAATCAATATGCATATATAGCTAATTTAAAGTTGTAAAAATAAAAATAAATATTTTGAAAAGGAAAATTATGCTTTTTATCTCATTACTTTATTACTGTGCTCATTGCTGTCTTCTAATATACTGTTCTCTAAATCCATTGACTAAGAGTCAACATCTAAGTCTCTTCTGGGGTCAGAAAAGAACAAGTAATAAAGTTCTATAAAGTCAATCACTGTTAGAATGATATTTACAGCTATTAGTTTCAATATTTGGTTGAAAATATCTTGGTGGTTAAAACATCATAAGATGGAAATAGTAATAAAAATATTTTGGAGATAAAATATGTCTTTAGCGTGTGAAATTAAATATAAATATTGCATAAATTCAACCCAAATATGTTAATTCAATTTCCCATGTAGAGCACATTTATTATATTAAGTATGGAGCAAAGAAAGGGAGATCAGTATCCATAAATGGTATTTTTTTCCGGAAATAATGTAGTCTGTGCTCCCATAACAAAGAATATCTCTTCTGTGACAGGGTCAACTATTTTATTTATTTATTTATTTATTTATTTATTTATTTATTTAGAGACGGAGTTTTGCTCTGTCGCAAGGCTGCAGTGCAGTGGCGCGATCTCCGCTCATTGCAACCTCTGCCTGCCGGTTCAAGTAATTCCCCTGCTTCAGCCTCCCAAATAGCTGGGACTACAGGCGCGCCGCCATGCCCGGCTAATTTTTTTGGTATATTAGTAGAGACGGGGTTTCACCATGTTGGCCGGAATGGTCTTGATTTCCTGACCTCATGATCTGCCAGCCTCTGCTTCCCAAAGTGCTAGGATTACAGGCGTGAGCCACCGCGCCCGGCCCAGGGCCAACTATTATTAACCAGAATGAGCAATGTGTCTTCTTGTACCAGGTACAGATCAACAGCTCTGATTCTCTGTCTTACAGATACTTTTCTCCTTCAGTAGTTGTACTTCAGGTTGTAATCAGTCCTTGCTTTCCTGCCTTCTTATCCAGGAAACATTTTACATTTGAGGTTCTATTTTACATGTCTAATGTCATCCAGTATGTCTTTATTTTGTAACTTGACTTATCTAGTTCTATATTTATCTGTTGTTATCTTTCTCTTTTTTTTTCAGGGTAGGGGTACTGATTTTTATGGAAATATCCACAACATGCCCTCTCTAAATATGAATTATGCATACATTATATGAATATATTTTTCCAATTTTATATAAGAATTATAAATGTAGTGCTGCATTTTGATTTTGGGTGATGATTATTGCATCCTTCTACCTGGGTAGTAGATGTTGGCAAATAGTTAAATATCAGGACCTAAAGATAAAGAAATCCTGTGGCTCCTTTTAAGTTTAACGTTAGTTATGACTACATATTTTGGTTTGAAATATATGTGGTCCAGAAAAATTTAGTGTAAACATAATTTCAAACACAAATAAGAAATCACTTTTTAAAATCCAACATATATGTTTTAAATTTCTTCTTCTTGCAGAATTGATCTAAGATCTTTGTTTCTTCCCCAAAAGAATACATAATTGAGATATAATCACATATTTGACTTTACATCAAAAGTACAAGAAAAAAACTAATTAGACAAAAATAAAGTATGCTTATATTAACAAAACATACACAGGAAAGAACTTTATAAGAAAGAGACAGAGGTTGTCACATGCAGTGGCTAACACCTGTAATCCCAGCACTTTGGGAGGCCAAGGTGGGCAGATAGCTTGAGCTCAGTTGTTCCAGACCCGCCTGGGCAATATGGTGAAATCCTGCCTCTACTAAAAATAAAGAAAATTAGCTGGACATGGTGGTCTGTGCCTGTAGTCCCAGCTACTCGGGAGGCAGAGGTGGGAGGATGACTTGAGCCAAGGAGGCAGAGGTTGCAGTAAGCTGAGATGGAGCCACTGAACTTTAGTCTGGGCAACAGAGCCAGACCCGATCTCAAAAAGAGAAAAACGATAGGAAAGAAAAGAAAAGAAGGAAGGAAAGGAGGTAATTTGTGTAAATGCTTATGTAAAATTTTGCCAGACAGCTTATTTCAACTATAGCTGATGAATTCCAGTGATCCCCAGCTCCTTAAATGTACCAAATTGCTTCTGAAACTTAAGATCGCCATGATTGCCAACATCTTCCATGACAGGCAGGCTTAGTTTCAAGGAGACTGTCTTTACTGAAATTGTCCTTAATAATATTGCTTTTATTAATTCCTATAGGTTTTAAATAAGTGAATTACTTCTGATATCAGTTAAACACTTTGAGTTTATCAATGAGTAAATCTCAAGATAATCAACTCAAATACTCAGAGCCCTTGTTGTGCTTACCGGGGGAACCCTTAGGAAGATTCAGAAACTTGTGTAATTGATTATGTATATCCCAAAGTTTTCCTCCTGAATAATTCTGTATTGTCGTAATGTTTTCATTTATTATACTTGCTTAAAATGAATATATATATGGAATTATATAAACATTATATTTGTTATTGTATAAAAAAGGTTATTCTTTCAAATTTAATAATAACATTAAAATAGAGGATTTGTGAAGTCTATTATCAAATGTATTTTATTAAAATTTATTCCAGTACAGCATTGTATGGTGGATATCAAAAGGAGAATCATATTTAAATGCATAGGTGTTTTTATTAATAGACTGTATTGGGCTTTCAAAAAAAATAGCATCTAGTAAGGCCCTCCAGGATTAGTTTCAGGCCCATAGCTATTTAACATATTTATTAACAATCTGGATAGAGTGCTGAAGAGAAGATGATTCAAAATTGAGAGGAAGAGCAAATACTATGCTAGAAGATTTAAGATTCAATGAGATCTAGAGAGATTAAAAGAATGGGCAAAGTGGTGCTTAAGTCAGCTTTAGCACATGCATTAGTAAAGAAAGAAGTAAACATTTTAAATTGGAACTTTAAGCAGACTCCTCTTTTGCAATGGAGAGATTTGCAACAACGTGTTCTAGCAAAGCAGTATTGAATACATATTGAATATGTATATAATTAAATTATTCAATTATGCACATTATTATTTAAGATCCATGCCTATGTTGTGCCAGAAGGAGACTCTACCTACTCAGATGCAAAACAATGAATGAATCACCACCACAGAAGAACTATGGACAAAAGGTTAATTTTATCATAAAATGATACAAAATTCAGCAGTTGAATATAGAACAGGAGACAAGAACTTAAATCATAATGCAGGATTAAACCAGCACTGGGGCATAATTCTTCTGTTCTCTATAAAGAACATACTGACAGTGTGGAGAACATATAGAGAACACCCAGAGAGAAGAGTCATAAAGTAAATCATAGTGTGAAAAATTTAAAGAGTAAAATGTGAGCAATGAGAACAGAGATTATGATGAATTGAAAAAATGAGTAGTTATTAAGAAATTATTTGATTATTATACAGAATTTCCTGAAATAATTTAATTAAAACATAGAAAATACAGATAGAATTGTTGAGGCATTTAAAATTCAACAAAATCCTTCATTGTTCATAATGATAAAGACTCACTGCTCTGGGTTTCAAGACATGTTTTTGTGCAGTTCAGACAGTTTATTTTCCTATTTTTTTCAGACATTTTGCTTGTGTTTTGTTAACTAATACTTTAGTTGTCCAGTAAACTCATTGTAGGAATTTTAGTTTTGAAATATCCTTTTAAGGATCTTCTCCAATATATTTTATTTGGCTTTTTTTTTTTTTTTAATAACTGCGCATTTGATTTTAAGAGAAAAAGCAGGACAAATAGAACTAGAAAACTAGGATAATTCATTATCAGGTTATAGCAGCACTAGCCTATATTATATTCACACATAAGATGTTATAAACAATGAAAATGTAGACGTAACTTTCAGAAGAAAAGCATGTTGATATCTAATGATGTCTAATGGAAGTATTTAAATTTAGCTAGATGTTAGAAATTGCATAGGCATGCATTGAGAATATTCAGGACTAATTAGGCATAGAGAATATTAGGGAGTGATTAGGAAGTTAATGTGATGTGTCAATTATTTTAAAATGAGAGGGATATAACTGCATTGAATATAAATTGTGATTTCTAGACAACAAAAACTTGGTACGTGTAAACCTAGTAATCTGCTGTTTCATTTTAAAAATCGCATTACTTTTCCAACCATAAATTCCACGTTCTGTATTCATAATCTAAAGAAAGTTTAAGGGAATATAATATTAAATGTTTGCTGATTTTAAAGTAGCACCTATTTTTAAAGGGACTGGGTAGCCCAGAATATGCATAACATTTAATAATATTATTTAAATAAATTTGAAGAAACTAATTTGTACACTAAGGTGACACACTGACAGGCAGGAAATGAGAGATGTGAAACTGGGAAAAAATGGAGAAAGGCTCAGGAATTACTGAGGGGGTTCTGTTTTACATTGGTAATGTGTTAAAGCCTCCAGTTTCACTGTTTTGGTGGTTTGGAATGATGCTTCCTTGGAAAGGCTTTGATAAACCTCAGAGGAAGCCCAGTGATGCTTGGTGAGGTATCTGTGATTTGAAAAGGAGAAGTGAAGGCAAGTAATTTCAATTAAATATTAATTTAATGAGGTTAAAAACATCAGAAGTATGTTTAAAAAGTTACTCTGGACTTACCAGTGTATTAATACTGGTATTCATCCAGAATATCAGTAAAGACAGGATGATTTCTGTCACATCACATCCATTCTCCACAAAATTATCTCATGTAACAATTACAGTTTTTATTACTTACCTTGAACGCTGTAATTTTTACCTATCTTGTCCAGAGTTTTCTAAAGGATTTTTTCCACTTTCAGAATGACAATTACCTTTTGTTGAAGTCTAATCCTTTATAACTTTCTGTTAGAATGTAGTCTTTTTTTATAATTTTTTTTTCCTTCTTTTCTGGTTGCTAGTTAGCATTAATACATCAATGCATAATTAGGTTAAAAATACTCTTTAAATGTATTCAGCTAAAGATATTACCACCTATTAAATTTGTGACAAATCTCATTATTAAGCACACAAGCCCAGCCTCCTCCTTGGTATTTAATAAAAAATATGAGATTATGATTCTTAAAATATCATTTAAATGAAACAAACATTTTCTATTCTCATTAAAATCTAAATTTTTCCCCTAGGAGTTTAATTTAGTGACATTTTCTTTTCTCATATTACCTTTGGTTGCTATTCAAAAAAAGAACTTGGCTTTAATGTTGTTTTTATTACTTAAATTAAGAACAAACATTACTAAGCACAGTGTTATGCATTCTAAGTGAAAAGTTGCTTTTAAAATAGATATGTATATTTTATACATGTATTAAATTTTTAAGTAGAGTTTTTAAAAATTCAGGCTTTATACAACTATGTTGGATGACAGTAGTAGTGGATTTCTCAAAAGTTTAACTGATGTAAGTCCAACTATATCAGTTAATGCCAATAATAAACTACTGTTAAATAGTTTTTGTGTATTTAAGGTTATGTCATTATGCATTTTTTAAAAATTAGAATGGTAAGACGTTACATGCAAAATGTAATGGGATTTTCAAAAATATAGGAAGAAACTCTAATCATAAAAAATGTCCTGAACAAAATAAAAGGCAACACAAATTGTGCTTTAGACACACATTTTCTGTGTCTGTGTATATATGTATAAAAATCTGAACTTATGCTCATGTGAAGTGCATAAAAGTATGTGTGATTTTTCCTCTTGGGCAATGTAGTGATTGGACAATTTCTGAATTACTTTATATGATTGTTACAACTTTTAAAATATAGTTCTTGAGAGTTCTGATCCAAAGATAAAAAGGTACTTTATTTAGCTTAGTTTTACTAACTTGCAGAAAAATACAAAGGAAAAAGTATACTTGGACTTCTGTTATTACTTCTTTTTTTTTTTTTTTTTTTTTTTTTTTTTTTCCATGAACACGTAAGCTGAGATGACTAGTTTAGAGCATAGGTGCTGGACATGGAATAATAAAAACATGAACTCATCAACCGTTTTCGTGACTTTTGTTTATGTATCACTTGTAAAAAGTTTAACACCTTACTACATGAATTTTCTATAACAATTTTTTTCAAATATTAAATTTTTAGAATTGATTTTATTTAGTTATGATTAATAAAAATTAAACATAGAATGAACTATGAAATTCTATTAGAATTTATAAAATAACTCTAGGTTTTCTTGACCATAACTACCAAATTGTCATCAGCACACTATATCTAGTATTATAGAAGTTGCACATGATGAGTTTCTCAAAAAAAAAAAAAATTACTCAATAATACTCAAATATGTGTAAAGAAGGAAAAAGGAGCTTTTCTCTAATAGTGAAAAAATACTTCAATGAATATCTATTCATCCACTTCTATTTTTGATTCCTGTAAAACTTTAATATGGGAGGACGATATCTGAAGATGTTTGAAATGCAAAATTTACTCAATGAGACTTACTCCCCAAGGTCATATGTCTTGCAGCTTTGCAAGATGCTGTTTTTGGCACATAGGAACCAGGGCTCTGGTACCAGTGTCTCATTGGTTTCCTCTACAAAGGGATGAATTCTTTTTCAGAAGAATTAAATGAAAAGCCAGATAAAACTAGGGCAGAAATTGCTGCCATGGATACAAAGCTGGACCCAGTACTATAGTTGCGTATTTGAACAAATTGTTGCACAAAACTGCAGGAAGAGCAAAGGAAACAAATAGAAGTGCTGCTGCCAAAAGAAAAGCATTCCAAGGACACAGTGGCAAGCATGACCCTGGTTTAATTTAGCTCTCGCCCAGTCAAAGTCACCCTCACATCGTTAGCATGAAGAGACTGGTAATGAAGGAGACGGTTGGGGGTGGGGAGTACATAAAAATCATTCTTGAGACAATCGACAGTAATTTTTACAATATTTAAATGAGGAGTAAAATCAATACACCCTGGAAAGATATTCAGGCTGTCATATAGCTAAAAGAATGGGAATGACAAAACTGATAAAAATTAAATACAAACTGTCAGATTTAAAAGATGAAGATAAAATAGCACAAGTTTGGCCAGCAAAAGAAGAGATAAATTTCAGTAATATGTTGTCTTCCTTGAATGCAACACCTTCCACAAAAAAGAAAAAAAAAGTATGCTTACACCAAACAAAACGAACAAAAATTATTCGATTAAGTAAAAAATAAAATTATTTTATAATACAGGGTATAAAAACACATTTTATACCCTTTATAGCTATTTAAAATATTCTGAATAAGTTTTTAAAATTATGAGAATATCATGTGATAAAGTAAAATAATTTGAATAAAAATACGAAAATAAAACTTTATCTGAAGGGAGAGATTAAACGGAAGTTGCATATTGTTTAAGTTTCAATTGCATTATTCACTGAAGTAGATACTGCACACATTTGGTATGACTATGGTAAGATCATCATTTGTAACTTTTTGAATGTCATATACATTCCCTAATAATACTAAGTCATTCAGAAAATGTGGCTGAAAAAACATTAGGAAATTATAGGACAGAAATAGTAAAGGTGGTTTTAGTGGGAAACAATGCTTTCAGCCATAGGACAGTAGGGAATTCTAGAGAAAAATCTCACAAATTTTAAATAATTTTTAAGGTGTTCCTGAGAGACCTATGTACAAGACGTGACAATTGAGCTGTATCGATGAATAAATGTGTGTTTACTAGACGGCCGGGGTGGAGTAGCATTCTAGTTGCATGTGTCCTAGCAAAGTCTTTGAGATATGAAACAGCAATAGTGAGTTCAGGGAACAGCAAGTGGTCTTTTACATCCAGAGCATACACTGAGACAGCTTTAGTAACATCATGGAGGAGGGTTCTAATTCACCTGTAATTGCAATCACCTCTACCTTCTGAGACACACCACATAAACATACATTTTAAAGAAAAGTATTTACTATGCCAAAGCCTAAATCCTTTAGCACAACTTTTCAGTCAATGTGCCATTTTCAATGTTCTACCAAATACAATTGCTAGATCTGTGCCATTCAAATGAGTAGCTACTAGCTATACGTGGCTCTTTAAATGCAATTTAAATTAACGTAAGGATTCATTTTTTCAGCTGTCTTAGCCACATTCCAAATGCTTAATGGTTAAACAGCCACCTACAAGTGGAAAGTGCAGATACAGATTTTCATCACCTCAGAACTTTCTGTTGGACAGTGCTGACCTTTAGTGCCACCCTTGAAGACAGCAGAGAGAGAAAGGAATGGAGTGAGAAGAAAAACTGGAAATCCATTCATGACTGAGAGAATGGAGGGCTTTTCATGACAGATTAAGGCCTCAAAACATTTTCCTGTTGATAATACAGGACAGCAAAATAAATTAAACTTGGTAAGGATAATGAAAGGATTTGTATATCAGAAAACTTTAAAAATGCTGTAATTTATTGAACTGTATGTATCAGCTTTGCACTAACCCAGTCTTTGCCATTTTCCCACTTTCATGCTCTGTGACGCAGGCATTCAAAACTACTATCAGATCATGATAGGGACATATGGTCTCACACCTCTGACACAAACTTTCTTCATCTCTCTTCAATCCCAGTGTCCAATTACTCGTCTGTCATCAGCACAGACTTTAGTTCTGTTGGAAAGCTTCTCTTATCTGCCACCAAACTTACCTTAGGTGTCTTCCTTTGTTCCTTTTGTAGATATTCTTCTTAAGTACTCACACAAGATAGTATTTATTTCCCTTCTGTTATTCCCTCTTAGACTATATTATGCATAATAGCATGAGTCATATTTAGACTGTTCACCATTTTATTCATACCACCTTCTGCAGTGATGGATACAAAATAAATATAGGTTTTTCAACCTTAATTACATGTAGTCTTAGTAGTGGTTTTAAGGTAGCTGTTACTGTGTCTCATACTAACAATCCAAATCTTAAATAGGCTGAGTAATTTACTCAGGATTTGTCAACTAACAGACCAAACAGGAAAATTTGAAACTAGGTAGATCTTTTTAAATTTTTCTTGTCTGTGAAGACTGGATTATAGTAGAGGTGATAGTAGACTTTGGAAAGCTATTTGGAAACTATGGTAATAGAATGTGTAATGATTAGAGTTTAACTAAGGCGGAGATACGATAAACAGAGAAAATAAAAGGATCATATGAGATATTACAAAGAACATTCACGCAGAATTTTTTCACCATTGGCATGAGGAGATGGCAGTGCCAACTCCCAACAGTTGCTCCTATATTTCTGGTTTGGGTGACTCAAGAAATAAAGCTGTAATTCATAAATACAATGATTATAGGACAAACAAAAGGTATGGAGAACAAATTATTGCTGCATTGTCTTTGAGCTGCTTTCAGTACATTCAGATGGGCAAACTTAGTAATGAGAAGCAGCAGAGACAGAGAAAGAGACAGAGAATGAGGGAGAAAGAGACAAAGAGAGCAGAGTTCATCATTTTTTGACCCAGAAAATAATTTTAAAATCATTGGATTGTAAATGCAAGTTACCAAAATAAGTTAATGATAGCTCCTAGAGTGAACGTTTAAAGTAGGAAGAAAAGTCGCTGAGAACAAAGCAAAACAGCATTGAATATGAGGCATACCATTTAATCATATGCTTTGAATGTTAGAGAGGAAACAGATGAAATAAACAATTTAAGGAAGAGAGACTGTCAACTCTTACAAATGATGGAAAAGATTCCAGTAAGATAATATCTTAAAAATCAATTGACTTAATTTATGGAAAAATTACCAAGGACGTTTCCAGAACATCATCAAGGATGTGGTAGTGCTATTGTAATGAATTGACAATTATGATTATGTAGTGTTTACTTTTGTACATTTTGTAGCCTCAATATTGGGTTTTAATGCCCAGTAAGGACATATATACATACATACATACGCACACACACACACGAGTGATAAAAAAAGGTGAGAAAAGTGTTTGAATAGGCTTAAGCATAATTTTTCTGTCTTTGTAACTTCCTTTTTTTTTGTATTTTCAGAGTTATTTGAAAAGTTTAAACTGTAATTCTTTAAAATTTTATATTTCATTTTGATAGGTCATTTTAACAAATTTTTTGTGTTAAATGTTCTGAGTAACAGTATTTACATGTGCAATAATTGAGGAAAGCTGAAATATAAAACAAAAGAGAAACTGGTTTTTAAAAAGCCTAATTTCAGCAAAATAAATAAATACTTTATTGTTGATATTGTTATTATTTTTCTCAAGAAAATAAAGACCAATGAGTATAATGATAATATGTGAAAATATGCACACAGATTTTGTCTATTTCCCCTCTGCTTGACTTTATATACCTCTTTTGGGCTTACTGTCATTCATGACTAGAGAACAGCCCTTCTTTGCTCGTTGTCTTCAGTTGCCATTATCCACATTTCTAAAAAAACAAACAAAAAAACCCACAAAAACCAAAAAACTAACAAAATCCATGCACGCACTTTTTCTTAGAAGACCCCTAACATTAGAGGGCATAAGACTTCCTCATAACCGCAATTTCCTCAAAGTTCCTTTATTTGTCTGGTTTTGAAGATTCTCCAAAGAAAAGAAAATATATTGATATAGACAGATATAAGGATATATATACATACATATATATACACATACATATATATGTATGTGTGTGTATATATATATATTTATATATATAGACAGATATTTATATATATAGACAGATATATATATAGACACAGGAAAGGACATCTCCTGTTTGGGAGAGCTTGCTCGGCATTGTTCAAGAAAGTCTCCCCTCTCTCTCTTAAGCCTCTTATTTTTCCAAAATTAATTCAAGAATCCATGTGTTAAGCAAGACTATGAGACTCTTCTATGTAAAACCGATCACTTTAGAATTTGGATCTGTATGTTTTTATCTGCTGAGAAAAAAAGCTTTAAAAAGTCTATCATGAAAACTTATTTAACTATTATATATTACTATATTTTATCTGAAAAAATAAATCAAGATGACTTAACAGAAGTACTTTGTTTTTATGAAAAGAATCTGAATAAAAATACTAAATTAATATCACAATGATCTTATTATAAATTTGATAATGCAAGTTCTCTATGATCTGATGCCAGAAAACTTTGACCCTTGGAAGTCTGACAAAGACCAAATGTCTTAAGAACAGCAACCTGTCACTTACAATTTGATATTATTTGGAGAAATATCTCAAGCTCTTGCTGATGATAAGTAAACTGCCCAGCAATATTGATTTTTCAAATAACATGATTAGAGAGATAGGATGACATTGTCTTTAGCTTTCCATAGTGGTGGTTGAAGGTGAGAGATGTATGGAACAAATTATTCCCTATTCTATCATTTTTGTATACAAAGAAATACTATAGTGAAATTGATGATGGAGTTTTTTTTTTTTCTTCTGAACAGAGAAATAATACATTAAATAACGTTTTAAACTATACTTTATAGTCTAAAAACTGTTTACTGTTCATAGGACTTAGCTTTTAACTTGTTGTTCTGAAAAAAAGAAAATCCCTTTGTGTTCTCTTCACTTATAACTCTACATTTTCAGTCTTACCCATCTCTTTTATTCTCATGACTTTACCTGTGATCCACATGCTTTACAGCTTTATACTCAAAAGCTCAGACACTTCCTTTGAGCTCTAGGTCTAAACTGAGTATACTCAATTGATATTTTTCTAGCATTATTTACTATTCAATAGTAGATATTACTATCAATCCAGGTAAAGACGGTAAAGACATCTAGCATGAGATATTAGAGAAATATGAAGAATGGAAGGTGGAGTCTTAGAAGAGAAGAATTGCTTTCCTCATGAGGGAGGGTCAATTACATGAGATGTTTTTGAGAGATTTAGAATGATAGTTTTGGATGTCTTCCTTTGCATTTGGAAATACAGAAATCTTGGCTACAGCCAACAAGTTTGTGTAGGTAAAATATTTAGAGCTTTAAATGATATTACAATGGATACTTTCAACAACATGTAAGCTATGTACTATTATTTCTGTTTTGCAGTAGAGAATACTGAAACAAAGTGTAATTTGCCTATCCTCAGCAACTAATGTTTAGGTAAATGCCTTTCAGTGAAAGTCTATTAAACATAAAAGTCCAGTTTCATAACCGTGAGACAATATATATTTCTATACAACAAAAATCTGTCTTATTATTCATACATTTTATTTGGACTCTCAGTTTTAATTGCTGTCTAAATGACTTAGAAAATATTCCGGGTACCTTTGAGACTGTGCACATTCTGCTTCTTTTGAAGGAGGTATCTGCCTTAGATATTACTGAAAATTCAACTCAAGAATCATCTCTCTTGAAATGACTCAGTGTAATTGTTACTTTCATCCTCCCCTGTAATTAAAGTGTTCTTTTTCTATCCTTACACAGTCTGATACATATCTGTCTCTAGAATTATGGCCATCAATGTGTAATATGTTATTCATTTGCCTACCTCCCCTTCCAGTCTATATATTCTTGTAGTCAGAAACTGTATTTTTTTTACATTATGTTTTCACTACATTTTGTAATACACAAAGTCCTCATCAATAAATCAATGTGTCAATGAAGCCCTGAAAATTTTCAGTATTTTTAGTGTTAATTCAATGTGTTGCTCAAATTTTTGAGCATTTATTAAATGCCAGGAGCTTCAAAGTATATTTATGCATGATCCCATTTAATTTTTGTAATAAAATAAGCACTATTATTTTTTGAGAAAATTAGAGAAGTTGAGTAAGCTCTTCAAGATCACAGAGTTACTCTGTGGGGAAACCTGAACTCTAGAGTACATCTGTCTTTAAATGCTTTCTTTGTTGGAGACTATCAAAACAGACTTCCTACCTTTTATCATATAGACACATAATTCAGACTTCAGGCCTAGAGACAAGCGTAATCATTAGGGAAATATCTATCATTTGAGGACTGGAAGAATCGTCAAAAGGACTTTCTGAAAATCTTCCCATTTTTCAACATAGTATACAGTAACGGAGTAATCTATGCTAAGGAAGCTTGCCTGTTTGAGCCCTGCTCCTAAGAAAACCAAAAAATTGAGAGGCAATGTTTTATTGGTAAGTGCCAACAACATCATAACTAAGTTTTTTATTGTTCATATACAAACAGCAGTTCCCAGAGTAAAAGAGTTTTCTTTTTTGGAACGGAGTAGGGAATGGCACTGGGAACAGAAGTGAGAGAGGCTTTATGAAGAACAAATTTTTATTGTTAAAATCTAAAAACAGAAGCCAAAAAATTTTCAGAGTGCACCTGAAATGAACACCCATTTTTTTTTTTTTCTTGAGGGGTAAATGTATCCAAATCTGTCTAAGTGGATTATAAGCAAGTTGAAACCAGGAAGCATGATTTTTCTATGAAGTTTAAGAGAGGCTGTAAAGGTGGCATTTATGGGAAAAAAAAATAAGGGGAACTATTATCAAAGGAGGAGTGGGACCAGGAAATTTGAGGGAGACTTTGCATGCCAGGATTCTAAGTTTTTATATTATGACCATGGGATACATCAAGACAAGCTCCAGTACAGCTTTTTGTCAGGGTCTAGTTTAATATATGGGTCTTCTAACTCAAATCTTTGTTAAATTTACTACAGTGTCTCCAAAAATGTTTTTTCTAATATACTCCAGGTTGTGTTTACTGTCTACCAACTTGCTTAGAGATTAATCGGGTGACCATAAAATTTATGTATAATGATTTCACTTCTTAACTCTCAAAGAATCCTGAATCACCTTTGTTCCTCACCAGAGTATTTTAGGCATAGAAAACACATTTGGAAGAAAAGAGTTTGCTCTCTCTTCTTCATATCCAAAATATAAAATTCATTTAAATGCACCAAATGTTATTTTATGCCTCTTTTTGTACAAAATGCAGCACTTCTACAAGACTCCCAGAGTGCCAAGATAAAAAAGATAAGGTTTGTGCTCTCCAGCTGAATCACTTAGCCAGTAGGATTAGAGAAAGAATCTGCAAATGGTGGGAACTTTTCATAAGTAAAGGTGGCAATGACTGTAGGAGAGAATCCCAAACAGCTGTTGAAGGATGAGATGAAATAGGGAAGCCACAGGCATTTGGGCAGAAGATGATGCTAGCACAACACAAAACAATTTCACATAGTCACGGATGTTTGGAAAGTGAAAGCAGCAGACAGACCACCCTGTGTGTGATCATCTGAGATGCATTGGCTCAATTTCAGCAAAACTGTCATGCAGCCTAGGGGACAGATCCATAAAACAGAAAGCTGAAATTGGGCAGTAGGTTAGAGTTTTGCACATCCTCTTTGAGAAGAAAGAAAAAAATGCTTAGAAAAATCTATATATTGTTATGTATAAGTTGGCATCCAATATGTTTTCATCATATGCCTATTAAAAATGATAGTATCAGCACCTTCTAAGAAAAGGAAAGACTAGATAAGTTCTCTACATAGAAAAGTGTTGGACATTGGCTTTTTCAGCTTCCTTAAAGTTTGGCAGATGCTGCTATCGACTGAAATTTGGTCTTTGCATATTGAAGACCACAGCCACGTTGGCCTCCAATGAATGTAAACCATCCCTTCAGTGTTTTTTTAATTATTATTTGTATAAACGTATGGGGTACATGTGCAATTTTGTTACAGTTATAGGTTGCATAGTGATCTCTTCAGTTTTCTCAAAGCAGATCATTGTTTATTCTCCATCACAGACCAGTGAGAAAAGGCAAGATACACTAATCTGTATGATTGATATATATATATACACACACACACACACACATATATACATATATATATATATATATATTAAGACTATTATCCAAGTCAATTTTACTGGTCATTTTGGCAATTGTCTTATAACCTATTCTGAATCCAAGTGGGATTTCTTATTTGAATATTTGGCATCTGAAAAAGAGAATGGCTAAAACGTGAAATTCTTCATTTCATAAAATATATAGATATATTTCCTGAAATATATGTATTTCATGTATGTATACACACAAATGTAATTGATTATAAATTATCATATATATTAAGGAAATTGACTTTTAAATGAGCTCTGTGAAAATAAAATTCTTTCCTTGGAGTCATTTTTTCTAAATAACAGGAATTTTATTCAACTTTATTTGGGGGAAAAGTACAGGGAGAATAAGAGGAAGGAAGGGAAGAGGGAAGGTGGGGGGAAGTGAAATATATTATTTAAATAAAAACATAAATTATAGTTCATTCACATATGATCCAAATTCCTGAGACTAGACTAGACTAGGCTCTTCTGTCTCAAGGTACATGTGACTTCAGATTCTTTTAATAGGGTTGAATAGCATTCTGTCATATCTCTTATCTAAACAGAGATCAATGTGTCTCTTTCTCTGCAGGTTAGCTTTCTTCATTTCTCTACATGCACAGCTCAACATGGGAGTCCCACAAAGAAGTCATTAAGGAAGAACCATAGATATCTCTCAGACTCTAATACAAATTCTTAAGACAGACTCTCATTGGTCTAGTTTGGATCAGGTGCCTTCTTCCCTCAGTTATGGCCACGGATAAAAAGGTCATGGTTGTCATAGGGCATTTCTAGGGGTGAGGAAGAGTTGTTAGAGAAATGAAAATTGGTTGTATTCTAAATAAACAATTTAAATTATAATTTTTAATGATCATATTTGCATATCTAAAATTAGTGATGTATGTGTGTGTATAAATACATAATCTCACATTTATAAATGAAATTAACACTACTGAGAAGTATTCTTTGAGAGCATTTCTTCGGATTTAACAATCTAGCCTCAATTAAACCACCGAAATTTTAGGCTATATCAAGTTTATTTTTTAATAGACATGTAAAATTTGTATACATTTATTATGTACAATGCGATGTTTTGACATATGCGTACCTCGTGGAACAGCTAAATTAAGCTAAATCAAGCTATGTAACATATGTGTTTCCTCACATACTTATTTTTTTCTGGTGAGAATATGTAAAATATAAGCCATTGACATTTTGAAAAAATTTATTGCAGAATGTTTAACATGCTATCAAATTTTACATATTTTAAGTAAACAATGATAAATTTTGACATAGTCACATGTAGGAGCATCATCAAAATATGGACAATGAACATATACACAAAATCCAAAACTTTTCTCATGTTTCTTCATGATTTTTCCAAACCATTCCTTCGCAAGTACTCCCCCTGTACCTAGGCAACAAATGATATATTTTCTGTTGTTAAAAATAAATTTGTATTTTCTGGAAATCTATAAGAATTGAATAATAAAATATATAATATTTTTTTCAATCTCCTTTTAACTCAGCTTAATTATTTTGAGATACATTGGTATTGTTGCATAGATTGAACGTTTAGTTTATTTAATTGTTGAATAGCATCTTCCTATATTAATATTCCAAACTTTGTTTATCCATTTGCCTACTTATGGACATTTGGGTTATATTTAGATTTTGGATAATACATGCAAATCTGTTATAAACATTTTTGTGCACATCTTTGTGCTGGCATATGCTTTCATTATCTTGGGTAAATACCTAGACGTGGAATGTCAGAGAATGTTTTCCAAGGTGGTTGTATCAATTTGTATCCCAGCAACAGTGTATGAGAATTATAGTATTCCTCAGCCTTGCCTATACTTCATTCCAATATGTGTCCAGTGGTAACTCATTGTGATTTTCATTTATAATTCTTTTTTTGATTAATGATGCTGAGTATCTTTATATGTAATTATGCATAATTGATGTATTTTTTTGTGACTCAAATCTTTTACCCATTTGCAATATTTGGTTGTTCTTTACCTGACTGGCTTTCCGGGATACAGAGCAGAGTGCTGGGGGATGAATATTGGATGTGGATTAGCGCATAGGAAATATCTAGCTCAAAAGAAAAAAACGTGGACCCTCAACATTGATCCATGCATCAGTATAATATAAAGTGATCGAGGTAAAGAGAAATAGATAGCAGGACTTATAACTGGCCACTGGAGTTGGATGAAAACCAGGTGGACATGGTATCCTGGAAGCTAACTAAAGAACATGTGTGAAGGAGGAAGTAGACAACAATCTGAAAACCTGCTGAAAGCTCATTTAAGATGAAAATTAAGAATTAGCTATTGGATTAAACAATATGATGGTCCTTCATGACCTTGACAAGAAGAATTTAACTGGAGTTTGAGGAGAAATTCCTGATTAGTGCAGATTTAGATAGAAAGGAAAATAAGGTGATAGAGACTTCATGCAGATTGAGCAGGAAGAAACATCAAAATAACAGCAAATATTAGTGCAAGTTTTTGAAATTAGGAACTGCAGCTAAGAAAGATTTTAAATAAAAACAAGAAAGAAGAGCATTTTTATGCATAAGGGGAATATTGGGGGGTGGAATGCCGATGACACAGAATAGAAACTATGAAATCACGGGACCCATACATTTGAAGGTAAGAGGAGATGCAACCTAGTTCACAAGCAAAAACATATCCAAGGAGTGCCTTGGATAGAAGCTCACATATAGTAACAAGCAGTAAAGCATATGTTCTTAGGCAGATGTTAAATTAAAAATCTGAGAATTAGGATAAGGAAGTAGTAAAATATTGAGGAAGTATACACTGTGAAATGTTTAGCTAGGAAAACAGGTAACCACTGTGCTTGAGAAATGTAGTTACATTTTGCTAGTTAAAAATAGCATCCTATTTTTTTGGTATGATCATGAAATAAAAGCAAAGTCAGTTATTATGGTTCGTGCTTCCCCCTACCAACATTTATTCACATGGGAGCTACCATAAAACAGATGGGAGAGTTGACTTAGCTAGAATTAGATGCTGACAATAAGTTAAAAAGGAGAGAGAGCTGGGCAAAGGAAAGTGAGATTGAAAGCAACAATGAGAATTAAGAAATAATCTACTCTATCTTCAGTCTTAAAGTCATAAATGTTGCAAAATGTAAAAAAAAGGAGCCATTATTTATTTTTATTTTTATTCGTATTATACTTTAAGTTCTAGGGTACATATGCACAATGTGCAGCTGTGTTACATATGTATACATGTGCCATGTTGGCGTGCTGCACCCATTAACTCATCGTTTACATTAGGTATATCTCCTAATGCTATCCTTCTCCCCTCCCCCCATCCCATGACAGGCCCCATTGTGTGATGTTTCCCTTCCTATGACCAAGTGTTCTCATTGTTCAGTTCCCACCTATGAGTAAGAACACTCGGTGTTTGGCTTTTTGTCCTTGCGATAGTTTGCTGACAATGATGGTTTCTAGCTGCATCCATGTTCCTGCGAAAGACATGAACTCATCGTTTTTTATAACTGCATAGTGTTCCATGGTGTATATATACCACATTTTCTTAATCCAGTCTATCACTAATGGACCTTTGGGTTGGTTCCAAGTCTTTGCTATTGTGAATGGTGTTGCAATAAACATATGTGTGCATGTGTCTTTATAGCAGCATGATTTATAATCCTTCGGGTATATACCCAGTAATGGGATGGCTGGGTCAAATGGTATTTCTAGTTCTAGATTCTTGAGGAATTGCCACACTGTCTTCCACAATGGTTGAACTAGTTTACAATCCCACCAACAGTGTAAAAGTGTTCCCATTTCTCCACATCCTCTCCAGCACCTGTTATTTCCTGACTTTTTAATGATCATCATTCTAACTGGTGTGAGATGGTATCTCACTGTGGTTTTGATTTGCATTTCTCTGATGGCCAGTGATGATGAGCATTTTTTCATGTGTCTGTTGGCTACATAAATGTCTTCTTTTGAGAAATGTCAAAAACAGCCATTATTTAGGAGGGCTTCAGAGAAAGGTGTCTCACAATTCTGACGTCTATTTTGATTACATGTACCTGGGTTATTATGAGATTAAAATCAATAAAGAGATTCATTTATATATCTCATACATTGAAATTAAATTAGTTTATTCCTAGATTCATATGTATACCCAGGTCTGTCTTCTTAATCTCAGATTCATACATCCACCTGCATGATTTCCTCCTATCAAGAGCTCTTCCTGTAGACTTGCCCCTTCAAGGAAATGCAATGCCAACTTTGTAGTTGCTGAGTGCAAAAGCTTTATCATTCTTGGCTCTTCTCTTGAACCTTCTGCATCCTTTCCTTGGGCAAATCCCAATGGCTCTACCTTCAAAATATATCCAAAATTGCTGGAGTGAGCAGTCACATACATGCATGTGTTGGATTAATGCTCTGATGTGACCAAAATCTATACACTATAAAGAGTTGATTTTAAATTTCAATCAAGAATTATGTATTTTATGTGTCTACTAGCTTATTGCACATAAAGTTTCCCCAGAAAACCTGGATACAAATCCAAAAAATAAAAATTGTTTGGAGGCTTCCAAGTGCTGCTAAGGCAACCAGAGCCTGAGGAGCCAAGATTCTAGGGAGCAAGAGACTCTATCCTGGTGAGCCCAACATTTTGTGTCATGTTTTTCTTCTCTGTGCCTTTTCCTATTTTGGCATGCAGTGAATCTCAAGGGTAACTGAGAGGATAGAAGGTGGCAGAAAAGAGAAGAGAAGTCAGTAAAGTTTGCAGCAATATTACAGAGATAAAGAAGTTAAAAAAAATTGAAGTTGCAGGTTGTAAAGGCATTTAGGATTTGGGACAAGTTTCCTGAGAAACAACAGATTAGGGGAATGAGGATGATGTTGCCTTCCTTGTCTTCAAATCAATTGGTGATTTTGTAAGCCTTGCACTACAAGAGGTTAATGAGAAAGCAGTATCCACCTCAAAACAGATTGGAGTTTAATGCAGAGTAATAGTACTTGTGACTTAGACTGAATAGTGAAAATATTCAGTTCCATTGAGGGAGACGGAAAGGAAAATGTTTGAATTCTCTTTTGATGAAATTTTTAATCTTGGAAAATGATCAGAGTTCATTTCTCTAAACATTAATCTCCATCCATACTTACTTTAATTTTTATTCTTTTTTCATGAAACATCTATAATCTATTTTATCACTTCAACTATTGATCTATATTAAATTTGTTCCTTGCTAATTTAAGATGTCCTAGAAATAAATGAAGTATCATAGTCAATGTTTTATCCACCAGGTATATGAGCAGCCTTGGTTCAATATTTTTGTCTGGTATTTTGAACATGGAAATTGCAAGAATATTATCTAACAAGTGTATTCTGAAATATTTACAAATAAAAATAGATGACAAATGTATTTTGTCATTACACATCACATAAAGGATGTTATATTGGCAAGAACAAAGAAATGCAGAACGATTATTTAAACTTAAAATGGAACTACTGATAACATATTCCAAACATATACACATTTCTCTTCCTATTTTACAATGTAGAAATCAAATTGCCTGAGTAATAATCTACTATATTTGATTATAGAATAATAATCTTAGTTTGCCAAGTTGTAGAATCTTGTAAGGAATAATTACTGAGTAAAACAAAACAGAAAATTCTCATCAAAGCTCCATAAATATTGACTCAAACTTTGTAAAACTCCTTTGCTTACATAAAATTCATTTTACTGTTATTTACCCATTTACTTGAATTTGTGAATCTAAAATAATGTACATTATTTATATTATTACAACTTTATTTTATTAATACCTAAAATTGAATTAAAAAATGATCTGGTTACCCAAGGCCCCCATGGGCCTCTGCCCCCTGCACTCCAGTGCAGCACCCCTCAGCCACCTCAACTGCCCTTCAAGAGGCAGGCCACTCGACCTGCCTCTCCAAGAGGTAGCAGCCATAAATCTTGAAGGTGTCTACATGGTGTTGATTCTGCAGCCCCGCAGAATGCCAGAGCTATAGAGGGATGGCAGCTTCTGCCTATATTTCAAACGATGTATTGAACAGGCTGTGCGCCCAGGCAAAGACTCGTTGTTCGGGTGGAGCCCCCACGGAGAACCGCTGCCAGGGCAATGCTGAGTGGAGCTGCAGAATCTGGACCACCACCAAGAACTCAGAACTGTAGCATTACAAAGGTACAGTGCTAATCTGGGAAAGTTGAGGCATGAGCTAAACTCAGGAAAACTGTGGGGGTGGGGCTGCCTCAGGCCTTTGGGGCCCAAATGCTTCACCAGTGTGTGGAGGATGCTGGATATGGAACAAAGAGAGATCACTCTCCAGCTTTAAGGTTTAGTGTCTGCCTTCAGGTTTTGGACTTTCTTGGGACCTTGAACCTCTTTCTTTAGGCCCATTTCTCCCTTTTTGAATGGGAAGATCTACTCTATGCTTATCTTGCCACTGTGTCTTAAAAGTAGATAACTTGCTTTGATTTCACATGTAAGACTCTGGAGTTTAGACCATTGGGTTGATGCTGCAATGAATTAAAACTTTGGGCCTATGGGAATATAAATAAAAATAAATAAATACCTTTGTATGTGAGAAGGACATAAGTTTTGAAGGACCAAGGGCTGACTGTTATGGTTTGAATGATTGGCCCCTCCAAAACTCCTGTTGAAACTTAATCCCCAATGTAGCATCATTGAGAGGTGAGACCTTTAAGAGGTGATTGGGTCATGAAGGCTCTGGCCTCATAAATACATTAATCCAATCATGGATTGGTGGAATAATGGGTTAATGCACTAATGGAGTATCATGGCTGTATGACTGGTGGCTTTATTCAAAGTGGGAAGCGACTGCAGTGAGCAGTGATCTCCCCACTGCACTCCATGCTGGGAGACAGAACAAGGTCCTGTCTCAAAAAAAATAAAAATAAAAAAATAAGAAGAAACAAAAATAGAAAGGGAAACCTGAGCTATCACACTCAGTCCCTTTCCATGTGCAATTCTATGCCATCTTTAGACTCTCAAGAGAGACCCCCCAGCAATAAATCTCTTAGCAGATGTGGCTCCTCAACCTTGGACTATTCAATCTCCAGAACACTAAAAAGTAAATTCCTTTCTTTACAAATTATGTGATTTTAGGTATTCTGTTACAAGTAACAGAAAATGGATTAAGAAAGTTGGTAAACATTTTCCTTAGGGATACATAGTAAATATTTTAAGATTTATAGTCTGTGTTCCAATAACTTTACTTTTCCATTGTAGTGTGAAAGAAACAGTAGACAATACATATACTAATGGGTGGCCCTGTGTTCCTATAAAACTTTGAATTTGGCCCCCAAGACATCATTTTACAACCTATGCTCATAGTTCAAGGGAATCGTTTTATTGTTGTATTTTTTGTTTGTTTATATTTACATCATAAGTATTACTACCTTATTTCAGATAAATTTCATGTAGCATTTATCACTTTGTGACTGTTAAGAGTGTTATTAAACAAAACAGACTCACTACCCAATGCACCAAATGCCAACACTATGCCACCAGGTTTTTTGAGAAAAGAAACACTTTAGTTGAAAGTCGATTTACAAAGAGAAGGAGTCAAACTCAAATCTGTCTCCTTGGGCTAGCTTCATGGCAGTATTTTTATTATAAAAGGTTCAGCTGGTGGGTTCTGAGATGAGTGGGTGATTAAGGGAAGGAAAGGAGAGGTCTGGAAAGTCCTTGGGCATGTGCAGTGATTTCTTCATACTACTTCATGGGTTGCTTGTCCAAATTTGAGGGGAATTAATATGAAACATGCAGTGGAAATCAGGCTGTGACATCAGCAAGCTCATTCTGTGCAAAATTTTGTTGGCCATCTTTGTTCCAACCATTTTTCTTTTGATCTCACAAGCAGAGGGAGTTTTAACATTTCTGCAAGTTGTTCATTGTCTGCTATCTTGCACACTCAAGAATTTCTGCTAGTTACTGGTTTCTTACTCTTTGGGGCACAATTTCAGTGTCAGCTTTTCAGCAATTTGTTTCTTTCTTATCTCCTATCATACAAACCCCAAAATTTAGTCATTGGCTTCTTTGACTCTGAGATATGTATCCAAGAATATCATAACTGATCTGCCTAATTTATAGTCTGCATTTTACTGAGACTAAGATGCATTTAAATATAAAGAGCTGATCAAGTCATCTCCCAGCATCTACCATAATATAAACCTGAAAAAAAATCTTACCCTAGTCATAATATCCCCTTTATCTGTTTTTTTCTATCCCTTCTATCCCTCTCCAACCCTTATTTAGCTTTAAATTTGACCATTTCCCCTTTCCTATCATGTCCCAATCATTAAAAATTGTTTTATTTCCTCTCAATATTACCGTGTTCCTTTTTGATTCTGTACATTTATAAGCGAAGTTCTCTCTCCTTAAGACACTTTTTTCCTCTCCTTTTCACTTGGTTAAGTCCTACTAAACTTTCAGTTCTCAATTTAAAAGCTAGTTTCTTTTTTCTCAAAAGGTCCTACCCTCATAGCCTATGCTGGCAGTATTGGCTTGTTCTTTCCAAATCCTGTATGTCCTTTACTGTATTCATTTCGATGCTTATTTGTTTTCTGCACTCTGTTTTAAGCTCTATGGTGGAGGATCTGCATCACTGGTCCTCTAATTCTTAAAGTATTTTTAACATAAATGATAGGAATAGAATATTTTCATAATGAATATTTACTAAATAATGAATTGATTAATAAGGGGATGAAAAATTTGTGTGGAATAAAGGAGTTGAAGAACACAGTAAATGATTGTATGGGATATAAAGAAAAAAATTAAATCTAAGGTGACAGGCAGAATAATGATAACATATAAAAATAAGGATGTGAGGGAAAAAAATGGGAAAAAAATCCAGTTTAAGATAGGAAAAATAGTTATTCAATTGAAATTGTTTGAAATTAAAATGGTATGGTTAAGTGTAAATACTCATCAAAGCTTAGGAATGCAGAATTAGAACATAGAGTATGGAAGCCTGGATAAATAGACAATTCTAGAAGCAAATATTATTACAAAGTCAAAGTGTAACATAGAGGGTATAAAGAGAAAAAAAGTCTCTTTTTTGAGTGGTATGAGAACATTCTGACTAATAATTATGGGATTAGAAAGTAGTACTAACTCAATCATCACTCGAATAACTGTTTTGTATCTTCTTTGCTTTTTAAAGCAATTGTCATGTAAACATTCAAGAGAGCAGAAGAAAATATTAGAGACAGCTAAAAATTAAAATGAGAGACATTGATGAAGCAACAAGCAGAAGAATAATTTAGAACATCTAAGTATAGTACCAGAAGGCAATCAGTCAGTAGATGGGAGTAAGTAACAGAAAAAAATAATATTTAAGAAAATGAAGCAAAGTGATTTGGATGGGGAACGTGAGAGAATTGGAAAAAGTAAGTCAAAGAAGTTAAGGAAGTTAAGAAACTTAAAGGTCAATCTTTTGAAGGTAAGTTTAATCTAGATGTTTTAGAGCTGGTTGATCACTGCTATGACAGAAAATTGAACTTGAGAAAACCAGAAAAGAGTCCTAATTTCTTGCTCAAAAGTTGATCTTTACATTAATGTTGTCATGAATAAAATCATAGAAGCCAAATTGTGCTCATCATAGAATTTCTAATAGGTGATAGATGTTATTGTCAATGGTTGAAAGTTAGCAGTGTACACTCAGCTGAAGGAAATTCTGCAGTAACTAGAGAAATTTTATATATGCTTGAACCTAAATCTCACTTCCAGGAATTTACCCCAAAGATACAATACCAAAAACATAAAATGAGGTTGTAATTAATGGCCTAATTGCTCACATAACAATATTGCAAATATACAAAATTAGAGAACTTAATAAATATATTATGATATATTTACCAAGCAAATATTTAAGAACAAAAGAATGAGGATAATCTTCTATTCTGTTAGGTAGGAGTTTCACAACATAAGTTAGCAAAAAAAAGAAAAAGTTAGTAAAAAAATATATTGCCAAGGAGAGTTTATAGCATACTACATCATACGTTCTAAAGAGAGGTATAATCAAACATATTTGTTTAGATATGGTCTCAAAAGGAAACTGTGGAAAGGTAAAGCAGAAATTAATTTAAAATTGTAATAAATTTTCTATTTATAAATAGAATAAATGTATGCTATAGAGCATAAAAGAGAAAATAACATGGAGGGAGAAATGACCAGAAACCTTTTTCAACTACGGTAAAATGAAATATATATATATATATGTCTAATTCTTTTCCCACCAAGAAAAACCCTAGAACATGACTAAAATACAACAGCATCTATCTATCAATTGATCTATCTATCTATCTATCCATCTATCTATCTATCATCTATCTTTATATGCACATGCCTACACACATATAAATGTAATTAATCAATTTTGCATATAAAATGAGATATCTCTAGCCAGTAAATAAATGAGTGTTATCAAAGAGTTGTGGTATATGCAATTATATGTACCGTTTCTACTCGGTATCATAATATTACATTTGTAATATAGCATGTCTGTAATGGTCACCAATAAATTTATTTGTTTACGGGCAGAAAAAATTACAACTTAAAAAAAGAAAAATTCCTGTAGTAATTTTTAGTCTGTTAATGAAAGATATCTGTTACCTCTCAAGTAAAATTTAATAATGCATAATACAATTCAGGCACTCTTATAAATTGTAAGTAGTTTGATTGGCTGCTCCTTTTTGGCTTCATTGTCATCGCACATTCTGATGAGACAAATTCAGTAGTTGTTACTTTTTTAGAGAGGAGCTTTTCCAAACCTGTCTACATCTTTGTATCAACTTTTTTGAACCTAAAACAACACTTTTATCCCTGTGTTTGCCATCTTTTTAGGGTCTTGGAAATGGAGACAGGGCACAGGAATCATTTCCTCTATACAGCATTTATTATCTGCGGAGAAAACGCTTGCTGAGCCTTTCCAATAAACCCTAGAGATGTATTTACAAGTCAAATCTTTTCCCAAGACCCACAGTGGCACTTTTGTTGGCCTATACATAAAGGAGGATAGCATCTTAGTGATAAGCAAATGTGCCTTACCTTTCGGGTCCATGGATTATAATACCATATTCAGAATAAGAAAACATATTTAAAATTATAACTATACTGAATGAAACTGGCCATGTGTTCAGGAGAATTGCCAATGTTGAGCAAGGGCCTTTTTTTTTTTTTTTTTTTTAAATCTTTTTTGTTGTGTAACAACACACTATGAAGGAAATAAACACTATTTTACATAGACAAGAAAAACCTCTTTCCTCACCCAGGCTTTGGAATTTACCTCAAAATAATTGGCAATTTTCGTTTGGTCATTTCTTTCATAACCTAGACACTTTTATAATATCGTGTTAGTAATTTTAGCTTAATGTCTTAAATTAACCTTGAACATTAACGTCAGCCTGTCCTTTGACGATCTGAGACCAAGCATTTCTTCTCCTTTAATACAAATGTACCATATGGACAGTGCTGCTAAAACAATCCTATCTCATCTACATAAATTGTGTCTATTAGTGTTGTCTCATTCATCAATATGATCTTATAAACAAGACAGTTATATTCAACTGCTTCGGTGTCAATTATGTTGCTCCCTCTGTCATTTGTATGTGATGGAGCATGACAGGACTCTTGAATCTGTCAAAGCATGTAAGGTTTGCTTTTATTATCAACTTCTTTGCTGACTCATGACTCTACTCCACAGGCTGCATCTTCAGCTTCAAGCAAGGACACGTCCATAAACTGTATTAACATCGTGAAGAAAGGGTTGTCGACATCACAGAGATTTCCTAAGTCTGCCTACTGAAAAATCTTATGAGCTATTCCAACCCAAAAGAGACAAGAAAGTTGAGGGCCTCAGATATTTCTTAGTACCATTTTCCACCAGAAACAATACCTGATTCTAGGTTTGGATCAGAACATTTGCAAAATGAAAGCTGAACAAGACTAATGGGATTGTATCCATGGTACCCAGGAGCCAAATTTAAGTGGCTTCTATTAGATAAAAGATGAGATAATCTGGACACTAAAAATTGTTAAGACTGTAATTGTTTAAAGCACTTTAAAATATAAAAAGATTGATCTGTCTATTATATTCAGGTACAACAACAACAAAAAACCTTGTGGGTCAGAATGATGATTGCTCCAACTCCATTAGTTGGTGCACCAATGAATCATTCTGAAAATTGTCAGATACTGGTTACAAAAGCAAATAATAAAAACTGAACATGTAATAAAGAAACAGCATGTGCTAGAATTTTGAAAAACAGAAACAAAATGATTTTTCATTAGAATAGAAGTCAGATAAGAAAACTGGAAAAAAATCTTCTGTTCTCAGTTTCCTAATGCTTATATAAATATCACATGGTATGTATACCTTTTATAACTTCTTAAGGACAATATAAAGATCGTATGCTTTTCAATTTGTCTGCTACATTCACAAGTATCTCCACTGATGTGTAAAAAAACTATGCATAGATACTAAGTAATATCCTAAACTAACTCTAATCTGTGAAGCAGTATAACTCATTTTCCAAGTCACTACAAAAGTATTTTTTTGATATTTTATAGAATAGAAACAATGTTTAATAATTACATCATAGAGAAATACTTTTAATATATTTAAGGAATCCAAAAGTGAAATGCAATGGGCCTCTTCATTTCAATGACCTTTGATGTTCTAGAGCCCAAGAATCTTCATGAAATTTTAACCAGAGACCATTTTCACTTTATGTATTTGGGCTGCTTCAAAGTCTATCTTTACCCCTGTGAAGGAAATAGTGTTCCTTCTCTGGAAGTAACATTTGTGACCTAACTTTCATTATTATGTTTAGAAATAGTCCCTCCCTCTTGTCCTCATGGAAAAATCGTTTCATATCAAACAAGGAACAGTGATATTTATGCCAGAGGCCTTAAAAAGAGAGACTGGAAAAAGTTAGATAAAGAAGTATTGCTCCTAGATATTTGTTATTAACACAGGATATTTGTTATTAACATAGAATCTAAGGGGATGGTTGAAATCCAGGTGCCTGAATACAGCACAAGCAGAGGAATAAGATCTATAATCCACCCTAGTATTGACGAGAACAGAAGATAGACAACGTTGATTTACAAGAGAACTATTTTATGTCATGTTGACTACAGTTAATAAGAGTATACAGTTCACTTGAAAATTGCTAAGAGAACAGATTTTAAATATTCTCACCACAAAAAAAGGGTACATATATGAGATAATACATGTATCAAATGGCTTGATTTAGGCATTCCACAATGTCTACATATATTAAACCATTATGTTTTCTAATGTAATTAGGATTTGCATTTCTCAATTAAAAATAAAGCATACAATCTCAATTTAATACAATTTCATTAAAATACTGTTTAAGTATTGTACTTAACATTGGGTTTATAAGAGTTTAATATATTTGGAGATATGATTCCTGCCCTCAGAAGATTAACAAATATATTGCAATGTGCGAAGTCCAAGGACATTATGGTGAAACATATGGCAGCAGGAACTAGAACTATTATATCAACAATCTGAAATTCCTGGTGATAACTTTCCAAGAGAAAAGATTTCCATGAAAGTTGGTTAGTATAGGATAGAGAATATTAATTAGGAAGAATAGTTGCCAATATGTCCTTGAGTACTATCTGCAATATTCAAAATGTCTTTCAATGGAAAAAGAGGTCTCATAATTTGGAAGCAAAAGCAGAACAAGAAAAGATACTATTGTGACTTAATGTGAACCTCTTTTATCCATCAAAATATCTTCAGGCTATCAGAGCTTGGAGAAACTTGGGTTTATCTCTACTATAAGATATTTATAAAGTTCTCTTGACACACTCAAAATTGATACATGAACCTAACTCACCATATGTTTTCCATATTCCTTGTGTGTTTCCAAGATACTGTGGATGTAGCCCTAACTCAGGCAATAGTCATGAGTAAAAGGAGCTAAATACTCTGTTTAGGAGCTAAATATTCTCCTTTATATATAAAATAAATGCTGAATGTCTATTTCAGTTGGTATGTTTGAGTCTATGTGGTATTAGACATAAGAAGGGGAAGCTGTAAATGAGGTAGAAGGTGACTCAAAATTTTATCTCAAGCTTGAAGCACTACACATGATTTTGGCTATGCTCACTTGATGTGTTTGATTAAACCCTTATGTACTTTATCTTTACAGGCAGACTGAAAATTTGTTTCTTCACTTTGAGGGCTGAATTGAGCTATTACCACATATGTCTGGCATCTAATAGAGTCCAATGAGCATAATGACTCCAGAATATTGGGTCAATGATCTGTGACCAGAAAAATTATCTAAGTATTTTGACAACATAGATCCAGTGAATAATTTCTTTTAAATTATTTTTTCTTAAAAGATAAAGAATGAAAAAAAAAAAGAAAGATATTTTTAAAGGCTCACTAACACTGTAATTACTGAATAGGCAGTAAAATAAACAATTACTCACTGTACTGGAAGTCACTAGGTAATAATTGTTTGATGATATACAAATTAATTTCAGGTCATGTAGCACACCAAACTGTTAATTTCCTAGGCTTTAGAAAGGAATAAAAATGTAGCATGCCTGCCTGCAAGTACATAAAAAAGACATTATTCAAGGACTAAGAAAATAAATCGTAAATCAATTCTTCTGTTAATTATAGAGTTTTACTGGGGCATTGCCTTTTCACTAAAACAGATTATTTGAAAAAACATTGTTTAAAGGACATCAAGAATATGCTTGATAGTTTATTTCTTATTCTCCAAAGGTCATCAGTGTTGTTGATTAGATAGAAAGACAAAAGTCAATTAACTGCTAATCAATAAAGGTCGTTTCTGATCTAGATGAGGTGTTTACTCAGAATATTTCTGAATGTATTTTTACCAACTCATAAATATTTTTGACATTGAATATAATGTGATTAGGGTGTATTTAAAACCTCAAATTATATGGAAGACTCTCACAGAAAAACTAAATGTTTATTACTTGAAAAAACTGGATGGTGATATAATAGGCAGAGTGTCTAAGTTCAGTGATCATCCCAAAAATAACTGCTTATTTTTTCAAGGAATACACATAATTAATATTATGAAACTAAATGTCTATGAGGCATAAGTGTCTTTATTTTATTTTATTTTATTTTATTATACTTTAAGTTCTAGGGTACATGTGCACAACGTGCGGGTTTGTTACATATGTATACATGTGCCATGTTGGTGTGCTGCACCCATCAACTCGTCAGCACCCATCAACTCGTCATTTACATCAGGTATAACTCCCAATGTCATCCCTCTCCCCTCCCCCTCCCCACAATAGGCCCCAGTGTGTGATGTTCCCCTTCCAGAGTCCAAGTAATCTCATTGTTCAATTCCCACCTGAGTCAGAACATGCGGTGTTTGGTTTTCTGTGCCACATTTTCTTACTCCAGTCTGCCACTGATGGACATTTGGGTTGATTCCAAGTCTTTGCTGATGTGAATAGTGCCGCAATAAACATATGTGTGCATGTGTCTTTATAGCAGCATGATTTATAATCCTTTGGGTATATACCCAATAATGGGATGGCTGGGTCATATGGCATTTCTGAGGAATCGCCATATTGTTTTCCACAATCGTTGAACTAATTTACAATCCCACCAACAGTGTAAAAGTGTTCCTATTTCTCCACATCCTCTCCAGCACCTCTTGTTTCCTGACTTTTTAATGATTGCCATTCTAACTGCTGTGAGATAGTATCTCATTGTGGTTTTGATTTGCATTTCTCTGATGGCCAGTGATGATGAGCATTTTTTCATGTATCTGTTGGCTGTATGCATGTCTTCTTTTGAGAAATGTCTGTTCATATCCTTTGCCCACTTTTTGATGGGGTTGTTTGTTTTTTTCTTGTAAATTTGTTTGAGTTCTTTGTAGGTTCTGGATATTAGCCCTTTGTCAGATGAGTAGATTGCAAAAATTTTCTCCCATTCTGTAGGTTGCCTGTTCACTCTGATGGTAGTTTCTTTTGCTGTGCAGACACTCTTTAGTTTAATGAGATCCCATTTGTCAAATTTGGCTTTTGTTGCCGTTGCTTTTGGTGTTTTAGACATGAAGTCCTTGCCCATGCCTATGTCCTGAATGGTATTACCTAGGTTTTCTTCTAGGGTTTTTATGGTTTTAGGTCTAACATTAAAGTCTCTAAACCATCTTGAATTAATTTTCGTATGAGGAGTCATAAGTATCTTTCAATTATCTTCATGATTATAATAGAAGTGCTTACTACATGCAAGACACTGTGCTGGGATCTTTAAATATCTCCTTTATTGGCCCCCAAAAATGTATATTATTATTATTGTCGTATCATTATCATCATCACTATTATTCCTGTCACAGGTAGTATGCCATGTGGCCAAATAATAGCAATAACAACAATAATAAATGTCTCCTATGATTTTAAATCTTCATACAATTATGAATCCTGATCTCTGCAAAGTGAATAAAAATATTCATTTATTAATATTATTCTCTTCAGTGACAGTTTACACATTTGACCAAATTCAAAAGGATATTATTGATTATCAGAATAAGGTGAAATATCTGCTATCCTTACTACTATTCAACATTTTGCTAGAAAACCCAGCCAATGAAATTACAGAGAAAATAATAGAAAAAGGAGGAGATAAATTAATGGGTGATGGCATGTGTTTAGTAGAAGTTTAGTCTCAATTACCTTTGCCACTTTTTAATGACCTTGTGAATATGTTATATTGCAAGATGTGAGGGACTTTATTGATGTAGTTAAGGTTACTTATCACCAGTTCTTATATAGGGAGTTTGTAATAGATTATTTTACTGGGTCCAGTATAATCACATAAACCTTTAAAAGTAGATGAGGAGTCAGGTTTAAAAATGATTAGGGTTCAACATGCTAACACTGGCTTGAGCATGAAGGATCCCATGAGCCATGGAATGTAAGTAGCTTTTAAAAGCTAAGAACAACCCCTGGTTTAAAGCCACCATGGAAATCTCAGACCTACAAACACAGGTGTTGAATTCTGTCAATACCTAAAGAAGTTGGGCTGTCGATTCTTCCCCTGGGATTTCCAGGTCAGAGTCTGGATCACTCTCTCAACCATTATTTCGTCCCTGTGAGACTCTAAGCAGAACACACAGCTAGACCACTAGATTTATGACCTGTAGAACTGTGAGATGTTTGTTTTTTTTTTAAATGAGGGGTGCTGTTTTAAGTCACTAACTTTGTGGTAATTTGTTACAGCAGCAATAGAAAACAAATTCATGGAACCATTATCTATATTAATTGTAGTGATGTTATACAAGATTTTGGTTTTGTAAAAACTCATGGTACTGGATATCAAAAAGAGTGAATTATACTGTAGATAAATTTAAATATTAATTAAAAAAATCTTGTTGTCATGTTCCAAGTATATATATGTGTGTGTGTATATGTGTGTGTGTGTATATATATATGTGTGTGTGTGTGTGTATATATATATATATTTAATTGTCACTGTTCTGAAGCTGCTTCTTGATACTCAGATTTTTAGTCTGGCAACTGACCATAAGCACTCACAAAGGAAGTGGTTCAACACTTAATTCCTCTGCATAAAAACTCCACGCCTGTAGGAATATGCTTACCAGAAATAAGAAACAAAATTTTGGAAAGATGGTATTTCTTTTACTTTGTCTTCCATTTATAGTTGACCAAATTTAATTTCCTCCAAAGTCTTTACCTGTCAGAGTGCCTAGGATATGTAGTTTTAGCTTTCTAGCCTAAGTAATACACTAGAAGAATGTTACAAGCTCTGTTGAAGGAATTCTATAGTAACCATTACCAATAATTCGTTAAAGTGATTTTCAATAGCTACAAAAATTTAAGGAGATCCCGAGAAACATTTTAAAGAGTTATACAAAAACAAACACTATTAAACATCCTATTTTTATTCTGGTTTTTGTAAGATGCCACTGTATCAGTTATAATTTCTTTTGCTAGATAATCTTCCAAGAGCAACTTTGTTTAGCCCATCTCCCCTTTCCTAGCTAGGCAGTATCAGTCTCTGACAGCCAATGGGTCTACACTTGGATTGTTTAAGCCTCATTGAATCGGCCTAAACTGGCACATGGCTAAACCCTGTAAAGCATAAAAGAACTGCTCAAATCTTTACCTTGGGTTAAAACCATGATGAGAAATTTCACTCTAGTGCGATAATATGTGGTAAGCAATGTGATTTATGTTTCTAAACAATAATTATTTTTATTAATATAGTTATGACTATGATATATGCAAAATACATCAATGGTGTTATTATAAAACATAACTTATCTTCCCTGTCAGTTGCTAACCTTTCAGAGACAAGAAACTGTTAGTAACAAGTTAAGAATATGTTAATTGGTTAGCATTTAAGAATGGGGTTTTTTCCTCACCTACTCAAAGTCTTGTACACACAGTGTCAATTCAGCACATATTGGATAAAGTATAAAGGAAATTAGATGAGTTGGCACTAGTTCAGTTAGTTTTTTGGGCAAATGCTTTGTAAATCCTAGGTTCCTCGATTGGCTAGAAATAGGTCATGAAAGGGAGTAGCTCAGAAAGGTAGGTAAAAGTATATGTGTCCTTTTTCTATTTCACACTACTTAGTAGAAATTCTAAACATCATTTTGTTATTTTTGTTATTATTACATTTAGTTTTACTTACAGTCATTAGACTGTATATGTCTATTTAGAAATCAGTCATTAGACTCTTTTGTCTGATAGGAGTTCCTTGTACTAAGGCACTCCACAGAGAGTAAAGCTCTGTACCAGGGTAATCTCAGGAGTCTGAGAGGCTGAGGTGGGAGGATCCCTGGAAACCAGGAGTTTGAGACCAGCCTGGGCAGCATGGCAAAACCCTGTTTCAAATACGAAAAATTAGTCTGGTGTGGTGGCACGTGCCTGTGGTCCCAGCTACTAGAGAGGCTGAAATGAGAGGGTTGCTTGAGCTGGAGAGGTCAAAGCTGCACTGAGCTGTGATCGTCCCACTGCACTCCAGTTTGGGTGACAGAGGGAGACTCTATCTCAAAAACAACAACAAAAACTCTGCATCACTTGACTATTAATAATCCTCTAACCTCTAGATATGCCTGGGCCTTTTTTTTTTTTTTTTTTTTTTTTTTTTTTTTTTTTTTTTTGCTACTGCTGTTATTATTTTGTTCTGAGAGAAAAATTACATCAGAAACTGTGGGAGGGATTGATTGTGAGAGGTAATATTTCTACTGAAATATTATTCAAGGAATTTTGGTAAATAAAAGGAGACAACAAGTTTCAGTGGGAAAAGCAATAATCTTTGTGACAAGGCAGACCTAACTTCAAACACTGGCCCTTCCAATTAGGGTAATGAGTTGCTTAAAGACAGGGATACATTTTGAGAAATGCATTGTCTAGTGATTTTGTTATTATGTAAATATCATAGAGTATACTTACACAAATCTAGATGGTATAGCCTACTATACACCTAGCCTATATGGCATAGCCTAATATTCCTAGGCTACAAATCTGTGCAAAATGTTACCGCATTGAATATCACAGGCAATTGTAACACAATGACAACTGTTCCTGTGTCTAAACATATCTAAACATAAAAAAGGTACAGTACAAATATGGTATAAAAGATTCAAACTGTATGGAACACTTAACATGAATGGAGCTTGCAGGATTGTAAGCTGCTCTGGGTGAGTCAGTAAGTGAGCAGTTAGTGAATGTGAGGGCACCAGAAATTACTGTACACCACTGTAGACTTTTATAAGCACTGTACACTTAGGCTATGCAAACTGTATAAAAATATTTTCTTTCAATAATAAGTCAATCCTGTTTATGCTAACTTTTTTTACTTTGAACATACTTTATTTTTTTAAACCTTTTGATTTTTTGTTATAACACTTGGCTTAAAACACAAACACATCGTACAGCTGCACAGAAATATTTTCTTTCTTTAAATCCTTATTCTACAGGTTTCTTAGATTTTTTAAATTTTGATTTATTTTATTTTTTTATTTTTTATTATTATTATACTTTACGTTCTAGGGTACATGTGCATAACGTGCAGGTTTGTTACATATGGATACTTGTGCCATGTTGGTGTGCTGCACCCATCAACTCGTCAGCACCCATCAACTCGTCATTTACATCAGGTATAACTCCCAATGCAATCCCTCCCCCCTGCCCCCTCCCCATGATAGGCCCCAGTGTGTGATGTTCCCCTTCCCGAGTCCAAGTGATCTCATTGTTCAGTTCCCACCTATGAGTGAGAACATGCGGTGTTTGGTTTTCTGTTCTTGTGATAGTTTGCTAAGAATGATGGTTTCCAGCTGCATCCATGTCCCTACAAAGGACACAAACTCATCCTTTTTTATGGCTGCATAGTATTCCATGGTGTATATGTGCCACATTTTCTTAATCCAGTCTGTCACTGATGGACATTTGGGTTGATTCCAAGTCTTTGCTATTGTGAATAGTGCCGCAATAAACATACGTGTGCACATGTGAAGACACAAACACTCATTAGCCTAGGCCTACACAGGGTCAAGATTATCAATATGAGTCTTCCACCTCTATATCTTGTCTAACTGGAAGGTCTTCATAGGCAATAACATGCACAGATCTGTAATCTCCTATGATAATAATGCCATTTTCTGGAATATCTTCTGGAGGACCTACCTAAGATTGTTTTACAGGTAACTTTTAAAAAATAAGTAGAAAGAATACAATCTAAGATAATAAAAGCTATAATAAACACATAAACCAGCAACATAATCATTTATTATCATTATCAAGTATTATGTACTATACAGGAGTGTGCGTGCTATACTTTTATAAAACTGGCAATGCAGTAGGTTTGTTTACAACAGCAGTACCACCAACACGTGAGTCATGCATTGCCCAGCATTATGATGGCTACAACATCAGTATGCAATAGAAAATTTTCATTATATTTTCATGATAGCACTCTCCTGTATGTAGGGCCCACTGTTGTCACAAATGTAGTCATGCAGTGAATAAGTATAATAGATATTTGGCCTTGGGAAAGTCATTTAACCCCTGTGAGATACAGTATTTCTACCCTCAGAAAAGGTAATAAATTCACCAGATCCTAGATATCGATCTAGGAGCTCAATGGCTCCTAGAACTAATATAAAACTAAAGTAAAACATGTAAAATACTGGAACTAGAGGAAAGTACTAAACGTCAAAATACCTCAAAATATGTGAATATTCTCTTCCTTTCCTGTGTTGATGATATAATTATAATGATTATAAATTCCAACTTATTTTCTATTCTCTTCAAGAACAACAAAAAGACTGTAACATATGGTTGTTATAAAACCACATAGTCAAGGTACTACATGGGTCTCCTTGAATGTTTCAAAACTGTAGGCCTGACTTTTATTGTGGTAACTAGATGATATGTGAGCACGCTTGTTTTGTTCTGCTTTGTTTTGCTTCTTACTCTACATAGATTTTAAGACCACTTTGCCCAAGAAAAGGACTCCCTCTATCTCTTTCATATATTTATTAAAGTATGTATATCCACAGCGATTAGTTAATAATGTAATTACATAGGAGAATAATTTGTGTGATAACTTAAATTCTAAGGTTAAATTGAAATAACCGATAAGCATATATGACCAGTTATCCAAGCTGGATGTCCTTCTTCAACTCTAGTTCATCAGTACACTTTTCAAAGTGTTGTAAACACTAGAAACATTAGAAAAAGTTGAGCTAAGTGTCCTGCGTTAGAAAAATTGAATGGAGATCTAATTTATTTTTTACCATGTGACATACATTTAAGTAGATTTAATGCATTCAGGGAATTAAATACTAATTTATTTACAAGTTACTGAGTTTTTTTATATACTGTATATACAATTTAATACTATATAGATTTTCCAAAAAAGAATATCAGTGTAATTCCATTCTTTGAGAACAAAAGTTTCAAGTCTTTCAATTAACAATCTCCTAGATAATTATCATTATAATAGATACATGATAATTATCATGCTAATTTTGGGCAATTAATTGATATCCAATCAACTTTCTATAGTTATTTTGTTAAATACCAGTTAAATGTTCACATTCTTTACAAGTTTAATGTATTAATTAGGGTAATAAAACACATTTGCTTTTTTCTTGTTGAGATAATTATATGGCAACTAAATTAACTCACTCTTATTCATTTAAGTTTATTACAATATCATGTATTTCGTGTACAATAAATGTGTAATCTAATTTAAATACTGAGAAAGTGCTAATGTTTATGTAATTCTAGACTATTTAAAAACAGTTCCATAAAACCTTTCCTGGGAAGAATGGTGTAAACTGTTTGTGTGTGTGTGTGTCTGTGTGTGTCTGTGTGTGATTCTTATTCATTTATCAAACATTTAAATTGTGGTTATGAATATGTAAGTGTATCCCGATATAGATATACATATCTACAATGTTAAATAAATTTGGTAATATTTTGCATTTGAAATTTTTTATAACTATTTTATTCATAAAGTAAATATATTTATCCTTTCAATATATGTTAGTAATTTTAGAAAAATCATTACCTATTAAATATCTTCAAATTATTCATTACAATCTTTTATGTATCAGAAATAGTTAGAAATCAACCTGAATAAGCAACATATCTTTCTGAGATTATTAGCCATAAAAAAGTTTAATGCACTTAAAAGTTTACTTAGAAATCAAATACTCAGACATGCTAAAAAAATACATTTTTTCCCTTAATTTGTAAACTTTTACAATGTACCCTTAAAATAAGTAACGAGACTTTTTGTCATTAAGTCTTTTTTCTCAATTAGTCATGCAGACACTTGTCTCATATTCCTATTACTGATATTTAAGGAAAAATTAAAATTTATTGTATAGATTATTCATATTGACAATCTATTTTTTTTTCTGAATACAGAGACTACACAACAATGCTCACTTTGATCATGCAAATTATTGGCTTCTCTCCAGTCCAATCTCTTATTCTCCAAACAAGTCTATGCAAAGTTCCTCTCTTCAAGGTGTGTTGCGTGAGCAGGAAACAAATCTCATGGGAGAGTAAGCGTATCTCCCTTATAAGTATTTGGCATTTTTTATTTTTGTTTTTGGTCAGTTGTGTAAAGCATATTTCACCAACACTTTGTGTGTGCTTGTTTGTGTGTGTGTGTGAATTTAACTGTCTTTATTGTATAATACGCAGACCTGCATTGTTTCTCTTTACTGTTACAGAGTATATTCTGTTGGGATCCCACCTGCAGTTTGCTTAAGTTTTGTAATAAAAATAAATGACTCAGCTTTTTCTTGCAGTCTGTGAGTTCTTTCTGTAAACAGAGGCCATCATTCCCATATTTATTAATGTATGCAGCCTCATGTGGAGCCTCATCTAGAGATGCTCCATTTGCTGGGTGCTTCCACAGGTAGTGATCTAAGTCCTCTCAGAGTAAGAAACACAAGCAGCTCAGTACAACTCAATCCTCATCATCTGGTCACTTCCAGAGAATGAGTTGGGGCCCATAGGATAAATTAGAGTGAGTTATGGCCTGTGTGTTACAAGAAAGCATCTAAAATATAGTCAGAGGAGAACATAAGATGTCAACATTTTGGGTATTCAGAGTTTGAGACAAAGTCAAATTCAGATATTATTTTTACCAAGTTTCATGATGAGCTCAAATATAGTTCTGGTTTTAGCAGAAAGTCAATAAAAATTCCAATGAAAGGGAATCATATCACAGTGTAGTGATTCTGATTCTAAGAATCACAGCATAGAAACTGGTTTTGTGTAAAACTCAACCAATTTTCTTTTAGTATGCTATTGAAATCATAACAGAAAATATGTTATGCACTATCATACCAAAAGATTCACTGTTAAGAATTGATTTGAAGTAAATTATTAACAATATTTGCCAAAACTTAAATGAAAACATAGTAGATACTTACGTAGATACAAAAAGATGATGCTATGCTTTCAATTATTGTGTCTCTCCAAAATTCATGTTGAAACTTAACCCTCAATGCAACAGTGTGTGTTGAAATGTGTGACTTTTTGGGAAGTGGTTAAGGCTTAGCATCCCTATAAAATGGCTCAAGGTTGAAGAAAGTGTTCTTTCTTGCCTTCCTTTCCACCACTTGAGGAGAGAGCAATGAGGCACCATCTTGAAAGCAGAGAGCAGCCTTCAACAAGCACCAATACCACCAGTGCCTTAATTTTGGATTTTCTCACCTCCAGAAATGTAAGAAATAAACTTATGTTCTTTATAAATTACCCAGTCTCAGATATTTTGCCATAGTAGCACACATGGAGTGAGACAGATTAAATTTACAGAATAAAATTATGGTAAACATAACATAATTGTATGAAAGCAGATATTTGACATTGCGAGAAGTTTACAAACTGCTACTGGGTAAAAAAAGCCAAGCTCTAAATGCTGTTGCATAATCACACCTCTATACAAAGTGTATACATGTATATTTGATGACACTATACCTAAATGTAAGTGTTAAAGAACTATAACAGCTCGTAATAGTAGTTGCCGATGGGTATTATCATAATTTTTTAAAAAATTTCTCATATCTTTTTTGCAATAAATGTACATTTTATATGTAATTATGGTTAATGTTGCTGTTATGTTTTTATCTTTCGCTAAATAGAAATAAGTAAACTGAAATGTTACATCGTTATTCCTTTTACAACTGAAAGAATAAAGAGAAAGCAAGAGAAAAGGAAATCTTGCACATAGAAGGGATCAGAGTGTCTTATATATTATGGGTATTCAACACATGTACGTTCATCAAATTAAGCTTTTATTAGTCACTCACTAAATTTTTAGCCTCTTGTAGCTTTATCTGTTTTAAAGGAAAATGATTGTAACACATGTAACACTGGGCAGCTCACATGACCAAAACATTTCATGTATAATTTCTAAGTATTAGAAGTACCGCAGTACCTATTACTGAAAATAATAAATAACATATGTGTATATATATTTATTTCATGAGTTGTCAATTTTATTCCTTCCTAAATTCTCTTATACATCATTTTGAGGAAGTCTAACTATGCATTAAAGGTACACATTTTTCTTTCTCTTGCACAATGATATTTTAGAGAGAGTTTGTGTCAGGTACCATATGTTGCATGTAAGAACAATATGCTCTTGGGATATAGACATGCCTTCAACTAGAGCCTCAAAACTATGCATGCACATTAGTGCACACAGATGCACACAGCTTCTATTGTAGGCAGGTACACTTACTCTAGTAGGATTTAATTTCCATCTTTTTTCCCATGTCTGCCTTTGCATTTTATAATTGTCATTTGCATCTTCTTTATTTCATTACCTTCTCATTTTGCCTTATGAGGACTAACAAATAGGACTAGAGACTACCTGCAAAGTGACACAGTCTAGGCTAGTAGGGGCATAATAATGTTCCATTCTGTCAAATGACAGAGGTCAAACTATAATTAAGACTTAAGATTTTTTTTCTTAACTTCATTGATTATCCATTCCAAAACAAAGATGCATTATTTCTGAGTAACTTTGGCCTTTCATTTTATAATTTAACCTTTACACCTTAGCGGTAGGTCTACAGAACTCTTCAGTTAAGTCATTCCAATTTTACTATAAAAGGTATACAAATAAAAATATTCTAGCTGCATTGTGGATGCAGTTCATTGTGGATGCAACCTCAGTGCAAAAGAGGTCATTCATCATTTGCATAACAGTTGACAAAGAAGGAAATATAAAACTAGAAGTCATTAACTAAACCTGATTTTACTTGCCCAAGCCCAAATTAATTAACCTTAAATGTGCATATAGGCAAGAAGTATAAACCAAATGGAATAGCTTAATATCATAATACCTGTGAAAAATTATACTGACCACATCTAAGGCAATTTTCCCTTTACTATGTAGAACCATGCCATTTTGTTACTGCAAGAGATTACAAGATAGTCTAGCAAAAATTTTGTCACTTAAAAATACATAAGAAAGGAAATGGAATTGTAAAAATTAGTTGATATAGCCTAAAGTTGCAAGTGTATTGGCATTAGAATTGTGATGCTAACTAGACTTCCTGACTCAAAACAATTAAATAAATATTTCATGTGATATATAAATTCCACATGATAAATTTTCAGAATTAGGTGTCATCATTAATAGAGAATTCAAGATTAAATATGCTGATACATTTAAAAACATTTTCCCAAATGTTACAGCTACTTTTGATAATGAGAGGAAATCTGGGCAGATATGAAGCTGTACCACAGCATTACCTCGCCAATGTCCACAATAAATTCTGTAATAAAGTATATTCTGTAATAAAAATAAAATAAAATAAACAAACTGTTAAACTAATTTCCACCAGTTATTAAGTGTCTTTTATTTTTTGTTTGTTTCATATTAATATTTTTAAATAATCCTAAAAAACAAATAAAACTCCAGGAAGGGGAGCACAATGAGGAGGATAAAATAACAATTACTAAAATATTATTCTAATGAATCTGTATGAACCATATAGGCAATATAATTTTTTTTTTTTATTTTTAATTATTATTGTACTTTAAGTTCTAGGGTACATGTGCATAACGTGCAGGTTTGTTACATATGTATACTTGTGCCATGTTGCTGTGCTGCACCCATCAACTCGTCAGCACCCATCAACTCGTCATTTACATCAGGTATAACTCCCAATGCAATCCCTCCCCCCTACCCCATCCCCATGATAGGCCCCAGTGTGTGATGTACCCCTTCCCGAGTCCAAGTGATCTCATTGTTCAGTTCCCACCTATGAGTGAGAACATGCGGTGTTTGGTTTTCTGCTCTTGTGATAGTTTGCTAAGAATGATGGTTTCCAGCTGCATCCATGTCCCTACAAAGGACACAAACTCATCCTTTTTGATGGCTGCATAGTATTCCATGGTGTATATGTGCCACATTTTCCTAATCCAGTCTGTCACTGATGGACATTTGGTTTGATTCCAAGTCTTTGCTATTGTGAATAGTGCCGCAATAAACATACGTGTGCATGTGTCTTTATAGCAGCATGATTCATAATCCCTTGGGTATATACCCAGTAATGGGATGGCTGGGTCATATGGTACGTCCAGTTCAAGATCCTTGAGGAATCGCCATACTGTTTTCCATAATGGTTGAACTAGTTTACAATCCCACCAACAGTGTAAAAGTGTTCCTATTTCTCCACATCCTCTCCAGCACCTGTTGTTTCCTGATTTTTTAATGACTGCCATTCTAACTGGTGTGAGATGGTATCTCATTGTGGTTTTGATTTGCATTTTTCTGATGGCCAGTGATGATGAGCATTTTTTCATGTGTCTATTGAAAGTATGAATGTCTTCTTTTGAGTAATGTCTGTTCATATCCTTTGCCCACTTTTTGATGGGGTTGTTTGTTTTTTCTTGTAAATTTGTCTGAGTTCTTTCTAGGTTCTGGTTATTAGCCCTTTGTCAGATGAGTAGATGGCAAAAATTTTCTCCCATTCTGTACATTGCCTATTCACGCTGATGGTAGTTTCTTTTGTTGTGCAGAAGCTTTTTAGTTTAATTAGATCCCATTTGTCAATTTTGGCTTTTGCTGCCGTTGCTTTTGGTGTTTTAGACATGAAGTCTTTGCCCATGACTATGTCCTGAATGGTACCACCTAGGTTTTCCTTTAGGGTTTTTATGGTATTAGGTCTAACATTTAAGTCTCTAATCCATCTTGAATGAATTTTCGTATAAGGAGTGAGGAAACGAACCAGTTTCAGCTTTCTACTTATGGCTAGCCAATTTTCCCAGCACCATTTATTAAATAGGGAATCCTTTCCCCATTTCTTGTTTCTCTCAGCTTTGTCAAAGATCAGATGGCTGTAGATGTGTGGTATTATTTCTGAGGACTCTGTTCTGTTCCATTGGTCTATATCTCTGTTTTGGTACCAGTACCATGCTGTTTTGGTTACTGTAGCCTTGTAGTATAGTTTGAAGTCAGGTAGCGTGATGCCTCCAGCTTTGTTCTTTTGACTTACGATTGTCTTGGAGATGCAGGCTCTTTTTTGGTTCCATATGAACTTTAAAGCAGTTTTTTCCAATTCTGTGAAGAAACTCATTGGTAGCTTGATGGGGATGGCATTGAATCTATAAATTACCTTGGGCAGTATGGCCATTTTCACGATTTTGATTCTTCCTATCCATGAGCATGGTATGTTCTTCCATTTGTTTGTGTCCTCTTTTATTTCACTGAGCAGTGGTTTGTAGTTCTCCTTGAAGAGGTCCTTTACATTCCTTGTAAGATGGATTCCTAGGTATTTTATTCTCTTTGCAGCAATTGTGAAAGGAAGTTCATTCATGATTTGGGTCTCTGTTTGTCTGTTACTAGTGTATAAGAATGCTTGTGATTTTTGCACATTACTTTTGTATCCTGAGACTTTGCTGAAGTTGCTTATCAGCTTAAGGAAATGTTGGGCTGAGACAATGGTGTTTTCTAAATATCCAATCATGTCATCTGCAAAGAGGGACAATTTGACTTCTTCTTTGCCTAACTGAATACCCTTGATTTCTTTCTCTTGCCTGATTGCCCTAGCCAGAACTTCCAACACTATGTTGAATAGGAGTGGTGAGAGAGGGCATCCCTGTCTTGTGCCAGTTTTCAAAGGGAATATTTCCAGTTTTTGCCCATTCGGTATGATATTGGCTGTGGGTTTGTCATAAATAGCTCTTATTATTTTGAGGTACGTTCCATCAATACCGAATTTATTGAGCGTTTTTAGCATGAAGGGCTATTGAATTTTGTCAAAAGCCTTTCCTGCATTTATTGAGATAATCATGTGGTCTTGTCTTTGGTTCTGTTTATACGCTGGATTATATTATTGATTTGCTAATGTTGAACCAGCCTTGAATCCCAGGGATGAAGCCCACTTGATCATGGTGGATAAGCGAGGATTTTTGCATCGATGTTCATCAGGCATATTGGTCAAAAATTCTCTTTTTTTTGTTGTGTCTCTGCCAGGTTTTGGTATCAGGATGATGTTGGCCTCATAAAATGAGTTAGGGAGGATTCCCTCTTTTTCTATTGATTAGAATAGTTTCAGAAGGAATGGTACCAGCTCGTCTTTGTACCTCTGGTAGAATTCAGCTGTGAATCCATCTGGTCCTGGACTTTTTTTGGTTGGTAGGCTATTAATTATTGCCTCAATTTCAGAGCCTGCTATTGGTCTATTCAGGGATTCAACTTCTTCCTGGTTTAGTCTTGGAAGAGTGTAAGTGTCCAGGAAATTATCCATTTCTTCTAGATTTTTTAGTTTATTTGCATAGAGGTGTTTATAGTATTCTCTGATGGTAGTTTGTATTTCTGTGGGGTCAGTGGTGATATCCCCTTTATCATTTTCTATTGCGTCTATTTGATTCTTCTCTGTTTTCTTCTTTATTAGTCTTCCTAGCGGTCTGTCAATTTTGTTGATCTTTTCAAAAAACCAACTCCTGGATTCATTGATTTTTTTTGAATGGTTTTCTGTGTCTCTATCTCCTTCAGTTCTGCTCTGATCTTAGTTATTTCTTCCCTTCTGCTAGCTTTTGAATGTGTTTGCTCTTGCTTCTCTAGTTCTTTTAATTGTGATGTGTTAGAGTGTCAATTTTAGATCTTACCTGCTTTCTCTTGTGGGCATTTAGTGTTATAAATTTCCCTCTACACACTGCTTTAAATGTGTCCCAGAGATTCTGGTATGTTGTATCTTTGTTCTCATTGGTTTCAAAGAACATCTTTATTTCTGCCTTCATTTCGTTATGTACCCAGTAGTCATTCAGGAGCAGGTTGTTCAGTTTCCATGTAGTTGAGTGGTTTTGATTGAGTTTCTTAGTCCTGAGTTCTAGTTTGATTGCACTGTGGTCTGAGAGACAGTTTGTTATAATTTCTGTTCTTGTACATTTGCTGAGGAGCACTTTACTTCCAATTATGTGGTCAATTTTGGAATGAGTGCGATGTGGTGCTGAGAAGAATGTATATTCTGTTGATTTGGGGTGGAGAGTTCCATAGATGTCTATTAGGTCTGCTTGCTGCAGAGATGAGTTCAATTCCTGGATATCCTTGTTAACTTTCTGTCTCGATGATCTGTCTAATGTTGACAGTGGAGTGTTGATGTCTCCCATTATTATTGTATGGGAGTCTAAGTCTCTTTGTAAGTCTCTAAGGACTTGCTTGATGAATCTGGGTGCTCCTGTATTGGGTGCATATATATTTAGGATAGTTAGCTCTTCCTGTTGAATTGATCCCTTTACCATTATGTAATGGCCTTCTTTGTTTCTTTTAATCTTTGATGGTTTAAAGTCTGTTTTATCAGAGACTAGGGTTGCAACCCCTGCTTTTTTTTGTTGTTGTTGTTCTCCATTTGCTTGGTAAATCTTCCTCCATCCCTTTATTTTGAGCCTATGTATGTCTCTGCCTGTGAGATGGGTCTCCTGAATACAGCAGACTGATGGGTCTTGACTCTTTATTCAGTTTGCCAGTCTGTGTCTTTTCATTGGAGCATTTAGTCCATTGACATTTAAGGTTAATATTGTTATGTGTGAACTTGATCCTGTCAGTATGATATTAACTGGTTATTTTGCTCGTTAGTTGATGCAGTTTCTTCCTAGCCTCGATGATCTTTACATTTTGGCATGTTTTTGCAATGGCTGGTACCAGTTGTTCCTTTCCATGTTTAGTGCTTCCTTCAGGGTCTCTTGTAAGGCAGGCCTAGTGGTGACAAAATCTCTAAGCTTTTGCTTATCTGTAAAGGATTTTATTTCTCCTTCACTTATGAAACTTAGTTTGGCTGGTTATGAAATTCTGGGTTGAAAATTCTTTTCTTTAAGAATGTTGAATATTGGCCCCCACTCTCTTCTGGCTTGTAGAGTTTCTGCCGAGAGATCTGCTGTTAGTCTGATGGGCTTCCCTTTGTGGGTAACCCGACCTTTCTCTCTGGCTGCTCTTAAGATTTTTTCCTTCATTTCAATTTTGGTGAATCTGGCAATTATGTATCTTGGAGTTGCTCTTCTCGAGGAGTATCTTTGTGGCCTTCTCTGTATTTCCTGGATTTGAATGTTGGCCTGCCCTGCTAGGTTGGGGAAGTTCTCCTGGATGATATCCTGAAGAGTGTTTTCCAACTTGGTTCCATTTTCCCCCTCATTTTTAGGCACCCCAATCAGATGTAGATTTGGTCTTTTTACATAATCCCATACTTCTTGCAGGCTTTGTTCATTTCTTTTTCTTCTTTTTTCTTTTGGTTTCTCTTCTCACTTCATTTCGTTCATTTGATCCTCAATCGCTGATACTCTTTCTTCCAGTTGATTGAGTCGGTTACTGAAGCTTGGGCATTTGTCACGTATTTCTCGTGTCATGGTTTTCATCTCTTTCATTTCGTTTATGACCTTCTCTGCATTAATTACTCTAGCCATCAACTCTTCCACTTTTTTTCAAGATTTTTAGTTTCTTTGCGCTGGGTACGTAAACCCTCCTTTAGCTCTGAGAAGTTTGATGGACTGAAGCCTTCTTCTCTCATCTCGTCAAAGTCATTCTCCGTCAAGCTTTGATCCGTTGCTGGCAATGAGCTGCGCTCCTTTGCCAGGGGAGATGCGCTCTTATTTTTTGAATTTCCAGGTTTTCTGCCCTGCTTTTTCCCCATCTTTGTGGTTTTATCTGCCTCTGGTCTTTGATGATGATGGTGACGTACTGATGGTGTTTTGGTGTAGGTGTCCTTCTTGTTTGATAGTTTTCCTTCTAACAGTCAGGACTCTCAGCTGTAGGTCTGTTGGAGATTGCTTGAGGTCCACTCCAGACACTGTTTGCCTGAGTGTCAGCATCAGAGGCTGCAGAAGATAGAATATTGCTGAACAGTGAGTGTACCTGTCTGATTTTTTCTTTGGAGGCTTCCTCTCAGGGGTGTATTCCACCCTGTGAAGTGTGGGGTGTCAGACTGCCCCTAGTGGGGGATGTCTCCCAGTTAGGCTACTCAGGGGTCAGGGACGCACTTGAGCAGGCAGTCTGTCCCTTCTCAGATCTCTACCTCCATGTTGGGAGATCCACTTCTCTCTTCAAAGCTGTCAGACAGAGTCGTTTGCATCTTCAGAGGTTTCTGCTGCTTTTGTTGTTGTTTAGCTGTGCCCTGTCCCTAGAGGTGGAGTCTACAGAGACAGGCAGGTTTCCTTGAGCTGCTGTGTGCTCCACCCAGTTCCTGCTTCCCAGCGACTTTGTTTAGCTACTTAAGCCTCAGCAGTGGCGGGCGCCCCTCCCCCAGCCTCGCTGCTGCCTTGAGGTTAGATCGCAGACTGCTGTGCTAGCAATGAGGGAGGCTCCGTGGGTGTGGGACCCTCCCGGCCAGGTGTGGGATATAATATCCTTGTGTGCCTGTTTGCTTAAAGTGCAGTATTGGGGTGGGAGTTACCCGTTTTTACAGATGTTGTGTGTCTCAGTTCCCCTGTCTAGGAGAAGGGATTCCCTTTCCCCTTGTGCTTCCCAGGTGAGGTGATGCCTCGCCCTGCTTCAGCTCTCACTGGTCGGGCTACAGCAGCTGACCAGCACCGATTTTCCGGCACTCCCTAGTGAGATGAACCCAGTACCTCAGTTGAAAATGCAGAAATCACCAGTCTTCTGTGTCACTCGCGATGGGAGTTGGAGACTGGAGCTGTTCCTATTCGGCCATCTTCTATCCTCTGACATCTAGTATTCTTATAGTTTGTCATAAACATTGTATTTTTTAGAACTTTATTTTGAGTATTATTGTGATCTAATATTTGCTAAATATAGTCACAATACATTGTGCTCAATAGGAATAAATACACTCCATTGTTGTTGTAAATATAGACTTACTAATCCTAGGTAATCATTAAATCTTTTACATCTTCAATGTTCATTGTTCTTTTTTCTTCCAAACCAATCATTCTTTGAGAAACAAGTGATAAAACCTACAATGACATTTGATGATCTATGTTTCTCTTCTCAATATATGTTCTTAGTCATTGTATTTTACCAAGCAGATATTTCCTTTACCATATAAAACTCTTATTTTTCTCTAATGTTTTTTTTTCTTGAACTCTATTTTCTGATATTACTTTGTTACCCAGGTAACATCTTGTGGAGGTGAAGAGTGTGCGACTAAGATATAGCCCTGTTCTGATAGATTCTCTCCTCTGGTCCAATCAGGAAATATACCATACTCCTTTAGCCCTCAGTAGGGAAGTCTACCTAGCCGGCAGGTCCCTGTTCTAGCTTAGCTGACTCCTTCGGTTGTATCTATGTCCCGTGTTGATGGGCTCAGAAAGGATGGTCAAGGGCTGGCTTAATGTTGTGCTTCTGTTTATAGGATCTTCAGGAGAATAGGATTAACATTCCCACTGTATCCAGCTGTCAGAAGGCTGGTAATTCTATTATTCTGCCTTTTCAGTGATGACAGGGTGAGAAATGAGGGACTTAGTGCAATCTGAAGGTCAAGACCTTATACAACAAAAAGATGCTTCCCCACCCATTATCCCGCTTGCCTCCTCCACTGCTCTGGGCTGTCATTTTCCACATTTTTGAGACCCATGCAGATTCTTTTCTCTAACAATTTTTTAAAAATATTTTACGTGACTGTCTCAACTCTGTTAGTCTTCCTCCTATGGCATCTTTAGGGTTACAATTGAAAGAGGGAGTAAGCAGCCCACATTAGTTAGTCATCTTATTAAGAACCAGAAGTCAATTTTGATATACTGTAGAAATCTAATTCTTCAAACTGACAAAATTGATATTTAAATCAGGCTATTGTAATAATCCTCAAGCAGATTGCATTGCAGGTGTCTAAAAATCTTATAAATAACCTTTTCTAACAGGCAGTATGCTGTATATCATCCAAAATGAGAGAGTAAGAGTACGTGCTTTAAAAAGTGCACATTTAAAACTTTTACTCTGGTGACTTATGCACAAATACCAGTCTTAGATTCAGACATTGGCAGGATCTTGAGTTACTATTAGGCCTCAAGATACCAGAAATGTACTGTTACTACTTTTGATTCATTCAATATTATTACTGAAATGAATAATCAAGAAAACAAAACAAATAAAATTGGAACAAAAATTAGCAAAGAACTGAAAGCAACTAATGCAGCAGCAAAGCTTATTTCTCTAAGCCCAGTTTTTAAAGAGATGTATATAAGATAGCATTTACAATGCACAGCCAAGGACAAATTAAACAACAGCATGAACTTTATGAACACAAGAAAAACAATAACTAGAAAATTTAGCACCGTTGCTGGATCAGGTTATATCTCATGTAAAGATAATATAGAAAGAGCAAAAATAGTCATTTTCAAACTTGCTTTTATTAATATATTTTCTGTTAAAGATACTGTTTTCAAACTGGAAAGACTAAACACAGACAAAGGAATTAAAATATCCAGGTGTGTAAGAGACAGTTACATTAAGTTAAGTCATTTCTCTGGACCTAGATGAAGCTCAATTCAAACATAAAGAAACAACAAACAACTACAGCCCTGTTCTGTATGATTGACTAAACTCCATCTGTAGCCCTGGCCGATCAGAAAGAGTTTTCACAATGGAATTGACTGATCACATGGAGAATACCTGCTTGCTCGTTAAGTGAGGAGACTGGAAACATAAGCAGTGACGTGGTGGTGGGGAAATAATATTCCTGCCAGTAGTAGAAACGGTCCTGCCAAATAGTAGTAAAGGGTTTTATTTTTAAAGCAGTGGTTAACTTGGTAAACATTTGTTGAATGTCAGTCACAACTTCACTTACTTTCAGGGCTGCAAATAAGTGGATCACTGTAAATAAAGCCGATGAAGTTGCCCCTGTGTACCAGACTGAGGATTAATACTATATCCCTGTAGTCAAATATTTCACAATTTGTGAAAGCAGGCAAAAAGTAAGTAAATCATACTTATAATACAATGATACAAATAATATTTCAATGACAGCTATATAGAATATATCAAGCACATGGTTTAAACTGTGCACATAGTGCAAAGATATGAAAATATTTTCAGTTAAGAAGTATTCAGAAAGAAAACCACTGTGGAAGTTTTGCCTAAATATCACTTTCAGATCATCTTGTAAGAGAAGATCTTATTCAAGCTAGCTTCAACAGAGGCTTTACAGGAATTTAATAGAACCGTCAGTTCAACTGTTCTTTTTAAATATATGTAGTCAATTCTTAATTATTCCTGGATCAATTTACTAGATTTCAGATTAACAGTGATTAAGGAGCAGTCTCACTCTGTATACAACTACTCTCTATTCTCTTCATTCTATAGGTTTCCCTTGTATGTTGATAACTCCCAAATCAATATCTCTAAGCACAGATTTTCCTAAATTCTGGGTTAATATAGACAACTATAGCCCACCATTTCTGCTTGGATGACACAAAAGTTCCCCAAACCCGGGATTTTTCATACTAAAGATACCCTCTTTAAAATCTGGTATATTCCTTTAAGTGCTTGTGTCTTTATCCACTACAGCTGAAAACTTAAATATTAGTTTGAGATCACTCTTTTGTTAACTACAGATGATTAACCATGAACTCTCTACAAATTTTAAGAACTAGGTACTATTGTTATAGGCACAGAAGATATTTTTAAATTCATTTATTTGTAAATATTACAATATACCCTTACCAGACATCACTTTTGCATAATGTAAACATTTTCTGTAAGTATTTTACTAGAGAAGAAATTCCTCTTTTTTATACAAGTAAATACATCATTATAATACATGTGACCTGCAATCAAGTAAAAGTTTGAAAGCATCTGCCATATCTGTGCATACAACAGGAGCTAATACTCACATGAAAAAGTGAATTTGTAGAATGTTGTGTCATGACACCATTAAAACAAGTGAAGTGACTCATTGCACTCAATTGTGCAAAAATATAATAAAATAAAAATGTATATAATAAAGTTATACTTAAATGATCATTATTATCAGCTTTATATATTGGGAGTTCTCTATAAGTATCTCTTACAAACAGGTTTCTTTCTTTTAAAAGGTAAAAAATTTCTTCTTGATTGCTTAAATAACTTTTAAACAAACATACTAATGTAAATATGGCATTCTAAATTTTGTTGAGGAAATACTGTCTTATCCTGCACTACGAATGAAACTTGAGGACCTCATGCGGGGTGAAATAAGCCTGTTATGGAAAGATAAATCCTGTATGATTCCATTTATATGAGAAAATATTGGAAACAGAAAGTAGAATGGTGATTGTCAGAGGTGAGAAGTTGATGGGGGTGGGAAGCGAACTGTTCAATGAATATACAGTTTCAGTATTGCTAAATGGAAAAGACGTAGAGATATGTTACACAATGGTGTGCATATAATTAGCACTACTGTAACATATATTTTAAAAAGATGAAGATGATAAATTTTATGTGATATACTGTTACCACAAAAGAAAAGAAATACCTAGGAAAAAATTAAAAAAAAAGATATTTGAGAAAATTTTGATATGCCATTTATATGCTTATTAAAGTTATTGAAGGTAAATAGCAAGGTTAAGAAATACATGTTTACAGTTTGGATTTGAATGTGTCCTAGGATTCTAAAAAGTACACAAATACCTTTGCCATGAGAAGATAGGAGTTAGTTTAGGATTCACAGTTACAATTATTAGTTATTTTGCCACACATTCAAAGAAACTATTAAGACTTCTGCCTGCTGTTTTCTATCCTCTAACCTACTTATCTAAAAATTGCCTTAGATTCAGTGTTGTCTTTTTTTTTCTGGTTAACAACTTCATGGGTTTTATTAAATTTTTAACTTCAGGTTTTAAAACCTGAATTTATTTACCTATTATGCAGTTAAACTATGATTTATTATTTTATAACAGTCTCTCTCATCTTATAATTTGTAATCAAATTTCAATGTGTTGTTTTTTCCATGTGTTATGAAGGATTTAATTTCCTACTATGGAGATTTTGGAGAAACACATTATTTCTTTCTAAAATAAGCAAAATATTGCCAAAATAATGGGCTTTCTTTCAGTTTGTGGAAAACCCCTTAACTGCTTTGAAATTATGTGATTACTATAAAGTTATGTTTAATACCAATATTGTTTTAAAATATTAGCCTGCTTTATTGTTTCCAATAGTCTTACTTTTGTTCTTGTTGTTCTTTTTCTATATGTAATAGACTTAGAAATTTATTTCAGAAGATAGCTTATTTTGTGGCTCCTCGAGTCTAAAAATCCTTTTATAAAAGATTACCATCTGCATATCATTGAATAACATATATATGATTTCTGAAATATATTATTTATAATGTAATAATCTTGCCAAATTTATGTTTTCAGTAATATGTACTTTCTTAATGTTTCTGCACTCCCAACATGATTGTTCTATTTTTTCAAAGTAGTCTCAAATGATGCGATCAAAATGCCAAGGTTCAGTTTTCCTCCACCCATAATGACATCCCTCCTTACTTGATAATTGGGTCCAAAGATGTGCTTACTGTACTGAGTATTTAATTGGTAAAGGGAACTATAAAAAACCTCCCAAAATACAGTGGTCCATAATATTATCCACCATATTTTCTAAAAATATTCCTTTTTTAGTTTTACAAAATCTACTATATAAAATTTATGTAGTGATGATAAAGTGACTATCCTATACCAGTAAGATAGACACATTAGGATCAAATTCAGATGATAGAAAGCAAGAGAGAGAGAGAGAGAGAGAGAGAGAGAGAGAGAGAGAGAGAAAGGTAAAGAGATTCAGAATTATATTGAAAAACAGGTGAAAAAAAGAAGCAATATTCATGAAATCAAATATTACTGAAATAATTGAGTGTGTCTGGTTATTGGTAAACTAGTTACAGGTATACTGGTCTCCTATTTGGGGTAACTTTAAAGAAAATTAGTGCGCCAGTTAAATGCATTACATTAAATGCATTACATTTATTTATAAGTAACGATATTGCTTTAAATTTGATAATTTATGTTCATTTAACTAATGATTGAATTAAAATTATAAAGAAATTTATATAGTACAAAATATTAAAATACATTGTACAACCAAGAACACAGGAGTTGATCAGAGACATTCCAGAAAATTTAACATCTAAATAAAGTTATCTCAATCCTTTTATTCCCATGTATTTTCTAATAATTCTGTGGAAATTTAACCACCCACTTCCCACTAAGATTCATCTCACCACACCAGTTAATTATGCAGAGAAAACAAAAGCAAACAATACTATTGCTTATCAAGAGCTCTGTATCCCATCAAATCAGAAGAGGAGAACAAAAAGGAATCCTTTAACTCCATTCCTTGGGACATACAGTGCCTATTGATGAATATTGCCCACTCATGAGATTCTTCTCAGAACAAAGTTTTCCTACTGCAAGACACTTGCTATTGATATATCCACACTTGGTAATGATATATTGTAAATGATTATGGCTGACAGTTTATATCTAACTGTACTTATTTATGATTAATAAAAGAGAAAGTAACATTCAAGCTAATAAAAATGATAATTCTCAAATGTTTCCAGTGCAATAAATAGTATGTCACTGCAACATGGACTGAAACAAAGAAGTATGTGGTGAATGGCAGTTCAGAATAACATGCAAACCTGCGTAACTCCAACTCAGTATCTTTTGTCATTGATATTCTAGAAGATAGTTACCTGGGCTATTACTAACCAAAATCTTTGAATAAATCTTGGGTGCAGGCACTGTGTTAGGCACTGGGAATGTGAGAGCTATTAAAACATCAGTACCACTGTTCTTATAGGCTCTAGTAGGGCAACATCAAACAGCAAATATTACATTAAATATTGTTACATTTGGGATAAACATCTGTTATAAATAAGCAGTGCAATAAGATCTCATAACAAAAATATCTAATATGTTAGGGCTGAAATATAGGTTTTCTTTGAGAAAGTTACTTTAAATAAAGGTTTTTTGAGAAAGTTACTTTATATCTAAAATTTGAAGTACCAGGATCAATGAATAGTTAATCAATTACTATATTTGTGAAATTTACTGAAGTAAGATTGAGGCATCAAATCCTTTTTCTATGGATATTTTACTGGTTAAAAATAGTGCAGTCCAGTTAACTTTCTGGTTCTTTCTTTATCATCTGTGAAAATCTAAATCATACCTCTCACTACCACTCCTTATTTTCCAGCATACTACAAACATTTCTCAGAAAGATGTGAAAAAGGAATGTGAAAATCTTAAAATTGAACAAAATTAATATGATTATATTTCATGTCACTACTTTATGCCCAATTATAAGTCTATGACCTCTACGTATAATTGATGTAGATGGCATAAAGAAGAATATAATAGGCTTTATGACCTTACTACAGCTTTTCAGTCCTGTCAGTTTATAAATCTGTTATCTTATCTAACCATTTTTGAGCTGGACTGCAGTAGATTCGGTTAGACTAATTCAACCCTTTCAGCAGCCAATAATGATTTTGAAGCTCAGGACTATGACTTACTCATTATCAACTGAAGCCAAATAGTCACTTAAAATAACTTAAAATTAAATACAATGAGATTTGACCAGGTTTATGAAAAAAATGAAAAAAATTTGACTGCATATTTTCTTTCTGTATTCAGCTGCTATAGCTGAGGATTTACAAAATTCTTAGATCTTGAATTCGATTGCTGTTTTCACTTATTTTTGTTTTGTGTAGAATATGAGAAAAATAACATGGAATGTGAAAATTATATGAAAAGTAAGCTTTAAATAGCATCCCCTCCCTATAAACCCAATGAAGCTAACTTCATGGCAATATCAAAAAAAAAGCAGGCATTTTTTTTTTCTTACGACAATTGATATTCAGAATGTAAATTTTGTATTTTTGAAAGGTTTTTTTTTTTTTTTTTTTTTTTTTTTTGACAGAGTTGATTTGGATTTCCTGGAGTTCTTCTTGAAGAAAACAAATCTGTTCAGCCTGACTGAACTACAAATAAACAGTAGCATGATACCCATCTACAGGTATTTGACAGAATAAAGAAAAAGAAATGAGGAAATTTAGGAAGGCTCAAAATTATTACCTCAGTATTAGGGATAAAACTGATAACAAAGTTCAGGTTTAAAAAGATTATTAATTTAATTTTCCACTGAAAAATATATATTCTCATTGGCAGACTCATAATTACATTATTTTAAAATATTCACAAATATGTGTTGAGACCATTTCTCCTAATCTCTACAAACACACACTGTAGCATGTTAAATTATATTTTTAAAGTAATATCTAACGCAAACATTTTTTCTCTTATATTGCAATACTTTGAAGCACTTATGTGATCTATTATTTAGTTGTTCAAAGTTTAATTATATGGCAAAAATATAATTTTGTATTGCAGTTAGTGGAATTAATGTGGAAAGTTACAGTTAATTTGTGGTCTGTTAGTTCTCAAAATTTGCTATTCATTGAAAATGTGATTTTCTCCTCAATTATCCCTCCACAACTCATCCATAACCTTTATGCAGATTTTTCTCATTCTTTGAAAGAAAGGGGAGAGATGGATTTACCTTGTGAGCTGTGCCACATCAAAGCACAGCCTGACCATAAAACCAGGAAATATGTAACATACTTTATCCTCTTCCTCTTCCCAAGGAGCATAAACTGAGAGTAAAATAGAAGAAATAAAAGTTAACTAAATTATAGTTACCTAAGGGAGTGAGCCTGAGACCACAGTTACTCCTCCAAAATTCCTGTATCCTTTTTGCTTATATAAAGAATTCAAGGAACTAGGTTAATCACAAACTAATAAAGAGTATGCTGAGAAATTTGGTAGCCATTAGTTAATCACCTATTTGCTTATTTCTGTTACCCAATGACATTTCTATATGAATAGACTGAGACCACTTCTGCTATACCTTCTCATTTTGCCTTTAAAAATCTACTTACTTTGAAAGTGTGTTTCTCAGGTCGCAATCCTCAAATTTGGACCACATAAATTCTCCACTTACATTAATTTTGCCTCAGTTTCGTCTTTGAGGTTAAAAAACTTACACTACTATTTATACTTTTTTTTTCTATTGCAAGCTACTTTTTTTAAATTTTAAGGTAATACAAATAATTCAGAACTCTAATGATTTAATGAGATATGTATTATCAATGGGATCCAAGGGAATATTAAAGGAAATATCATTGAATAAAATATAAACCAAGTAACAAATTATGATGGAAAATTTCTACCAGAAGTTGGAAAGGAAAATCTGGAAATAAACAGAATCAATCATGAGTAATTACTAACTTAATTTGTTAATAGAAGAACTCAGACAGGAATCTAGAAAAGAAATAAATTCAAAACTTTCTAGACACTGACCAAAAAGCCACCAGCTTAAAACTGACAAATTTCTATGGGAGAAATTCTTGTGACTAAAAATGAAGTGGAATATGTAGAAAGCTTCCAGAAAGAAAGTGGACTACAGCGAAGTTTCTTTGGCTCTGGGTTATAGACAAGCCGCTAGAGAACAAATTAAGTGGTGAAACTACTATGTGTATCAGTCACTTTCTGACTGGTTTCCTGAGATTTCTTCCATGGCATAAAATAGATCTTATAAAATCGCTGGAATGTCTAGCTGAGTGTATGATGTTTGGGCAGTGTCACTCTAGAAAGCAATAAATAAATAGAAGTCCCTTCCCAAAGTACTAATCTCAATAAAGTCCTCTTTAATATTTGCAATGGTATCAGTAAAAGTGGCTAGTGTGAAATATCTGAGATTTTAGTTAAGTGCTGCTACTGGCATTTTAGCAAAGAAGTTTGTGAAAGTTTAAGAGGAAGGTAAGACCAAATAACACATTTGTATTCTTGCATGCTACTCTTTTTACTTAATTTACTTCAATATGTTCTCTGTGTGTGTACCTTTCACAGGCCGCTGTGTTATAAGGCCAAATACAAATTTTAAAAAAGAGGCTTAATTCTCCCTGTTGAAAATAAGACAAGAGACTTCCTAAGCCTCTTTTTTTTTTTTTTAGCACATTTACATTAGAATTTTTTAAATTATAAAGCCTAGTCTGTATCCTTTAAATTAATATAAATTGATGTAAATCAGAGTTGTCCAACCTGAGGCCCATGGGCCACATGAGGCCCAGTCCAGCTTTGAATGCAGACCAACACAAATTCATAAACTTTCTTAAAACAGTATGACTTTTTTTTTTTGCATTTTGGTTTTTAGTTCCTCAGCTATAGTTTGTATATTTTATGTGTAGTCCAAGATAATTTTTCTTCCAATGTGGACCAGGGAAGCCAAATATTGGACACCTTTGGATGCTAAACCTTTTTCTGAGAAATCTCTTGCCAGCTTTAGAATTCAGGTATATTTTTCTCAAGAACCTGAGAAGTATCTCTTTGAAATGTAATTATTATGAAAAATTAAAATCATTGTCTCCCAGTTTCTGTGGGAAAGTAGGAACCTAACTTGGAGGGAAAATTAGGTTCTCCAAGTTGAAAAGCTACCTACCGTCATAAAGATATGAGAAAATGATCCTTCAGGTAAAGCCAATTAGCAAACATATATGGCCACTCCAATTACTAGGTGAATCTGGAATGAACTATGAGTGACAAATGGTATTGTCAAGACTTCTTGTTTGAAGACTGGTTATTCTTTACTTTGAAAATATGTTATATAATTATTTATATCTTCTTGGATATATACAAATGATATAGTTTGAATGCCCCTTCCACATCACATGTTAAAATATAACCCCCAGTGTTGGAGGTGGGTCCTGGTGAAAACTGGTTTGTGAGGGCAGATCCCTCATGGTGTCGTGTTGTCCTTGTGATGCTGAATAAGTTCTTATGAGATCTGGTTGTTTAAAAGTGTGTGGCACCTCTCCCCAACTGCATTTCTTGCTCCTGCTCTTTCCATGTAACACATTTGCTCCCTCTTTGCCTTCTGCCATGATCGAAAGCTTCCTTAGGTCTCTCCAGAAGTCGAGGAGATGCCTGACTCCATGCTTCCTGTACGGCCTGCAGAACCATGAACCAATAAGTTATCTTTTTAAAAATACATTTCTTAGTCTCAGATATTTTTTAAGAGCAATGAAAGAATGGCCTAACACAAAAAGGGTGAAATTTATTTTGATCTTTGCAATCTCTTAGTAGAGTGCTTATGATGTGCACACATCTTGGTTCAATACTTATCCAAAAGAAAATTGTTTTACTTCTCTTTTTTCTTTCTGAAGAGATTTTCTGGGTTGGCAGGAGGTTTTGTTTTTAATTATATTTCCCTAACAGTGTTAAGTATCTGGTTGTGGTCATTTTAAAAACCATAATAAAACCTTTCTTTTTCATTTTTCAAACACTTTTTACTTTCTTCAATTATTTCAAAATTAATTTCCTCATGATTTCATCATAAATCATAAAGATGAAAATATTACTTGAGGCAGTGTCTGGTGATTTTCTATCTGCAAGCAATGTTAGAGAAAAATTCTCTATAACAAAAATGACATGAGCATAGGAAGGCAAATCTTTTCCACTCTTAATTTTTTTTTACAAATTTTATTTCCTCAATTTATGATATATCACATCAATTTATGATGTCAGTCTACTGAAAATGTAGAATTAGGTAAGTGCCCTGATACGTACTTGTATGGTGGGCAAACATAGTATCAGTTTCTGTGCATAAGGAGTAATTAAATGCAATGCTAAAAGAGATAAATATAAGAGAGTTAAGCCACTGATATCCCTAAAGACTTTCTATAACTGGTTCTACGTGAAATATAGGAATTATCTGGGGAGATGGTTTTTGAGTATTCACACCTCAAAGGAGAGATAAAGTCAGGGAGGGTTCTCCCCTCCACAGGCACAGAGAGAGAGACAAGACAAACTATATTAGCTTCTCTAATTTTAGTGTAATAAATTAACACAAATAAATATAGTGTATTATCTTCAAAATGTTGAATGTGTGCCACACTTAAAGGTTGAATATTCAGGAAGCAACAGCTGTTACTGAGAAGAGTGTAAAAAAGTACACAACCATGGTAGGAAGTAAAAGAAAAAGAAGGAAGGATCCACGTGATTGGCAAAGCAAACAAATAAAAAAGACACACCTAAAATGTGATGTGAAATAAATAAGAAGATAACTGAAAATTGATCAACACTAAATAAGGTGTTTGCCCGGTAAATATTTTGTTTTTGTTGTTGTTTTCATCTCTGCTGGCTGTCATGCCATTGTGCATGACTTGACTGAATTTACAGTCTGGTACAACAGGAATGGTAGTATAATATTTTAAAAGGCTGAAACTATGCAATAATACTTTGTAAACAGTATTTGTTAGAAAATGATTATTGATATCTAAGCTCTTTTGAAATATGTATTAATTGTTTTTAAGAAAATTTTTGAGTGATATATGAATATATCTAAGCATTAGTTAACCTCTCTTAGTTATATATTTCTTTTATTTCCTGGAATAGGATATATTTTATTTAAATGCAAAATTAATTTTTATAGTTTCCCTGTGAAAAGTAATACACATTCAACCTAGAAATATTGAAAAATAGAGAAATATATACGTGAGAAAACAAAAATTGTCATCTCACTATCAAGAAATAATGACTCTGAAGGTTTTTACATATGTCCATAAAATATTTTACATGCTGCAAATATTCTTAAAATACAAGTTGTCTTGCATTGTTTCTTCCTTTGGCAATATTTTGGAAATCAACAAATACTCTCCTTCAACAATTTACCTGTATGAATAACTTTCATTCATGTAGATTAAATACTCTATACATTTTTATGAATGATTGTCTAATTTATACTTTGGTGAATGGAGAAATACGTAGATTGGTAAGTAAGTAGCTAGATAGAAAGATAGGTGAATGAATATATAGATGGATAGATAGATAGAATATGTCTGGAATAAGGTAAATAAGATAATATGAAAACTCACTCACTCCATTATTACCATTTACTAACTTTTCTCTCCTAAGAATAATGTTTTGAGGGAGGAAACAACCATAAGAACACTACAATTTTATCTAATGGGCTGTGAGAAGCTGGGAATGTGATCATGAACTATAAGGATAACATTATGCATGTTTGGACATTATGGGAATGAGAAGAAAAAAAGACAAACTACTGGATCACGACTGTAATGGAGTGTGACAAAGTCCTGTTGAGGTTAAAGTTGAGATAATCTTGAGAGACTTGGAGCACTTGGGAATAATAGAGAAGGTTATAAATTTTTAAGTGACTTTGTGTTACATCATTAAATATGCCTATATTCAATGGATGCCCAGATGTCACCACAATCAGACAAGAAACAGGAAAAGAAATAAAATATGAACACCTCCAAAATAACACAGTAATTAGCTAGCAATAGATTTCCATCAAAAATAAATGTTTGAACTCCCAGAAAAAAAAATCAAAATAATGATATTGAAGAGCATTAGTGAAATATAAGAGAACTCATATAAGCAGCAGAAAAATCAGAAAAACAATTTTAGATGTAAATGAGAAATTTACCAAAGATACAGATATCATGAAAAATAACAGCAATTTTGAAATTGTAGAACTCATTAAATAAAATTTAAAAACACAGTAGAAAGCTTCATCAGTAGATTAGATCAAGCAAAAGTAAGAATTTTAAAACTTGAATACAGGTCCTTTGATATAATCCAGTCAGATAAAAATAAGGAAAAATAAATTAAAAAGAATGAACAAAGCCTATGGAACATATGGGACACCATAAAGAAAGCAAATAAAACTTAGTGTCCCAGAAGGCAAAAAGAAAGCAAAAGGGATAGAAAAATCTCTTTAAAAAAATGCCTTAGTAAGGGAATTCCAAATAGATAAAATTCAAAAAGTCTTCTTTATAGCACATTATATTTAAACTATCAAATCAAAGACAAAGAGATAATATGGTTATTTTGACTCTGTTCACAATGGCAAAGACTTGGAGCCAAATGAAATGCCCATCAAAGATAGACTGGATAAAGAAAATATGGCACATATACACCATAGAATGCTATGCAACCATAAAAAAGGATGATTTCATGTCCTTTGCAAGGACATGGATGAAGCTGGACAACATCATTCTCAGCAAACTAACACAAGAACAGAAAACCAAACACTGCATGTTCTCATTCATAAGTGGGAGTTGAACAATGAGAACACGTGGACACATGGAGAAAAACATCACACACCAAGATTTGTCAGGGGGTAGGGGACTAGGGGACGGATAATATCAGCAAAAAGACTTAATGTTGATGACGGATTGATGGGTGCAGCAAACAACTGTGGCACATGTATACTTATGTAACAAATCTGGACATTCTGCACAGGTACCACAGAACTTAAAGTATAATAATAATAGTAATAATAAAAAAGACAGAGAGATAATTCTAAAAACAGCAAGAGAGAAACATCTAGACATTTATAAGGGAACACCCATTAGAACATCCGTGCATTTCTCAGCAGACTACTTACCAGAGGAGAATGAAATGATATATTCAGAGTGTTAATAAATAAACAAATAAGTACTACTGGTCAAGGCATGCTATATCCAGAAAGTCACTTTTCATAAATAAAGGAGAAATAAAGACTTTCCCAGACAAGCAAAACCTGAGGGAATTAGTCATAACTAGACTGGTCCTATAAGAAGTACTAAAGGAAGTCATACACCTAAAAGTGAAAAAACATATCTAACATAATGAACCCCCCCCAAAAAATACTATAAAATGCACTGTTAGAGCAAACGCACAAATGAGGAAGAGAAATAATTCAAATTTTACCACTATAGAAAATCACTAAACTACAATGATAAATAAAGAAGAATGAAATAAACAAAAAAGTTGTAAAACAACCAGTAATCAATTAAAATCGAGAGAATAAGCCTCACATGTCAATGAAGACTTTTAATGTAAACTCATTGAACTGCCTCTTATAAGATATAGATTAGCTAAATGGTTTTAAAAACAATCAAACACAATACAACTATATGCTACTTTCAGGAAACTCATCTCACTGCTAAGTATACATATCAACTTAAACTAAAAAGATACTCCATGCAAACAGAAACACAAAACAGGAAGGAGTAGCTATACTAATATCAAATAAAACAAACTTCAAGTAAAAAACAGACAAAAGAGACAAAGGAAATAATTATATAATAATGAAAAGATCAGTTCGGCAAGAGGATATAACAGTTGTAAACATATATGTACCAAAAACTGGAGAACCCAGGTATAGAAAGCAAATATTTTTGGATATGAAAGGAGAGATTGGCTCCAACACAATAATAGTTGGAGACTTCAGTATTCTACTGTCAGCAGTAGACAGCTTAATGAAACAAAAAAATAACGAAGTAATATTGAATACAAATTCACAGCCTAATTCTACCAGAGGTACAAGGAGGATCTGGTACCATTCCTTCTGAAACTATTCCAATCAATCCAAAAGAGGGAATCCTCCCTAACTCATTTTATGAAGCCAACATCATCCTGATACCAAAGCCTGGCAGAGACAAAACAAAAAAAGAGAATTTTAGACCAATATCCCTGATGAACATCAATGCAAAAATCCTCACTAAAATACTGGCAAACCAAATCCAGCAGCACATCAAAAAGCTTATCCACCATGATCAAGTGGGTTTCATCCCTGGGATGCAAAGCTGGTTCAACATATGCAAATCAATAAAGATAATTCAGCATATAAACAGAACCAAAGACAAGAACCACATGATTATCTCAATAGATGCAGAAAAGGCTTTTGACAAAATTCAACAGCCCTTCATGCTAAAAACGCTCAATAAATTCGGTATTGATGGAATATACCTCAAAATAATAAGAGCTGCTTACGACAAACCCACAGCCAATATCATACTGAATGGGCAAAAACTGGAAAAATTCCCTTTGAAAACTGGCACAAGACAGGGATGCCCACTCTCACCACTTCTATTCAACATAGTGTTGGAAGTTCTGGCTAGGGCAATCAGGCAAGAGAAAGAAATAAACGGTATTCAGTTAGGAAAAGAAGTTAAATTATCCCTGTTTGCAGATGACATGATTGTATATTTAGAAAACCCCATTGTCTCAGGCCAAAATCTCCCAAAGCTGATAAGCAACTTCAGCAAAGTCTCAGGATACAAAACCAATGTGCAAAAAGCACAAGCATTCGTATACACCAGTAACAGACAAACAGAGAGCCAAATCAGGAATGAACTTCCATTCACAATTGCTTTAAAGAGAATGAAATACCTAGGAATCCAACTTACAAGAGATGTAAAGGACCTCTTCAAGGAGAACTACAAACCACTGCTCAGCAAAAAAAGGACACAAACAAATGGAAGAACATACCATTCTCATGGATAGGAAGAATCAATGTTGTGAAAATGACCATACCGCCCAAGGTAATTTATAGATTCAATGCCATTCCCATTAAGCTACTAATGACTTTCTTCACAGAATTGGAAAAAAAAATTGCTTTAAAGTTCATATGGAACCAAAAAAGACCCCGCATTGCCAAGACATTCCTAAGCCAAATGAACAAAGCTGGAGGCATCACGCTACCTGACTTCAAACAGTACTACAAGGCTACAGTAACCAAAACAGCATGGTACTGATAACAAAACAGAGATACAGACCAATGAAACAGAACAGAACCCTCAGAAATAATGCCACACATCTATAGCCATCTGATCTTTGACAAACCTGACAAAAACAAGAAATGGGGAAAGGATTTCCTATTTAATAAACGGTGCTGGGAAAATTGGCTAACCATAAGTAGAAAGCTGAAACTGGATCCTTTCCTTACTCTTTATATGAAAACTAATTCAAGATGGATTAGAGACTTAAATATTAGACCTAAAACCATAAAAACCCTAAAAGAAAACTAGGTAATACCATTCAGGACATAGGCATGGGCAAGGACTTCATGTCTAAAACACCAAAAGCAATGACAACAAAAGCCAAAATTGACAAATAGGATCTAATTAAACTAAAGAGCTTCTGCACAGCAAAAGAAACTACCATCAGAGTGAACAGGCAACCTACAGTATGGGAGAACATTTTTGTCATCTACTCATCTGACAAAGGACTAATATCCAGAACTTATAAAGAACTCAATCAAATTTACAAGAAAAAAACAAGCAACCCCATCAATAAGTAAGTGAAGGATATGAACAGACACGTCTCAAAAGAAGACATTCATACAGCCAACGGACACATGAAAAAATGCTCATCATCACTCACCATCAGAGAAATGCAAATCAAAGCCACAATGAGATACCATCTCACACCAGTTAGAATGGCAATCATTAAAAAATCAGGAAACAACAGGTGCTGGAGAGTATGTGGAGAAATAGGAACACTTTTACACTGTTGGTGGGATTGTAAACTGGTTTAACCATTGTGGAAAACAGTGTGGCAATTCCTCAAAGATCTAGAAGTAGAAATACCATTTGACCCAGCCATCCCATTACTGGGGATATACTGAAGGATTATAAGTCATGGTGCTATAAAGACACATGCACACGTATGTTTATTGCGGCACTATTCACAATAACAAAGACTTGGAATCAACCCAAACATCCATCAGTGACAGACTGGATTAAGAAAATGTGACACATATACACCATGGAATACTATGCAACCATAAAAAAGGATGAGTTCGTGTCTTTTATAGGGACATGGATGCAGTTGGAAACCATCATTCTCAGCAAACTATCGCAAGATCAGAAAACCAAACACTGCATGTTCTGACTCATAGGTGGGAATTGAACAATGAGGTCACTTGGACACAGGAAGAGGATCATCACACACTGGGTCCTATTGTGGGGGGGGGGGGGGGGTGGGGGAGGGATAGCATTAGGAGATATGCCTAATGTAAATGACTAGTTAATGGGTGCAGCACACCAACATGGCACATGTATACATATGTAACAAACCTGCACGTTGTGCACATGTACCCTAGAACTGAAAATATAATAAATATATATAATAAAAAATAACAAATATTATTATATATTATATATATAAAATAACAGATGTTAGTATATATATTGTATATATAAAATAACAGATGTTGGTGAGTATGAAGAGAAAAGAGATCTTTTATACACTGTTGGTGTGGAATGTAAAATTATATAGTTACTATGAAAAACAGTATGAAACGTTTTCAAAAAACTAAAAATAGGACTGCCTTAGAGTCCAGCAATCTCCCTACTGGGTATTTTTCCAAAGGATAAGAAATCAGTATATCCAAAAGATAACTGAGATAACTGTACACCCATGTTTACTGCAGCAGTATTCACAATAGCAAAGATATGGAAACAATTCAAATGTCTACAAACAAAAGAATGGGCAAAGAAAATGTGATATAGATATACAAAGGAATATATTAAACCATAGAAAATAAGGCAATCATGTTACCATAGAAAAGAATGAACTCATGCAACAACAGGGATAGAACTGGAGGTCATTACATTAACTGAAATAAGCAAGGCAGAGAAAGACAAATATCACATGTTGTCACTCATATGTAGGAACTAAAAAGTTGATTTTACAGATGTAGAGAGTAGAATGATAGATACCAGAGGCTAGTTGTGTGGTTGTGGCAGGCGCGTGGGGATAGGGGCAGGCAGGGAAGAGGAGAATAAAGAAAAGTTGTTTAATGATTAAAACATACAGTTAGATAGAAGGAATAGGTTCTAATGTTTGACAGCAGAGAAGCGTGGCTATGGTAACAACAATGTATTATATATTTCAAAACAGTTAGAAGAGAGGCCTTGAAATGTTCTCAATGCATAGAAATAATAAATAGTTGAAGTGATGGATATCTTAAATATTTTGACTTGATCAATACACATTGTATGCATGTAACAAAATATCACCAACCCATAATCATGTACAAATATTATGTCTCTAAAAAAATGGGAAAATAAATAAATATAAAATATAAAAGAAACCAATAAATTAATAACTTACTAAAATAGTCAAATGGTTGCTTATTTAACTAGGATATTTGTAGACATTTTTGTTATGATTAGCTACTAGAGAAAACAAGATGATCAAAGTTGTAAGTCACCCATTTTTAATGAGTTCACCTCAGATGTACTTACCCAGTGAATTATTTTATTGATTTTCCTCAATACATAAGTTTTCACTTGCTGCTCTAGATTTAGTTTTGGAAGTATCAGAGACTTCAAAAGCAGTTGCTGGTTGAATCACAATAATGAAGTCACAAGGAATGGAAAGAAAAAAATATATATATATTTTGTGGAACCCTATCTCTACAAAAAATTAAAAAAGTACTTGGTTGTGGTGGCATGAGCTTGTAGTTCTAGCTACTCGGCAAACTAAGTTGGGAGGATCACCCAAGCCCAAGGAGATTGAGGGTGCAGTGAGTCATGATCACCACTACACTTCAGTCTGGGTGACAAAGTGAGATCTTGTCTAAATACATATATATGTGTATAATTTAACTATAGATTACATTTAACCATCCTGGGTTTCTAGAACTAAGTACGAACTATTTAGCTGGGAATAACAAGCCTATAATCACTCTGGCCAATTTCAGAATCATTAATTTGAGGAGTTTATTTGAGTCTTTTTCATAACTGAACATCACAACAGTGGATAGAAAAATTCCTGTTATTTTTATTGATTGGCTGCTTCTAAAGTTAAAACAGACACATCTGTCAATTTTTATGCAGTGCAGTTTCTCTACAGCTTTTGGTAAACTTCGACAGAATACAGTGAGGGAACATGCAGAGAAACAGATAGAAAAAAAAATGGAAGTAATGGTAGCTTGTTAGTCAGCCTAACAATTACGGGCTATCCTATTTGTGTTTGCTGATTTGAATTAAAATTGATACAGAATTCAATAAAGTAAAAGCCTGCCAATAATGCAATAAAAATCTCTGCATCAATGACAATGATTTTTCAGTAGTTTAAAATGAAACTTTTCATTGAATCATATCAGCAGCTTAAATTATAATATGTACAGTAAATACTATGATTCTCCACCCAGATCTCTTTAGGGACAATGTACTCACATGTGGTTTTTCAGTAAGAATTGCTCCATCATCAGGCCCCACAGTGCCTGGCTGATGCAGGGATACAAAGCCCTGGCACTGCTGTTCCTGTTGGAACAACTCTGAACGATTAACGCAATTCCCAGAAGACGGGCTGAAGGCTCCATTGCAACCACATCGTAGAGCATTCCAATCCAATTCTGCCTTCCTGTGATGTTCAGATTTGTATGTCAACTCAGCTAAACTATGACTCTCAGCAATTCAGTCAAATACTAATGTTGGCTTTTCTGGGAAGGTATTTCATGGATATGATTAAAGTCCAATATCAGTTGGATTTAAGTAGGAGATAATTTTAGATAATCTTCTTGGCTTATTCAATGAGTTGAAAGGTGTTCAGAACAAACTGGAGCTTCCTGCTGAAGAAATTCTGCCTGTCAACAATAGTTTCAGCCCCTTGCCAGAGTTCCAGGCTGCCTTTCCTTACAGTTGCCTTAGGCACTTCAGATTTGACTAGCCAGCCCCAGTTGTTTAAGTTGATTCCTTGAAATAAATCTCTTTATATATGCCTCTTACGTGTTATTTTCTCTGGTTAAACCATGATAGTTATATTTCCTCATTTTCTTATGGGCCTATCTCTCTAGAGCAATCTGGACCCGCTGTTTGCGTACAACTCCAGGGAACAACATCTAAAATGGTGCTTTAATCATTCAATTTTCTTCATCAAATCTGTCCAATTAAATTAAATTATTACTTGAATGAGCAAATTATATCCATAAGTTCTACTGAGTAGCTGATTTTAGAACAACCTCTGAGTAAAACTGTAGTTCTTTTAGGCACAGCTATTATTATTTTTTAATGTGACTTTTCACTGTTTCTGAGTTTCCTAACCAGGGACTTATTTGATTTTATTGCTTTCACAACTCATGGTCAAATTCTCTCTTCATTCTTATTATATCACCTTTTATGACACACACTTTCCCCAGAAGTTACAATACTTTTGAGTGATCAGTTCCAGTGAAATCTTCAAAGCTCCTTAAAACTATTTCTACAATCCAAGTTAACTCTCTTTTAAAATTCTTCATCGTGACTATTTTAAAATGTTTCAATTATCCTCCAACATTCCATTCCCTTAACTCTGAGAATGCCTTTTTCTTTGCCATCTTTTAAACAGACGTGGAAACCTTCAAACTGGAACTCACTCATATTTATATCTGCACACCTCTAGAAATCCTGTAATAATTTCTTCTTTCTTTCATAATAAGAAAACAAAGAATGTTTCTCTCCTAGTGACTAGAAAATTCTTATCCTTTGTGCTCTGGGTCTTGTTGCTTTTCTTGCTTGGGAACCTTATTTCATTCATTATTCCTTTGCTCTGTAGTATAAATCCCTACAGCTTAAAAACAAACAATCGTCTCTGCATTTAATACTCATTTCTAGTATACTGCCCACACGTTTCTTAAAAGAGTTCTCTACATTAGCTGCTCCTCTGTTGCTTAATACATTTTGGATTGCACCCCAGTCACTAGACTGAATGGCTTAATTTTTAAAGATGACTAATAACCTCATTAGTGTCAAATAAAATAAACACTTTTTAGTTTCAATGCATAATATGCTTAAGCACCCTTGTCATAAAATAATTTATTCTGTAGGTTTCTTTTCATCTTATTTATGAGTTACTTTTGCCTTCTTAAGTGCCTCCTATCCAGAATTCTTCTCTCACATATTCATTCAAAAACATTTTGTTAATTTTTTTATTTTCAGTTGTTTTATTTTCTTTATCTACACACTTGCCTTAGGTGATCTTAACAATATTCTTCCAAGTACTATATGGTTATTGTTTGAAATATCTCCCCATATTTGAGGTAAATATAGACCACTACTTACTGGATGTATTAATAAAGTAAATATCTACCTTTTCCCTAGAAAATATGTTTTCAGCCTGTGTCTATTTTTTCTCAATATGTGCAAAATTTTACTCAGTTCAGTTGTCCTGGGTTGAATGCCTGGGTTTCCTTCCTAACATGTTCCATGTGCTTACGACCCCCTATGCATGCAATGAATCAAAATATCCCCAGTAAGAATAATCATTTATGGAGTCCAACATGTTACAAGTAGAAATTTTAAAAATTTTCTCTAACTGGCCTCTTCTTGTTCTGTGGCAATCACTGGGAAAACTTGGCAATTGGGATATCTCCATATTTTCTGGCTTTAAAATTTTTAATTTCAGTTTTACTGTTAGTTCTTCTCTCTCCACTGGTCTTTCCTAACCCTTTTTAAGGATGATATTTGTGAGCAAAATTAAGGTCCTTGGGGAAGAACTTTATACCTAAATGCTGCCCTCTGAACATCTGAGGGTCCACAGGGTAGGGTATTGAGCCAGTGTTGTCTATGGATATCCTGCCTTGGTGTATACTAAGGATATGTGGCTGATTGATCTGGTCACTGTTGGTATCTGCTGCTGAAACCAAGACATCTGAGAGAGCATCTTTTTATGAGATTTGTTCACTTTGTAGCCTCCTTCTTCTGAACAAATGTCTATTCTAATTTATAAGTTATTTCAGAAACTATGAATTTGTTCTTCCAGCCTCTTCATACAATTAAAGAGCCAAATAATTGCTGTGTTTTATGTGACTCCATTAGGCTATCTTGGTTTCTCCCATAGCCATCCTTAAATTAGTGCAATTGTTGTCAACCTTATGTGATTACCTTACCAGGGGATATGAAACATATTAAGAGGCATTCATAATTCTCATGGTTAAAGTGGGATGCTACTGGTATCTAGTTAGTAGAAGCTAATGAGACTGCTAAAACATAAAACTCTACAATATAAATAACAGCACCTTAGAAAAAACAATTATGTGGACAAAAATGTTGATACCGAGGTAACAAGATTCCACTTCAGTGTCTGTGTCATGCAGGACTTGGTATTATATCAAATGCAGAGCTGCTTTGAGAGATTTCAAGACTACCCAAGCTGCCCTAGAGTAAGTGAGGGGCAAGCCCCAGTATTCTCTGATTCTCTAATTCATCTAAACTTATTTAAGTGTTTTGTTTGTTTGTTTATTTTTTCAGTTTCTAGTTTCTCTACCTCTCCACTCCAGTGGAAATCAAGCAGTTCCCTCCATCATTCTGCTTTCTTTTTGTAAAAAAAAAAAAAAAAGACAATCCTTCAAGACTATTGTTTAGCTATTGATTTTGATAATGAGCTTGAGCCTCTAAATTAAGCAACTGTTTTTGTTTGTTTGTTTGTTTGTTTTGTTGTTTTGTTGTTGTTGTTGTTGTTTTAATCTAGGTATTCCTCCTCACTCCTCAATCTGACTACCCACAAAGCAGTGATTTTCCCTATTCCTAATGTAATTTTCCAAATGCTCACAAGACTTCAAGCACTTTTACTTCAGGAATATTGTACTCTTCACTTTTGTAGCTCTGACCTTTACCTGGCACAGAAGAAGCACTTGAATAATCGCCAAGTGGAAGAATGGTGAGCAAGTGGCATTATATCCTGTATGGGCTCTTTCACATTTCTCTGTGTGTGTGTTTCTTCTTCTTCTTCTTCTTCTTCTTCTTCTTCTTCTTCTTCTTCTTCTTCTTCTTCTTCTTCTTCTTCTTCTTCTTCTTCTTCTTCTTCTTCTTCTTCTTCCTCCTTCCTCCTCCTCCTCCTCCTCCTCCTCCTCTTCTTCTTCTTCCTCTTCTTCTTCTTCTTCTTCCTCTTCTTCTTCTCTTCTTCTTCTTTGCTTTGTGACCACCACTTAATTAGCAGAGGGCAAGGTACCTTAATCAGGATTTGTAGCTCTGGCTCCCTGACTCTTCTCAACTGCTTTGCATCATTGAGCAAGTTCCCTTTCTTTGACACTGTTGTTGTCTTCCGTTGTATTAAAGAAACAAATGTGCAATTTCATTTTAATAGTACATAATAGGAGTAAATCTTGCTTTCTCTGTGATATAGTTTTATTGTGTTTCCACCCAAATCTCATCTCAAATTGCAATTTCTATCATTCCCATGTGTTCTAGGAGGTACCCAGTGGGAGGTAATTGAATCATGGGGCCAGTCTCCCCCATGCTATCATCATGATAGTGAGTAATTCCTCATGAGATCTAATGGTTTTGTCAGGGGCTTCTCCCTTTGCTCAGTTCTCATTCTTCTCTCTCCTGCTGCCTTGTGAAGAAGGGCATGTTTCCTTCCCCTTCCACCATGATTGTAAGTTTCCTGAGACCTTTCCAGCTCTGTGAAATGGAAAATCAATTAAAATTCTTTCCTTTATAAATGACCCAGTCTCAGGTATGTCTTCACAGCAATGTGAGAATGGACTAACACAGCATATTGGTACTGGGAGTGGGGTGCTACTGTAAAGATACCCCAAAATATGGAAGTGATTTTGGAACTGGGTAATAGGAAGATATTGGAACAGTTTGGAGGGGTCAGAAGAAGATAGAAAAATGTAGGAAGCTTTGGAAATTCTTAAATACTTGGAGGGCTTGGAGAGAGGGAGATGTAGGAAAGTTTTGGAACTTTCTAGAGACTTGTTGAATGCCTTTGACCAAAATGTCGATAGTGATATAGACAATGAAGTCCAGGCTAAGATGATCTCAGATGGAGATGAAGAACTTTTTGGGAACTGGAATAAAGGTGACTCTTGTTACATTTTGGAAAAGACTTGGGTGGCACTTTGCTCCTGCCCTAGAGATTTATGGAACTTTGGACTTGAGAGAGATGATTTAGGGTATGTGGTGGAAGAAAATTCTAAGTGACAAAACATTGAAGGGAAAGCAGAGCATAAAAGTTCGGAAAAATTGAAGCCTGACAATGCAATAGAAAAGAAAAATTCATTTTGTGAGAAAAAATTCAAGCCTGCTGCAGAAATTTGCATAAGTAATGAGGAGCCAAATAGTAATACCAAGACAATGGAGAAAATGTATCCTGGGCATGTCAGAGACTTATGCAGCAGGCCCTCCCATCCCAGGCCCAGAGGTCTAGGAGGGAAAATGGTTTTGTGGGCTGGGGTCCAAGGCCTCCCTGCTGTGTGTAGCCTAGGAGCTTGATGCCCTGTGTCCCAATCACCCTAGCCATGGCTAAAAGGTACTAAGGTACAACTTGGACTGTGGCCTCAGAGGGTGCAAGTCCCAAGTCTTGGCAGCTTTCACATGGTGTTAAGCCTGAAGGTGCACCAAAGTCAAGAATTGAGGCTTGGGAACCTCTGCCTAGATTTCAGAGGCTGTATGGAAATGCCTTAATGTCCAGGCAGAAGTCTACTGCGGGGGCAGAGCCCTCAAAGAGAACCTCTGCCAGAGCATTGTGAAAGGGAAATGTGGGGTCAGAGCCCTCACACATAGTCCTCACTGGAGCACGGCCTAGTGGATCTGTGAGAAGAGGCCATGGTCCTCTAGACTGGAGAATGGTAGATCCACCTACAGCTTGCAACCATGGGCCTGGAAAAGCCACAGAAATTCAACACCAGCCCAGGAAAACAGCCTGGAGGGAGGGTGTACCCTGCAAAGCTATAGGGTCAGAGCTGCCCAAGACCATGGGAGCCCACCTCTTGCAATAACATGACTTGGGTTTGAGACATGAAGTCAATGGAGATTATTTTGGAGCTTTCAGATTTAATTTCTGCCTCTTTGGATTTCACATTTGCATGGAAAATGTAGCCCAATTTGTTTGGGCCTATTTCTCCCATTAAGCAACGGTGTATTTACCCAATGCCTGTATCTCCATTGTATTTAGGAAATAACTAACTTGCTTTTGATTTTACAGGCTCATAGGCAGAAGAGACCAGCCTTATCTCAGATGAGACTTTGGGCTTGGATATTTGAGTTAATGATGAAATGACTTGAGACTTTAGGGAAATGTTGGGAGGACATGATTGTGTTTTGAAACGTGAGGACATGAGATTTAGGAGGGGCCAGGGTGGAATTGTAAGTTTTGGCTGTGTCCCTACCCAAATCTAATCTTGAATTATAGTTTCCATCATATCCACATGCCATGAGAGGGACACGGTGGGGGGCAATTGAATTATGGGGGCAGTTTGGGAAATGGGGGATTAGGAGAGAGGACTGGTGCAAGATGGGCAGACAGAAGTTTCCATCTATTTTGCCCCCCTCCACCACCCCAGGACCACTAAATTCAACAACCATCTACATGAAAAAGTACCTTCATAAGAACCGAAAGCACCTTCATAAGAACCAAAAATCAGGTGAGAAATCACAATACGTGATATTAACTTCATATCACTGAAAGAGGCACAGAAAAGGGTAGAAAAGATCATCTTGAATTCCCAACATCACATCTCCCTCATCTGTCATTCTCTGAATGGTGCAAAGAGAGAATCTATGTTCTTCAGAAGGGAGAATGAAGCAATTGTGAGACTTTGGAGACTTTGCACTGAATTCAGTGCTTCCCTGTCACAGCAGAATGCAAAACCAGACTGAACTCAGCTGATGCCTGACCACAGAGAGAGCATTTAGACCAGCTCTATCCAGAAGAGAATCACCCATCCATGCGGTTGGAACTCGAGTTTTGGCAAGCCTCGTCACCGTAGACTAAAGGCTCTGGGGCTTGAATAAACTTTAAAGGCAGTCTAAGCCACAAAATCTGCAACTCCTAGGAAAGTCTGAGTGCTGAGCTGGCTAAGAGCCAATGGATTTGGGGGGCACACAACCTACTGAGACATCAGTTAGGGTGGCCAAGGAAGTGCTTGTGCCACCACTTTTCGAACCCCAGGCAGCACAGCTCCCAGCTCCCAGAGTCCCCATCCTTCCATGAGAGGAGAGAGAAGAGAAAACAGCACTTTCTCTTGCATCTTGAATACCAGCTCAGCCACTGTAGGATAGGGTACTGGTCAGAGTCATGAGACTGTCATTCCAGATTCTACCTCCTGAATGACAGTTTTAGACACACTATGAGCCATAAGGGAATTGTCTTGAAAAGAAGAATTCAGTCCTGGCAGGACCCATCACCTGCTGAATAATATGCCTTTGGGCCCTGAATAACCAGCAGTGATACCCAGATAGTATACCGTAAGTTTTTGTGAGACTCACTGGTTTCAGGTGAGGTTCAGCACATTCCCAACTGAGGTGGCTATGGTGAGAGAATTGTTTTGCTTGAGAGAAGTAGAGGGAAAAGTAAAAGGGTCTTTGGCTAGTGGCTTAGGTACTAGTTAGGTCACAGGCGGCTGGAGTACCAAGAAGGACCTTAGAGTCTCTTATTCCAGGCCATGACTCTTGGATGGAATTTCTGGACCTACTCTGGGTCAGAGGGGATTCCATTACCTATAAGGGTGAGTCCCAGGCTTGGCAGCATTCACCACAAGCTTACTAAAGAGACCATGGGCCTTAAGGGAACATTGATGGTAGCCCCACAGTACTCCCTCTGGACTTGTGGTAGTGATGGTCACAGTGAGGCTCCTCTGCCTTTGGAAAGCAGGGGAAGAATAGGAACTACTCTGTCTCATGGTTTGAGTGCTTGTGCAACCACAGTGCAATAGAACAACAGGTTGATTTCTAAGGTTTTTGACTCCAGTCTCTGGCTCCCAGGTAGTATTTCTGGATCCGCCCAGGACCTGGGAGAACTTATCACCCTGAAGGGAAGGACACCAGACTTCCTGGCTTTTACAGCCCTAGGACCTTGAGCAAACATAAGAGGTAGCCAGATAGTAGTTATAGAAGGACTTGTTTTAGACCTAGTGCTGTGCTGCCTTCAGGTCTGACAGAAGCAGTCCCAGTAGTAGTGGTCAAAGAGGCATTTGTGCTCCCCAACCCCAGCTCCAGCAACTCAGAGACAGAGAGAGAGAGAGAGAGAGAGAGAATCTGCTTGTTTGAGAAAAAGTGAGGGAAAGGAAGAAGAGTCTCTGGCCTAGTAATTCAGATAATTCTCCTTGATCTTGCTCAAGTCCACCAAGGTGGTACCTCTATGAGTCTGCAAGAACCGTAGTGTTACTGGGCTTACGGTGCCTGTTAATGCAGACACAGATTAGATCACAACATCCAAGTCCTTTTGAATACCTGGAAAGACTTCCCAAGAAGGACAGATACAAATAAGCCTAGACCATAAAAACTAAAATGAATACTTAACTCTTCAATGTTCAGTCACTGACAAACATCAAAAAACATCAAGACTATCCAGGAAAACATGATCTCAACAAAGGAACTAAATAAGGCACCCATCTTAGAGAAAAAGACATATGTGAACTTTCAGATAGAGAATTCAAAATAGCGATTTTGAGGAAACTCAAAGAAAAGCAAGATAACACAAAGAAAGAATTCAGAATACTATATGATAAATTTAACAAAGGATTGAAATTATTAAAAATAGGCAAAAATTCTGAAGCTGAGAAATGCAATTGACATACTGAAGAATGCATCAAAGTCTTAATAGCAGAAATGATCAAGCAGAAGAAATAATTATTTAGCTTAAAGACAGGCTACTTGGAAATGCAGTCAGAGGAGACAGAAGAAAACAGAACAAAAAGAATAAAGTACATCTATAAAATAGCTTCAAAGGAGCAAATCTATGAGTTATTGACCTTAAAGTAGAGGTAGAGCGAGAACTCTGTGTAGAAACTACTGGGTGAAGCCATTGCAAAGTGGTCGACTTGCAGTTCGGCAAGAAGAATTGACCAATGACACTATAAGTCTCAAAAAGGAATGTTTTTTATTAGAAAGAAAGAACATTGCAAAAGAGTGCAGCGGGGCGCCTCAGCAAGAGAAGACTGAGTGAACTGTGGTGGCTTTTCCTTAGGAGCATTTATGGACCTTAAAGCAGGAGCTGAAGTGTAGTTTGTATGATAAATGATTACATTTTTAGACATTTTGTTGCCTTAATGTCAGCAAGATTTGCACAATAAGTATTTTAGTCAAGGTTCTCTAGAGAGACAGAGCTAATAGGATACACACACAGACACACACACACACACACACACACACACACGGGAGTTTATAAATAGTATTAACTCACACAATCACAAGGTCCCACAATAGGCTGTCTGCTAGCTGAGGAGCAAGGAAGCCAGTCTGAGACAAAGGCTGAAAAACTTGGAGTTTGATGTTCAAGGACATGAAGCATTCAGTGTAGGAGAAAGATATAGGCTGGGAGGCTAAGCCAGTCTAGCCTTTTCACATTTTTCTGTCTGCTTTATATCCTGGATGCACCAGCAGCTCTTTATATAGTGCCCACCCAGATTAAGGGTGGGTTTGCCTTTCTCAACCGACTGACTCAAATGTTAATCTCCTTTGGCAGCACCCTCACAGACATACCCAGGATCAATACTTTGCATCCTTCAATCCAATCAATTTGACACTCAGTATTAGCCATCACAAGTTTACTTTTTGTCAACTTGAACACATATATAATTGCTAAGATTGTACATAATCTTCAGATAAAGACAATAATAATATCATAAGTATTCCTTTAATCCAATCAATTTGACACTCAGTATTAGCCATCACAAGTTTACTCTTTGTCAACTTGAACACATACATATTGCTAAGATTGTACATAATCATCAGATAGAGACAATAATAAGATCATAATTATTCCTAACATAATATAACTTTCCTTCATACAACCAGAAACACACCAATCCTCAACTCAAATGCTATTACACAAAGTTAACAACACTTAAATGCTGATATGAAGTCAATAAATCTTATGTCATATGATAAAGGAAAAAGGACGTAAAATGAAGGTTTTTTTTTTTTAAGTAAAAGTGTATGCATGCACAATATATTTTTCACAAAAGAAGAAGAAAATACTCATGACAATTGAAGTCCTTGTTTCTGCAACTGGTCACATGGTTGTAGCTGGTATTGATGACTACCTTCTTCTACTACCCATTGTGTATTCCCTTTTTCTTCAGCAAACACCTCAGCAGATCATGTTTGTTGTTGTTGTTGTTGTTTGTTTGTTTATTTGTTTTGTCTGGTGGAGTGACCCAAACCTTCACTCCTGAAGGGCCATTTGTAGTCCTGCCTGGATTGGGCTGTTGTAGTTTTCCGTTGACTTTAATCACAGGGCATGGTAATACAGGGCATTAGATGCCCTAATGGATCTCCTGTGTTCCGCACATACTCTCATACTCTTCCTTATCTCAATTGTGGAGTAGTAGCTCGATTTCATCTTGATAGTAGACTCAATCACCTCAGCCAACACTGTAACTCAGTTCTTAACCTGTTGACTTCAGGGTAGGAGGATCCCAAAGTGTCCAGGTGGCAATCTCAACTTCCGGTTTAAAGGAATCATTGTTGTGTATCCTGGTGGCAGAATTCCTCCCTCTGGAATGAAGACCTCTAGGCCAGCAAAGCGTAATGACATGGGAACAGGAAGCAAAAATTTTGCTAGTGGATCACTAGGGGTAGTAGTGAGTGGTGCCACTTCCACTTCCACTCCTTTGTTAGTGGATCACTAGGGGTAGTAGTGAGTGGTGCCACTTCCACTTCCACCCCTTAATTCCTGGACCACTGAATCCTGGCTATGGGAGAAACAGTACTATATATTTTATGCTGATTTAGAGCATATAGGACCTTCTGGAGAACTTTCCCCCAGCCCTGCAAAGTATTGTCATCTAGTTGGCATTGTAACTGTGACTTAAAAAGACCATTCCAGGCTGGGCATGGTGGCCCATGCCTGTGATTCTAGCACTTTTGGAGGCCAAGGTCGGCAGACCACTTGAAGCCAGGAGTTTGAGACTAGCCTGGCCAACATGGTGAAACTCCCTCTCTGAAAATGCAAAAATTAGCCAGCTGTGGTGGCATGTACCTCTAAGCCCAGCTACTCAGGGAGCTGAGACAGGAAAATTGACTGAACCCAGGAGGCAGAGGTTTCAGTGAGGTGAGATCATGCCACTGCACTCTAGCCTGGGTAACAGAGTGAGCAGAGTGAGATCATGTCTCCAAACCCCTCCCCCACCAAAAAAAAAAAAAAAAGGCCATTCTATTGTTTTATTAATCCAGCTGATTAAGGGATGAAGGAAACATGGTAAAACCACTGAATTCCATGAGGATGAGTCCAGTACCACACTTCTTTAGCCATTAAGTGAATGCCTTGGTTAGAGGCAATGCTGTGTGTAATACCACAACAGTGGATAAGGCATTCCATGAGTTTACAAATCGTAGTCTTGGCAGAAGCATTTCATGTGGGACAGGCAAACCTATATCTGAAATAAGTGTCTATTCCAGTGAGGACAAACCTCTGCCCTTTCCATGATGGAAGAGGTCCAATATAATCAACCTGCCACCAGGTAGCTGACTCATCACCCTGAGGAACGGTGCCATATCAAGGGTTGGTCTCTGACCAATTGTTGGTCTCTGCTGTTAGCAAATTGGTCTTTTGTCAGTGGCTGTAGCCAGGTAAGATTTGAGGAGTGAAAGTCCATGTTGCTGATCCCATTCATAACCTCTATCCCTGCCACCATAGCCACTTTGTTTATGGGCTCACTGGGCAATGACAAGGGTGGCTGAGGAAAAAGGCTGAGTGGTGCCCACAGAACAGGTCATCCTATCCAGTTAAATATTAAAATCTTCCTCTTCTGAGGTCACCCATTGGTGAGCAGTAACATGGGATACAAATATCTTCACAGTTTTTGACAACTCAGAGAGGTGCATCCACCTATCTCTTCCCCAAATTTCTTTGTCACCAATTTTCCAATCGTGCTTCTTCTAAGTCCCTGATCATCCAGCCAAATCATTGGCTACAGTCCATGAATCAGTATATAATCACACAAATGACCATTTCTCCTTCCATGCAAAGTGCACAGCCAGATGCACTGCTTAAAGTTCTGCCTACTGGGAAGATTTCCCTTCATCAGTGTCCTTCAGGGATGTCCTAGAAAGGGGCTGTAGTGTTACAGCTGTCCGCTTACAGGTAGTGCCTGCATATCATGTAGAACCATCTGTGAACCAGGCTCTAGTCTTCTCTTCCTCTTTCAACTAATTATAGGAAACTCTCTATGTGGCCATTGGTGCAGGCTGGGGAAGAGAAAGCAAGGTGGCAGGAATGGAGACTGTGGGCATTTGAATCACTTCCTCATATAATTTACTTATGCCTTCAGGACCTGTTCGAGCCTGATCAGGTATATTCCACTTCCATTTCATGATGGAATGCTGCTGTGCATGACTCACTTTATGGCTAGATGGGCCAGAAAGCACCCAGTTCATTATAGACAGTTCAGGTCATATGGTGACTTGATGACCGATATCAAATATTCAGCTTCCACTGAAGCCCAGCAACAGGCCAAGAGCTGTCTCTCAAAAGGAGAGTAGTTATCTGCAGAAGATGGCAGAAGATGGACTGTAGTTATTTGCAGAAGATGCCTTGCTCCACAATTCTTGAGGCCTTCACTGTGATTCACTTCTTGGAGTATGCCAGAGGCTCCAAACAGCATCCTTATCTGCCACTGATACTTTAAGCACCATTAGGTCTGTTGATCATATGGCCCAAGTGGCAGAGCAGCTTGCACAGCAGCCTGGGCCTGTTGCAGAGCCTTCTCCTTTTCTGGACCTCACTCAAAACTGGCAGCCTTTTGGGTCACTCAATAAATGAGCTGGAGTAACACAACCAGATGAGGAAGGGTTTACCTCCAAAATCCAAAGAGGCCCACTAACATTGTGTCTCTTTTTTGGTTGTAGGAGAGTCCAAATGTAGCAACTTATCTTTCACCTTAGAAGAAATATCTCCACAGGCCCCACACCACTGTACCCCTAAAAATTTCACTGAAGTAGAAGGTCCCTGAATTTTAGTCAGATTTATTTCCCAACCTTTGCCATCCAACTGTCTCATCAATAAATCCAGTTTGTTTGCTACTTCTTGCTCACTGAATCCAATTAGTATAATGTCATAAATAAAATGGACCAGTGTGATATCTTGTGGGAGTGAAAGTGATCAAGATGTCTCCAAATTAGATTTATGACACAAAGCTGGAGAGTTGATATACCCCTTAAGTAGCACAGTAAAGATATATTTCTGGTCTTGCCAGCTGAAGGCAAATTGCTTCTGGTGGGCCTTATGGACAGGAATGGAGAAAAAGGCATTTTCCAAGTCAATGGCTGCATACAACATACCAGGAAATGTGTTACTTTGCTTAAGCAAAGAAACCATATCTGGCACAGCAGCAGCAACTGTAGTCATCACTTGGTTATGGTTACGATAATCCACTGTCATTCTCCAAGATGCATCTGTCTTCTGCAAAGGACAAATGATAGAGTTGAATGGGGGATGTGGTGGGAATTGCCACCCCTGCATCTTTGAAGTTATTGATTGTGGCACTAATCTATGCAATGCCTCTAGGGATGCAATATTGTTTTTTCTAGGTAGAGGTAGCTCTAATGGCTTCCATTTGTCCTTTCCCACTAAAACGGCCCTTATCTTACCAATCAGGGAGCCCATGTGAGGGTTCTGCCAGCTGTTAAGTATGTCTGCCAATTATGCACTCTGACAATGGGAAAATGACAACAGGATGAGTCCAGGGACACATTGGACCCACTGTAAGTCAGACCTGAGCTAAACCTCCATTAATTACCTGACCTCCATAAGCCTCTACTTTAATTGAAGAACCACAAATATGTTTGGGGTCCACTGGAATCAATGTCAACTCAGAGCAAGTGTCCACTGGTCTATGAAACGTCCAATAATTTCCCTTTTTGCAAGGCACAGTTATCTTGGTGAAAGGCTGGAGGTCTCCTTCAGGGAAAGATGGGAGAAAGATTAATAGCATTGTCAGTAGTGTAGTGGGGTCCTTCCTCAAGGGGACCCAGCATTGCATTCATTCAGGGGTTCTGGGTCTGTAAACTGGCTCAAGTGTGGAAATTGACTGACGGACTGGGATTCTGTTTTTATAATTCAAATTAGTCTTTTGTCCATCCGATCTGCAAGTTTTCTGCCTATATAAATTAAGTAGAAATGCAGTGGACTTCCTATCAATTTCACTTCTAGGAACACCGTGATTAGTTAGCCAGTGCCAGATCTTTACACGAGTCAGACTATTCTGATTGCTGTTTGTCCTCTGCTGTCCATTATGGTAGCTATGCCCACCTTGCCTCTAATGGTTGAATGCCGCCACTTGTCTCCTGCCACCTCTGGATCCAATTATTCAAATTGTGTTTAAATTTTGTAGTTGAGTGACTGCAGTTCTCAAGTTAGATCTGACATACAGAGAAGATAAATTACAGGGCTCTTCAAAAATGCAGGTGTTGCCCTCACAAATCTATTTTGCAAGGCATTGGTCAAAAGTATATCTTCTGGACCCTCCCAGCTGGGATGAGTAGATCTAAAGTGACTAATCCACTCTACCATGTCAATCTCCGTAAGCCTTTGGATCCCTTCCTCTACATTAAACCAAGAGAGATCGGGCATTTCCAGCTCACTCACAGTGGGCCACCTTTTAATCTATATTTCAGCTAAGCAAGCAAATAACTGTTATAACATTTTATAACTCCCCAATCTTCAACATTAAATGAAGAGTACCTACTTAGTGTGCCCAAATCAATAAATTCAGCCTGATCCAACTCTGTGTTCCTTCCACCATTATCTCACACCTGTAATATCCATTCCCATGTCTGTTCTCCAGATTTCTGCTTATGTAAATTAGAAAACTCAAGCAGTTCTTTGCAAGCACAGTGAACCTCTTCATGGGTCACACTCTGAATCTCAACTCTAGGGGCCCACTGGGACTTTAGTTATAGGTCTAAAGGCAGACAGGGATGTTGGGGGTGGTTTCTGAGGAGAATCGGCACTGCCTTGCCTATCAACTGTCTCAGGGAATCAACAGGCCATCACTGTTGCCTTAGGCAGCACACAGTTTATCTCTTCAGACAAAAGTAGAAAGGCTGATGGCAGCGTGAGTTGGGGAAGGGATGTTGCCCCTGCTGGGCTTCGGGAAGCTGTTTCTTTTTCTGGCAAGAAAAGTTCATCAGAGTTCCCAAGCTCAGTGTCCCCAGTTTCATCAGGGTCCTCCCACACATCCCCATTCCTAGCTGCAGTATCCTATTGTTTTCCAGTAAATGCCCTCACTTTAACAGTAGACACCTGGCGAGTGTGTGCATGCATCTTTCATTGCAAGTCAGTCACTTTCATGATAAGAGCTTGTGTCTAAATTTCCACAATTTCAACTATTTCTCTAAAGGAGATAAAACTCTTACTCAGGTTAATCTCAGCAGATTTGAAGATCAGTATCTGCTTCTGAAGCTGGGAGTTAGAATCCCCGAGTTCATCATTTATTTTCATCACTTTGTCCAGTGAACTTAGTAGCAACCAACCAGTTTCTTTATGTTCCTTGGTACTCCACATATGGTCAAAGGTATTGCATATAGAGTCACTAAACTCGTTGTCTCTCATGAGTGGTGAATCAGCAGTGTCATATGCATTTATTTTGCCCACCTCTCTAAACAGTTCATGCCAAAGATTACCACTGCTCTCCATACGATTAGAAACAGAGTCCTTAGCATTTGGGGGTCTAATCATATTAAGTAGCCAACTCCAGAATCCCCAAAAGCAATGAAAGAACTCCATCCTTAATATTCTTTTCCTCTAGAACCACTCCTGCTATCAAAATCTGTATTAGTCAGGGTTCTCTAGAGAGAAAGAACTAGTAGGATATATAAAAAGGAGATTTTATTAAGTAGTATTAACTCATGTGATCACATGATCACAAGGTCCCACAATAGACTGTCTGCAAGCTGAGGAGCAAGGAAGCCAGTCCAAGTGCCAGGGCTGAAGAATTTGGAGTCTGATGTTCAAAGTTAGGAAGCTCGGGAGAAAGATGTAGTCTGGGAAGCTAGGCCAGTCTAGCCCTTTCATGTTTTTCTGCCTGCTTTATGTCCTGGCTGTGCTGGTAAACGATTATATGGTGCCCATCAAGATTAAGGGTGGATCTGCCTTTCTCAGCCCACTGAATCAAATGTTAATCTCTTTTGGCAACACTCTCACAGACACACCCAGTATCAATATTTTGCTTCCTTCAATCTAATCAAGTTGTCACTCAGTATTAACCATCACAATGAGTTTCAGCATGTATACATTCTGGAGATGTATAAAAATTCTACTTACTTAAAAATTTTGGGCGGGCACGGTGGCTCACACCTGTAATCCCAGCACTTTGGGAGGCTGACGCAGGTGGATCATGAGATCAGGAGATCGAGACCATCCTGGCTAACACAGTGAAACTCTGTCTCTACTAAAAATACAACAAAAAATAAAATTAGCCAGGTGTGGTGACAGGCGACTGTAGTCCCAGCTACTCAGGAGGCTGAGGCAGGAGAATGGCATGAACCCAGGAGGTGGAGCTTGCAGTGAGCAGAGATCGTGCCACTGCACTCCAGCCTGGCAGACACAGCGAGACTCAGTCTCAAAATAATAATAATAATAATAAGTTGAAAACAGGCCTGGAACCAGGTGACAATTTTGAATAATAGAAAATCTAATTTATTCTCAATTCCTCAAATAATGAATTTTTTTTTGTCTCCAGATGGCCTGCTTGATGATCACCAGGTGGTCTTTGCTCTCTTCATTATACTTCTGAGTTATTCAGAGGAGTTTTTTTTTGTTCATTTGTTTGTTTCTGGGGCTTGCTTGATGGTCACCAGGTGATCTTTGCTGTCTTCAGAAAGTTTATTCAAATAAATGCTAACAGAATTTCCCAAATTCAGAAAAAAAAAAAAAAATCAATATCCAGATACAAGAAGTTGATAGATCACCAAGTAGAGTGAACCTAAAGAAGACCACCTTAAGACATTTGATAATCAAACTCTGAAAGGTCAAGGATAAATAAAGGGTCCTAAAAACAGCAAGAGTTAAGAAGCAAATAATACACAAAGGAGCTCCAATTCTTCTGGCAACAGACTTCTCAGTGGAAACGTTGCAGGCCAGGAAAGAGTGCTATGACATATTTAAAGTACTAAAGGAAAAAACAAACAAAAAAACAAAAACAAAAGAAAACAAAACAAAACCTTTTTATCCTTGAATAGTATATCCAGTGAAAATACCCTTCAAAGGTGAAGGAGAAATAAAGACTTTCACAGACAAACAAAAACTGAGGGATTTCATCAACACTAGATATGTCCAACAAAAAATGCTAATGAGTGCTCTTTAATCTGAAAGAAAACGATGTTAGTGAGCAATAAGAAGTCATCTGAAGGTATAAAGCTCACTGGTAATAGTAAGTCCACAGAAAAACTGAATATTGTAAGATTATAATTGTGGTGTGTAAACTACACTTAACTGGAAAGATTAAAAGGTGAAAAGGTAAAATTAAAAGGTGAAAAGGTGAAAAGATTAAAAGATTAAAAGATTAAAAGGTGAAAAGGTAAAAGATTAAAAGGTAAAATCAAAAAATAATTACTACAACAACTTTTCAGAGGCGGTACAATACGATATAAATAAAACAGCAAAACGTTAAAAATCAGGAGGATGAAGTTAAGGTATAGAGTTTTTTTTATTAGTTTATTTCGCTTGTTTGTTTATGCAGACAGTGTTAAGTTGTTATCCGCTTAAAGGAATTGATTGTAAGATTGTATTTGCAAGCCTTATGGTAACCTCAAATCCCCAAAAAATACAATGAATACACAAAAAATAAAAGCAAGAAATTAAATTATACTACCAGAGATAATCATCTTTACTAAAAGGAAGAGAAGAAGGATGGAAAGGAGGAAGAGAAGATCGCAAAACAACGAGAAAATCATTAATAAATGGCAGGAGTAAGTCCTTACGTATCAATGATAACATTGAATGTAGATAGACTCATCTCTCTAATAAAAAAATGATTATACGCAGTAAGTGGTTAAGTGCATGTAACATACTTACAAGAGAGTTTGACTTACAGTAATTAAGACACTAATCATAGTCCAAGTATAAATTTTAGCTCTATTTACTAGAATATCTTTGTCTCACTCATTTCATCATACTCTATTTTGTTTTTTTTCTCTTCGTGTCTCTCCTTCTTCTTCTCTCACTTTCTCATTCTTTTACTCTTATTTCTTATGTCCTCCCCTTTATTCTCTCTCCTGGTTCTCCCTCGAATGATTTTACTTCTCACATTGATAATTTAAGAGCCTAGGTGGTTGTATTGTTAACAAGCATTTTTAGTTGGACCCATCTCCAGACAGAGGAGAAACTATCAGAATTTAATAGGTTATCTGATTTTGTTCTTTATTTATAGGATGACATAATATGTCTTACATTATGTCTATTTCTCTTCTATTATTATACATCAAACTTGCTATCCTGCCATGTGGATTGTCTTCTGCTATTTGCTCTCTAGAGTTTCTCTTTATTAACAAATTCTGATAAAATACAAATGTCCTAATGCTGTAAGAGAGGCTTCCTTCTTTGCTATCCTATTCCAGTCATTATCTTATCTCATCCAGGCACCAAAGAAGAATAATTATAAGGCAGGCAATAGGCTTCAAAACCTGCATTATTAACAAACTTGAGTCTGATAATGTCTTAAATATACACGGATAATAAAAGTTAAATGTGAGTGTTGATACTCTCCTTAGTTTCATCACAAGAAATCTCTCTGGAGCTACTCTTCTTCAAAGGAGAAACACGTTTCCCCAAAGAGTCCCTGACATAAATATGGGTCTTATTCCAGGTATTAAGGTATTGTTATATTGTTACCTTACAGACTATCTCTTTGGACAATATTTATTGTCTATTGCTTGAGCCTCTCCCAGTATTTTGTTGTTGGGAAATGGTTATTTCCAAGCATGTCTTTCCTACTATGACCCAAAATGTATCCATTATTACAAATATTGTTACAAACTTCAGACCCTCTTTAGGTAGACAGATCACAGAATATACAATCTAAATTAATTTTTCAGGAATATATTTAATGAATACTTTCAAAGCTTCAGGGATAACATGGTTCTATTATACTCAAGAGAGACAAATTTATCAGTAAATTGATTTCTGGAATTAGTGACTTAAAGATTACCTAAAATTATTGGAATAAAGACTACTCAATTTTTATTTCAGTAAAATAATTTTTATTTTTCAAGCAAAATATTTTGAGAAACTAGGTTGTGGGGGACTGGGACATCTCAATTGACCATAGCTGAAGTTGAGTAATTTGGACTTCCATCAGACAATGCAGTCTCTATTGGTAGCTGTCATAGGCACTCTTTCCTGTCCCACAGCTGAGCAGAATTCAAACAATCACCAGCCATCTCCAAATACTAAGTTTTTATGATAATTAGAGCCAAATGTTTTGTGAATAACAACAGAAGCTTCTGAAGCAGATTGAAAAGTATTGATTTAGTCTAAATCCTGTATTTTAAATAACAAGCCGTTGGAACATATACATTATTAAGTGACTTATTTAAGATTAAAAAATAACAGCAGGACCCTTTCCATCATATTATTCAGCTCATTCTTTGACAGTCTTTACAAGATTACCCTGCCATGAGAATTAAGGGATATAAGATATTTAGCATGTACAGATTAAAAAGTCAGGTCTGCATGATATGCTTCTTCATTTTTATGATTTTAGGTGGCTAATAAATACCACTGAGCTATGATGCTGAGATAAATATTATTTTCTGCCATTGTGGTGATTTCATAAAAGTGCACCAAGATCCTGCTCTGTGTGGTACATTCTCCTTTAGCTTTTTCAGAAATGCTTGAACCCCAGTGAAAAAGTGATTAATCCAGAATACTCCTCTTTTCTAATTAGATAAGAATTAAGTGGAAATTTATATTGTAAGAGAGGAAGAGAAATATTTTTTAACTAGTAAGACTTAATCGAAAACAAGTTGTATTCACTAAAACTAAGTTATTTTTCTTTGAAGAGTTAAATTATTTCTAACAATATTTTACTATATGCTTTTATGATTATTACATATATAGGAAATGCTTTACTTTTTCTGTAAGTTGAAGCAATAATAAACAAGATATAAATTAAAAGAACAGCAACCATAGCAGAAGCTTAGCATTAGCTGCAAAGTATTTCCCACAGTAAGATATAACAGTTACAGCATTTTCTTTTCTTTTTTTTAATTTTATTATTATTATACTTTAAGTTCTAGGGCACATGTGCATAACGTGCAGGTTTGTTACCTATGTATACTTGTGCCATGTTGCTGTGCTGCACCCATCAACTCGTCAGCACCCATCAACTCGTCATTTACATCAGGTATAACTCCCAATGCAATCCCGCCCCCGTGCCCCCTCACCCCTCCCCATAATAGGCCCCGGTGTGTGATGATCCCCTTCCTGAGTCCAAGTGATCTCATTGTTCAGTTCCCACCTATGAGTGAGAACATGCGGTGTTTGGTTTTCTGCTCTTGTGATAGTTTGCTAAGAATGATGGTTTCCAGCTGCATCCATGTCCCTACAAAGGACACAAACTCATGCGTTTTTATGGCTCTATAGTATTCCATGGTGTATATGTGCCACATTTTCTTAATCCAGTCTGTCACTGATGGACATTTGGGTTGATTCCAAGTCTTTGCTATTGTGAATAGTGCCGCAATAAACATACGTGTGCATGTGTCTTTATAGCAGCATGATTTATAATCCTTTGGGTATATCCCCAGTAATGGGATGGCTGGGTCATATGGTATATCTAGTTCTAGATCCTTGAGGAATCGCCATACTGTTTTCCATAATGGTTGAACTAGTTTACAATCAAACCAACAGTGTAAAAGTGTTCCTATTTCTCCACATCCTCTCCAGCACCTGTTGTTTCCTGACTTTTTAATGATTGCCATTCTAACTGGTGTGAGATGGTATCTCATTGTGGTTTTGATTTGCATTTTTCTGATGGCCAGTGATGATGAGCATTTTTTCATGTGTCTGTTGGCTGTATGAATGTCTTCTTTTGAGAAATGTCTGTTCATATCCTTTGCGCACTTTTTGGTGGGGCTGTTTGTTTTTTTCTTGTAAATTTGTTTGAGTTCTTTGTAGGTTCTGGATCTTAGCCCTTTGTCAGATGAGTAGATTACAAAAATTTTCTCCCATTCTGTAGGTTGCCTGTTCACTCTGATAGTAGTTTCCTTTGCTGTACAGAAGCTCTTTAGTTTAATGAGATCCCATTTGTCAATTTTGGCTTTTGCTGCCATTGCTTTTGGTGTTTTAGACATGAAGTCTTTGCCCATGCCTATGTCCTGAATGGTACTACCTAGGTTTTCCTCTAGGGTTTTTATGGTATTAGGTCTAACATTTAAGTCTCTAAACCATCTTGAATTAATTTTCGTCTAAGGAGTAAGGAAAGGATCCAGTTTCAGCTTTCTACTTATGGCTAGCCAATTTTCCCAGCACCATTTATTAAATAGGGAATCCTTTCCCCATTTCTTGTTTCTCTCAGCTTTGTCAAAGATCAGATGGCTGTAGATGTGTGGTATTATTTCTGAGGGCTCTGTTCTGTTCCATTGATCTATATCTCTGTTTTGGTACCAGTACCATGCTGTTTTGGTTACTGTAGCCTAGTAGTATAATTTGAAGTCAGGTAGCATGATGCCTCCAGCATTGTTCTTTTGACTTAGGATTGTCTTGGAGATACGGGCTCTTTTTTGGTTCCATATGAACTTTAAAGCAGTTTTTTTTCCAACTCTGTGAAGAAATTCATTGATAGCTTGATGGGGATGGCATTGAATCTATAAATTACCTTGGGCAGTATGGCCATTTTCACAATATTGATTCTTCCTATCCATGAACATGGTATGTTCTTCCATTTGTTTGTGTCCTCTTTTATTTCACTGAGCAGTGGTTTGTAGTTCTCCTTGAAGAGGTCCTTTACATCCCTTGTAAGTTGGATTCCTAGGTATTTTATTCTCTTTGAAGCAATTGTGAATGGAAGTTCATTCCTGATTTGGCTCTCTGTTTGTCTGTTACTGGTGTATATGAATGCTTGCGATTTTTGCACATTGGTTTTGTGTCCTGAGACTTTGCTGAAGTTGCTTATCAGCTTAAGGAGATTTTGGGCTGAGACAATGGGGTTTTCTAAATATACAATCATGTCATCTGCAAACAGGGACAGTTTGATTTCTTCTTTTCCTAACTGAATACCCTTGATTTCTTTCTCTTGCCTGATTGCCCTAGCCAGAACTTCCAACACTATGTTGAATAGGAGTGGTGAGAGAGGGCATCCCTGTCTTGTGCCAGTTTTCAAAGGGAATTTTTCCAGTTTTTGCCCATTCAGTATGATATTGGCTGTGGGTTTGTCATAAATAGCTCTTATTATTTTGAGGTATGTTCCATCAATACCGAATTTATTGAGAGCTTTTAGCATGAAGGGCTGTTGAATTTTTTCAAAAGCCTTTTCTGCATCTATTGAGATAATCATGTGGTTCTTGTCTTTGGTTCTGTTTATATGCTGGATTATGTTGATTGATTTGCGAATGTTGAACCAGCCTTGCATCCCAGGGATGAAGCCCACTTGATCATGGTGGATAAGCTTTTTGATGTGCTGCTGAATTCGGTTTGCCAGTATTTTTTTGAGGATTTTTGCATCGATGTTCATCAGGGATATTGGTCTAATATTCTCTTTTTTTGTTGTGTCTCTGCCAGGCTTTGGTATCAGGATGATGTTGGCCTCATAAAATGAGTTAGGGAGGATTCCCTCTTTTCTATTGATTGGAATAGTTTCAGAAAGAATGGTACCAGCTCCTCCTTGTACCTCTGGTAGAATTCAGCTGTGAATCCATCTGGTCCTGGACTTTTTTTGGTTGGTAGGCTATTAATTATTGCCTCAATTTCAGAACCTGCTATTGGTCTATTCAGGGATTCAACTTCTTCCTGGTTTAGAATTGGGAGAGTGTAAGTATCCCGGAAATTATCCATTTCTTCTAGATTTTCTAGTTTATATGCGTAGAGATGTTTATAGTATTCTCTGATGGTAGTTTGTATTTCTGTGGGGTCGGTGGTGATATCCCCTTTATCATTTTTTATTGCGTCTATTTGATTCTTCTCTCTTTTCTTCTTTATTAGTCTTCCTAGCGGTCTCTCTATTTTGTTGATCTTTTCAAAAAACCAACTCCTGGATTCATTAATTTTTTGGAGGGTTTTTGTGTCTCTATCTCCTTCAGTTCTGCTCTGATCTTAGTTATTTCTTGCCTTCTGCTATCTTTTGAATGCATTTGCTCTTGCTTCTCTAGTTCTTTTAATTGTGATATTAGAGTGTCAATTTTAGATCTTTCCTGCTTTCTCTTGTGGGCATTTAGTGCTATATATTTCCCTCTCACACTGTTTTAAATGTGTCCCAGAGATTCTGGTATGTTGTATCTTTGTTCTCATTGGTTTCAAAGAACATCTTTATTTCTGCCTTCATTTCGTTATGTACCCAGTAGTCATTCAGGAGCAGGTTGTTCAGTTTCCATGTAGATGAGCGGTTTTGATTGAGTTTCTTAGTCCTGAGTTCTAGTTTGATTGCACTGTGGTCTGAGAGACAGTTTGTTATAATTTCTATTCTTGTACATTTGCTGAGGAGTGCTTTACTTCCAATTATGTGGTCAATTTTGGAACAAGTGCAATGTGGTGCTGAGAAGAATGTATATTCTGTTGATTTGGGGTGGAGAGTTCTATAGATGTCTATTAGGTCTGCTTGCTGCAGAGATGAGTTCAATTCCTGGATATCCTTGTTAACTTTCTGTCTCGATGATCTGTCTAATGTTGACAGTGGAGTGTTGAAGTCTCCCGTTATTATTGTATGGGAATCTAAGTCTCTTTGCAAGTCTCTAAGGACTTGCTTTATGAATCGGGGTGCTCCTGTATTGGGTGCATATATATTTAGGATAGTTAGCTCTTCCTGTTGAATTGATCTCTTTACCGTTATGTAATTGCCTTCTTTGTCTCTTTTGATCTCTGATGGTTTAAAGTCTGTTTTGTCAGAGACTAGTATTGCAACCCCTGCTTTTTTTTGTTCTCCATTTGCTTGGTAAATCTTCCTCCATCCCTTTATTTTGAGCCTATGTATGTCTCTCTGTGTGAGATGGGTCTCCTGAATACAGCAGATTGATGGGTTTTGACTCTTTATCCAGTTTGCTAGTCTGTGTCTTTTAATTGGAGCATTTAGTCCATTTACATTTAAGATTAATATTGTTATGTGTGAACTTGATCCTGTCAGTATGATATTAACTGGTTATTTTGCTCGTTAGTTGATGCAGTTTCTTCCTAGCCTCGATGGTCTTTACATTTTGGCATGTTTTTGCAATGGCTGGTACCGGTTGTTCCTTTCCATGTTGAGTGCTTCCTTCAGGGTCTCTTGTAAGGCAGGCCTAGTGGTGACAAAATCTCTAAGCATTTGCTTATCTGTAAAGGATTTTATTTCTCCTTCACTGATGAAACTTAGTTTGGCTGGATATGAAATTCCGGGTTTAAAATTCTTTTCTTTAAGAATGTTGAATATTGGCCCCCACTCTCTTCTGGCTTGGAGAGTTTCTGCCAAGAGATCTGCTGTTAGTCTGATGGGCTTCCCTTTGTGGGTAACCCGACCTTTCTCTCTGGCTGCTCTTAAGATTTTTTCCTTCATTTCAACTTTGGTGAATCTGGCAATTATGTGTCTTGGAGTTGCTCTTCTCGAGGAGTATCTTTGTGGCATTCTCTGTATTTCCTGGATTTGAATGTTGGCCTGCCCTGCTAGGTTGGGGAAGTTCTCCTGGATGATATCCTGAAGAGTGTTTTCCAACTTGGTTCCATTTTCCCCCTCACTTTCAGGCACCCCAATCAGACGTAGATTTGGTCTTTTTACATAATCCCATACTTCTTGCAGGCTTGGTTCATTTCTTTTTCTTCTTTTTTCTTTTGGTTTCTCTTCTTGCTTCATTTCATTCATTTGATCCTCAATCGCTGATACTCTTTCTCCCAGTTGATCGAGTGGGTTACTGAAGCTTGTGCATTTGTCACGTATATCTCGTGTCATGGTTTTCATCTCTTTCATTTCGTTTATGACCTTCTCTGCATTAATTACTCTAGCCATCAACTCTTCCACTTTTTTTCAAGATTTTTAGTTTCTTTGCGCTGGGTACGTAATTCCTCCTTTAGATCTGAGAAGTTTGATGGACTGAAGCCTTCTTCTCTCATCTTGTCAAAGTCATTCTCTGTCAAGCTTTGATCCGTTGCTGGCGATGAGCTGCACTCCTTTGCTGGGGGAGATGCGCTCTTATTTTTTGAATTTCCAGCTTTTCTGCCCTGCTTTTTCCCCATCTTTGTGGTTTTATCTCCCTCTGGTCTTTGATGATGGTGATGTACTGATGGGGTTTTGGTGTAGGTGTCCTTCCTGTTTGATAGTTTTCCTTCTAACAGTCAGGACCCTCAGCTGTAGGTCTCTTGGAGATTGCTTGAGGTCCACTCCAGACCCTGTTTGCCTGGGTGTCAGCAGCAGAGGCTGCAGAAGATAGAATATTGCTGAACAGCGAGTGTTTCTGTCTGATTCTTTCTTTGGAGGCTTCCTCTCAGGGGTTTACTCCACCCTGTGAGGTGGGGTGTCAGACTGCCCCTAGTGGGGGATGTCTCCCAATTAGGCTACTCAGGGGTCAGGGACCCACTTGAGCAGGCAGTCTGTCCCTTCTCAGATCTCAACCTCCGTGTTGGGAGATCCACTGAACTCTTCAAAGCTGTCAAACAGAGTCATTTGCGTCTGCAGAGGTTTCTGCTGCTTTTGTTGTTTACTGTGCCCTGTCCCCAGAGGTGGAGTCTACAGAGACAGGCAGGTTTCCTTGAGCTGCTGTGAGCTCCACCCAGTTCGAGCTTCCCAGCGGCTTTGTTTACCTACTTAAGCCTCAGCAATGGCAGTCGCCCCTCCCCCAGCCTCGCTGCTGCCTTGCGGTTAGATTGCAGACTGCTGTGCTAGCAATGAGGGAGGCTCCGTGGGTGTGGGACCCTCCCGGCCAGGTGTGGGATATAATCTCCTGGTGTGCCTGTTTGCTTAAAGCGCAGTATTGGGGTGGGAGTTACCCGATTTTCCAGGTGTTGTGTGTCTCAGTTCCCCTGGCTAGGAAAAGGGATTCCCTTCCCCCTTGCGCTTCCCAGGTGAGGCGATGCCTCGCCCTGCTTCAGCTCTCGCTGGTCGGGCTGCAGCAGCTGTCCAGCACCGATTGTCTGGCACTCCCTAGTGAGATGATCCCAGTACCTCAGTTGAAAATGCAGAAATCAGCAGTCTTCTGTTTCGCTCGCGCTGGGAGTTGGAGACTGGAGCTGTTCCTATTCGGCCATCTTGCTCTGCCCCCCAGTTACAGCATTTTCAAATCAAACTCTTATGTTTACTGTGCTGTGCTTGGCTTCTCACCCTTTGTAATTTACTTTTAGATATTCAGCTTTGATATAGTTATTTGTAGTCACTAAATATCTCATGATTCTCACTTCATATCATAAATTTCTCAAGTACATTTCAGAATTAAAAAAGAAAATGACAAGTCAGGAAAAAGGATCTAGCCAAGCATATATATATATACATGTTTGTTTGTATATATGTTTATATACAATTATATATAAATACATATAATAACATATATAAATACATATAATTATATATACATATAATTACTTATATAAATACATATAATTATATATATACATATAATTTTATATATATACATGTCCACCTCAAAAACCGACATAATATAATTTTTCTAATTTTATCTTGTTTTCTTTTAACAACCTTGCCATTAACCTTTAAAAAAACAGTTGCAAAGTGATAAATATGTGGCATTTTACTATAGCATCAGTGAGTATGTTATGCATAACCTATCTATAGACTGTTCCACTAGTGCTTTTTAATGACTCCAAAGAAGAAGTTGGCAGGTATAAAACAAACTGAAATAAAAGCCTCTGGCAAAAAGTTGATGTTTTTATCACAGCTCATGTGAAAAATAAACACTACTAGTGGTTTATGACAGTCCCGTAAGAAAACCTTACATGGAATATGAAATATAAATGTAAAAATGACAGAAACCTAAGTTAAAGGACATTCAACTTGAGTACCATATTTTCAAAGTTTGTTTGCCCATACCTTTCCTGTCATATTTAACTGAAATATTTGATCAGCAGTTAAGGAAAATACATAAATATAGCTTTTGGTAGCTGACTTTAACACAATTAATGAGCACGTTAACATCAAAACAAGACAATCTACATTGGTAATCCAATCAGAATCAGAACATTAATCATTTTCTATTAAATTTTACTGCCTTTACTTCATATTGCTTTCTTCTTTTTCTTCTTCTTTTTTTTTTTTTTTTTTTTTTGGTAGATTTATTTGTTTCCCTCCTCACTTTCCATTCTTTTCCATGAGAGCCACAAGTAGTAGCGTTGTTATGAATTCATATTCATTAAATTGCTTATCAATATCTCTTTCAAATACTAATATTCAGTATTTTTGGTACTGTGAATGTTTAACTGATATACACATAATTTAATTCTATTCTAACTGAATAAAACTGTAATTGCCTTCCTTAAAATGTAAAAAAAAACTTTTAATTAGGCTATTTGCTAAATGTTCTCTTTCTTAACATTAGTTTGTACACATAGTTCTGAAATGCCCTCCTTAAATTGGCTTAAAATTTGTTATCTTTAGTATTATTAAACAAATTTTTTGTTTTGAAATGTATTTCCATTGAACTTTTTTGTGTGCATTCGTGTGTACAACTCGCCATAAATGGGAAAGTATTTTTTTTGTAGTGATAAACCATAGGGATGTGTTTGTGTAACTTATGTAATGGATAATGTATACCATCCATTTTAACAAAACATATTAATTTTCTCCAAAACTCTGAATGCTTTTCTAAGTATGGCATACTTTTCCCTAGATGATTTCATATAAGGTTAATTTCATGTATTCATGAAAATTGCTTTGGCACTTTCTCTTTGTGACATACAATATAACAGCACCATAAAGATACAGACATGTCAGTCTGAGGTGACAGAGCTAAAATTATATATAAGAAATTGCCCAGACACAGAACACTTGTTTGTTCTATAGTTTAATAGTTTCATTTTTTATTGACAAAGGGAAACATAAAAGTAGGAAGGTTGTTTTATGTTGGTGTCTTTGTAGGTCATCCTTACAAATTACAGATCCTTCTTCTCTTTACTTTAAACTGTCAGATATCCCACTGAGTCTTCCTGTGGATGCCTCATTGAAAGTGTCTCCATGTGTTTCTGAGTGATGTGCAATCCATGAGGTGAAAATACATAAATTACTTCTTTTTACTGGAGGACTTGCATATCTCTAAAGTTCAGAGGTAAATGTGTTTTCCAATATATACATTATTTAAATAAAATGAGAGATGATGGCAGAATGTGTTACTTCAATTAAATTTAATTTGACTCAATTAGAATTAACTCATCACCTTATATGTACAAAGCACAATTTTGAAGTAGTTTTCCCAGTCAAAAAAGAAAAAAAGAACACAAAACTATAATCTTTTTATATCTACCAAAAATGAGGCAGTCACAGTTCATAAGAGATGTTGAACAAAACTGAAATAAGAACAATGGAATTAAAGCTGATGAAAGTAATGAAAGGTTTCCCAATCCATAATTTCAAAGTGAAGTAATAAAACAGAAGCAAAAGAAGCATAGAAATAGGACATTTGATAAGTTTTGTAAAAATATCAAGCAAAAACTGAAAATCACAAATAACAGGATAATCAATACTTAAATGCATGTCATTACTAAAATATATCATAAATGACAATTGATTATATTTATATCCAATCACATCAGTAAATACCCATTGAGAAAATTAACACCAATCTGAAAGCAGAAATTGGAACTTTTGTCTTAACATTGAATCCTTTAACTGAAAGTTTATAGTCATCGATTTAACTTTACAAGATTGCTTTGTAAGATGTATTAAAAAGTGTATTAGTGTTAATTTTATGTCCATTAAACTGGTTCTTATTAAAATTTTTAAGTCTTAAGTGGAAAAAAAATTACAACTTCTGATGCTTCACATGTATTTTTCTCCCTAAGTGTGAAAAATATATATTTTTTTGTTTTGTCGTTGATGTTACTGTTTGGATTAATAACGGAAAAAATAACAACTTAGAGCTTAACTTTTCTGATTTTATTTCCAAGAGGCACTGAGAAATAAGAAAGGGTGCTAGCTTTGAAATGATGCAGGTAGATGTTGTATTCCAGGTTTAGCCAATTGAACAAGTTTGAGACTTGGGTCAAGTTATGTACCTTCTCTTTACTTTGTAGGGTTACTTTGCTATAAAGCATTAATAATCCTTCTGGGTGTTCAAGGGAACAATAACAATAGAGCTCTTTTACAATCCATAATGGGACCAGTTGTGAAAGAAGATTTAGAGAAATGATGAACCAAACATATTAATCAATATAACAAAATAATAGTATTGATAATGGCTAATACTTAGATATCATATGTATTTTGCTTGGATTTCTTCTAATTCTTTGCATATATCAACTAATTTAATAAGCAGCCAAATCTCTCAATCTTAATCATGCCAAATTTGCTTGTAAAACCAAGATGTGATCTACTGCTGAGCATTACTCAGCAATACCATATGCTTTTAAAACTGCCCACCTCCCCACCCCACCCACAATCTCCTCATATGGAAATTATTTATTTCATCACAAGCCGTACTGGACAATGGTAGAATTCTCATATTGATAAAGCAGTCATTCATAGTTGATGAGAAAAGAAGGCCAATCCTTAAGAAATATTGCTCCATAAAAAACTGGACTCTCTTTTCTCTCTCTTACCTCTCAGGTAAATGACACTTTCTCATATGGAAGTATACGATGTATGGAGGGAAACAAGGAGGCTGAATTATTCCTCACATATAATTCTCTCTTCCTTGGGAATATGAGTAATGGAGCATAAATATTCTCTCCAAAGAATCTGTATTCAATAAATTGAATTTAATAATTGGACTAGTCCGCAAATATTTCAGAACACTTTAATTTGTAGATACATAATTTTTCTGGTTTACTTTTTGCTTTATTTTATTTTATTGTTTCCAACTTTTTATTTTAGGTTTAAATGGTACATGTGGAGGTTTGTTATACGAATAAATTCTGTGTCATCAGAGTTTGGCATACACAATTTTGTTACTCAGGCAATCAACGTAATACCCACCTGACAGGTGGTTTTCTTTCTTTCTTTTTTTTTTAAATTATTTTTTTATTATTTTTATTATTAATTTATTTATTTACTTTTATTATACTTTAAGTTCTAGGGTGCATGTGCACAACGTGCAGGTTTGTTACATACGTATATTGTGCCATGTTGGTGTGCTGCACCCATCAACTCCTCAGCACCCATCAACTCGTCATTTACATCAGGTATAACTCCCAGTGTCATCCCTCCCCCCTCTCCCATCCCGCCTCCTCATAATAGGCCCTGCCTGGTGTGTGATGCTCTCCTTCCAGAGTCCAAGTGATCTCATTGTTCAATTCCCACCTATGAGTGAGAACATGCGGTGTTTGGTTTTCTATTCTTGTGATAGTTTGCTGAGAATGATGGTTTCCAGCTGCATCCATGTCCATACAAAGGACACGAGTTCATCCTTTTTTATGGCTGCATAGTATTCCATGGTGTGTATGTGTCACATTTTCTTAATCCAGTCTGTCACTGATGGATATTTGGGATGATTCCAAGTCTTTGTTATTGTGAATAGTGCCGCAATGAACATACATGTGCATGTGTCTTTATAGCAGCATGATTTCCAATCCTTTGGGTATATGCCCAGTAATGGGATGGCTGGGTCTTATGGTATTTCTAGTTCTAGATCCTTGAGGAATCGCTATACTGTTTTCCATAATGATTGAACCAGTTTACAATCCCACCAACAGTGTAAAAGTGTTCTTATTTCTCCACATCTTCTCCAGCACCTGTTGTTTCCTGATTTTTTAATCATTGCCATTCTAACTGGTGTGAGATGGTATCTCATTGTGGTTTTGATTTGCATTTCTCTGATGGCCAGTGATGACGAGCATTTTTTCATGTGTCTCTTGACTGTATGCATGTCTTCTTTTGAGAAATGTCTATTCATACCCTTTGCCCAATTTTTGATGGGGTTGTTTGTTTTTTTCACATAAATTTGTTTGAGGCCTTTGTAGGTTCTGGATATTAGCCTTTGTCAGATGAGTAGATGGCAAAAATGTTCTCCCATTCTGTAGGTTGCCTGTTCACTCTGATGGTAGTTTCTTTTGCTGTGCAGAAGCTCTTTAGTTTAATGAGATCCCATTTGTCAATTTTGGCTTTTGTTGCTGTTGCTTTTGATGTTTTAGACATGAAGTCCTTGCCCATGCCTATGTCCTGAATGGTATCACCTAGGTTTTCCTCTGGGGTTTTTATGGTTTTAGGTCTAACATTTAAGTCTCTAATCCACCTTGAATTAATTTTTATATAAGGAGTAAGGAAAGGATCTAGTTTCAGCTTTCTACTTATGTCTAGCCAATTTTCCCAGCACCATTTATTAAATAGGGAATCCTTTCCCATTTCTTGTTTTTCTCAGGTTTGTCAAAGATCAGATGGCCGTAGATGTGTGGTATTATTTCTGAGGGCTCTGTTCTGTTCCATTGATCTATATCTCTGTTTTGGTACCAGTACCATGCTGTTTTGGTTACTGTAGCCTTGTAGTATAGTTTGAAGTCAAGTAGCATGATGCCTCCAGCTTTGTTCTTTTGACTTAGGATTGTCTTGGCAAAGCAGGGTCTTTTTTGGTTCCATATGAACTTTAAAGTAGTTTTATTTTTTTTTTCCCAATTTTGTGAAGAAAGTCATTGGTAGCTTAATGGGGATGGCATTGAATCTATAAATTACTTTGGGCAGTATGGTCATTTTCACAATATTGATTCTTCCTATCCATGAGCATGGTATGTTCTTCCATTTCTTTGTATCCTCTTTTATTTCACTGAGCAGTGGTTTGTAGTTCTCCTTGAAGAGGTCCTTTACATCCCTTGTAAGTTGGATTCCTAGGTATTTCATTCTCTTTGAAGCAATTGTGAATGGAAGTTCATTCATGATTTGGCTCTCTTTTTGTCTGTTACTGGTGTATAAGAATGCTTGTGATTTTTGCACATTGGTTTTGTGTCCTGAGACTTTGTTGAAGTTGCTTATTAGCTTAAGGAGATTTTGGGCTGAGACAATGGGGTTTTCTAAATATACAATCATGTCATCTGCAAACAGGTACAATTTGACTTCTTTATTTCCTAACTGAATACCCTTGATTTCTTTCTCTTGCCTGATTGCCCTAGCCAGAACTTCCAACACTATGTTGAATATGAGTGGTGAGAGAGGGCATCCCTGTCTTGTGCCAGTTTTCAAAGGGAATTTTTCCAGTTTTTGCCCATTCAATATGATATTGGCTGCGGGTTTGTCATAAATAGCTCTCATTATTTTTACATATGTTTCATCAATACCAAATTTATTGAGAGTTTTTAGCAAGAACATCTGTTGAATTTTGTCAAAAGCCTTTTCTGTATCTATTGAGACAATCATGTGGATTTTGTCTTTGGCTCTGTTTATATGCTGGCTTACGTTTATTGATTTGCATATATTGAAGCAGACTTGCATCCCAGGGATGAAGCCCACTTGATCATGGTGGATAAGCTTTTTGATGTGCTGCTGAATTTGGTTTGCCAGTATTTTATTGAGGATTTTTGCATCAATGTTCATCAGGGATATTGGTTTAAAATTCTCTTTTTTTGTTGTGTCTCTGCCAGGCTTTGGTATCAGGATGATGTTGGCCTCATAAAATGAGTTAGGGAGAATTTCCTTTTTTTTCTATTGATTGGAATAGTTTCAGAAGAAATGATTCCAGCTCCTTCTTGTACTTCTGGTAGAATTTGGCTGTGAATCCGCCTGCTCCTGGACTTTTTTTGGTTGGTAGGCTATTAATTATTGCCTCAATTTCAGAGCCTGCTATTGGTCTATTCAGGGATTCAACTTCTTCCTGGTTTAGTCTTAGGATAGTGTAAGTGTCCAGGAAATTATCCATTTCTTCTAGATTTTCTAGTTTATATGCGTAGAGATGTTTATACTATTCTCTGATGGTAGTTTGTATTTCTGTGGGTTTGGTGGTGATATCCCCTTTATCATTTTTTTATTGCATCTATTTGATTCTTCTCTCTTTTCTTCTTTATTAGTCTTGCTAGTGGTCTGTCAATTTTGTTGATCTTTTCAAAAAACCAACTCCTGGATTCATTGATTTTTTTTGGATGGCTTTTTGTGTCTCTATCTCCTTCAGTTCTGCTCTGATCTTAGTTATTTCTTGCCTTCTGCTAGCTTTTGAATGTGTTTGCTCTTGCTTCTCTAGTTCTTTCAATTGTGATGTTAGGATGTCAATTTTATATCTTTCCTGCTTTCTCTTGTGGGTATTTAGTGCTGTATATTTCCTCTACACACTGCTTTAAATCTGTTCCAGAGATTCTGATATGTTGTAACTTTGTTCTCATTGGTTTCAAAGAACATCTTTATTTCTGCCTTCATTTCATTGAGTACCCAGTAGTCATTAAGGAGCAGATTGTTCAGTTTCCATGTAGTTGAGTGGTTTTGATTGATTTTCTTATTCCTGAGTTCTAGTTTGATTGCACTGTGGTCTGAGAGATACTTTATTATAATTTCTATTTTTGTACATTTGCTGAGGAGTGCTTTACTTCCAACTATTTGGTCAATTTTCGAATAAGTGTGATGTGGTGCTGAGAAGAATGTATATTCTGTTGATTTGAGGTGAAGAGTTCTGTAGATGCCTATTAGGTCACTTGGTGCAGAGTTGATTTCAATTCCTGGTTATCCTTGTTAACTTTCTGTCTTGTTGATCTGTCTAATGTTGACAGTGGTGTGGTGAAGTCTCCCACTATTATTGTATGGGTGTCTAAGTCTCTTTGTAAGTCTCTAAGGACTTGCTTTATGAATCTGGATGCTCCTGGGTGCATATATATTTTGGATAGTTAACTCTTCCTGTTGAATTGATCCCTTTACCATTCTGCAATGGCCTTCTTTGTCTCTTTTGATCTTTGATGGTTTAAAGTCTGTTTTATCAGAGACTAGGATTGCTACCCCTACTTTTTTTGGTTCTCCATTTGCTTGCTAGATCTTCCTCCCTCCCTGTATTTTGATCCTATGTATGTCTCTGCATGTGAGATGCGTCTCTTGAATACAGCAAACTGATGAGTCTTGCCTCTTTATCCAATTTGCCAATCTGTGTCTTTTAATTGGACCATTTAGTCCATTTACATTTAAGTTTAATATTGTTATGTGTGAACTTGATCCTGTCAGTATGATATTAGCTGGTTATTTTGCTCACTAGTTGATGAAGTTTCTTCCTAGCATCAATGGACTTTACATTTTGACATATTTTTCCAATGGCTGGTACCTGTTGTTGCTTTCCATGTTTAGTGCTTCCTTCAGGATTTCTTGTAGGACCCTCAGCTGTAGGTCTGTTGGAGATTTCTTGACATCCACTCCAGACCCTGTTTGCTTGGGTATCAGCAGCGGAGACTGCAGAAGATAGAATATTGCTGAACAGTGAGGGCTGCTGTCTGATTCTTGCTCTGGAAGCTTTGTCTCAGGGATGTACCCCACCATGTGAGGTGTGAGGTGTGGGTTTGCACCTAGTGGGGGATGTTCCCCAGTTAGGCTACTCAGGGGTCAGGGACCCACTTGAGCAGGCAGTCTGTCTGTTCTCAGATCTCAATCTCTATGCTGGGAGATCCACTGCTCTCTTCAAAGCTGTCAGACAGGGTCATTAACATCTGCAGAGGTTTTGCTGCTTTTTTTTTTTTTTTTTTTTTCGCTGTGTCCTTTCCCCAGAGGTGGTGTCTACAGAGACAGGCAGGCCTCTTTGAGCTATGGTAGGCTCCATCCAGACCGAGCTTCTCAGAGGCTTTATTTACCTACTTAAGTCTCAGCAATGGCGGGTGCCCCTCCTCCAGCCTCGCTGCTGCCTTGCAGTTATATCTCAGAGTGCTGTGCTAGCAATGAGGGAGGCTCCGTGGGCGTGGGACCCTCCCGCCCAGGGGTGGTATATAATCTCCTGGTGTGCCGTTTGCTAAGACCCTTGGTAAAGTGCAGTATTAGGGTGGGAGTTACCCGATTTTCTGGGTGTTGTGTGTCTCAGTTTCTAAAGGGTTTCCCTTCCCCCTTGGGCTTCCCAGGTGAGGCAACGCCTCGCCTTGCTTCAACTCTTGCTGGTTGGGCTGAACCAGCTGACCAGCACCGAATGTCCGGCACTCTCCAGTGAGATGAACCTGGTACCTCAGTTGAAAATGCAGAAATCACCTGTCTTCTGTTTCGCTTGCGCTGGGAGCTGGAGGCTGGAGCTGTTCCTATTTGGCCATCTTGCTCGCACACTACAGGTTCCCTTTTTCTGTAGGTGGTTTTCAATCCCCATCTACCTTCCACTTTCCAAACTCAATAGGCCCCATTGTCTGTTGTTTCCTTCTTTGTAGCCATGTGTACTCCATCCTTAACTCCCAGTTACAAGTGAGGACATGCAGTATTTTCTGTTTCTGTGTTAATTAGTTTAGGATACTTTCCCTTGAATATCATTATAAGATAGTTCTTTAAATACCTGAAAATATCAAACATGCATATTTTTAACACCTTTTATGGAATGATTCTGATAACTATGAGTAAGAGTTTACTGGGGATATTATAGAAACTTCATTTGTCTTACAAATATTTAAAATGATCAATGGAGACAAAATATACCTTAAAAAGGAGAAGGATGCAAATAAAGTACGATTTTATTTATTTATTTTTTTTTTTTTTTTACGGAGTCTCACTCTGTCGACCAGGCTGGAGTGCAGTGGCGCAATCTCAGCTCACTGCAAGCTCAGCCTCCCAGATTCATGCCATTCTCCTGCCTCTGCCTCCCAAGTAATTGGGACCACAGTTGCCCGCTACTACACCCGGCTATTTTTTTTTTTTTTTTTTCAGTAGAGAGGGGGTTTCACTGTGTTAGCCAGGATAGTCTCAATCTCCTGACCTCATGATCTGTCCGCCTCGGCCTCCCAAAGTGCTGGGATTACAGGCGTGAGCCCCCATCCCATCTTCTTGAGGTATTTTTTACAAGTCAAACATAGTTAGGAATGATTATCAGCTTGGTGTTTATATACCTAATTTATACTACTCTTAATAAAAGTCAAACTTATTGTAACTACTCAATAACTCTAACATACTTACTCTACTTAGAGGCTAAAAATACTCTCATCACTGTCGTGGTCTGAAAATCTTTAAATGTGGAATCAAATGTCACTTTCTCTTTCTGTGCTAGGACTTCATGAGTAAAAGACACAAATGTTTAGTTAATTTCAAACTATAGGATTTTAAAGTATAGGAATTAATTTTTTATCATTATAATTGTTTATAATAATGCTAGTAATAGCCATGGAACTGTTAGATCAGAAATGCGATCGTACAATTTTAAAACCAGAAACAATTATTTATTTGCATGTAAATTTGCACAATTTAAATGTTTATTTGCTTTTTCTCATACAAATTTACATTTTTGCTGAGTTAAGTAAAGTCATTTGAATTTCATATTATCCAATGTCTTCTTTAAATGACTTCATTGGCCAGTATGTATTTTAAGACTTTAATTATATTTTGGTTTTAACATTGTTTTTAGTCTATTGAAATGATGCATTTAAAAAGAGTGGCATTATCAACTGATCCTCAGATAATCAGAAAAAGTAGCAAAAGATGGGATTTCCAGAATTGTTCTATTAATCCCCTTTTATTATGATCTAAACAGACTTAAATTTCCTAAGAAAATAAAACACTTCCTGGAAGATAGTCATATTTAGTATACTTAGCTTGTATTGCATTCCATTATGGCAAAAGATTGTTTCCAAGAAGAAATCATCTGGATATAGTCTCCCCTTAGTTGTACTGAATGATAAATATTTACGCTATGGATAATATCTTACTTTCATTTTAAGCAAATATCTATCTTGTTAACTATAGCAGAATATTTTATCTGTGTGGCTTAATTTTACAGAGGAAGAATAATCAACATACAGGTAAGTTTAAATGAAGTCAAGACCATTATAATTAGTATACTGCTCTTCCTACAACACTGAGACTTAAAATATCCTAATATGAATTCTGAAAGGTTGCAATAAAAATAAAAATACCACTTGCTAGATTTGAATAAAAGTTTAGGTTGTATTTTAATTCCCCCAATTTTATTTAATTTATTGCTTAAATTATTTTAATCATATAGCTCTAATATTGGTTGTCTTTAAATCTTCGCCAGTGAAGGTATGGTCAAGCAAGCAATGCTTGCTTCTTTTTGGAGCTTTTCAGAATTGAAAAATTTCAGGCCCTACTTAGAACTATTAAACCAGAAATTGCATTTTAACAACATCTGTACTTGTTTCATATGTACATTAAAGATTTGGAAGCACTGCAATAAAGAATGTTGGAAAAAATTTGCTTCATTTTCTTATCTGAGAACTCAGCATATAAAACTAAATAAGCTCTGTTGCTGGCAGACTAAAATAAACATATATAGAGAGAGGCATGTTGGGGAATGTAAAAGATGTACTACTATAAAATTTACTCAAATTATATTTGTGCTTATACATATGTCTATGAGGTTTGGTAGGTGGTTCTGGTGTAATAATTATAAAAGAGATAGAAGCTTTCCATGCTATCAAAGAGTTTACCTATGAGCAGAAAAATACAACGTGCTCTAAGGTTACTCAAAACTTTAGACCTTGAGGTTCATGGAAGAATTTCTAAATGCAGAGCTTAAGGAGATGCTAATGTATTGTATATGTCAGTTTTAGGAAAAATAGTATCAAATATTATTTCTAGGATTTTGTCTTCAGCAAATCATGAGTGGTACCATTTATGAAGATGGATAAGTTTGGTAAAAATGAGTAAGGAGACAAATCTATATATTAAACTGAATACTTCAAGTAAGTAATTATGTATGTGAGTATGGAGAATAGGAATTCAGAGTTACAACTTTTGAGTCATCAACCCACAAATGGCATTTAAAGCCCTGAGACAGAATGAGTCCATCTGGTGTTACTATGCAGAGGGTAAAATAGAGACTTTGAACTAATATCTGGCCTACCACCACTTAAAAAGAGACCAACAAAAAAAAATACATCTAATAAGAAAAATTAGGAAATTACCCAGTAAAATCATAGGCAAATAAATTGTTATTACAAAAGACAAGAAAAAAGTTATTATTCAAGAAAGGGAGAACACACATATCTCTTGAATATGAGTGAAAAACGAATAAGAAAATAATAGTGATTATTAGCTTCAACTGCCTAAAGTTCTTGACAAGAACAGTTTTAGGTATTTTGGAGTTCAATATGAAATTGTAATGGATTGAGAAGTTAACAGTAGGTGAAGAAATGAGTAGAGAGTGGGTGCAAACTCCTTCACGTTGTGTTGCAAAGGGAATGGAAGAATTGGGTAGACGTCAGAGAGCTCATTTTGATTGAAACAATGATCCATAAAGGAAAAAAAAAAAAGATATGACATAATCAGAAAACTGATCATCACTGGTATTTCCTAGAATTTGAATAAAGAAAGAAGTGGTGTCAGATTGAGGTAATTAAAGAATTAAGCAAGGGCCAAGAATTATGAAGGGAAGTTTAGGTGTGACATGTAGTATGGAGTTTATCAATGAAGGGTCATTGATAGGCTTTAAGCCTTGGTATTTCACAATCAGAATTTAACTTAGGAATATTTTTAACACTGAAATTGAAGAATAGATTAGAGAAGCATAAGAGAGAAAAAAGATAGACTGGTTAGGAGTACAATGTGGTCATGTAGATGAGAGAAACAGTCTTCAACTAGGGTTGTAGTAGTAGAGTTTGAAAAAGATGTAGGGATTAGAGAACAATTTAGGAAGTCCAATGAAAGTAACATGTGGGTACATTGCAGTAGGTGAAGGAAGAGAAGAATGAGGTGATGCTTAAATTTGTGACTTGACCAGTTAGGCTAAGCATTGTAACATTTGTTGGGATGGGAAATGTTTTAGCAACAATAGGAAATTTCCTATGTTTTAGACACTATATTTCTTACTGGACTATGAGAATCCAAGTAATATTATAAATTAGGCACTTAGGTACATAGTTCGGAGCTCCTACAGTGATCCAACATGGAGAAGTAAATACAGAAAAAAAAAATAGTATTGGTTACGGTGGATAAGATATCCAGGAAGGGAATATAAAATTAGAAATGAGAATACAAGGTCGGGCGCGGTGGCTCACGCCTGTAATCCCAGCGCTTTGGGAGGCCGAGGCGGGCGGATCACAAGGTCAGGAGATTGAGACCACGGTGAAACCCCGTCTCTACTAAAAATACAAAAAATTAGCCGGGCACGGTTGTGGGTGCCTGTAGTCCCAGCTACTCGGGAGGCTGAGGCAGGAGAATGGCGTGAACCCGGGAGGCGGAGCTTGCAGTGAGCCGAGATCGCGCCACTGCACTCCAGCCTGGGCGACAGAGTGAGACTCCGTCTCAAAAAAAAAAAAAAAAAAAAAAAAAAAAAAAAAAAAAAAAAAAGAAATGAGAATACAAGATAATCCTGAGGATTTATCAATATTTAAAGAGAAGAGAATATTAAACCAAATACAAAAAAAAAAACAGAGTTTACACAAGTAGATGTGTATAGAAATTGCCATATCACCAATAGTTTTATAGAAGCAGAAATAATAATACTTTTGAATTAATAGACTAATTATAAAAATGATATTTTTCTACTCTCATGTCAGTAGGAAAAACAATGCTTACTAATAAGAATTTAATATTTTTTACTTACAAAATTTGTGGTTTATTATTATTATTACTATACTTTAAGTTCTAGGGTACATGTGCATAACCTCCAGGTTTGTTACATATAGATACTTGTGCCATGTTGGCGTGCTGCACCCATCAACTCGTCAGCACCCATCAACTCGTCATTTACATCAGGTATAACTCCCAATGCAATCCCTCCCTCCTCCTCCCTCCCCATGATAGGCCCCGGTGTATGATGTTCCCCTTCCCGAGTCCAAATGATCTCATTTTTCAGTTCCCACCTATGAGTGAGAACATGCGGTGTTTGGTTTTCTGTTCTTGCGATAGTTTGCTAAGAATGATGGTTTCCACCTGCATCCATGTCCCTACAAAGGACACAAACTCATCCTTTCTGATGGCTGCATAGTATTCCATGGTGTATATGTGCCACATTTTCTTAATCCAGTCTGTCACAGACGGACATTTGGATTGATTCCAAGTCTTTGCTATTGTGAATAGTGCTGCAATAAACATACATGTGCATGTGTCTTTATAGCAGCATGATTTATAATCCTTTGGGTATATACCCAGTAATGGGATGGCTGGGTCATATGGTACATCTAGTTCTAGATCCTTGAGGAATCGCCATACTGTTTTCCATAATGGTTGAACTAGTTTACAATCCCACCAACAGTGTAAAAGTGTTCCTATTTCTCCACATCCTCTCCAGCACCTGTTGTTTCCCGACTTTTTAATGATTGCCATTCTAACTGGTGTGAGATGGTATCTCACTGTGGTTTTGATTTGCATTTCTCTGATGGCCAGTGATGATGAGCATTTTTTTATGTACCTGTTGGCTGTATGAATGCCTTCTTTTGAGAACTGTCTGTTCATATCCTTTGCCCACTTTTTGATGGGTTTGTTTGTTTTTTTTCTTGTAAATTTGTTTTAGTTCTTTGTAGGTTCTCGATCTTAGCCCTTTGTCAGATGAGTAGATTGTAAAAATTTTCTCCCATTCTGTAGGTTGCCTGTTCACTCTGATGGTAGTTTCTTTTGCTGTGCAGAAGCTCTTTAGTTTAATTAGATTCCATTTGTCAATTTTGGCTTTTGTTGCCATTGCTTTTGGTTACTTACAAAATTTGAAAAGATAACTTCAAATTTTCTGCTTAATAGACATTAGTCAAACATAAACGACTCTTGTTCACACCTTCTTTTTGGTCATGGATGTATTTTTTTTTTTCAAAATTGCACACTTCGAAAGTTTTTCTTCTCAATGTGTAGACAGTTATTAAGATAATTTGATATTCTCACAGCACTTAATTTGCTTCTAATGTGTTAATTCTGTAATTGGCTCAAATTATATTTATTTTTATTTTTATTTTATTTTTTTATTATTATTATACTTTAAGTTCAAGGGTACATGTGCATAACCTCCAGGTTTGTTACATATGTATACTTGTGCCATGTTGGTGTGCTGCACCCATCAACTCGTCAGCACACATCAACTCATCATTTACATCAGGTATAACTCCCAATGCAATCCCTCCCCCCTGCCCACACCCCATGATAGGCCCTAGTGTGTGATGTTCCCCTTCCCGAGTCCAAATGATCTCATTTTTCAGTTCCCACCTATGAGTGAGAACATGCGGTGTTTGGTTTTCTGTTCTTGCGATAGTTTGCTAAGAATGATGGTTTCCAGCTGCATCCATGTCCCTACAAAGGACACAAACTCATCCTTTTTGATGGCTGCATAGTATTCCATGGTGTATATGTGCCACATTTTCTTAATCCAGTCTGCCACTGATGGACATTTGGGTTGATTCCAAGTCTCTGCTATTGTGAATAGTGCCGCAATAAACATACCTGTGCATGTGTCTTTATAGCAGCATGATTTATAATCCTTTGGGTATATACCCAGTAATGGGATGGCTGGGTCATATGGTACATCTAGTTCTAGATCCTTGAGGAATCACCATACTGTTTCCATAATGGTTGAACTAGTTTACAATCCCACCAACAGTGTAAAAGTGTTCCTATTTCTCCACATCCTCTCCAGCACCTGTTGTTTCCTGCCTTTTTAATGATCGGCATTCTAAATGGTTGTTTTAGTTTTGGTAGGTTCTGGATATTAGCCCTTTGTCAGATGAGTAGATTGCAAAAATTTTCTCCCATTCTGTAGGTTGCCTGTTCACTCTGATGGTAGGTACTTTTGCTGTGCAGAAGCTCTTTTGTTTAATGAGATCCCATTTGTCAATTTTGGCTTTTGCTGCCGTTGCTTTTGGTGTTTTAGACATGAAGTCTTTCCCCATGCCTATGTCCTGAATGGTACTACCTAGGTTTTCCTCTAGGGTTTTTATGGTATTACGTCTAACATTTAAGTCTCTAATCCATCTTGAATTAATTTTCGTATAAGGAGTAAGGAAAGGATCCAGTTTCAGCTTTCTACTTATGGCAAGCCAATTTTCCCAGCACCATTTTTTAAATAGGGAATCCTTTCCCCATTTCTTGTTTCTCTCAGGTTTGTCAAAGATCAGATGGCTGTAGATGTGTGGTATTATTTCAGAGGGCTCTGTTCTGTTCCATTGGTCTATATCTCTGTTTTGGTACCAGTACCATGCTGTTTTGGTTACTGTAGCCTTGTAGTATAGTTTGAAGTCAGGTAGCGTGATGCCTCCAGCTTTGTTCTTTTAACTTAGGATTGTCTTGGCAATGCAGGGTCTTTTTTGGTTCCATATGAACTTTAAAGCCGTTTTTTTCCAATTCGGTGAAGAAACTCATTGGTAGCTTGATGGGGATGGCGTTGAATCTATAAATTACCTTGGGCAGTATGGCCATTTTCACGATATTGATTCTTCCTATCCATGAGCATGGTATGTTCTTCCATTTGTTTGTGTCCTCTTTGATTTCACTGAGCAGTGGCTTGTAGTTCTCCTTGAAGAGGTCCTTTACATCCCTTGTGAGTTGGATTCCTTGGTATTTCATTCTCTTTGAAGCAATTGTGAATGGAAGTTCATTCCTGATTTGGCTCTCTGTTTGTCTGTTACTGGTGTATAAGAATGCTTGTGATTTTTGCACATTAATTTTGTATCCTGAGACTTTGCTGAAGTTGCTTATCAGCTTAAGGAGATTTTGGGCTGAGACAATGGGGTTTTCTAAATATACAATCTTGTCATCTGCAAACAGGTACAATTTGACTTCTTCTTTTCCTAACTGAATACCCTTGATTTCTTTCTCTTGCCTGATTGCCCTAGCCGGAACTTCCAACACTATGTTGAATAGGAGTGGTGAGACAGGGCATCCCTGTTTTGTGCCAGTTTTCCAAGGGAATATTTCCAGTTTTTGCCCATTCAGTATGATATTGGCTGTGGGTTTGTCATAAATAGCTCTTATTATTTTGAGGTACGTTCCATCAATACCGAATTTATTGAGAGCTTTTAGCATGAAGGGCTGTTGAAGTTTATCAAAAGCCTTTTCTGCATCTATTTAGATAATCATGTGGATTTTGTCTTTGGCTCTGTTTATATGCTGGCTTACGTTTATTGATTTGCATATGTTGACAGTGGAGTGTTGAAGTCTCCCATTATTATTGTATGAGAGTCTAAGTCTCTTTGTAAGTCTCTAAGGACTTGCTTTATGAATCTGGGTGCTCCTGTATTGGGTGCATATATATTTAGGATAGTTACCTCTTCCTGTTGAATTGATCCCTTTACCATTATGTAATGGCCTTCTTTGTCTCTTTTGATCTTTGATGGTGTAAAGTCTGTTTTATCAGAGACTAGTATTGCAACCCCTGCTTTCTTTTGTTCTCCATTTGCTTGGTAAATCTTCCTCCATCCCTTTATTTTGAGCCTATGTATGTCTCTGCGTTTGAGATGGGTCTCCTGAATACAGCAGATTGATGGGTCTTGACTCTTTATCCAGTTTGCCAGTCTGTGTCTTTTAATTGGAGCATTTAGTCCATTTACATTTAAGGTTAAGATTGTTATGTGTGAACTTGATCCTGCCATTATGATATTAACTGGTTATTTGCTCGTTAGTTGATGCAGTTTCTTCCTAGCCTCGATGGTCTTTACATTTTGGCATGATTTTGCAATGGCTGGTACCGGTTGTTCCTTTCCATGTTTAGTGCTTCCTTCAGGGTCTCTTGTAAGGCAGGCCTGGTGATGACAGAATCTCTAAGCATTTGCTTATCTGTAAAGGATTTTATTTCTCCTTCACTTATGAAATTTAGTTTGGCTGGATATGAAATTCTGGGTTGAAAATTCTTTTCTTTAAGAATGTTGAATATTGGCCCCCACTCTCTTCTGGCTTGGAGAGTTTCTGCGGAGAGATCTGCTGTTAGTCTGATGGGTTTCCCTTTGTGGGTAACCCGACCTTTCTCTCTGGCTGCCCTTAACATTTTTTCCTTCATTTCAACTTTGGTGAATCTGGCAATTATGTGTCTTGGAGTTGCTCTTCTTGAGGAGTATTTTGTGGCGTTCTCTGTATTTCCTGGATTTGAATGTTGGCCTGCCCTACTAGGTTGGGGAAGTTCTCCTGGATGATATCCTGAAGAGTGTTTTCCAACTTGGTTCCATCTTCCCCCTCACTTTCAGGCACCCCAATCAGACGTAGATTTGGTCTTTTTACATAATCCCATACTTCTTGCAGGCTTTGTTCATTTCTTTTTCTTCTTTTTTCTTTTGGTTTCTCTTCTCACTTCATTTCCTTCATTTGATCCTCAATCGCTGATACTCTTTCTCCCAGTTGATCGAGTCGGTTACTGAAGCTTGTGCATTTGTCACGTATTTCTCGTTTCATGGTTTTCCTCTCTTTCATTTTGTTTATGACCTTCTCTGCATTAATTACTCTAGCCATCAACTCTTCCAGTTTTTTTTCAAGATATTTAGTTTCTTTGCTCTCGGTACGTAAACCCTCCTTTAGCTCTGAGAAGTTTGATGTACTGAAAGCTTCTTCTCTCATCTCGTCAAAGTCATTCTCCGTCAAGCTTTCATCCTTTGCTGGCGATGAGCTGCGCTCTTTTGCTGGGGGAGTTGCGCTCTTATTTTTTGAATTTCCAGCTTTTCTATCCTGCTTTTTCCTCATCTTTGTGGTTTTATCTGCCTCTGGTCTTTGATGATGATGGTGACATACTGATGGGATTTTGGTGTAGGTGTCCTTCCTGTTTGATAGTTTTCCTTCTAACAGTCAGGACCCTCAGCTGTAGGTCTCTTGGAGATTGCTTGAGGTCCACTCCAGACCTTGTTTGCCTGGGTGTCAGCAGCAGAGGCTGCAGAAGATAGAATATTGCTGAACAGCGAGTGTACCTGTCTGATTCTTGCTTTGGAAGCTTCCTCTCAGGGATGTACTCCACCCTGTGAGGTGTGGGGTGTCAGACTGCCCCTAGTGGGGGATGTCTCCCACTTAGGCTACTCAGGGGTCAGGGACCCACTTGAGCAGGCAGTCTGTCCCTTCTCAGATCTCAACCTCCATGTTTGGAGATCCACTGCTCTCTTCAAAGCTGTCAGACAGATTCATTTGCGTCTGCAGAGGTTTCTGCTGCTTTTGTTGTTGTTTAGCTGTGCCCTGTCCCCAGAGGTGGAGTCTACAGAGATAGGCAGGTTTCCTTGAGCTGCTGTGAGCTCCACCCAGTTTGAGCTTCCCAGCGGCTTTCTTTACCTACTTAAGCCTCAGCAATGGCGGTCGCCCCTCCCCAAGCCTCACTGCTGCCTTGCGGTTAGATCGCAGACTGCTGTGCTAGCAATGAGGGAGGCTCTCTGGGCATGGGACCCTTCCGGCCAGGTGTGGGATATAATCTCCTGGTGTGCCTGTTTGCTTAAAGCACAGTATTGGGGTGGAAGTTACCCAATTTTCCAGGTGTTGTGTGTCTCAATTCCCCTGGCTAGGAAAAGGTATTCCCTTTCCCCTTGCGCTTCCCAGGTGAGGCGATGCCTCACCCTGCTTCAGCTCTCCCTGGTCGGGCTGCAGCAGCTGACCAGCACCGATTATCCAGCACTCCCTAGTGAGATGAACCCAGTACCTCAGTTGAAAATGCAGAAATCACCGGTCTTCTGTTTCGCTCCTGCTGGGAGTTGGAGACTGGAGCTGTTCCTATTCGGCCATCTTGCTCCTCAAATTACATTTTAAAACCTTTATTTTTAATGAACAAATAATTTTCTATAATTATAGGGTACAATGTGAAGTTTTGATGTGTTTACAATGTGGAATGATTAAATCAAGCTAATTAACAAATTCATCACCCCTATCACCCCACATGAGTACCTATTTTTGTAATGAAATCATTTGAAATCTTATTTTTAGCAATTTTTGCATGTACAATGCATTACTGTTTATTTTAGTTACTACTCTATTACAATAGATTGCATTGCTAAAGCCTAGTTCTCCTAGTTAACAGAAACTTTATACCCTTTGATCAATATCCACTTTTTTTCCATATCCCACTTCTTCCGGACTCTAGTAAACTCTATTGTCTTCTCTTCTTTTATGAGTTCAATTTTTTAAATATCTACACATTAGTGAAATCATGTCATATTTGGTTTTTCATTCCTGACATTATAATTAGCATACTGTCCTCTAGGTCCATCCAGGTTGTTTCAAAACCTTCCCCCTTTTTAAGACTGAATAGTATTTTTTGAATATGTAAGTTAAGCAGAACTGTCTTGAAAATTCTGCTATGGGAATGGATTTCTGCATATGTGTCACAGTGAAATGAGCCATAAAGTTCACAGAGCACATTGGGAATATATAGGAATTAAATAGAAGGGAAGTATTTTTCAAAGCCCTTGATTACTAAATTTTTATATAAATATCACACACACATTTATATATCTACAAATGTGCATACATAATTTCACATACTTTCTAGAACCAATATGACAAACAAACCAAAAAAAAGAACAAATTGCTGTGTATTTATTCAAAGGTAACATCAGTTGATTACGCTGGTTGATTTTCAGTTGTTTTCAAACAGTTTTACTATGTTAGCTAAATCAACCTATTGTAACATTTTTGTAAAGAATATTTCAAGACACATTCTTTTATTTCAGTTGTAAGAACTATCCTGATGGTGTTCTTATAAACAATATGGTCCTTCTAGACCATAAAGGAAAATGGTCAAGTCTAGCTATAAAGCTCTCATCATAGCGATTGTTGTGTTAAACTGTCATTTACCCTTAAATAAGCTATCGTTGTGAATTTTAGTTAAAGCAAATGGTCAGAGGTCGTACGGTGTGATCTGATAGCCCTGCAAAGACATTTAACGATATTCCAAAATATTTTAATGCCCAAAGACTATGAATGTATGCTAAAATAATGAAAAAGAAAATTTTAAAGCAGAACTTTGAGCAGCAGTTAGAATTTGCCTGCATTTAAAACATGTGATGAAGATACAGTCTACACAAATATGGTAATATAATAATATAGATTGGAGTTTATCCTATGCTATGAGTATATTTTAATTATAAATTTTGCAACTATAATTAAGATGTTTAAATGCAGTCTTAACATGATTTAATCTTGGCATTATTTCTCTCACTAAAATCTTGCAGAGTTTTATAAAAATGTAATCAACCATCACAACACCTTATATTAATATAGTATTATTCATTTTTTAAAATGAGGACACTGAACCACACGTTAGTTAATTAACTTGAGAAAATGAAGAATTAATGAGAGCAGTGACTCCCACTTTAGTGAAGGTTAGCAAGGCAAACTGACAGCATATCCACTTGTGTAATTTACACAGTCCATTTATTTAGCCTAGTTGGTGTTAATTCTACAAGGGTTATGATCAGTACACTTTAGAGAAGTAACCTAGTTCCTCCTCGTTCTAAGGTTGGAAGGTGACCTATCATTAAAAATGGCTCTCCACAGGGTTCAACAATTTATTGCCCAAAATCATTTTCTCCTGCTTCCCAACAGCATTTATTGAGAAACAAGAAAAATGAGGTGGCAGAGAAAGGCAAACTCCAGTATGCTCTATGGATAATTACTTTTATTAATTTCAAATAGTCATGTGAAGTATAGGGCCATCAGTCTTGGGCTCAAAATAAATATACTTTGTGGCATGTGTTAATCGGTTGTCAAATGTATTTTTGGCAACTAATGCCAGATTCATCTCTGCATTACCTCATCTTCTCCACAGGTAGAGACTTTTGTCACTCCTGGAGGATTAGTTTCCTCTCAGCTGTAGGACACAGCTTCTTTCTAAATTTGGTCCAGTTACTTGCATCATAATTATATGGGTTGTTAATCTGCATACACATACAGGTACACACCAGACATGTTTAATAATAATATTTTATGATGATCCCAGAAATCTACATTTTGAATTAACACCTTAGGTGACTTTTTATTTCTTTTTGAAATGGAGTTTTGTTTTGTCACCCAGGCTAGAGTGCAGTGGCGCAATCTCGGCTCACTGCAACCTCTACCTCCTGGGTTCAAGCAATTTTCCTGTCTCAGCCTCTGGAGTAGCTGGGATTACAGGTGAGTGCTACTATGCTCAGCTAATTTTGTTTATTTTTAGTAGAGACGGGGTTTCACCATGATGGCCAGGCTGATCTCGAACTCCTGACCTCAGGTGATCCACTTGCCTCAGCATCCCAAAGTGATGGGATTACAGATGTGAATCACTGTGCCCAACCAGATTTTTAAGAGCATTATAAACATTCACTTAAGAGTGGTCATAACCTGAGACTGGATACACATCAAATACCTATAATTCATATTTACGGAATATTCAAGGAAAAAAACTGAAATGATTTAATAATTAATTTCATCCTGCTTAATCTTAAATATCTATTTTACAGTTTTCAATTTTGACTTCCAAATTTGGCTTCTTCCTGGAATTTCTAACTTGGAATCATATGTATCTCTTTTAAATGCAAAGTTCTTTCATTCTATATACTGGTATCTGTTCATAATCTTATTTTATTTCCAGAACTCCTACCTAGTGGCTGTTAGCTTCTGCTTGCTGACAAATAATTTGTCTTATGGAAATAATGTCTCTAGATTCTCTTCCTCTGTCTCACCCATGTTTTCCAAAATCCTAGCATTTGGCTACTCACCCTTAATGACAAGCACACACTTGTGCCCCTTGGGTACTGTGATATACTGTAGCATGTTTGTTCATGGGAACAGAAGTTCAGCTCTCAAGACTTGTGCTAATGGGACAATTTATAGGATTGAATCTTATTCACTATGCTGGTAAGTTCAATGCACAGATGTTTAATGTGCTTTGAAGATTTATACAGTGAAACTTATTAAATATCACCTCTATGCTGAGACTATAGACATGAAGTGATAAAAGTCACCATTTCACCTCATGAAACTCAGTAGTCTAATTTAGCCAAAAGAAAGAAAATACAAAACAAAATATCTATAAAACACATAGAAAAATATCCAAAGAGTTAACATCTATTGACTATGTATTATACTATAGGCAAGTGTTAGATACTTTACTTAAAATGGATACATTTAAGAAAGTCTGTAGGTTTAAATTCTTCACAAAACAGTGGGGAGGATACATGCATAAGATATAATATAGTATAGAATTGTGTTGCCCAATATGGCAGCGACTACCCATGTAGCTGTTTAATTTTACAATTAAAAGTTTTATTCATAGATAGTTATAGATTCACATGCTGTTGTAAGAAATAATAAAGATGGCTCTCTTATGTACCTTTTTTTTTTTTTTTTTTTTTTTTTTTTTGAGATCGCTCCGCCTCCAGGGTTCACGCCATTCTCCTGCCTCAGCCTCCCGAGTAGCTGGGACTACAGGCGCCCACCACCACGCCAAGCTAATTTATTTGTATTTTTTTTGTTGTTGTTGGTAGAGACGGGGTGTCACCAAGTCTGGCTCTGTAGCCCAGGCTGGAGTGCAGGCGCGCGATCTTGTCTCACTGCAAACTCCGCCTCCTGAGTTTAAGTGATTCTCCCACCTCAGCCTGGCCAGTAGCTGGGATTACAGGCGTGTGCCACCATGCCGGGCTACTTTTTGTGTTTTTAGTAGAGAGGCGTTTCACCATGTTGGTCAGGCTGCTCTGAATCTCCTGAACTCAGGTGATCCACCCACCTTGGCCTCCCAAAGTGATGGGATTAGAGACGTGAGCCACAATGCCGGACCTCATGTACTCTGCACTGTTCCTCCCAATGGTGGCACCTTGCAAAGCAATATTACAATATATACCTGAGATACGGATACAGATATGATACAAAATATTTCTGTCACTGAAAAGATCTCACATGTTGCGCTCCTAAAGCCACAACAATTTCCCTCCTTCTCTACCAGCTCTTTAACCATTCATCAGTTTTCCATTTCTATAGTTGTGTCATTTCAAAAGTAATATAGCATGCAATCACTTGGGATTGGATTTTTTACTAAGTATAATTCTCTGGAGATTCATCCAGTGTGCTGTACATATCAACAGTTTATTCCTTTGTACTGGTCAGTAGTATTTCATGGTATAAATGTAAGAATTTAACATTTTCTAGTTGAAGGTTACTTGGATTCCAGTTTTTGGTGTAACAAATAAAGCAGCTGTAAACATTTTTGCATCTGTTTTCTATGAATCAGACAAAAATCTTCATTTCTTTAGAAAATCCACCAAACCATTTTTCAGAAGTATATTAGAGATCCAGTTTCTCACCAATATTTGATACTGCCAGTATATATTTTTAAAATTTAATTCAATGCAACTATTTTGATAAATGAGGATATCATTGTGGTTTAATTTGCATTTCCCTGTTGGCTGATGATATTGAAGTTTTCATGTCTTTATTTGCTATATGTGTATTCTCTTCAGTGCAATCTCCGTTTATGTCTTTTGCTCATTTTTTCAAACGGAGTGACTTTTTTAAACCTGAGTTTTGAGAGTTCCTTATATATTCTATCCTTTTATCAGACATGTGCTTTGCAAATTCCTCCCAATCTACATCTAGTCTTTTCATCTTCTTAACAGAGTTATTCACAGATAAATTATTTTTTGTTAAATTTGATGATAACCAAATTATTATTTTAATTTTATAGATAGTCTAAGATATCTTTGATATCAAGTCTAAGAACTCTTTATCTAGCCATAGACCCCCCAATATTATTTTCTATGCGTTTTTACTAAATTTTTGTTAGTTTTCTTGTTTGTTTAAGGTATGAGGCTTAGGCCAAGGTTCATTTTTTCTTTTTGCATGAGGATGTCCAGTATATTCAGCACCATATATAGAAAAGTTTACACCTCTCCCATTGAATTGCTTATTCAACCTCATCAAAAATAAGTTGGGTGTGTCTGTGTGTATTTCATCCCTCTGGTACTACTAGAAGTCCAGATTGACACAGTTAGATATTAAAACTTAAAACTGGGTAGATTTATATTTTCCATTTTATTCTTATTTAAAATTGTTTTACCTATTCCAGCTTTCTTGTCTTTTGATATAAATATTAGAATAATCTTATTTATATTTACAAAAATTTGTGCTAGTGATTTTGATAGAAATTGCAAAAATGCTGTATATAAATTTGGGGAAATTAGTAACTTCAATTTCCTGAAAATATGTCTTTCCATTTATTAAGTTCTTTTTAAAAAGTGCTTTGACCAGCATTTTTTTATTTTTAAGCATATAACAGCTGTCCATGTTTTGTTAGATTTACACCTAGTATATACTTTATTTTTCTGGCCATTGCCAATAGTATTGCATATTTTTAAAAAAAATAGTGTCTAGATATTCATAGTGGTATATAAAAACACAATTGATTTTTAAAATGTTTATCTTGTTTTGTATCACATTTCTAAATTCAATTATTAGTTCTAGGACTTTTGTTGAAAAGTCTTTGTGGTTTTTTTATGTAGACAATAATGTCTTTTAATACTTTAATCTGAAATTTAATCTTTTAAATTTATTGAGGTTTGTTTCATAACCCAGTGTATGATATATTTAGGCATAAGTTATGTGACATTTGAAACTAATCTGTATTTTGCAGTTGTTGGGTGGAATGCTTTAAAAATTTAAATTTCATTCTATTGGTTGATGTTATCGAGTTCTTCTGTATCTTTGCTGATGTTCTCTCCAGTTGTTTCATCAAATCTCAAGGCAGGTATGTTGAAACATGTTGAAATTTTTAATACTAGTTGTGAATTTGTCTGTTTCTCTTTTTTTGTTTTTATTTCTCAGTTGATTTCTCCTACTTTCAAGTTTGTTACTTGATTTTTTAGGGTTCTACTTTTTTATTTATCGTGATTTTGAAGGTATCATATTCTATAGTGGTTGCTCTAGTTATTATGTGATATATGTATAACTTGTCACAGTTTTCTGGTGTCTTTATTCTATAAGTTTGATTGTAGCATAGAAACATCACCTACTTTTATGACTCATTGCCTTCTCCCGACTTTATAATATAATTTCTTTAAATATTGTGAAAGACATGGACATCTAAGTATGTGAGGGTCGAACTGGAAACAGTTACAACCTGAAGAGGACTTCACCAAGACATATGATAAGCAAATATTCAGTAACCAAAGACAAAGATAGAATTTTGAAAGTAGAAAAAGAGATGTGTCAGATACAAGGGAATCTGGAAGACTTCTCAGCAGAAATTTTTCAGGTCAGGAGATTAGGATGATATATTCAATGTCTTGGTAAAAAAAAAAAAAAAAAAAAAGAAAGAAAGAAAAAAGAAAGAATATATGTATTTTACCAATACATACATTCAATGTATTGGAAAAAAAAAAAAAGAAAAAGAAAGAAAGAAAAGAAACTTCCAACCAATAATATTTTACCCAGAAAAACTGTCTTTCAGAACTGGAGGAGAAATTAAAACCTTCCCAAACTACTGAAAACTGAGGGCACTCATCACCACTAGAGCTTCCGTACAAGAAATGCTAAACGTTCTTCCACCTGAAAAAAAAGTAAAGAATACTTATTAATAACATGAAGATATATGAAAATAAATAACTCATTGGTAAAAGAAGTAGACAGTCAAATTTAAAACAGTCTAACATAATAATTATGTTTAAATTATTTTAAATTTATTATAAAGATTAAAAGAAAACTATTAAAAACAATAGCTACAATAATTTATTAATTAATTCACAATTTAAAAAGTAAACTGTGATGTCAAAAACCTTAAATATTTTTGACAGTGTTAGTGAAAGTGTATGTTTTGCTTTCAATTGAAGTTAAGCTGTTGTTAGCTTAAAATAGACTGTTATAACTATGAAATGTTTTAAGTAAGCCCCATGGTAACCACAAGACTAAAAATATATACTAAGTACACAAAGAAAAATAGTAAATAATTAATTTTATTATATAAAATTATCAAATTACAAAGTAAGGAAGAAATAGAGATGGAAAATAATAAAGTAGCCACAAAGCAGCCTGGAAATAATTAACAAAATGGCAATATTATGTCCTTATGAATCAATACTTTAAATGTAAATGTAGTAAATTTTCTAATAAAAAAACTTAGAGTGGCTGAAAGGATTTGAAAAAAAACCTAATTACATGGTATGTGCAAGAGATTCACTTTAACTTTAAGGCCACATGTAGATTGAACGTGAAGGGATGGAAAAAGTTATTTCATGCAAATGGAAATGAAAAGAGAGCAGAGGCAAATATATTTATATCAGATAAAATAAACTAAGTAAAAAACTGTAACAAGAGACAAGAAGGGTCATTATAGAATAATAAAGAATTTAATTTATCGAACAGATGTAACAATTGTAAATATCTATTTATACATCATTCTACCTAAGTATGTAATGCAAATATTAACATATCTGAAAGTAGAAATAGAAATACAACAATAGTAGGAGACTTCAATGTAGCACTTTAAATAATAGAGAGATCATCAAGTCAGAAAATTAATAAAGAAACATTGAATTGAACTACACTTTTGATCAAGTGGACCTAGCAGAGATATACAGAATATTACTTCCAACATCAGTAGAAATCATTCCTCTCTAGCTCACAGAGACCATTCTGGAGAATAGACCATATTCTGGGTCACAAAACAAGTCTTAAAAAATTTAAGACTGAATCATATCAAGTATCTTTTATTATTAAAATGGCATGAAACTAGAAATAAATAAATTAAGGAAAACTTACAAACGGATGAAAATTAACACACATCTAAACAACTAATGGTTCAAAGAGGAAGTTAAATAAATAAATATTAAAACAAAAATAAAACACAACATACCTAAACTTAAGGAATGCATCTAAAAAAATTCTAAGAAAGAAGTTTATAGTGAAAATGCCTACATGAAGAAAAACATAATATCTCAAATAAATAGCACATGAAAATAGATAAAGATAAACTAAGCCCAAAATTCGTAGAATAAAAGAAATAACAAAGATCACAGCAAAAATCAATGAAATAATGGCCTGAAAAAAATTATAGAAAAGACAAATAAAACTGTGTTGTTTTTTCAAATAAATAAACAAAATTGACAAGCCTTACCGAGGTAGGAAGAAAAAGAGATAAATAAAATCAGAAACAGGAGAAGGTACAATTGATACCACAGAAATACAAAAGATAACAGAATACTATGAACAATTAAATACCAGATAATTGGATAAACTAGAATATATGAATAAATTCCTAGACACATACATACTTATAAGACTGATAAAAAATTAAAAACTTGAGTACACCAATAATGTGTAAGGAGCTTGAATCCCTAATAAAAAGTGTCTCATCAAAGCCCAGAACCTGGCAACTTCATTAGTGCTTTTTAGCCAATATTTAACAAATAATTAATGTTAATGCTTGTAAAACTCTTCCAAAATATTGAGGAGGAAGAAATACTCAAGTATTAATTTTACAAGGTCAGCATACAAAATCCAGACGAGAACACTACAAAAATAATTATAGGCAAATATCTTGGATAAATGCAGATGCAAAATTCTCAACAAAATGCTAGTACAGCAAACTAAATTGCAATTTAATATATCATACACTATGCTCAAGTGGGATTTATGCATGGGATGCAAAAATGTTTCAATATCGAAAATATAAAATGTGATGAATCACTTTAATAAAATGAACAAGAAATGAACATCTCAATAGATGTAGAGAAGGTATTGACAGCATGTAACATCGTTTTTATGATAAAAACACGGTGCAACCCCGTCTCTACTAAGAAAAATACAAAAAACTAGCCGGGCGAGGTTGCGGGCGCCTGTAGTACCAGCTACTCGGGAGGCTGAGGCAGGAGAATGGTGTAAACCCGGGAGGCGGAGCTTGCAGTGAGCTGAGATCCGGCCACTGCCCTCCAGCCTGGGTGACAGAGCGAGACTCTGTCTCAAAACAAAACAAAACAAAACAAAACAAAACAAAACACTCTAAACAATTTAAGTATAAAGGAATGTTTGTCTACAAAATAAAGGTCACATAGAACAAGCCCACAGATAACATACTCCATAGTGAAGAGCTGAAAGCTTTTCTAGGATCTGTATCAGCAACATGATTCCTAATTTCACCACTTGTGTTCAACATAGTACTAGAAGTCATAGCCAGAGCAATTAGGTAAGAAAAAAACATATATTTTTAAAAAGCATCTAAATGGGGAAGAAGGAAGTTAAATCATTTCTGTTTGCAGATGACATGATTTTATATATAGGAAAGTTTACAGGCTTCACTAAAAATATTTTAGATTTCAGTAAAGTGCAGGCTACACTTTACACAAAATCATTGTGTTTCTGTACAGCAACATAGAACTAGTCAAAAATAAAGTTAAGAAAATAATATGATTTACAATAGTAGCACAAAGCAAAAAATACTTGCTTGTGGTTGAGAAGTAATAAGGAGGGACAGGGGGTTTACAATGGGGCCTAAAGGAATTGTTGGGAATGATGAATATGCTCATTGTCTTCATTGTGCTGATGGTATCATGGAGGTAAACTTATGCTAATATGTATGCTATTTAAATATTTGTGTTTTGCTGTTTAGTTATATCAATAAATCTTTGAGGAAAAATCTTAGTACAGTGCTGGTATGTGATAACTATTACTATCATTATAATAATGTGTATGTATTTACTAGTTGAATATATATTTTTATTTTAGACATTTGTAACATATATGTCTGTATACATCTTTCAATTTTTTAAAAACTGATAATTCTGTTTTCTGTTTCCACATTTTAAACACATTTTTGGTACTTTTATTCCAGTCCTGGAAGTTGAAATGAACTGCTTTTCTGACAACTAGCTAGTTGGAAAGTTGATAATTTCTTATCTCTACAAACAATAGTGCAACATCAACATTAGCTAGCAGAACCAGAACTTTTTAAAGTAATACCATCACCTGCAAAGAAAATAATTCTGCGTTATGCAATTTATTCTGTTTTATAGCTTTAGAATTGATCAGGTGACTAATATAGAATATGGATAAGAATTAATTCAAATTTCAACACCAATAAAATGTTATTTGCTTTCTAGTGACCATGATGACCTTTCTTCATTCTCTTCTATTACCTGTCATTCTCATTATATAACATTCATTGAAATATGTTCAGTTACGAACTTAATCCATAGGTGTCTAGTATAATTTTCTTATTTTCTGTTTACCTGACTATACTCTTTTATTCTCACACTTACTAAAGAAGATGGAAGTGAAAACACATACAATTATAAATAATAGTCATCACATGTTTTATTGATTATGTAACATTAAATGTAAATAAATCAGGCAAAATCCATTATGTATAAGGTGAAAATTGAATAGTGTGTTGATTGCCTGGTATTTTTTACTGAAGTGATTGATGGTTGCAGGGCATATGATTTCTCCACAAAAAGTTTTTAATAGAACTCAATGATTTTTGTCCTGTGATTTCAGCTTTTCTAGACTTTGACATGGACATATTACATAATTAAATTACTAACTTCAATGTGGATAGAAGCCCGTTTTCCTCTTTTAACTCAAATGTGCTGAATAAAACACACAGGGTAAAATTAGCACATTTCACACAATCATATAGAAAAAAGCTTTTAATAATTCCAGAACAGAGGAATATTATTTTCATGTATGAAATTGATATTTGACACCACAAGTAATAATACAGAAAACATTGACTACTTTTTATAATACACATTATGTTTGTTTAGTTTTAATCTGCGTATTTCTCAGGTATCAAAATATTTTACTAATGAAAAATAAATATGGGCACTCAGATATGCATTAAAAATCTACAAAACTAGCAAGACTCATTCAGGGATTGAATTTATGTCAATGAACAATATGTCTTTGGTTGTGTTTGTGAATTAAAAATAAAAATCTAAGCCTTAACCATCTGAACAAACACCTCCTCTTGGCCAAGGGCATTCCAAAGTTAACCTGAATAACTAGTTGCCATGATGGCAAGAAGGGGTCAAATATGCTTTATTTTGACCTCCTCCTTTTTGGAATTTTGACCAGGAAAAGTCGACCAGCATTAACATCAACACACACCTTAAGTCTGATAAGAAACATTTAGAAATGATCCTCTCTGAAGCCTGCTACCTGAGGGCTTCATCTGCATGATAAAACTTGGTCCCCACAATCCCTTATCATCACCCAGACATTCCTTTCTATTGATTCCCGTCCTTTACAAAATAACTTACCTATTTCAACCAATTGCCAGTCAGAAAATCTTTAAATCTACCTATGAGCTGAAAGCCCCACTGAGTTGTCTCACCATTCCAGATCAAACCCATGTACATCTTACATGTATTCACTGATGTATTATGTCTCCCTAAAATCTATGCAAGCAAGCTGTACTCTAACCACCTTGGAAACATGTCATCAATACCTCCTGAGACTGTGTCATGGGCTCATCCCTAACCTTGACAAAATTAACTTTTTAGACTGTTTGAGACCTGTCTCAGGTACTTTTGAGTTCACAGGTTTAAACTCTCAAAATGAATTAGATTTTATGTGAACTTAAAAATTGCTTTTCCAGTTTTAATGTAGTGATATTCACTTTTGTGTTATCAAGATCACATGAATTGAAAGGTATTTAAGTCTATGTAGAACTATTTCTCACCTATAGGTATGTAATCCATTCATCTATATCAACATTTGAGTGCTACTGACTTCAGCAATAATTATTATATAGAGTAACTTTGAATTAATCATTTAAATATACATCAGATTTCTAACTCAGCAATGCTGGTAATAATAGATTATGATAAAGCAACCAACAAGAAAAATAAAAGACTTAAAATAATGCTCACTATTTAAAAATACCTTTGTTAAGCTTATCACTATTGACCAATGCATTTATCTAGGAAACACATTTATTTAGCAATTAAATACTACATTCATGAGTACCTCTATTAATTTGCAAAAACAAAATAATATGAATGTGCATAGGAGAAATTGTTAGGGTTCATCCTGTGTGCTAAGTCACCAGTATTTTTCTTGACCACAGGAAATTAATCATTAATTATGCAGTACTTTGAGGAAAGAGATGGGTCTCTGTTGTACTCAAACTTTATTAAAGTGATGTTGAACATATATTAAATAGTGGAAATATTGGCATTTTTCAAAGCTGTCCCACAACATGCACATTTACTTGTTTCAAAAAATGTGTTGAAAACAATAAATATTATCCATGTAATATTTATGGTTTCTTGTACCCAAATATACAGCCTGCACCACAATATTGAGATTCTAAGGGCACATGAAACTTTAGATTTTTATCCACAGAAGTTGGGTATAAGACATCATACTCTTTATTAAGGCATTACAAATCATATATTGATGACAGAAACCCTATTTCTTTTTACAGTAAATTAAAGTGTTTTGAAACCAAAAGACATAAACTTATAAAAGATTTACTGAGTGTGGAATACACAATTTAATTCAGTTGAAAATGTTTTAATGGGTACTGCTTGTTTGCTTTCTTCACTTTTCTTTCCAGAGGCAATCATTTCACGAGGATAATCTCAAGGTTTAAAGGCATTTTGTTTCTGGCTGTATTGAATACATTTTAAAATTTGGTTTATATGCATATATATGTAAAAAAATTATTATAGATAGCTACACTTTCTTACTTATTATTCACATATCATCATTACACAACCAGGAACATGGTCTCATTCAAAAAAATTAGAATGCATCTGACAACAAAGGAATAAGCTTGTTATCTGATTTTTGCTTTGTGTGTCATCACTTTTGCTTGAAGACCATAATTGTGCCAGGATACTAATTTTATTGATTTGTTTCAACACTGTCAATTTCAGGTGCGAATAACCAGTTTTATCAAAAGCTGTTTACTTTATTTCAATCAGAGACAAAGAACAAAAATTATGTACAGTACAAAATTGCTTTGCCTAATGAATAGAAAAATAAAACACAAAATTATTATTTTGCAAAATATCTTTCTTTTTAGTGAACTTTAGGACATTATCCACTGAGAAGTTATTTTAAAAATCTGTGAAAATTTAGTGACATTTCATTGCAAGTAGGTTTTGAATCATTAAGCTTACTTTAGAAATATCATCAAAACTTGTCATATAAATAGTTATAAGGTATAAAACATACATTTGAGAGTACAGAATTTAAATGAATCTTTTTAAGGAAAGAACATCTTTTAGTTGACTTTATAAACTCATTACGACTAGGGAATCTCCAGGGTATCAGATCCTTGAGTAACAGAAATGTAATATTCACTATATTGCTGAAGACTTTTCCTAATTTTTGGTCAAGTAAATTAAAAGTCATAATTCAGTAAAAACTAAAATTACTTACTTAAACCCAATGATAAAGGTATGGATTTAAAGTTTCCTCATTAACTATACATATTTTTATATATATATATATATATATATTTGCTATACTGATCAAACATTAGAGAGGGATTTACTCTTCTATATTAAATTACCACATACTTGAATAATTACCATAATTTTCAAAAGATGCTTATAAATATATTTGAATTATGTAAGTTTAGGTTTGTAAATTATATTAGTTTAATAAACACACACACAATCAAAAAATATTTCAAAAAATGTAAAAATCACACTCAAAACTTTTTCAATCAGGTCATCAAAAAGATATTTTTAAAAACTGAAACCAGGTCTGACCTCTGGGGAATATCACTCATTCAAACTAATTCCAGATCTGTCATCACCATCTGTTTAACATTATCCTCTAATCAGTTGGGGGTTACTAGAATATCAGTTTTCCTAATATTCATATTTTTTAAGTTCTTGAGGATTTTCTAGTGATATATTCAAAACCATTCTTCAAGTACATAAAATTCAAATGATTGCTACTTTCATCTGTGAATTAAAATTTCAGACTGATTCTTTTTCATAAAGCATCTTGATTATAACACAGAATCTCTCGCTATTCAATTTAATTACAAATGAATACAATGAAATAATATATGTATATTGCTTTGTAAAATCTGTTGCACATTTTATTTTCTAGTTTATTTTAGTGTTCCTATTGTTGTTAAATTAAAAGTATGGAATAGATAATATGGCATTTATAAATATCTTCAATATTTTAAGTTATACATTATAAAGCTCTGGTAATTTAAAAATGTATTTAAAATATTTTATGTTTTGAGGACTTTAGTTTTCCGAATTTTTATAATAAATACTGCTTGTTCTTAAAGTTCTAACTTAGATTTACTTCCCCTGTTTAGCGAACTATATATCTTTTAGGTTTCCTGATACAACCTGTACACAATTTGGTATATTTTATTAGTTTGTGATAAATATTTTGTTATCTTCATATAAATGAAATACTTCTTTTGTGTTAAATGTTTTGTGATCTTTATATAAATGAAATACATCTAATAAATAATTGAATGCAGACAAATATTTTTAATGTTTCATTGTCAGTATTTTATAACATACAATGATGTAATGTTTTATTTTGGTGAAATTTATACTTCTTAAAAATAGAAAGTTAAGATTTTTAATTGTAGCATTTTTAAACTCCTGAGTTTGCTCAATGAAAAATTATTATTTCCTAACTGAACATGCAAAATGTATAACTCATAAACTTAGAAAAGGAAAAAATATAAGAGATGAAAGTACTCATCACATCTTTTTTTCTGTTTCTTAATTAAACACTTTTTTACTGAAAAGTCTTTAATCATTCTATGAATATTATGTAGGATATCAGTGAGAAAGTACTAATTTAGAAAGAGAGTAAATATTATTGTGGAAAATTTTGGATAATTATCTCTAAAGAATGGTCATTAATCATATATTTATGACTTATTCTGCTTCATACATAAATTACCACTATATTTATGACTGTATCTGATTTTCTATAGTTTTACTGATGTAAACTTGACTCATAACAATTACCATGAGAGCACAGATTGTGAATGATCATTGGGGAGGTCCATGGTCCGTGGAGGAAAGGAAATATCAGAAAGATATTATCCACTCACTCTGTGCTGTGCTTCTGAAATTAATGTCAATGTGTCTGACATAGATGCTCCAACCCTAGTACTTTTGAGACTCCAGATCATATAAAAATAGTAAAAGTTTTTTTTTTTTTGCTGTTAATTGAAATTAAATGTCGAAGAGTAGATGTTTTGATGATGCAAATTAGGAGCAATAAATTTTCTGTTATTCTTTCTCTGAGAAAATATATTTGAGAAATAACCAAAAAGGTCTACAAACAATAAGAATATAAAAATGTAGACACTGTAAAAACAAGCCAGCAAAAAACAGGTTGCCTTTACTCTTTCTCTGAGAATTTATTACATAGTAAAGCACGATTCTAAGTGATAATTAACAGAATCCTGGAAATCCTAGAAAGTATATATTATTATACCAAATATTCTGATGAAAAACTTAGACACAAATTAATTAAACTCAGAAAGGAATAACCTCTGAGTTACATCTTCTAAGTCAGAGAACAGTAATTAACATCCAAATTACATATCATCCAAAACATATCAAATTACAAAATACGAAAGCTGTTCTTTTAATTTAACTGGTGTTTCAGATTTTATCTATGAGACAACATAGCAAATGCAAGCAACTCTGTAGCATTGTCAGTAAAACTTGTAACTGAATCTCATATAATATTATATTGTTTTCAATTACATATATTTTTCTTTTTTTAATTTATTTATTATTATTATACTTTAAGCTGTAGGGTACATGTGCATAACGTGCAGGTTTGTTACATATGTATACTTGTGCCATGTTGTTGTGCTGCACCCATCAACTCGTCATTTACATCAGGTATAATTCCCAATGCAATCCCTCCCCCCTGCCCCCTCCCCATGATAGGCCCCTGTGTGTGATGTTCCCCTTCCTGAGTCCAAGTGATCTCATTGTTCAGTTCCCACCTATGAGTGAGAACATGTGGTGTTTGGTTTTCTGTTCTTGTGATAGTTTGCTAAGAATGATGGTTTCCAGCTGCATCCATGTCCCTACAAAGGACAAAAACTCATCCTTTTTTATGGCTGCATAGTATTCCATGGTGTATATGTGCCATATTTTCTTAATCCAGTCTGTCACTGATGGACATTTGGGTTGATTCCAAGTCTTTGCTATTGTGAATAGTGCTGCAATAAACATACGTGTGCATGTGTCTTTATAGCAGCATGATTTATAATCCTTTGGGTATATAACCAGTAATGGGATGGCTGGGTAATATGGTACATCTAGTTCTAGATCCTTGAGGAATCGCCATACTGTTTTCCATAATGGTTGAACTAGTTTACAATCCCACCAACAGTGTAAAAGTGTTCCTATTTCTCCACATCCTCTCCAGCACCTGTTGTTTCCTGACTTTTTAATGATCGCCATTCTAACTGGTGTGAGATGGTATCTCATTGTGGTTTTGATTTGCATTTCTCTGATGGCCAGTGATGATGAGCATTTTTTCATGTGTCTGTTGGCTGTATGAATGTCTTCTTTTGAGAAATGTCTGTTCATACCCTTTGCCCACTTTTTGATGGGGTTGTTTGTTTTTTTCTTGTAAATTTGTTTGAGTTCTTCTAGGTTCTGGATATTAGCCCTTTGTCAGATGAGTAGATTGCAAAAATTTTCTCCCATTCTGTAGGTTGCCTGTTCACTCTGATGGTAGTTTCTTTTGCTGTGCAGAAGCTCTTTAGTTTAATTAGATCCCATTTGTCAATTTTGGCTTTTGCTGCCATTGCTTTTGGTGTTTTAGACATGAAGTCTTTGCCCATGCCTATGTCCTGAATGGTACTACCTAGGTTTTCCTCTAGGATTTTTATGGTATTAGGTCTAACATTTAAGTCTCTAATCCATCTTGAATTAGTTTTCGTATAAGGAGTAAGGAAAGGATCCAGTTTCAGCTTTCTACTTATGGCTAGCCAATTTTCCCAGCACCATTTATTAAATAGGGAATCCTTTCCCCATTTCTTGTTTCTCTCAGGTTTGTCAAAGATCAGATGGCTGTAGATGTGTGGTATTATTTCTGAGGACTCTGTTCTGTTCCATTGGTCTATATCTCTGTTTTGGTACCAGTACCATGCTGTTTTGGTTACTGTAGCTTTGTAGTATAGTTTGAAGTCAGGTAGCGTGATGCCTCCAGCTTTGTTCTTTTGACTTAGGATTGTCTTGGAGATGCGGGCTCTTTTTTGGTTCCATATGAACTTTAAAGCAGTTTTTTCCAATTCTGTGAAGACACTCATTGGTAGCTTGATGGGGATGGCATTGAATCTATACATTACCTTGGGCAGTATGGCCATTTTCACGATATTGATTCTTCCTATCCATGAGCATGGTATGTTCTTCCATTTGTTTGTGTCCTCTTTTATTTCACTGAGCAGTGGTTTGTAGTTCTCCTTGACGAGGTCCTTTACATCCCTTGTAAGTTGGATTCCTAGGTATTTGATTCTCTTTGCAGCAATTGTGAAAGGAAGTTCATTCATGATTTGGCTCTCTGTTTGTCTGTCACTGGTGTATAAGAATGCTTGTGATTTTTGCACATTAATTTTGTATCCTGAGACTTTGCTGAAGTTGCTTATCAGTTTAAGGAGATTTTGGGCTGAGACGATGGGGTTTTCTAAACATACAATCATGTCATCTGCAAACAGGGACAGTTTGACTTCTTCTTTTCCTAACTGAATACCCTTGATTTCTCTCTCTTGCCTAATTGTCCTAGCCAGAACTTCCAACACTATGTTGAATAGGAGTGGTGAGAGAGGGCATCCCTGTCTTGTGCCAGTTTTCAAAGGGAATTTTTCCAGTTTTTGCCCATTCAGTATGCTATTGGCTGTGCATTGTCATAAATAGCTCTTATTATTTTGAGGTACGTTCCATCAATATCGAATTTATTGAGCGTTTTTAGCAGGAAGGGCTGTGGAATTTTGTCAAAAGCCTTTTCTGCATCTATTGAGATAATCATGTGGTTCTTGTCTTTGGTTCTCTTTATATGCTGGATTATGTTTATTGATTTGCGAATGTTGAACCAGCCTTGCATCCCAGAGATGAAGCCCACTTGATCATGGTGGATAAGCTTTTTGATGTGTTGCTGAATCCGGTTTGCCAGTATTTTATTGAAGATTTTTGCATCGATGTTCATCAGGGATATTGGTCTAAAATTCTCTTTTTTTGTTGTGTCTCTGCCAGGCTTTGGTATCAGGATGATATTGGCCTCATAAAATGAGTTAGGGAGGATTCCCTCTTTTTCTATTGCTTGGAATAGTTTCAGAAGGAATGGTACCAACTCCTCCTTGTACCTCTGGTAGAATTCAGCTGTCAATCCATCTGGTCCTGGACTTTTTTTGGTTGGTAGACTATTAATTATTGCCTCAATTTCAGAGCCTGCTATTGGTCTATTCAGGGATTCAACTTCTTCCTGGTTTAGTCTCGGAAGAGTGTAAGTGTCCAGTAAATTATCCATTTCTTCTAGATTTTCCAGTTTATCTGTGTAGAGGTGTTTATAGTATTCTCTGATGGTGGTTTGTATTTCTGTGGGGTCAGTGGTGATATCCCCTTTATCATTTTTAATTGCGACTATTTGATTCTTCTCCCTTTTCTTCTTTATTAGTCTTGCTAGTGGTCTGTCAATTTTGTTGATCTTTTCAAAAAACCAACTCCTGGATTCATTGATTTTTTGGAGAGTTTTTTGTGTCTCTATCTCCTTCAGTTCTTCTCGGATTTTATTTATTTCTAGCCTTCTGCTAGCTTTCGAATGTGTTTGCTCTTGCTTCTCTAGTTCTTTTAATTGCAATGTTAGAGTGTCAATTTTAGATCTTTCCTGCTTTCTCTTGTGGGCATTTAGTGCTATAAATTTCCCTCTACACACTGCTTTAAATGTGTCCCAGAGATTCTGGTATGTTGTATCTTTGTTCTCATTGGTTTCAAAGAACATCTTTATTTCTGCCTTCATTTCGTTATGTACCCAGTAGTCATTCAGGAGCAGGTTGTTCAGTTTCCATGTAGTTGTGCGGTTTTGATTGAGTTTCTTAGTCCTGAGTTCTAGTTTGATTGCACTGTGGTCTGAGAGACAGTTTGTTATAATTTCTGTTCTTGTACATTTGCTGAGGAGTGCTTTACTTCCAATTACGTCGTCGATTTTGGAGTAAGTACGATGTGGTGCTGAGAAGAATGTATATTCTGTTGATTTGGGGTGGAGAGTTCTGTAGATGTCTATTAGGTCTGCTTGCTGCAGAGATGAGTTCAATTCCTGGATATCCTTGTTAACTTTCTGTCTCGTTGATCTGTCTAATGTTGACAGTGGAGTGTTGAAGTCTCCCATTATTATTGTATGGGAGTCTAAGTCTCTTTGTAAGTCTCTAAGGACTTGCTTGATGAATCTGGGTGCTCCTGTATTGGGTGCATATATATTTAGGATAGTTATCTCTTCCTGTTGAATTGATCCCTTTACCATTATGTAATGGCCTTCTTTGTCTCTTTTGATCTTTGATGGTTTAAAGTCTGTTTTATCAGAGACTAGTATTGCAACCCCCACTTTTTTTTTTCTCTATTTGCTTGGTAAATCTTCCTCCATCCCTTTATTTTGAGCCTATGTATGTCTCTGCGTGTGAGATAGGTCTCCTGAATACAGCAGACTGATGGGTCTTGACTCTTTATCCAGTTTGCCTGTCTGTGTCTTTTCATTGGAGCATTTAGTCCATTTACATTTAAGGTTAAGATTGTTATGTGTGAACTTGATCCTGCCATTATGATATTAACTGGTTATTTTGCTCGTTAGTTGATGCAGTTTCTTCCTAGCCTCCATGGTCTTTACATTTAGGCATGTTTTTGCAATGGCTGGTACCGGTTGTTCCTTTCCATGTTTAGTGCTTCCTTCAGGGTCTCTTGTAAGGCAGGCCTAGTGGTGACAAAATCTCTAAGCTTTTGCTTATCTGTAAAGGATTTTATTTCTCCTTCACTGATGAAACTTAGTTTGGCTGGATATGAAATTCTGGGTTTGAAATTCTTTTCTTTAAGAATGTTGAATATTGCCCTCCACTCTCTTCTGGCTTGTAGAGTTTCTGCCGAGAGATCTGCTGTTAGTCTGATGGGCTTCCCTTTGTGGGTAACCTGACCTTTCTCTCTGGCTGCCCTTAACATTTTTTCCTTCATTTCAACTTTGGTGAATGTGGCAATTATGTGTCTTGGAGTTGCTCTTCTCGAGGAGTATCTTTGTGGCGTTCTCTGTATTTCCTGGATTTGAATGTTGGCCTGCCCTACTAGGTTGGGGAAGTTCTCCTGGATGATATCCTGAAGAGTGTTTTCCAACTTGGTTCCATTTTCCCCCTCACTTTCAGGCACCCCAATCAGACGTAGATTTGGTCTTTTTACATAATCCCATACTTCTTGCAGGCTTTGCTCATTTCTTTTTCTTCTTTTTTCTTTTGGTTTCTCTTCTCACTTCATTTCATTCATTTGATCCTCAATCGCAGATACTCTTTCTTCCAGTTGATCGAGTCGGTTACTGAAGCTTGTGCATTTGTCACGTATTTCTCGTGTCATGGTTTTCATCTCTTTCATTTCGTTTATGACCTTCTCTGCATTAATTACTCTAGCCATCAACTCTTCCAGTTTTTTTTCAAGATTTTTAGTTTCTTTGCGCTGGGTACGTAATTCCTCCTTTAGCTCTGAGAAATTTGATGGACTGAAGCCTTCTTCTCTCATCTCGTCAATGTCATTCTCCGTCCAGCTTTGATCCGTTGCTGGCGATGAGCTGCGCTCCTTTGCTGGGGGAGATGCCCTCTTATTTTTTGAATTTCCAGCTTTTCTGCCCTGCTTTTTCCCCATCTTTGTGGTTTTATCTCCCTCTGGTCTTTGATGATGGTGATGTACTGATGGGGTTTTGGTGTAGGTGTCCTTCCTGTTTGATAGTTTTCTTTCTAACAGTCAAGACCCTCAGCTGTAGGTCTATTGGAGATTGCTTGAGGTCCACTCCAGACCCTGTTTGCCTGGGTATCAGCAGCAGAGGCTGCAGAAGATAGAATATTTCTGAACAGCAAGTGTACCTGTCTGATTCTTGCTTTGGAATCTTCCTCTCAGGGGTGTACTCCACACTGTGAGGTGTGGGGTGTCAGACTGCCCCTAGTGGGGGATGTCTCCCAGTTGGGCTACTCAGGGGTCAGGGACCCACTTGAGCAGGGAATCTGTCCCTTCTCAGATCTCAACCTCTGTGTTGGGAGATCCACTGCTCTCTTCAAAGCTGTCAGACAGAGTCGTTTGCGTCTGCAGAGGTTTCGGCTGCGTTTGTTATTGCCCTGTCTCCAGAGGTGGTGTCTACAGAGACAGGCAAGTTTCCTTGAGCTGCTGTGAGCTCCACCCAGTTCGAGCTTCCCAGCAGCTTTGTTTACCTACTTAAGCCTCAGCAATGGCGGGCGCCCCTCCCCCAGCCTCGCTGCTGCCTTGCCAGTAGATCACAGACTGCTGTACTACAATGAGGGAGGCTCCGTGGGTGTGGGACCCTCCCGGCCAGGTGTGGGATATGATCTCCTGGTGTGCCTGTTTGCTTAAAGCGCAGTATTGGGGTGGGAGTTACCTGATTTTCCAGGTGTTGTGTGTCTCAGTTCCTCTGGCTAGGAAAAGGGATTCCCTTCCCCCTTGCGCTTCCCAGGTGAGGCGATGCCTCGCCCTGCTTCAGCTCTCGCTGGTCGGGCTGTAGCTACTGACCAGCACTGATCGTCCGGCACTCCCCAGTGAGATGAACCCAGTACCTCAGTTGAAAATGAATAAATCACCGGTCTTCTGTGTTGCTCGTGCTGGGAGTTGGAGACTGGAGCTGTTCCTATTCGGCCATCTTGCTCCCGCCCAATTACATATATTTTTCAATGTATTATGTTGTTGGGCAACTTCACTAAGTAGTTTCTAATATTTTCTTCTTTTCCTATTTAAGCAAACTGAGGCACATCAGATTAAATCATTTTGCAAATGTTATGCCATTAGGAACACAGTGTATTGAAACATTTCTTTCCTTCATTAGGAATGTTGTCCAAGAATCAATATGTCAGTTAAGCAAGGGTTGGTTATCTTTAAATAAGACTTGTAGTAGACATCCTTAATTTGAATTGTGTGTAATGTTCTCCTCTCTTCTCAGAAAAAGCTGTTCTAAAAATTGTCCCTTGCCTGATTCCATTATGTGGTGACAAATAGGAAATTCAGATTCTCATTTTCCCTTGTTTTCTAGTCAGATAGATTAGTCTAGTGGTTAGCATTTGTTTCTAAATAAGTTAATGATTACAGTCCCTTCTCCTAGATATGGTTGACTGGTCCAACAATGAGCATTTGATCCAAACTAAGATAGCCAAATTTCTTCCACTTTTTTCCCCCAAAATTAAAACTGGGAAACTAAACACCAAAAATTTTTAAATGTAAAATTTAGAAACACTGACCACCAAACCACTTGCCAGTTGCAGAAAGGATGACCTTCACTAGGAGAGGCTGGAACACATATCCTGAATGAAGCAGAAACAAGAAACACAAAGTCGTGATGTTAGTTTTATTTGGTCCCAATCATTTCTGAGGCTCAAATACATTATAGATGTTCCTGTTACAGGATTCTTCCAGTGCTGCTTCAGCAGCTGAAAACCTCTGCAGCCACCACCACCTCTGCCTGGGCTCTTGCCCACTAGGATCTCACGCCTGCCATGACACTATACTCAGCCCACAGCTGGACCCAGGGTGCTGTGAGTGGCTTCTGCATTGTGCACCAGCATCTGGATGAGGGGAACAAGATGACATCCCAAAACTCAGAGATGCTAGCAATTGCAGAGTCCCAAGGGGTGTTACAGCTCCTGCTTAGGGAGTCCTGAGGTCTGAGCCCCCAAGAGATGTCACAGCTCTTCATTCCAATAGCTTGTACCTTGTTGAGCGGGAGCATGTTACAACACTCTTTCTCCCATAGTCCAGTGAATAGGAGCATGTTACAGCTTTTTTCATGCCTGCCTTTTAGCAGGTTCTAGGTTTTTGTACCACAACCAAGAGGAATAAGGTGTGTGGACACCAGACACCAGATTCACATAAGACAGAGAATAATTTTATTGAACAACAGAAGGAAAGCTCTCATCTGTGAGAGGGGATGTGAGAGTGGGTAGTTGACAGTGTGACTGAGTCCAGTGTTTTTATGGGCTTACAATGGGGGAATGCAAGCTGATTAATCCATAGGTGGTCTTTGGAAAAAGCACTATTTGATTGTTTAAAAGAAATCATCCAAAAGGAACCAATCAATAGAGAGTGGATAAGACATAGGTAAAGATTCTTACTCTGGTAATGGACTCTATCCAGAATTTGGCAGTTTGGTTTTCAGGCTTTAGGCTGTCTTTGGCTTAAAGATCAGGTTTCACTGGAAACCTTTCCCTATCTGTCTAGAAATTTGTCTGTCTCTTGTTGTTACAATTCTCATAGATGCCTGAGACTTTAAAAAGTTTTCCCTTTTGATTTACTTATTTAGGAGGTTTTTTGAAACTACAAATAAAGGATTATAAAAAACGTTTTCCTTAAATTGCCTGTATGCCAAGGGTAGCATGGGTTAAAACAATTTTAAACACCAGAAATCACCATCAATTGACCAAGGCCCCCAAAATCACAAAGAAAAGAATACTATTGATTAATATGGGAAATTGATTTTATTATTATTATATACAGTATACATAAAACATCACTAGAAAACTGCTATTTTAATTAACCTGCCACTATTGACATAAGTAGTACTTGCTCTAAAAAGTCTGTTTTATGACATGTCCCTAAAATTCCAGGCTCTTATACACATTGCACACTGAAAGTTCATCATATATATTGACAGCTTAAAGTTCCTCATATATAGAATTTTTCCAAACTTTCCTTCGCTAAAGAATATTAACCAGAAATGGGAATCTGACAGGGCAAGTAGAGTTGATTACCTGAGCTTACTCAGGTGTGATTTTTCACTTGACAAAATATTTAATTAGTATCTGTTAATAGCAAAAAAAAAAAAAAAAAAAAAAAAAGTGTAAGTTGAAAATTTACTCATATTGGAAACAAACTTAGCAAATAATTCACAAAAGATATTTCAATTTTAATAAAACATGGGTATAGTTTAAAGGATTTCATATATAGATATCTGCCATTGAAGCCACATATTTACAGAGAGTACTTGAAGCTTAAAAAAAAATGTTAAAAATACCTTTTTTTTTTTTTTTTTTTTGAAGGAGAATGCTGTTTAACCTTAGCCGGCCAGAGAAAACGTGCCACAGATATTTAGAGAAGTCAATGAGTGCAGAATCTACATGGATAACTCTGAGGTTAGAGTTTCTTCAAGCAACAACTAAATCAGAATTCATTGTTTTCAAGATTGTAGCAGATCAAAAACAGGACATTTTTATTTAAAACAAACAAACAAACAAACAAAAACAAAAAAAAAAAGCTTGAGAGAAACTGATTGCAAAGTTATGTGAGTAGAGAGATGGTTTTCCCAGCTTAGCTATGGTCCTGAGGAAAACCTCTCACTTGAGCAATAGAGTCTCACTCACAACTGCCTCATAGATAACTGTAGCCATTAGCACATCCATTTTTTTCTTTTTCAGTGTATCATTTCCCTCTCACACCTGCATATTCTGTCAAGAAATTTAATTTTATGGGCCACAGCATTTGAAGTATTGATTTTTCCATTTTCCTTGCCATACTACTTTTACCAAATATTGGTACAAATGCTGCTTCCTAACTATCTCTCTCTTTCAGCCTCCACTATCTAAGAGAGACAGCCAGAACCACTGGCAGAATTCTCTACTATGAGTAATGTGTCTTGGCACTAAATCTCACCAATGTCACATCAAGCCCCATAAGTTTGTAAGATTCCTAAGTGGCTAATATCATGCCATACATTAAATGCCAAATAAATATTTGTTCACTCAAATCTCAAATAAAATAATAGGTACGTGGATGATTTAATATTCCTGTCCTTTTTTGTTATAATGATGCTTTTCTATGTAACATGATGCTGACAAGAAACACATGAAGTAGAAAACACAAGGCAATACCATTCCACATTCATCAAACTGACAATATTTTTAAGGTAACAATAGCAGGGATGGGTGAGATTACTGAGTAGTGTGTATAATCATTTTGGAAGACAATTTGACAATATCTAGTAAGTTTACAGCATAATGATTCCACTCTAGAGAAACTCTTACAATCACATTTGGTCATTGTATTAGTTAGAGTTCTCCAGGGCAACAGAGCCAACAGATGCGGAAAGAAGAGAGAGAGAGAAAGAGAGAGAGAGAGAGAGAGAGAGAGAGAGAGAGAGAGAGATTAAGGAATTTGCATATGTGATTGTGGGGGCTGGGAAGTCTAAAATGCATACAGCAAGCCAGCAGGCTAGAAATTCGGTAAGGTAATCTGCTTTACTTAAAGTTAACTATAAATATTAGTCATATTTGTGGGTACCCTCACAACAATGTGTAGACTACTGTTTGATCAAACAACTGGGTAGCATAGCCTAGGGAAGTTGACACATCAAAATTAATTACCACAGTCATATTTTATATGTATTATCAAAGCCCAGAAATGGAAAATTTGCACACTGAAGTTTGAGGAATAAAGGACAGCTTGACTAAAATGACATCAATCCACTTGAAATTTTGCAGCCATCTGTGTGAATAAACGTTCTTTAAATACCTCTTGAAAAAAAAAAGGGTAAATATTTCATCAAAAATTACCTCACTGAGTCATAGTTTTTGGGTTTTTAATGGCTTGCCAAGGCATTATATATAATAAGCCTATGAGAGTATCTTTATCAGTAAATGTTAAATTATGTTACAATTTAATACACTGAATAAAATTTGAAACTATGTATTTTGCTCCTATGAAAAATTTAGAGGTAGTTTGACATATATTTATATTCTTTGAGAGGTTAGCATCTATTATTAGGAATTTTTTAATGTGCCATTTTTAAAGTCTACAATCTACCTCTCATTATTGCTAATTGGTTTCCCATTACATGGCCTGAAAATACCTAAGATAGTCCTAAGAAGTAGATGATACCCTTGATGAGAACTGACAAATACTGATTGCAGTGTGATAATATTAATGTTCTGGCCAAATTCACAAAGGCGAATTCTTTGAACCAGCAAACAATACACACTAAATGCCAATTAAGTTTTTCTTCTAAATTTATCTTGCATGTCTCATCCCTAGTGTAGCAGACTATTTCAAATACAAGGTCAAAATAGCCCTAGTACTTACATTGATCTAAAATGTGTTGTTACTTAATTACCAAAAGGAATCTGGGGGGAACATAGCAGAGCCACTCTTGAAAACGAAAGAAACATACATATATGGACAGAATAATTGTAGACTAAATAATAACTGATAAATATCTACTCTTTTGAGTTACAGATAAGTGCTTGTTTCATTTGAACACAAGATCACTAGTTACAATTCCACTTTGACACTTTGAAAAACAAAACTAATAACATTGTGGTATTGTTAATGATAACCCTTCTATTACGTTTTCATCTATAAATAGCTGACACAAAAATTGAGAAAAATAATTTTTAAAAAGTGATTTAAACATTCTCAGTATTCATCCCCTGTGAGAGTTCGCCCTGGTATAAAAGAATTTGATTGCATAGCAGTGGAGATAGTTTTTACAATTGTCATGACTCACTATTTTCTAGTAAATGCAGAAATAGCTCTGAGGTTAATCTCCCATATCAAAATAAAATGAGCAGCCACCTGCTCTAATGGCTTCTCACTGCTATGAATGGGCTGATAGGCCAGAAGAACAGCTGGAGGAGGAAATGCCTTGTGATGCCAGTGGTTTGTTTACCTAACACTACTTCAACTCATTTTACTTTATTTTTCAAGTGACATTTATGGGTATCTTCTGGATATGTATTTCCATTCAGAATATGCACTAAAAGTGTTACATCCATTTCTGACATTCAGAAATTTAGCAAGTTATTAATTTTCTTATATTTCAGTGCATATACATTTTTATTTAAAAATTAGAAATACATCAGACATACACTTTTCTACCTGCCTCATTTCATTAACAATATTATGACTTTTATGATATTAAAATAATTTAGAAAGACATTACTGAACCTATAATATTTTTGCCTTTGCCAATATGATTATTTATGCAATGTATATTTAGATTGCCTCAGTCTCTAGATGTTGTGTTTTAATGAACCCATTTAGATATACATATTAGTTCATACTTCTGAATATTATATAGGAAGTTAACCTGTAAGCAAGTTTTTTTAGATGAAGATTTTTGAAAAATTCAAAAGCTTGAAGTGTGCTTGCCAATTTGCCTTTCAGAAATTTTTAATCAATTTATACTCCCAAGAGAACTGAATGAAACCACTCTCCAGATGTGTCATTCTGGATGCTATATGAGCTACTGATTTATACCTTTTCCAAGTTAATAAGTAGAAAATTATACTACTTTCTTGTTATCATTTTTCTGTTTCTATTTATTTTTTATTTTTTGTGTGGTTAAAATTTTATTACCTTTTAAAATGTATTTTATACTTTAGATTGCCTATTCTTATTCCTCTGCCAATTTTTGTAGGGTGGCTTATAGTACCACCACATTATTATATAGATTTTACGTATACAGATAGAAAATATGAATACCATTTATCATAAATGTTCTAAATATAAGGATTTGATATATTGTAAACACTACACATGCTATATTTTACATCAAGGTATTTTTATATATGATTATTTAAACCACTGATTCCCTTTACATTGGTCTTTTCCTTTATTTTATATACAGATAACTCCAGAAAAGCTATTTATATGCATAAAATTCTTTATGTTTTAATATTTCAATGCATACATATTTTAATTTTTACAATTAGGCTCACAGCATACAATTTTCTATCCAACTAATAAAAGATTGTGACTCATTTGTGACATCAAATATTTGGGAATTGCATGCTGTCTCTCTATTTCTGTCTGCCTCTCTCTCTTTTTTCTAACACACTTTACCCTTCCTTTAATTTTTGCTTTTGTTTTGGGTTTGGTGGTGTGTGTGTGTGTATGTATGTGTTTGTGAACCAAATATATTTTAAGGATGCATCATTATTTATTTTATCTGGAACATATTTGCATTCTCAAACACTCAATATGTGTTTCACATTATGACTATATGTTATCAGAATGTGATCTCAAACATTATATTTATTTTAATGTTTTCTCAAATTAATTTTAAAATAGTGACTTCATTATTTCAAATTTTCATTCTAGGACACTTATGATTCCTGAGGTGGAAATTAATTAATCCATAAACTGTTAATATCATATCTTCCTTTTCATATATTTGATTCTTTATTCTTCATTTGAAGGAACTTACTCAAGTTTATCAATCACATTGTCATCAGTGATTCTCTCCCGTAGTAAGTCTTATTCAATGTTTGTTAAAAGTTTTTCATTGCTTTTTAGTTTCATCGTATTTACATATTTTGTAAATTTTACATTCACCTTGTCTTGTTCCTTTCATCTCTGTATGCAGCTTTATTTTTCTTTTCAATTTCTATTTTATGGAAGCTGTACCTTCCTGTATGTAATTGTATATTGGTGGAGATAGTTTTTACAATTGTCAACCAATATTACACTATATATGTGTGTTTGTGTGTAGGTGTATATATATATATATATATAAACTATATATATATATATAGGTTTTCTGTTTGCTTTTCTTCTGAGCATCGATATGTTTTCTTTGTTCTTCATTTTTATATGCAGATGCATTTATTTTAAGTCATTCTCAAATAAAAATTTTCAGATTCTGTATTTATCAATAGCCTCGATGAATCTCCAAATACTGCTCGAAATTCTTTTGAAAACATATTATTTAGGAAAGATGCAATGTCTGAGGCTAGATTGCTTGTGTCCATATCTGGACTTCATCATTTATTGCTAGTGCTTTGGAAAAAAGCACTTTAAAAAATTCAAATTCTTGGCCTAAAGTCTTAATATGAATCATCCCGTCCTCACTTACTGGGCTGATTTTCCTACCAACATTTATAATTTTAGTTTTGGAGGTTTTATTGACTTTCGTCTTTGGGATTTTCTGCAAATTTTCATCAGTTATGCCTAGACACATTAACAAAAATAGATACACTGATTTTTATTTTAGATCAAATTATCATAGAAAATCAAAATGTCAAACACAAAACCAAAACCACAGAATGTTCTGCTTATGTGTGTGTGGTGAGATGGGTAAAATTGAGGAGAGACATGAGCACTAATATCGAAAATCTAAATTATACTCTAAAGCTATTGTAACCAAAACAGCATGGTACTGGCATAAAATAGGATAAGTACCACCCGCCCACAGCAAACAAAGGCATTACAAGGTAGAGAAAAAGCATCTCCAGCTTCGGTGGACTTTTTGTTTTCCAATGACAGTTTAGCCATTTTCTAGCTTTCTGGTATTCAACAAACTCTAGAACTTGTCAGTAGTCTGGAAAATCAAAATATGAATATTTTATAAGAATTAGATAACATATATTATATATACATTATATATGTTATATTATGTGTGTGTGTGTGTATATATACACATATATAACATCTGACATGTCATCTGACACATAGAAGGTGATTAAATAGTAGGTGCCATTGCTGCTATTTCTTGGTATTCAGGCATATTCTAGGACATAGTCTAAAACTTTTTTCTGATTTTGTTTCCAGGTATTTTATGAACTTTTGATGAGTGTGGCTTACGTGGTTCCATTGTAAGTTACGTTTCATGAATTTAATCATTAAAATCCCTGTTTCATGACAGAATAAACACTGTACCTAATTTAAAAGTTTGTTTATAATGTAGTGGACATTTATTTACTTCAATGACTATAGTAATTCAAGTGCAAAGCAATCCAAAGGGAATTTTGTGAAAAGTGGAAAGCATATTATTAATAACTAAATTTTTAAAATCCATGTATGTGAATAAAGTTTGTACTACATAATTCTCAGTTTCTAAATGTGTGTTTTAAATGTTATTAAAAAATCAGAAGTTATGAGAATGTACTTTCCATTTAGACTTTTTTATTATTTATATTATTTAATATATGATGATATAGTGTTACTCCATTAAAATGATATTTATAATACTGAATATTATACAATATAGTAATAATGTCAATTTTAAAACATTTTTATTATTGACATTTTAAAAGCTTTTCTGCTATGAGAATCAGATTCATTGGTTGTTTTTATAAATTGTTTCTTTTATTACATGTATTAACATACTGAGCAAATGTTCTTAGTCCAACATTAACCAGTTATCGAAACAAATATAATTCAGATAACTATGCTACATTTACATATTTCTAACTCTGTATTTCTGCCTTGAGTAAGTATCTATGACTTTGGAGGATATAGACATTTGCCATAGAACAGACAGAATTTCACACTGTATGTACAGGCCAAACTTTTTTATGCCTTAAATGTCTTACAATATTTCAATAATGCTGTATTTTTAGTAAAAGTGCTTTCATGTGTTTAAAGCCACACTTAATTCATTATGAGAATCCTGACGTGAAAATCTGAATGATTGACATTTAAAAGACAACCACGGAAGTCATTTCAACAATAACATGTTTAATCAGTCTGCATTCTGTTTTTGATAATAATAACTCCTATAAAGCCCAGCAAGTATGTGCATGTGTACATATCTATTTGTATACTGATACACACTTGTAAAATGTATATGTGTACATTAGTTAAGGTCTAGGCACGTTTATCGAGATTTGCATTATAAGGATGTTAGTTGTCATCTAGAAAGTCAGTATGTAAAACATAAAACTTATATAATAAATTTTATGACATAAAACTGCTGTATTCAAAGTATGAAAAAAATGCTGCAGAAAAAGGAGGTAGCAATTAATTCTGTCTCAGGGGAGGCCATAACGTCAAACACTTTGATCTTGACAGAAAAATGGCAACCTGCCAGAGTTAGAAGTGGTAATGTGTGAAGGGCATTTTAGGGAGAATGCATCTGCATGGCCAAAGGTAAGGCAGCAATGAAAGGGAATGTGTTTTGGAAATGGTGTATAATTTGCTGTGCCTGGGGAATAATCTTTAATTGTGGGTCAGAGGAAGGGAAGTAGTACTCTAGAAATGTAGATTAAGACACATTATGAAAGCTTTTAAATACCAAACTGAGAACTGCAAATGTTATTCTCCACACCAAGGGGAGTTCTCAGTCATGGTGATCCCATGATTGTGTTGGGCAAAGCGGAGTTTAGTTGGCATACAAAGGATGCATTTAAAGGCAAGTAGTCAGTGAGAAAATTTAGAAAGTTATTGCATGATTATGAACCCAAAAATAAGCAAGGGCCTTTAAAACAAATCTAGGTAATTACCATAGGAATAGAGGGGATGATGTGAAAGATATTTTATAAACTATATCAGGAAGCTTGTGGAAAAAACATACTCTGAAAGTCTAGATTATTATTATTTTCTCTCCTAGACACATATTTTCACCAAGGCCAAATGTGTTTAAATTGTACTATTTGGGACACTAGTGGTTCTGAGGAACTTCTGACATCAAACACATATGTGTGTGTATATATACACACACACACACACACACACATATACATATTTACATATATGCACACACCAATATATGCATTAGATACATATTTACATAGTACGCTTCAATGTATAAATTTTGTTTAAAAATCCTGATATAACCAATTAGGCAATGATTTTTACAGCTGCAGCTTATTGAGTTGCAAGATTCTTCATAAGGAGTAATTATTCTATTAATCATAATAATTTAAATTTTGTGTTTTCTCTTTCTATAGGCACATATCACTATTCTATACATTATTCTGTGGCAAATTGCTATTTTGATAGTGATATAATAAAATACTTTTGATGATAAAAATGCAAAATTAGATCCCAGAGTGCTTTTTTAAAATGGTAGAATTTGATCTGACTTTTAAAGAGTGATATATAATCAAGGAGCTGAGAGGGCATAAAGTTGTATCAAGCTAGGAGAATAACAGCTATACTATTGTTAACTGTATAAATCATTGTTTAGATATGTAAATTTGACTAAATTTGGCAGAATTATATACTTAATATTGTACTTTTTGTCAGTATTTATTATAACTTCAAGTAGTACTATTAATAGGAATTTTAATGACAAAACTATAAAGCAAATAATATAAAATTAATGCCTTCAATATACTACTTAAGTACAAATTATATAAGATTATAAACTATTTGATAACACCAAAATCCTCATCAAAAATATTTTCATTTTAAAGAAAAAATAAGCTTTTAGAAGAATTGGTTTTCTTATCTTTATTTTGTGAATAACCACTTGCTACTGTTAGTCATATTGCAAACTGGCACATCGGTATTAATATTATTAATGAAATTAATTATTAGTCTTACCCAGATAATTTATTAGAAAACACAATCTCAGAATCAGAGTTTAAATTATATTTGGGTATTATGTTTATTATTGATTTTTTTTCTATATGCTGTGAGAATGAGGCTTCATAATTTGGAGATTTGTGTAACTTCAAATTACATACATTCTTTTATGCACCCTACATGAGATTTGACAACCCATTACTTACAGAAAATATTTCACCCATTCCACTCCATTCTAAAATATGTTATTCTATTTTAAACTCATATCTTACTTTGAAATGATACATAATATGTCCTCAAAGAATGTATAATAATAATATTGCTTTATATCTAAAATCTGCGTCATTGCGAATTTCCTGAATATATCATATTTTCAAATTTGTAATAAACAGAACATCTTTTATGGCTGCCCTTTTGTTCTGAAATACCTGTATGAAAAAGAGTTATAAGTAGAAAGTAAGAATTAAGTGTACATGTTGGAGTAAATGCGCCTTTTAATATAATTCACATGAAGAGAATCTTAATAGCAAATGAAGTTACAATGATTACATAATGTCTTCTCAAAAAGCCTTCCCTCTTGTATTTCTGGTAATGGTTTAAGACCTTTACAGTAAAAAGAAAGAAAAGGTGAATAAACAAAGATAAAAATACCTTCTAGCAATAACGGATACTGCTATGCTCCATAAGAACCAGATGAGTGGAAATCGCCTTATAACTTTTTTCACATTACAAGAAATAATTCTGGCTTGAGGCTAAAAATGATAATGTAAAAACTATCCAGAAAAATAGATGTTGTAAGGGTTTTATAGCTAAAGGTACAACATAAATCTTGGAGGATCCATTGTGATCCAAAGCAGTTACTGCCAGATAGTATTATTAGTGCAGGTCTTAAAATAAAATTGAACTAGTGCAAAATACTTTGAAATGACTTTGGAAAAGGAAAGTATACTAATATGCATTGGAATAAGCATTCTAATATAGTAGGTCTCTTTATTATTTGCCTTCAATTATTTGTAACACACTTGAAAATAATTAGCAGACTAAACATATTTTAAATGATTGACTATATTATCCAAGTGATGTATTAGCAATCACTAATCAAAGTTTAAGGTCAAAAAAAAAAAAACAGTAAGTAAACTAAAAGCTCTTTTGCTATATGTTACTGATATCTACTGCATAGTAGATGGTCAATGATTATTCAGTAAATTCCATCAGATTGGCAAACAAAGCACATAGAAATCTATGTATGGATATACATAATATCATATCACACTTGCATATCACATTAATGCCTTCAATATGCTATTTAAGTACATATGTACAAGATTATACATTATTTGATACAACTAAAGCCCTCATCTAAAATCTTTTCATTGAAAAGAAAAAAAAATTAAGAAGAATTGGTTTCATTATTTTTATTTTGTGAATAACCACTCAATACTGCTAATAACATTGGAAATTGAAGTTAAGCTTGTTAGATTTTTATAAGTAGGTTTATGCTTTATTTCTCCTTGAATAGCTAGTATTTATCTTATAATTAATATCCCCAAAAGGAAACTCTTGATTTTCACATTCCCATTCCCTTTTCCCATTTCAGTAAATGGCATAATTATCTCTTCAAGAAGCTCAAGCCAATAAACAAAACAACAAAAAAACCCACTCAAAACAAGTCACTTTTCATTACTTTCTTTATCTAGTTCAATCAATTCTATCAGCTCTATCTAAGAAACCTACCAATAATAATCAATATTCTTAAAATGGCCACACTGACCACAGAAATCTACAGACTTAAGGTTATTCCTATCAAACTACCAATGTCATTTTTCACAGAATTTGAAAAGAACTCTTCTAAAATTCATGTGTAACCAAAAAGGAGCCCAAATAGCTAAAGCAGTCTTAAGCAAAAACAACAAAAACAATAACAAAACCCCACAATCCGGAGCAGAAGCATTACATTACTTGATATCAAATTGTACTATAAGGTATAGTAACAAAACCAGAATGGTACTTGTACAAAACTGAAACCTATATAAACCTAGGGATTATTAGGAAAAAAAAAAAAAAAAAAAAAAAAAAAAAAAAAAAAAACAAACAAAAAAAAAACACACACACACAGATACAAAGATGATGGAAAACAATAGAGAACCCAGAAGGAAAGCCAAACACCTATACCCATCTGATCTTTGACAAAGTTGATCAAAGTAAGCAATGGGGGAAAGACTTCAAAATCAAACCAAAGCCTTCCACTCTCTCTGTGTCTTCACCACCACCCTTGAAAAAGCCACCACACATTTTTTCCAGCACCAATTTAATAGCCTCCAAGACAGATCTTTTACTCGTCCTTTTTATTGGAGTCTTGTTCTCTGTACTGTCTAAATTGCTAACAATATGATCTAATAATGATTACATAATAAATGAAGTAGATAATTGATTCTGTTGCTTAAAAATATTTGTGGCTTCCCTTTAGCCTTAGAATAAAATTCTCTCTGATCTCACAATACAAGCTCCACATAACGTGCCTTCTGACTTCCTTCATCCTTTCTTATTCATCTTCTGATGTGTCTCTCCTTCAGCCACATTGACTTTCTTTGTACATTAGTCTCCCCTTATCCAATGGTATTCATTCAAGAATTTCAGTGGATGTCTGAAACCAAAGACAATACTGAACCTCATATATGCTATGTTTTTTCTATACGTAAATGGCAATGATAAAGTTTAATTTATAAATTTGGCAAAGTAAGAGATTAACAAACAAGGAAGAATTTTTCATCTTCTCTTTGGCTTTTCTGAATTGCCAGAATCACAACTGTTGCACTTTGGAGCCATTACTACTGGAACACAACAACTTAACATAGTTATTCTGATTTCCAAGCTGGCTACTAAGTGGATAGCATGTACAGTGTGGACACTCTGTGGAGACACTGTGGAACCAGAGTGGAGACACTGGACGAAGAGAAGGTTCACATTCTAGGTGACATGGTTTCATTATGTTACTCAGAATGCTGTGCAATTTTGAATTTACAAATTGTTTACTTCTGGGATCTTCCACTTAATACTTTCAGACAGCGGTTGATGACAAGTAACTAAAATTACAGTAAGTGAAACCACAGATGAGAGGGGACAACTGTATTTAAAGTTGCAGTGCTTTTTTTTTTTTGCTTCAGGATTATGGCACCAGTATCTGATTCTTGGTAAAATTCTTTTTCCTCAGACATTTGCATGGTTGAGTTGTTATCTGGGTCTTACTGAAGAAGTCACTCTTGAAAAGTCTTTTCTGACCATACCCTCTAGGTCAGGCTATGAATACTCTCTAACATAGGTTCCACATTTATTTTGTGTTTAAGATACAACAATCATCTACTTTCATAGCCATTTATTTATTTACTTCTCTACATTTTTGTCCAACATTCCACTATGTAGGAGCACCACACAGATAATATGTCTTGTTTCACAATTTTGAAGCATGCCAGAAACCCGCAAGAGAGCTAGAAAATGAATTTTAATGGGAAACAGACATAATAATTCCATGGGTAGTATAAAGGATGGACAGGTAATTATTTTAAAAAAATATCTAATTGAGATGTTCTCTTTGAAAGCTGGTGTAATAGTCTAACTTTCTCTTTATGTCTGAGTATTAACGGCTTTCAAGGACCACTCCTCTGTTTTCTGCCCTGGTCTCCCTTCTAGGCAAGAAAATAAGAAAGCATGAGACCCTCTCCCTTTTTGCTGTGTGATGTTCAAGCTAAGCATGCACCTATTTGAAAGCTCTCACCCTGTCCACAGTCATAGTAAGACCACAATCACTTGTTCGTTCATTCTCTGAAGTCACTCAAGCAAATTCTGTACCACCTTATGCATTGCCCTGTTCTTCAGAGAAAGTCCTGCTATGGGGTAATATATTTTTTCATACCCTCTTGGTGTGTGTCTGGATCATTAGTATTGACATCGGACCTATCAATTGAAAAGGAGTCTATATCATTTTCCAATGGTGACAACAAGAGCTGGTCCTCTCTTATTCAGAATCCTAATATCAAAACTTACCAATATCTTATTATAACACTTTCAAATATTTTCCTATATTTTATGCAAAAATAAACATTAACATAAATATTTTAAAATTATCTGTTCCCTATTATATTCATAACTTCAGAGAATGTTGTTGATTTTTTCACTAAAAAATGTTTAGCATTTATTTTTTCACTTAAAGTAAATTTAGAGGCTCTTAGATTAATATCAAATCTGTGTGAGTTAATATTGTCTTAGTGATATTAATCCGAAGTTATCAAGATGTATATTGCATTTATGTGATTAGAATCATGGCTTTCTAATTACAGTGTATTTACTTGGTTGTTAAAATTAACATTTTATGATGAAATGAATTAGCACTCATTATTAAACTGCGTAATCTAAACCTTTGCTAAGAAATTACCAGATAATTAGTTCCTACGAACTGTATGTGGTTACGAAGATGTCATGTAAAAATATATTCAATAATTTATTATGGAAAGAAGAAAAAGTTGTCAAGATATGATTTGAAATTTCTATGTAATCACTTTGCTAAAAATGTATCTGAATGTTATATACTTTATTACAATAATTTCAACTCAATAATATAACCATCAAATCGGAAAATAGTCACTTATGCTTATCTTTCGTTACTAAAAGACTTCAGGAATATTTATAAGGACTAGCACATAGACTAGACTTTTAAAAGACTGGTGTTGATAAAATCTCTCGGCATTTGCTTGTCTATAAAGGATTTTATTTCTCCTTCACTTATGAAGCTTAGTTTGACTGGATATGAAATTCTGGGTTGAAAATTCTTTTCTTTAAGAATGTTGAATGTTGGCCCCCACTCTCTTCTGGCTTGGAGAGTTTCTACCGAGAGACCCGCTGTTAGTCTGATGGGTTTCCCTTTGTGGGTAACACGACTTTTCTCTCTGGCTGCCCTTAACCTTTTTTCCTTCATTTCAATTTTGGTGAATTTGACAATTATGTGTCTTTAAGTTGCTCTTCTTGAAGAGTATCTTTGTGGTGTTCTCTGTATTTCCCGAATTTGAATGTTGGCCTGCCTTGCTAGGTTGGGAAAGTTCTCCTGGATAATATCCTGCAGAGTGTTTTCTAATTTGGTTCCATTCTCCCCGTCACTTTCAGGTACACCAATCAGACATAGATTTGGTCTTTTCACATGGTCCCATATTTCTTGGAGGCTTTGTTCTTTTCTTTTTACTCTTTTTTCTCTAAACTTCTCTTCCCGCTTCATTTCATTCATTTGATCTTCAGTCACTGATACCCTTTCTTCCAGTTGATTGAGTCAGCTACTGAAGCTTGTGCATTCATCACGTAGTTCTTGTTTCATGTTTTCAGCTCCATCAGGTCATTTAAGGATTTCTCTACACTGCTTATTCTAGTTAGCCATTCGTCTAATCTTTCCTCAAGGTTTTTAGCTTCTTTACGATGGGTTCGAATTTCCTCCTTTAGTTCGGTTTAACCATTGTGGAAGACAGTGTGGCGATTCCTCAAGGATCTAGAACTAGAAATACCATTTGACCCAGCCATCTCATTACTGAGTATATACCCAAAGGATTATAAATCGTGCTGCTATTAAGACACAGGCACACATATGTTTATTGCGGCACCATTCACAATAGCAAAGATTTGGAACCAACCCAGATGTCCATCAATGACAGACTAGATTAAGAAAATGTGGCACATATACACCATGGAATACTATGCAGCATAAAAAAGGATGAGTTCATGTCCTTTGTAGGCACATGGATGCAGCTGGAAACCATCATTCTCAGCAAACTATTTCAAGAACAGAAAACCAAACACCGCATGTTCTCACTCATAGATGGGAATTGAATAATGAGATCACTTGGACACAGGAAGGGGAACATCACACTCCGGGGCCTGTTGTGGGGTGGGGGGAGGGGGGAGGGATAGCATTAGGAGATATACCTAATGTAAATGATGAGTTAATGAGTGCAGCGCACCAACATGCCACATGTATACATATGTAACAATCCTGCACGTTGTGCACATGTACCCTAGAACTTAAAGTATAATAATAATAATAAAAAAAGACTGGTGTTAATCCAAATTGTGTTGATGAGCATTCATTACTACAGTTGACAAAACAACAGCATATACTTTAGTCCATATGTTGAGGTAACATAAAGAAAGTATTGTTATATTGTCTTAATTTCCATTTCTCTAGGACGGAATGAGCTTCCTACAGGGAAGAGGAATGTTTCCAAACACTTGCATGTGTATTATAGAGAAAGTTGTGAGAAGAATGACTTTCTTTCAATGTGGAAAATCCTTAGCTTCTATTAATTGCCTAATAACAATGATCAGGGCCAATATTGTCTGGTCTGTGTCCTGAAAACTCATCCTTGATTCCATATATTATACATTATATGTTTTAAGTATACAAAATAGTTAAAATTATTTTTTATTCTGATTTACCTTTGTCTCATTGAAAGGCATATTATTCATTGCTAAAACTGTATTGAATTCATGAAACCATTCATTTAGCAGACATTTATTGGGAGCCAAGTATATGTCAGGCACTATGCTGTGATCTGAAGATACAAAGCCAGGGAAATCAACTTAGGTGAAAGATCTTTTCAAGAATTACAAAACACTGTTGAAAGAAATTATAGGTTACAGAAAAAAAATTGACATTTCATTCTCACAGATTGGAAGAATCAATATTGTTAAAATGGTCACATTGACCACAGAAATCTACAGACTTAGTGCTTTTCCTATCAAACTACCAATGCCATTTTTCACAGAATTAGAAAATAACTCTTCTAAAATTTATGTGGAACCAAAAAAGAGCCTGAATAGCTAAAGCAATCTTAAACAAAAACAACAAAAACAATAACAAAACCCCACAATCCAGAACAGAAGCATTACATTACTTGATGTCAAACTGTGCTATAAGTTACAGTAAGAAAACCAGAGTGGTACTGGTACAAAACTGAAACATATGTAAACCTAGGGATTATTTTTAAAAAACACACACACACAGATACATAGATGTTGTAAAACAATAGAGCACCTAGAAAGAAAGCCAAACACCTACACCTATCTGATCTTTGACAAAGTTGACCAAAATCAGCAATGGGGAAAGACTCCATAGTCAATAAATAGTGCTGGGCTAACTGGCTAGTCATATGTAGAAGGAAACTTGGACTCCTACCTTTCACCATATATAAAAATTAATGCAAGGTAAATTAAACATTGAAATGTAAGACCTCAAAATATAAGAATCCTAGAAAAAGTCCTAAGAAACACCATCAGGACATCATCCTTGGAAAAAATTTGTTGCCATTGCAATAAAAACAAAAATAAACAAGCGGAACCTGATTAAGTTAAAGAGCTTCTGCACAGCAAAAGAAACTGTCAACTGAGTAAACAGACAACCTACAGAATGGGAGAAAATATCTACAAACTATGATTCTTACAGACATCTAATTTCCAGAATGTATAAGAAACTTTCACAATTGAACAAACCAAAAAACAAACAAAAAACATTTAAAAATGGTTAAAATACATGAACAGGCACTTCTCCAAAGAAGTGGCCAACATATGTATAAAAATGCTCACCATCACTAATTATCAGAGACATGCAAATCTAAACCACAAGGAGTTACCATTACACGCAAGTCAGAATGGCTATTATAAATAAGTCAGACAACAACCGATGCTGGCAAGGCTTTGGAGAAAAGTGAATGCTTATGCACTGTTAATGGGGATGCGAATTACATCAGCCACTGTGGAAAGCAGTCTGGAGATTTATCAAATAACTGAAAACAGAACTACCATTCAATCCAGCTATCCCATGCTGGGTATATATCTGAAGGAAAATAAATTATTCTACCAAAGGACACATGCAGTTGTGTGTTCATCTAAGCAGTATTCACAATAGCAAAGGAATGGTATCAACATAGGTGCCCATCAGTGCTGCACTGGATAAAGAAAATGTGCTACATATACACCATGGAAAATTACAGGCAAGAAAAAGAATGAGATCATGACCTGTGAAGTAATATGAATGCTGCTGGAGAAAATATAATAAGCAAATTAATTCAGAAAACCAAATAATGCATGTTCTCACTCATAAGTGGGAGCTAAACCCTGAGTACTCATAGAAATAAAGATGGCAACATTCGACGAGGCATGGTGGCTCATGCCTGTAATCTTATCACTTTGGAAGGCTGAAGCAGGCGGATCACCTGAGGTCAGGAGTTCGAGACCAGCCTGGCCAACATAGCAAAACCCCATCTCTACTAAAAATACAAAAATTAGCCAGGTGTGGTGGCAGGTACCTATAATCCCAGCTAATTAGGAGAGGCTGAGGCAGGAGAATCACTTGAAATGGGACTTGGAGGCTGCAGTGAGCCAAGATCCCACCACTGCACTCTAGCCTGGGTGACAGGCTATTTATTTATTTATTGAGAGTCCATCTCAATAAATAAATAAATAAAGCACCAATAGACACTGGAGACTATTAGAGGAGAGAGAGACGGAGGGAGACAAGGATTGAAAAACTACCTGTTGGGTACTATGCTCAGTACCTGGATGATGGGAATGATTATACCTCAAATCTCAGCATCATGCAATATACCAAAGTAATAAACTTGCACATATACACCCTGAATCTAAAATAAAAAATTGAAATCATAAAAATAAATAAATTGGCCACATGCAGTGTCTCATGCCTATAATCTCAGCACTTTGGAAGGCCAAGGCAGGAGGATCACCTGAAGCCAGGACTTGAAAACATGTCTGGTAAATAAAGCAAGACACCTGTCTCTACAAAAATTATATTAAAAAAAGTAGCTAGCCATGGTGTTGTGCACCTGTAGTCCCAGCTACCTGGGAGGCTAAGACAAGAGGACTGTTTGAGCCCAGGAGTTTGAAGCTGCGGTGACTTATGATTACACCACTGCACTCAACCCTGTGCAACAGAACATGATCCCATGCCTTAAAAAGTAATAAATAAATAAATAAATAAATAAATAAATAAGCCCTCAAAGAGACAGGGTTTAACACATCTGACTCCATAAGCCAATACAAAAAGAAAAAAAAAAAACAATTAGGTTGGTAACACAGAAATTATTTTTTGATCCTAATACAACTAATTTACAAATCAATTTTTGAAAGATACAAAAGCGCACTTGGAAAGTCAAAATGAAACATCTGATGCATAAGTCAATTAAAAATAATAATGAATTTCATAAATATTTAGAACTACATGATGTTCAATATGTATTATCATTGGCTGCTTAAATTCTAGACATGTAAAAACATGGGAGCCTTACATTTTAAAAGGAAAAAAACAGTGTTTGGTATAAACAATCTAAGTATCCAATAAGATAAAACAATAAGAATGTGAAGCCAAGTTGAAGAAAATGAACTATAAAATAAGTTTAATCTCATGGGTGAGGATAACATTGCTAACTCATAAAGGATTTTTAAAGATTAATTGAATGAATTATTGTGATATTTAGATCAGTTCCTGGTTGTCTGAAGTTCTCAGCAACTGTTTCCTAATATTAAATTAAATTAAAAGGAAATAAGCAAGCATTTTTAAAGTAAGCATTTCACACAGACCTTAATTTAACTGGTGTTACTATCTAGTGTAATGGAAGACTTGATGGAACAAACTTAAAAATGGGTGTTAGCATCTAAGACTGGTTAAATAATAAATGCAGTAAAAAAAAATGAAATAACTAGGGGATACATAAATATGAGGAGAGGAAGAAAAATGTGAATAATGTGGGAAGACTGACTGAGAAAACTTTAAACCAAGATTTTTTGCTTTTGAAATTATATTTTTCTTGATGGCTTTTAAAAATAATCCTACAATGTAAGCAATATTATCCCATTTTACAGCAGTGGAAAATAATACTGAACAGTGTGGCTTACTCAAGGTAAGGAACTTCAAATGTAATAGAAGTATTGGGATTGAAAACACATATTTTAACCCATGCTATCAGTCCTCCCAAAACCTCACTGTTCAAGAAAAACAAAAATTCTATAACTTAACAGTTGAACCATTTTGGAACCATCAGTAGAGATTAAGATATTTTCTCTAAAAACGTGTTTTAGAAAGCTCATTCCATTGAAAAACGAGTAACTAAATTCAACGGCATTTTATAAACAATGACAACCCACAGATATTTGAAATACCATTTCCTACTAAAAAAATTTATTGATATGGCGTGGTAGATAACAAGCAACTATTGAAAAATAATTGCTTCTTGACAAAAGAACACTAGAAGTCCCACTTCTACAAACAACAAAAAGATTAATGCCTATAATTGATCATATTTAATATGCATGTTGATATGGTTTAGCGGTTTGCCCACCGAAATCTCATCTTGAATTGTAATAATCCCCATGTGTCAAGGGTGGGGCGGAGTGGAGATTATTGAATCATGGGGGCAGATTCCCTTGTACTGTTCTTGTGATATTGAATAATCCTCATAAGATTTGATGGTTTTATAAATGGGAATTCCCCTGCACAAGCGCTCTTGCCTGCAGCCATGTAAGAGGTGCCTTTGCTGCTTCTTTTCTTCCGCCATGATTGTGAGGTCACCCCAGCCACGTGGAACTGTGAGTCCACTAAACCTCTTTCCTTTATAAATTATCCAGTCTTAGGTATGTCTTTGTTAGCTGCATGAGAACAGACTAATACATATGTGTAAATATATATGCATTATTTGTGTGTGTTAATATGGCATAAAGTCATAATTACTAGAGCAAGTTATAGTTAGGCAGATTAAGTAAAATAAACAATTCAGGAAGCATTCTTATTGTTCTTTATGGTTAAAGACTTATATGTTTTTTCACTTTCCACATATAAGTGTTTTCTTTCAGTCACTACCTAAGTGAAATTAGTACATGTACAATACATATGTACATATACTTCAAAATGACCTACTTGCTGTTACTTTGCTTTAGATTAATAAATCCTGTATTGTGACTTAATATTTTTGCTGGGTCATTGACTTAAAAACCAATGAAGATTTTGTTTGAAAATCTAATTCCAAATCCTACCCACCAGAAATTTAATAGTTGTGGGATGAAACTTTCCTAAGAATCAACATTTTCTGTCAACTTTGATAATGATTGTTTTTTAATGAATGACAATTGAAAGGTTGTCATTAATTGTACAATGATGAAGAAAAGGGATATTTTTCCTAAGATGAGTTTTTAAAAAGAGAATATTTCTTCATAATTTTTAATTCTCTATGTAAACCTGCTAGCTAAATTCAATTTTATTGTTTATTAATCTAGAAACCACATCTTTTGTTTTAACTGGTGACTGTGAAATTTTAAACATTACTTTTCAAATGGAATGTTTTTTTCATATGCAATCATTTAGAAATGTCTTTTTTTAAAGAAAAATGAACATATAGAAACTTAATAAATCATATTTAATCTATGCTAGTAAAAATGTTATATTGACTTATTGAGACAGTAGATTATGAAACTATATAGGTAAACTAAGTTTATAAATTCATTATTTTATGAATGAATACAGGAATAACATAAACTAAGTTGACAACTTCTTTATTCCATAAATAGGTTGGCTTATGTCAGATACAGATAGATTTAATGTTCATTTTTTTTGAAACTTTTAAGAAAGAAGAGATACTTTAGTTGGAAAGTATTGGTAGATTAGAATTAAGACAAAAATATTTTATTTGCCGAAGTACTTGCCTCCATTCTGTTTTTTTTTTTAAAGCTGAAATATGTGTGTAAGCATATGTATCTATCTATCTAGCTAGAAAAATGTATTCCTATATGGCATGCTATTAAATGATACTGGACTAATTCTTAAATGGAATCCGCTACAGGAAAAGATAGCTAGATAGACAGCTTGGAAAATACCTGCACATATATCACTCAGCTAGCCATTGAAATGAAAAATCCTCCTCATGGCAGGTGAACATCCTGGAAGTTGTACAGTTTGTCATCGTAGATAAAGGGTTTTTTTTTTATATTGTATTAATTTTTACACAGCAATAGCAAAAGATAGATTGAATATATCACATGAGCCCAGAGTATCATATGTTTTAATGACCTAAAAAATTCCCTTGAGTATACTCACAAGGTTGTTTTTGTTCTTCCCTCTGATAACATTTTATGTAGTGCTTTTAATGAGAGTATAATATTTACTAAAATGTCTAGTAAACATCATGAAAAAGGAACAGCTCATAGAAAAAGAAATCAAGCCTTAGATGGCAAACAGGATGACATATTAGTTCCTTGTGACACATCGAATGCAAATGTTACTAACAAAGACCCAGTTACAAAGCTGTCTATTCCCCCATCCTTATTCTGTTCCATAAAGGGAATTATTCTCTAGGGGCATCTACTGAAAGCATGTAAAAAAAGAAATGTGGTTAGTTTTATTAATTTACTTTCTTCACAACTGAATAGCCATAGCTTTATTCTCTTATTCCCCTTGGCACTACTTTGTTCTTTTCTTTAGTAACAGTAAATGTGAAAAATCAGGATTTGTTTTATTTGACTTCATTTCACTGGGAGTGCTGTAGGGAGATGAGATTTGAAACTATTCACCAAAATGTATAGGATATCTGGATTCACTTTACTGATAATGAAGTATCATTGTAAATGACTCACTTTGGAATGTATGGCTTTATTAGAGCATTAAGTCTTGAACTCATGACTCCCTTTGAGTGGCACTGGCACTTGCTTAGGAAGAATTTCTGAGATCTGTAAGTGTATTCCTTTTTACAATGTTCTGTTGTCAGTGCAAATAGAGCTTGTTGGCAAATACAGTTAGGACCATGAAAAGTAGAACAATAAGGATAAGCATTCTATCACACACTCTATCATACACAAATATAAGCTTTTGTTTCTACAAAGAAGCAAATTCACATGATAACCAGAATATCTAGATAGAACTCTTCAGCCTGAAGCATCATTCCTCCAATACAAGGGCTAAGAATGTAATAATAATTAAATTGGTCAAAATATGTATTCAGATGCCACTTATGGCGCAATATGAGAGACTTGCAATGAACAAGAAAGCGCAAATGAGATATATACATATATGTGTATATCATACGTGTGTGTGTGTGTGTGTGTGTATGGTTGTGAAAGAAAAGCCACAGTAAGTGTTGAGACAAACTTTATATTGAGAATTGGTGAGTTTTTTATGAAATAACATTTAAGTGGAGAATGAACATTTAGAATAAGTCCATCCTTGCAGAATGAAGTAAGGTCTTTTTATGCAAAAGTGGCAACGTACATAAAATCCCTGAATTTTAACACCTGACTACTACCACAGAATTTCAGAAATATTCAGCAGAATATGAGAGTAATGTCACACATGTACATTTTTATTCACCCACATCTATCAATTACTTTCTAAAGGCTAGGCACTTTGGTAGGCATGAAAAATGTATTAAATAAAGGCTAAAAACTTGCACTGTTGGAGCTCCTACCAGAGAAGAAAACAGAATAGAAGAATAACATATTTTTATTGATACCATAGGAGGAATTAGTGAGTTATTAAAGTAAAACAAAGTCCTTAAATTTGTTGTTTCTCAGTTTGCTCAACAAAAATGAAGCATTAATATTATTTTGTGAAGTTAGGAAATCTACAATCAGGATAAAGATATGGTCATTTAAAAAATTGTATGATACATTACTTCATGTTTTTAATTTTAATATTCCTTGCAGAAATTCTTATAGTTTCTTATAAACTCCCATACAAAATGCAAATAGACACTAAAAATTTGTTTGCTATCTTTTTGTAAAAGCAGAACTTAAATTCAGCATTTTTTGAATAAGAAAATTGTTCCTTTTGCTAGTTTTCTACTATAAAAGCACAGATTACTGCTCACAATGTTTGTAGACATTGAAAATAAATGTATTCTTAAATGAAACAAACATAGTATCTTTAAAAAGTAATGATATATTACAGATAAGACTAAAGTTCTCTTTTTCTCCAAAGTAGTTACCTACTACTTTCCCAGTTATTATCCATTTGAACATTCTGCCAGGTGTTTTTATGCATATATATTTTTAAACATATGCTTATAAAATATAGAGAATGTGTAGTGATATTTTAGATTTTTAATGTATATTCATCTTACTTTGAATATATTTACAGCAATATGTTATGGTTGTCATATGATGTCCTTACAATTTTCTATACATAATGCTGTTATTCAATTAAAATACATTAGTCATGCAAAGAAAATAGCACCACAAAATGTAAAATAAGGAAAGAAAAAGACAATATAAAAAGATCCACAATAATACAGATGTTAGAATGAGCTGATAAGGTTTTTAAAATAACTGTTGCTAATGTTAAGTGTTACAGAAAGTAGATGAAAAGGTGAACAATTTCACTAGAGAATTAGACTTCAGAACTTGTGATTCCAGATTGCAAAATATAAAATCTAAAATTAAAAGTTTTCTAGATGCCTTTATCATTACATGGTGACCATCTTTGTCTTTCGTAGTTTTTGCCTTGAAATTTATTTTGTCTAAGTATAGCGACTCCCACTCTTTTTTCTTTCCCCATGCCTATATCAAAATATTTCATGTTCCCCATAAATATATACACCTATTATGTACCCAAAAAATTAAAGGAAAAACAACTTAAAAAAATGAACACAAGAATTTGTTAGATGAGATTAAAAGTAGATAAAATATAATTGAAAGCAAGCACATAAAACTGAAAAATGGTCGCGATAAACTTCCAAAACAATATACTAAGAGGAAAAAATATGATTAAAAACATTGGAAACAGCAATCGAGGCACAAGAGTAATTGTAGGTTCAATATTCATGTAATTGTGTTCCACGAGGAGAGAAGGAAAATAATGGAAAAAAAATCATATTTTAAAAACGGCATTTGTTTTTTAAACAGATGAAATACATGAATTCAGATTCTAAAAGCTCTCCAAACTTCGAACAGAATGCGCTGAGTCATAAAATGTAGAATTAAAGGAGAAATCTTAAAAATAAAGAGGAAAATAAATTAAGAATAAAAGCCAACTTATCAACAAAAATATGTAGTTTTGGATGCCAATTGGTAAAATTATTTAAAGTTCTAAATATTAGCCTACTGGAATTTCATACCTAGCAAAAATGTTCCCCATAATCAAATGAGATAAGTTTTCTACTAAATACAACAGAATTTGTCACCAGAAGAACCTTACCTAAAAGAAAGACTAGCGAAAATATACTCAGAATGAAACATGGTTATAGAAAGGAATAAAGAACAATGAAAAAGGTAAACCAGTGCATAAAGTTAATGGGCACTGTCTGAATATTTACTTTTAAAACAGTGATAGTAATATACTGTGAGGTCTAAAATACATGTGGAAATTGAAATACATTGTAAAATATTACAACCAGAAAAATTATGTTATCATGTTTTAATATTCCAGCATTATTGAAAAGTAGTAAAGGTATAATTTGGGTTAAATTGTATTACTTTAAAAATAAACTCTATAATCTATTGGAGAACTAATAAAATAATAGAAAATGAGTGTGTAAGTACATTACAACCACAATGCAATATACTACTACATACTCAAAAGAATGACTAAATGAAAAAGACAGAAAATGTCAAGACAATAAGGATGTTAAGGACTTTTTTCACTCTCATAATCCACCAGTTTGGAAAAATTATTTGGCAAGAGATCTACAAAAGCTGAACATAGGCAGGAACACTCTATGAACCAGAATTTATATTCCTAGGAATACAGCCAGGAAATATGCATACATTTATGCATCATAAACTAGTCACCATAGTCAAACATTGAGCTTGGACATTGGGATATACTTATAAAATAGACTACTAAACAATGGACATAATAAGGTGCAACTGTTCACAAAAACAAGGATGACTCATCCAGTTATTTGATCGAAGGAAGCCAGAAAAAATTTCATATATTTTATAATTCTGTTCACATAAAGTTTTAAGATTAGATGACCGGTTTATTATTTTGAAAGTCAGTATACTGTTAGCATTTATTTAGAGTGAAGGCCTACTGGCAGTAGCTTGCTAGGGATCTGAAGGATGTTCACATATCTAATGGGGTTCTGCTGACATTCCTGTATGTTCATTTGTTGAAAAGTTATTGAGTTTTTCTGTATGAATAGTGAAGTTTAATTATATTGACAATTTTAAAGAAATAATTTTTACACTCTACATTTTGTGTTTAATCAAGGAAAAACTGTTTCCATCTCTTTCAGGTTACTTAGAATTACTTGTAGTCATTTTGATTATTGTAAGTTATGAATATCTGTTAATATATAATAAATGACTTCTCACCTAATACTGAGGTTATATGGATTTTCTTTTTATTTCATAGTATAGTAAAAAAATCATAATTTTTAACACGTTAAACCTTTTTTGAATGCTAGAAAACATTCAAATTTATTTATTTATTTATTTATTTTATTATTATTATTTTTTGATACGTATATAAGTTAAGAACTTTATTTTCTCATTTCTGGGCATTCATTTTCTCATTTGCTTACTAAAAATTTATTATTCACCTATTAAGTGCTACGCAATACATTAGGTGCAAAGGTATACAAACATTAAAAAGTAAATAAATCACAATTCTTGCCATCATGAAACTTATTTCAGCACGTTGAAAAAAGTTTAATTATAAAAAATTCTTATGATCATTACATAGGTAGCAGCCTGTCAGAACCCATTTTGCACAATCTAGATGCTATTGGCTTTAAAACTTACTATGCAGGAAGAATGGACTTGGACATCTATCTTTTACCATAAACAAAAGTCAATTCAAGATGGATTAAAGATTTTTTTATTTAAATTTATTTATTATTATTATTATACTTTAAGTTCTAGTGTACATGTGCATAACGTGCAGGTTTGTTACATATGGATACTTGTGCCATGTTGGTGTGCTGCACCCATCAACTCGTCAGCACCCCTCAACTCGTCATGTACATCAGGTATAACTCCCAATGCAATCCATCCCCGCTCCCCCCACCCCATGATAGGCCCCGGTGTGTGATGTTCCCCTTCCCAAGTCCAAGTGATCTCATTGTTCAGTTCCCACCTATGAGTGAGAACATACGGTGTTTGGTTTTCTGTTCTTGTGATAGTTTGCTGAGAATGATGGTTTCCAGCTGCATCCATGTCCCTACACAGGACACAAACTCATCCTTTTTATGGCTGCATAGTATTCCATGGTATATATGTGCCACATTTTCTTAATCCAGTCTGTCACTGATGGACATTTGGAATGATTCCAAGTCTTTGCTATTGTGAATAGTGCCGCAATAAACATACGTGTACATGTGTCTTTATAGCAGCATGATTCATAATCCTTTGGGTATATACCCAGTAATGGGATGGCTGGGTCATATGGTACAACTAGTTCTAGATCCTTGAGGAATCTCCATAGTGTTTTCCATAATGGTTGAACTAGTTTACAATCCCACCAACAGTGTAAAAGTGTTCCCATTTCTCCACATCCTCTCCAGCACCTGTTGTTTCCTGACTTTTTAATGATCACCATTCTAACTGGCGTGAGTTGGTATCTCATTGTGGTTTTGATTTGCATTTCTCTGATGGCCAGTGATGATGAGCATTTTTTCATGTGTCTGTTGGCTGTATGAATGACTTCTTTTGAGAAATGTCTGTTCATATCCTTTGCCCACTCTTTGATGGGGTTGTTTGTTTTTTTCTTGTAAATTTGTTGGAGTTCTTTGTAGGTTCTGGATATTAGCCCTTTGTCAGATGAGTAGATTGCACCAAAATAGCATGGTACTGGTACCACAACAGAGATATAGACCAATGGAACAGAATAGAGTCCTCAGAAATAATACCACACATCTACAGCCATCTGATCTTTGACAAACCTGACAAAAACAAGAAATGGGGAAAGGATTCCCTATTTAATAAATGGTGCTGGGAAAATTGGCTAGCCATAAGTAGAAAGCTGAAACTGGATCCTTTCCTTACTCCTTATACGAAAATTAATTCAAGATGGATTAGAAACTTAAATGTTAGACCTAATACCATAAAAACCCTAGAAGAAAACCTAGATGGTACCATTTAGGACACAGGCATGGGCAAAGACTTCATGTCTAAAACACCAAAAGCAACGGCAGCAAAAGCCAAAATTGACAAATGGGATCTCATTAAACTAAAGAGCTTCTGCACAGCAAAAGAAACTACCATCAGAGTGAACAGGCAACCTACAGAATGGGAGAAAATTTTTGCAATCTACTCAAATTTATTTTTATAGGCTACTTTGTTTGATTTGCTCATATTTGATACTTTTTATGTTCCTATCCTTTCCTCATCATTTTGATTATTGAATTTACACTGAAAACACAGTACAAATCGTACTTCTTCCTATTACTATTTTTTTTCCTCCAGAATATATTGTATAAAAAGGAATTATCACTTAAGTATTGGTAGAATTTACACTTTAAACCTTCTGGCTCTGTTTCTTTTTTGTGAGTGTAGTTTTCATTACTATTTCAATGTATTGTATTATAAATGGTGATTGAACCTTATGTTCTCCTCACCCAGGCCAAAACTTGGTTCTAAATATTCTATAAATTAAAATTTATTTTTTTTGACATAAATCATTTTAAAAGTGTGTCTGTGACTACCTAAATCTTTCAATCATTTTTAATGCTAGCTTTATATTACTGAGATCTAATTTTATTAAATTTGTGTTATCGACTATACTGTTAACTTTCTAAAATGTGTCCGGATTGTTGTTGTTGACCAATGTCACTTTCATGGTCCATATTTGAAAAAGATGTGTATTTTCTTTGCTCGGTGACATGTATACATTTTACCAAGTGTCTGTTGTGACTAAACTGAAATTATATTTATTTCATCATTTTCTTGAATTATAAATTAGCATGGTACAAAATATTGGTTTGAGGATTATTTTTCTCAGAATTTTTCATTACCTGACTTCTATATTTTTAGTTAAGGTATCTTAGAGTCAAATTGTGTCTATAAGGTCAAAGTGTCTGTAAGATCAAATTGTTTTCTTATACAAGTAATCTATCTTTAATTTATAATATTTTTAAAAGATATTTTCTGTGTATTTGGTGCTCTGACATTTTATCAGAATATGTATGGGTGATATCTTTGTATATCTTTCTGAGATTCACTGTGGTTACCAAATAGGTCATTTGAGTATTCAAAGAATTCCCAAAGTACTAAGCCACTATATTTTCGAATATTGCTTCACTTCTATTGTTTTTATTTTCTCCTCTTATGAAATCTATTCCTATTATATATGTATTTATATCTTCTCATTGCTATCTACATCTGTTAAACTTCTTTTTCTATTTTCTTTAAATTTTCTTTCAGTTACATTTGAAAATAATTTCTTTAGATATATCATCTAGTTTACTAGTTATCTCGTCATCTATTTTATTTACCTGGTCAATTTTATTTCAGTAATCACAATTTTTGTTTTGGAAAATCTTTTATCTCCCCTCCAACTATTCCTGGTCCTTTTTGATACCCATTTGATCCTTATTTTTATACGTAATGCCTTACATTTTTATTCATTTTTATTCTTGCTTATTTTATATTCTGGCTTTGACCTAACAATTCCAGTATCCCGGTATCTAAAGTTATCAAGCCTATGATAGTACTGCTTTTTGTTTCTTCAAATTCAATTTATGTTGACTCTATCCCTTGTCTATTTAGTTTTCTTTAAAAAAGTATTCATTTGTATTTCGGTTAACTTCTCAAGTGGAACATTTTAGAGATACCTTGCTTTACCTCCAGTTTATTTTGAGTTTCCTAGGTCACAGTTGAGGATTTTTTGACTCATATGTTTCATGAGAATGAGATTGGCAATTTCATTTGTTTTTAAAGATTTTGTTTGATAATATTTGTGGTTGCCATAATAATTTCATGAGTGAGGTCTCTTTTTTAGTTTGAGTCCTTATTATTTACCCATTTCTCATGTTCATTAAACAGTCATAGAAATATTCAAAAGTCTGTGATGATCAACAGATGCTAAGGAACACATTAATTTATTAGATATTTGTTGCGTTCTTAATATTAGTGAACTTGTCATTGTTTTTGGTGATGGGAGTGTCATGATTGACAATACAATCATAATCTCAGTTTTAATAACCTTAGTAACTGAAATACACAGTAAACAAATAAAGATCATTATCTAATAAAATAGTAATAGCACAAAAGGGAAATACAAGGGTACAACAATAAAGCATCTTGCCCGAGGATGGGGAGGTGACTGATTAGAGAATATTTTCTTAGTGAAAAGAAAGTTGAGATTGAATTCAGGAAGTAAAAGAAGCAGTCAAGGCAAAGAACAAAGCATTTCTATATTTTAAAAACAGAAAGAGGGTCATTGTGGATGTAATGCTAGAAATGAACAACTGTAGACTGAGTGAGGTAGAGAAGTGCAAGATGAAACATAGGTGGCAACCAGGAGCCTTGTGGACTGCATCAAAAATGCGCACTGTAAGTTCAATAAGTGAAAATTGATGTGCTTACCTAGGGAATTTAATATAGTTATATTTCTAATTTATCTCTACTGTAATATAAAAATACCTATATGCACATATTATTTTATGTATAATTTATAACATACATATATCTGTATTTATATGTATGTATACATATAAACATATACATATAAATGTAGATAAATGTTAATGGAATAAGATCAACATTATATCTAACTTCAAGTGACTCTCCAATATGGTTTGGCTGTGTCCCTACCCAAAATCTCATCTTAAGTTGTAATCCCCATAATCCTCACATATCACGGGAGAAACCAGGTGGAGGTTATTGAATCATGATGGCAGTTTCCCCCCATGCTGTTGTCATGGTAATGAGTGAGTTCTCGGGATATCTGATGGTTTTTTAACCATCAGATGGTTTTTAACTATGGTTTGGTAGTTCCTCCTATGTTCATTCTGCTTCCTGCCGCCTTGTGAAGAAGGTGCCTCACTTCCTCTTCACCTTCTGCCATGATTACAAGTTCCCTGAGGCCTCCCAGTCATGCTGAACTGTGAGTCAATTAAATCTCTCTCCTTTATAAATTACCCAGTTTCTTTATATCAGTGTAAAAATGGACTAATACACTCCTTTTGTGAAGTAAATGAAATAAACAGTGGGTGTTTCTGGAGATGCAAATACCAGAATGAAATATTAAAAGTGTATTGTGAGATTTTGTGTGTGCATGAGTGTGTATGTACGAATGAATTTTCAGTGGAACAAGAAAAAGTGAAGGAACAGAGAGTATAAATGTCAGCTGTTAATTTTCTCTGAAAAAGAACATTATTAAGGAGAACTTTGCCTTCAATAATGTAAGACTTAAATGATTCAACATCAAAACTCATTATTGCACTTGTTAACAGAAATCCAATTTTCTGACTATTTTGGAATATCCAGATATTTTGTTATAGTGCATGAGACAGTTGGATGCCTTGATACATTTTCCTATTTTTACTTTATATTTATTCCTTTTGGTTATGATATGAAGATTGTTTGGGGGGTTATAGTTTTCTCTGGTATTTTGACCTACAGATATGGATTCACTTTTTTTCCATGAAAATGAAATTCAAAATACTATTCCAACCTTTGATATTTACAAATTTTTTCCAACCTTACCTTTCCCTTCTATGTTCCTATTTCATACCTTGAAAATTAAATCAGACCTTAATTTTATAAAACTTCTGAAAATAAATGTCTATATGATACAGACAAAATTATGTAACCAATTAACAACTTGGTTATCTATAAAATAATAATATCAACTACTTCACAGTGTTGTGTTAAGTAATAATATCACCATCTTTTTTCCATTTCTTTTATTTTAACATTTATGAGAACTGCCATATTCTTTTTTGAAAGGTGGCAAATACTCATCAGAGCAGCATTCTCATCCATTTGCAGTGACAAATTCTTGTAAACGACTTTTTTCATTTGTATATCTTAAGTAGTTTTGTAAGAGTTTAAATAATATTAATATAACAGATTAATAAAGTATACTTCATAAATTTTGAAAACTGGTTGAATTCTAGCCTTTTTTAAACAATGGATAAGTGAAAGGGATAATATAAATCAGCTGAGTCCAAGCTGAATTGATATGATAGAGCTACTTGCTATCCCCAGCTATATGTATTTCCATTATATGCAATTATTTTCAAAATTATCCTATAAATGATTGCTTTTGAATTTATCTTAAAATGATTGTTCTCTTAACTTTTCACAATAATGTGATCAAGTTATATTAACCATATTCTACAGTTTTGTCTTTCAATATTGTAAGTTTTAATATTGTATGCACCAAAAAAGTTTTATTTGGGGAGTAATTATGAAGATTTATCAAAATCAATTTTTGACACGAGTCAGAATTGGCCTGTTATTAATGGGTAATAATAATGAACAATCTAAGGAGATTTAATTTCAAACGTCCTTATTAAGAATCTAGATCATACTCAGTGAACTTTAACATTTCTAGATGCATACAAAATAAAGCACTATATATTTTCATCTCTGTACAGGATGCGAGTTAAGACACTGTTGACTTTGTTATATGTGAAAATTAAAAAAAGAGTCACAAAACTAGTTACTTTTCCTTTTCACTAAACAACTTTAAGTGAAATGAAAAGTCTTGACTGAACAATTTCCTTAATAAAGGATTTTTAAAAGACATTTTACTTTGATTTGAGTACCTTATTGACAATGTTATTTATTTAAGATAATTTTCATACAGGCATCATCTTTCCAGTAATCTCTGTGGTTACAGAATTGGCTCTCTCTTTTCTTATGGAATCCTCCATGGGTGAACCTCAGACTCAATTAACCAACTATGAAACTCAAAAATACTACTAAATATAATTATGGTAATTACTTTTGCTTCTTATACTTATTTTAAGAAGCTCACTGTAGATCAAAAGTCACAAGAAGTACTTTCTGATTATTTCTAAGAATATGGTTTTCTTTATGACATGTATTCCTTATATAATAAAAATGTATGTAAGTTTGCCAGCCATGAGTGCAAATGAAGTCATAATAGTATATAGATGCAAAATTTTGATTCTGACCTCCTAATTGTTACAAAGGGACTCAGACAAAAGGCATTTTCCATATGCCATTAGTGGGTAATGGATCTTACCACCTGGCTACTATATGGCAGATACCCATAATTCCCTGCCAGGTGTGAGACTCGCTGCTGGTGCTGTAGTGGGATTCCTCAATGAGACTGATGCACCATACATGGCTATCAAAGCTAAAAATCATTTGCTGTATCATTATAATACTATTAGGTAATGCTTTTTCAGCAAGGAAATTTTAGACTAAACTTATCACTTAGAACATTCAGAAAAACTTGACACAATTAAAAAAAATAATGCCTTCAAGAACTAGCAAGGCAAAAAGATATGTGGCACTAAACTCTAATCTGGTTGAGAAACAATGTTCAGAGAGGTGAGTCAACATTTGGCAATACGTTCCTCTAGATGAATTTGACATTTTTACAAGCAGTAGCTAAAAGACTGTGGACCTGAGCAGAGTTGTAGGAAGGTTCATGGAGCAAAAAGGAAAAAAATTAGAGATCAGAGACTTCCCAAAACTTTTGTCTGTACTTGGAAATGCTAGGCCCTAGCACTAATGATGAATGAGGTACAAACTCTCACAGAGAATAAAACCCAGTTTCAAATTGTATCAATTTTCTATTGACTAATGTAATCTAGGATTGCAAGGGTTGTTAGATTCATCACTAGAAGCAAACTTAAATTTCTTCTGGAGTAAGATAACATTATTCACCATCAAATTACCTGTATTTTTTTTCTAGTTTAATGTCTTGTACTCTTATCAGAAACAACCAAGCAAAATAAGAAAATATGATGAATGAAAAACAAGAGAGTAGAAAATTATGCATATACACACAGAAATTCCATATAATGGAATTATCTTGTAAGAGCTTTAAAATATCTGTGCTTAAATAAATTCAAAGATTAAAAACAGGTAGAACACTTCAGCAGAGAAGAGAACCTAAAAATGGAATAAAATAAAAATTTCAGCCTATAAAAATGCAAAAACATGAATTAATTATTAAATGTCTAGAAAAATAGCAGATTAAAAACACATCCAAAAAGAATTTTAAAATATAAAACTGGGTGAGAAGAAAATATTATACTGAAAGCAAAAGAATTGAAAGTAAAGAAAATAATGAGATACCACATATATTTTGAGAATGAAGAACATTCTCAGTAACCAAATTATAAATAATACAAAAACTATCAAGATTACTCCAAAGGGAAAGACAATTACTGTTGGAAGAGGCTGAGAGAGATGCCAGACTGCAATGCAACTCTGACCCCAAATGAAGGAAAGAATAAAGGAAAGATAGCTAAGAGGGAGCATCTTAGCCTGCACTGCTTAGGCTGCATCAAAGGACAGTTTTGCAAGATGGCAATCATCAAGTCAAAGTCCACTACCAAAGAAATTCTTTATCCCTCAGGAATCAACCTGTGCCAGTAACTTCTATCATGATCAGTTATTGCCTAGAAGCAGCTCATGGGAAGTGTGATCTTGTGTGAAAACAAGAGTCAATTTCAGAGTTAAACCATATGATTCACCAATCCCAATACTGGCTATATACCCCCCAAAAAACCATGTCAACATCTTGACGAGATATCTGCCTGCCCATGTTCACTGCAGCAACAATTCACAGCAGACAAGATATGAAATCAACCTAGGTGTTCATCAACGGATAAAGATAATGTGGTATGTTTTATATATATATATATATGTATGTGATATATATTATATAATATGTATAATATGATATAATATGTATTATATATTTATATATATTTTGTAACATGCATAATATTATATAATAATAACATATAATAATATCCTATGCAACATGTTACTGGAAGTCCTAGTCAGAGCAATCAGGTAAGAGGACAAAAATAAAAGGAATCCAAATTGGAGAAAATAAAGTTGTCCCCCTTTACAGATGACATAATTTTACATTTAGAAAAACCTAAGTACTTTACCAAAAACTCTTAGATTTGATAAACACATTTAGTAAAGTTGTAGGATACAAAGCACATATGGTAACTATATTTAAGAACAATGTATTGTATACTTGAAAATTACTAAGAGCAGACTTTAAGTTTCCTCATCATACACATAACAAAAAATGATAATGTGTATGTGAGGTTTCAATGTATACGTATATCAAATATGTCCCCAAAGACCTGGAAATACGTATGTGCAAGTGGGTCATATATATGTATGACAAGAGTGTCAAAGCACTATCTAAGAAACTTCACAATGTATACATATATCAAAACATGTTGTACATCATAAATACAACTTTTATTTGTCATATAAGAATTAAATACATAGGCCGGGTGCAGTGGCTCATGCCTGAATCCCAGCACTTTGGGAGGCTGAGGCGGGTGGAACACAAGGTCAGGAGTTGGAGATCAGCCTAGCCAACATAGTGAAACCCCATCTCTACTAAAAATACAAAAATTAGCAAGGTGTGGTGATGCATGCCTATAATCCCAGCTACTCGGGAGGCTGAGGCAGAAGAATCACTTGAATTCAGGAGACGGAGGTTGCAGTGACCTGAGATTGTGCCACTGCACTCCAGCCTGGGACTGAGCAAGGCTCTGTCTCAAAAAAAATAAAAATAAAAATAAATAAATAATAAATAAATAAATAAATAAAATATATACAATAAAATAATAATTTTGGTTACTATTTAATAATAAGAATAGTTTACTATAGGTCAAGTACTATACAATGTTTTTGAAATTATTTTAATAAGTTTAAAAACCTGAGTTAAGCAGCTGGGGTAGTCGATTAATTAGGGTCCCTTTAACTGGGGATCTGAATGTTACATTCTGATGGTACATGCTTAGGATTGAAAATGCTGGAATCTGGGCTCTGAAGTAGTCATGTGCTAATTTTTTAAGAAACTGCTAAACTGTGTTTCAAAGTGATGATTATATTTCACCTTATCACCCACAGAGTGTGAGAATTTTAGTTCATTCATATCTCTGTCAATATTTTGTATGGTCATTCTTTTTCATTATAGTCCATTCAATATATTTACAATGGTATCTTATTGAATATTAAGTTAGCACTGATGCCAAGCATATTTTCATATGCTTATTTGCCATTCATAAATGTTTTTGATAAAGTGTCTGTCCAAATATTTTTTCCAGTTTTTAATTGAGTTATTTTTCTTATTTTTCTTATTATGATTAAGTTGTAAGTATTCTTTTTTTTTTTAATTTTAATTTTTTTTTTTTTTTTTTTGAGACAGAGTCCCTCTCTGTTGCCCAGGCTGGAGTGCAGTGGCGCGATCTCGGCTCACTGCAAGCTCCGCCTCCCGGGTTCACGCCATTCTCCTGCCTCAGCCTCTCGAGTAGCTGGGACTACAGGCGTCCGCCACCACGCCCAGCTAATGTTCGCCAGGATGGTCTAGATTTTCTGACCACGTGATCCGCCCGCCTCAGCCTCCCAAAGTGCTGGGATTACAGGCGTGAGCCACTGCGTCAGCCCTGAAGTATTCTTGTGTATACTGGGTACAAGTCCTTCATCAAATATGAAACTTTAAGAATTTTTCCCAGTCTGGGCTTTTCTTTCTTTTTCTTTTCTTTTCTTTTTTTTTTAATCAAAGTAGAATTTATTAAATGTTCAGGTAACCCCCAGGAAGGCAGGGAAAAAAATACTACAGAGAAGTGAACAACAGAAAGAGCAAATAGACAACAAAAATAAAACAGCAGACTTAAACCCTAATATATCAATAAGTATATTACATTTAAATGGTCTAAGCATGTCAAATAGAAGACAGAGATTGGTAGAATTTAAAAAACACACCACCACCAGCACCACCAAAAACCACAAAATGGCCCACTAACTATGTATCTCTACAAGAAACTTATATTAAATAAAACAATAAAGGTATACTGAAAGTAAAAGACTGAATAAAATGTACAGCAGGAGTGGGTACATTCGTATCATATTTAAAAACAAAGAATTGAGAGGAACTTTATATCGTAAGAGTCAATCCACCAAGAAGACCAGGTAATTCTAAATGTATACATACCAAAAAACAGCTTTGAAACATGTTAAATAAAAGTTGAGAAAGCTAAAAGGAGAAATTCACAAATCAAAAATTATATAAGAATTAAAATTATCAGAGTATATTATCTGATTATAATAGAATCACACTAGAAATCAGTAACAGGAATGTAACAGTTAAGTCTCCAAACACTTGGAAACCAAACAACTTCTTTTTTTACTTTTTTTTTTACTTTTTTTTATTATTATACTTTAAGTTCTAGGGTACATGTGCACAACGTGCAGGTTTGTTGCATATGTATACGTGTGCCTTGTTGGTGTGCTGCACCCATTAACTCGTCATTTACATTAAGTATAGCTCCTAATGCTATCCCTCCCCCCACCCCTTCCCCACGTATTAACGTCTTTGGAAGAATAAGTTTTTTTTTATTTTATATTTTTTTAATTTTGAAGAAATTCAATTGATTTTTTTTCCCTTGTATATATTATGTTTTTGTTGTCATATCAAAGTATCTGTCTAAACAAAGGTCATGAAGATTTTGCACTTTGTTTTCTTCTAGAAATTGTATATACATAGCTTTTTCAATGAAGTCTGGGATCCACTTTGAGCTAAACTTTTCTATATGTGTAGTAAGAATTTAAGTTCATTTACCTGGAGGTAGATATCCTGTCCCATATGGGTACTGGGACGAAGGTCACCAAGACTAACATTTTTGTAGGAAATTTCTCTTGCAACTTTGTTGAAAATCAACCCAGGAGATGTGTATAGATGTCTCTAGATCCCATGATTTTGCTTTAATTTACTTGTCTGTCATGACATCAATGCCACACTATTTAAATTGCTGTTGCTTTATAAGTATGATATCACCAAGTGCAAGCCCACAAACTTGTTCTTTGTCAAAGTTTTTATGGCTATCCTAAGTTATTTTAATTATTTTGTGAATTTGAGAATAAGGTTCATTCATACAGCCAACAGACACATGAAAAAATGCTCATCATCACTGGCCATCAGAGAAATGCAAATCAAAACCACAATGAGATACCCTCCAACACCAGTTAGAATGGCAATCATTAAAAAGTCAGGAAACAACAGGTGCTGGAGAGGATGTGGAGAAATAGGAACACTTCTACACTGTTGGTGAGATTGTAAACTAGTTCAACCATTATGGAAAACAGTATGGCGATTCCTCAAGGATCTAGAACTAGATGTACCATACGACCCAGCCATCCCATTACTGGGTATATACCCAAAGGATTATAAATCATGCTGCCATAAAGACACATGCACACGTATGTTTATTGTGGCACTATTCACAAGAGCAAAGACTTGGAATCAACCCAAATGTCCATCAGTGACAGACTAGATTAAGAAAATGTGGCACATATACACCGTGGAATACTATGCAGCCATAAAAAAGGATGAGTTTGTGTCCTTTGTAGGGACATGGATGCAGCTGGAAACCATCATTCTTAGCAAACTATCACAAGAACAGAAAACCAAACACCGCATGTTCTCACTCATAGGTGGGAACTGAACAATGAGATCACTTGGACTCAGGAAGGGGAACATCACACACCGGGGCCTATCATGGGGAGGGGGCAGGGGGGAGGGATGGCATTGGGAGTTATACCTGATGTAAATGATGAGTTGATGGGTGCTGACGAGTTGATGGGTGCAGCACACCAACATGGCACAAGTATCCATATGTAACAAACCTGGAGGTTATGCACATGTACCCTAGAACTTAAAGTAGAATAATAATAATAAATTAATTAATTTAAAAAAAAGAATAAGGTTATCAATTTCTCTGAAAATTCCTGTTGGAATTTTGAGAGTGCTGGTATTAAACTGATAGGTCAATTTGTGGAGAATTAGTATGTATGCAGTATTGAGTCTTTCCATTCATGAATATGGAATTATCTCAACTTATTCACACCTTATTACATCTCTCATTAATATTTTGTACTTTTCAGCTTATAGGCTTATTTGGTGAAATATATTCCCTTGTATTTTGTTTTTCTTGATCCTGTTATAAATCAAATTGGTTCCCCAATTTAATGCTAAATTGATTTTTGCTTATATCTCTGTGTGTGTGTGTGTGTGTGTGTGTGTGTCATATAAATAGGTTAAAGATAGGCCCTGTGTATTGATCTCTATGCTGTTAACTTCTTTACAGCTGGCTGGGTCTGTTAGCTCAAAAGCCCACAGACACTATGCAAAATTTCCCATATAAAATTGCTTTAAATATAGCCCAAATAAGCATAGTTTTAGTCATTTAGAGCTAGTCTGCTTTGCATACCATGCAAAACTGTACCCAAGATAGGCTAGCCATTCATCAAACACACCCTCAGTCTAAATAAGGCGCCAACTCACTGCTCCCTTTCTGGTTTCTCTAACCTAAGGATTTTCCATTGTGCTGCTGAACAACATCACACAGACACACGAGCTTCTGCTCCAATTCCCCTTTCCCCTGGGAGTTCCCTTACCCTCCTACCCTTGTGGGTGACAGCTTCATACCAGTCTGTTTGGACAGTGCTTTTACAAGTTGCATAAGAGGGTATTTTTCCATAGAAGGAGACCACCCAAACAAAGCTCATTGTGGGCAATTGTCACCTTGTCACCTGGACAGAAATGTTATATATAAATTGATGTTTATGTATCAATCTTGCATCCTGTGATCTTACTAAATTTAAATAGTTCAAGTAGTGTGTGTGTAAGTGTGTGCAGATGTGTTGTGCTTATTCCTTATGAATTTTTACATGAAGAACCATGTTATCTGTTATTAAAGACAGTTTTACTTCTTCCTTTCTAATCTGTGTACCTTTCATTTCTTTTTCTTGCCTCATTCAACTGTCTACAGACTTCAGTAAAATTTGCATAGTTAAGCTTGCTTTCTCTTTTTCAGTTTATTTTGTGGGACCCCACCCTCCGTGTTCATAGGTGCAAACTGGGGATGAACCACTACTGCAAGAGGGGTGAGCAGTGATGTATGAACTCTGGACTACTTGCTCACAGAGATTACTTATGGCCTCTTATTTTAAGTGGCTTGGGCTATATGATATCACATACTAGCGCATAAAGCAGAATCCATCATAAAATTAAATAGAACAATGATAAAATATATTTAGAAAACTCTAATTTTTAAATTAAAAAAAACATACCTTTAAATAACCCATGGAGCAAATAAGAAATAGCTGTGGCAATTACGAGCCAATAATCAAGAGCCAAATTACTCATTAGCAATAATTTGCAGAAGATTTTAGCAGGATTTGCAAAAAAGATACTCTGATGACCACTGGAATTCCTGATCCTTCTAACTTAAGGAGACAACAAAACGATTGTAAATGAAATCTAAGAGGTTGTTTTGGGTACATATCATTGTCTACTGTCATCCATAAGTTTTAATCATATCCTGTGGCATTATTACAGACTTTATTACTCACTGTATTTCAGCACTGTACACATTTTCAGGTCTTCTTTGTGTAAACTTTGTCATAATCTCATGTGATTTAATTATTCTTTTTGTTATTCTCATACCAATAAGAAGTTGAATTTAAAGAACTTAAGGACTATGATCATATTGACCTTTTACTAGGTCCATGCCAAATGTAAGAATATTTATATAAAGTGAAATAGAAGGCTGAGTTTACATGTTAAGACATATGAAGATTTTACTTTTTTTTTTTTTTTTTGGAGATGCGGTCTTGCTCTGTCGCTCAGGCTGGAGTGCAGTGGCACTTTCATAGATCAGTGCAGCTTCTCATTCTTGGGCTCCAGCATGACCCTCCCAAGTAGCTGGAATTACAGGCCTGTGCCACCCTGCCTGGCTAATCTTTTACTTTCTTTGGAGAAATCGGGTCTCACTATGTTCTCCAGGATGGTCTTGGACTCCTGTCCTCAAGCGATCCTCCCGCCTGGGCCTTCCAAAGTGCTAGGTTTAGAGGTGTGCGCCATCGTGCCTGATTTTATTTATTTATTTTAAAAGGGCAAGCTGCTGTCAAGTTGGAAGAAGAAAACTAATGAAAAGCAAATCAATCATGATGATGGAGATTGTCTTTGAACTTAAAAACAGCTTGCTCTAAAAGATTCTTATAAAAATGTTTATTATTTTTCACATTTCAATTACAATTATTTTCTATTTCACTTACAATTCTAACTTGTATAATTTAACTCTTCTGATTGTGTTTTCACTGAAGAAATGACTAAATTTTTTCCAAGGTAGCATCTTTAAGACCTTATTAACATTTTTATTTTCTTAAGCAAGTCACATAGATTTTCAAATTGGTACATTTGATGCTAGGAGAGTTTCTAATTATGATCTTTAACGTCAAATTTCATCAGTCTAGAATATAAATATATAAAATTTTCTGTAAAATATAAAATGTATTTAATTGTCATATATAACAATATTAGGTAAAAAGATTGCCATTGAAATGAGAATTATTTTTAATATAACAAAAGCCTATGCATTACTTTCAATTTTGAATTGAATCATTGATAAATATTTTTTATTTTTATAGTTTTCTAGTAATGTCATATTATACCAAATAGTAAAAATATTAATCTCATATCTTAAGGAAGTTGCATTTTCCCTAAATTTAATATAAGTATTTGTCATAGTAAAAGAAAAACAATTTAAAAAACTAAATGCTTTATTTACTGATTTATAAAACTGGAACAAGGTAGAAATAAGATGAGAAAATAGAATAGAGATTTTTTTTCAAAATATGTTGGAAATCTCTTACAGGGAAGAGCTTACAGTTAGGCGTTCTTTTACTTTCTAACATCTTTCTAGCATCTAATAATCACATAGAGTCACTTCTATGAGTTATAGTTCAAGTAGCTGCTCCCAAAACTTTCTAACATTAATCCAGCTAAGTGAATATATTCAGCATAAATGAGATTATTAATGTGAAAATATAGCAATACTTCTCAATAAAAAATGCAACTCCAAATCATTACATTGTCAGAAAGGAAAAATTGAAGAATTATTAAGAAACAATTCAAACTACATATCCTTTAAAAATGTTCTCTCAATTTAATTTGTATTGTATACCCATAGTATGAAACTCAAAAGTGATAGCTATCAGTTTAATAGCAGAGTGGATTAAAATACAACCTGTTTATGAAATTGCTGTGAAATTGAATTGAAGCATACGCAGAACTAAACAGATTGCTTGGAAACTATTGAAGTACAAATCTGTTCTTTTTTCAGACCTGCTTAAATCTAAGCTGACTTTAAGAAACTAGTTTCAGATATTTGATCTGCCATTTAAAGCAAATCACCTTGAATGTTGCAAGAGTGTTTAGGGAATATTTATGAAAGACCCTTGCCCATTGACAAAGCACAGAGTATTAAATTTTCATGCTAAATAGTAGCCTTAAAAATACTATTAAAGATAAACATATCAGATGAGTAGATTGCAAACATTTTCTCCCATTCTGTAGGTTGCCTGTTCACTCTGATGGTAGTTTCTTTTGCTGTGCAGAAGCTCCTTAGTTTAATGAGATCCCATTTGTCAATTTTGGCTTTTGCTGCCGTTGCTTTTGGTGTTTTAGACATGAAGTCTTTGCCCATGCCTATGTCCTGAATGGTACTACCTAGGTTTTCCTCTAGGGTTTTTATGGCATTAGGTCTAACATTTAAGTCTCTAATCCATCTTGAATTAATTTTCACATAAGGAGTAAGGAAAGGATCCAGTTTCAGCTTTCTACTTATGGCTAGCCAATTTTCCCAGCACCATTTATTAAATAGGGAATCCTTTCCCCATTTTCTGACAAAGGGCTAATATCCAGAACCTACAAAGAACTCAAACAAATTTACAAGAAAAAAACAAACAACCCCATCAAAAAGTGGGCAAAGGATATGAACAGACATTTCTCAAAAGAAGACATTCATACAGCCAACAGACACATGAAAAAATGCTCATCATCACTGGCCATCAGAGAAATGCAAATCAAAACCACAATGAGATACCATCTCACACCAGTTAGAATGGCAATCATTAAAAAGTCAGGAAACAACAGGTGCTGGAGAGGATGTGGAGAAATAGGAACACTTTTATACTGTTGGCGGGATTGTAAACTAGTTCAACCATTATGGAAAACAGTATGGCGATTCCTCAAGGATCTAGAACTAGATGTACCATATGACCCAGCCATCCCATTACTGGGTATATACCCAAAGGATTATAAATCATGCTGCCATAAAGACACATGCACACATATGTTTACTGCGGCACTATTCACAATAGCAAAGACTTGGAATCAACCCAAATGTCCATCAGTGACAGACTGGATTAAGAAAATGTGGCACATATACACCGTGGAATACTATGCAGCCATAAAAAAGGATGAGTTTGTGTCCTTTGTAGGGACATGGATGCAGCTGGAAACCATCATTCTTAGCAAACTATCACAAGAACAGAAAACCAAACACCGCATGTTCTCACTCATAGGTGGGAACTGAACAATGAGATCACTTGGACTCGGGAAGGGGAACATCACACACCGGGGCCTATCATGGGGAGGGGGCAGGGGGGAGGGATTGCATTGGGAGTTATACCTGATGTAAATGACGAGTTGATGGGTGCTGATGAGTTGATGGGTGCAGCACAGCAACATGGCACAAGTATCCATATGTAACAAACCTGCACATTATGCACATGTACCCTAGAACTTAAAGTATAATAATAATAATTTAAAAAAAGACAAAAAAAAGATAAACATATTTTGAAAGAAAATAAATGCCACTTTTTCAGTTGATAAATTTTTATGCTACTTTTTATTGCATGGAAACAGATTCAGTACATATTTAAAAGTATATAACCTTCATCTTCATCCTGATTTACTGGCGTATACTTCTATTTATACTTTTGTTTCACTTAATTCTTTCCCCTTTGCTCCACTCATTGTAGCTGAAATCACATGCCCTATTGTTTCAATTCCAGTTACTTATTTAAAGGATGCAATAAAGTTCAAATCTGTAAACACTGTGCTCACATTTGCAAAGAAAATACAGTATTTCTTATTTTAATTAATGCAATCATCCCAAAACATTGCTCTATCATGTTAATGTTATTATATTATTTTAATTTAACAATTTACAGTTTTATCATGTCTTTTATTTCAGGTTCCTTTTTGGATGATTCAGTGTGGTTTGGGTAAATACTTCACCTTGATCATCTCCGAGATAGTTTCTGAGTGTAGAGGTATAGAAACTCGTGACTATAAGAGAAAGAAGATTCATGACCTTATAGCGACATCTGTATCCTTGTACTTATAAAGATTCTGGCCTGAAACTGTTGTCAGTTCCTGAGGAATGATTGTTTCCGTAAATAGATGCTTACAAATGTTGGCACGTACGGAAAGGTCATTAAAGTCCCCGGGATACCTCCATCTTGGAGCATTCTGCAAGACCTCTGATGGCCCACCAAGAGGTTTGCTTTCTCTCAACAAAAGCACAAAAATTTCTGATTTCTACATATCCCTCCACTGCCTTCTGACAAAGCACTATTTTAACTCCATGACATGTTGGATATCATTTAGGTCCTGAGTTTTTCTATGGGCTGCAACGTACCTAATTTATGCTAAAAGATAAATGATAACAGTTCTAATAATATTCATTGGTTCTCACATTCCTGTCTTGATATTTCTGATATGTTCTTTGCCATTGACTCTTGTTCTTTCCCCTTGCCCTTGTAAGGTCAAGTGGATATGACTCCTGGCTCCCCACTCCAACACATAGCCCAATCTTTATTTTAGTTCTCTTTTCAATAATTTTCTTGGGAAAGAAGAGGACAAACTTCCAATTTCCTCTTTCTTTTACAAAGTGACTAAATCTTTTATTTTATTTCTTCAAGAGAGCAATAAACTCCACAACTCTGGTTTAATAATATGTATACAAAATATTATTTTTACTTTATGTAAAGCCTCCTCTAATCTGTGTCCGTCAGGCATGGCTCTGGATATGAAAGTTACAGAAATGATGGTAAATAGGAATTACCAAAGATAAAATGTATTAATACCCCCAAAATCTGCTGCTTCACTAAAAGAGAATTATTGTGATTCTATGTAATTCTCAAGATATTTAGAATCGAGACAAATTTTCTTTTCACTTCACTTCGATTTTCTTCTTCAGATCTAATTCATGAGTATCTGTCTCGCCCTATGACTGATCTATAATATCGAATGCTCCATTTGGCAATGGAGTCTCTGATCTTGATTTCTTACAGTCTAGGAGTTTTGAAAGCAGTTTTATTTAAACAAAATTGGCATGCACTAAACTATATGCTTTTAAAATCATAAAATTTAGCAAGGTTTGACATATGTATACAACATAAAATGATCAAATCAAGATAATTGTATTCATAGCTCCAGAAGTTTCTTTGTGTGTGTGTGTGTGTGTGTGTGTGTGTGTTCCTTTACAATTCCTCTCCTGTATCTCATATCACCCACTCCCTAGGCAACCACTGAATTACTTTCTGGTAGTATAGATTTGTTTGTATTATCTATAGTTTTATATAAAGAAATTTATATACTCTGCAGTCATTCGTGTTTGGCTTCTTTCTTTTTTAATTTTTATTTTAAGTTCAGGTGTACTTGTTCAAGATTGTTATATGAGCAAACTCATGTCACGAGTGTTTGTTGTACAGATTTTTTGTCACCCAGGTATTAAGCCTAGTACCCATGAGTTACTTTTCCTGATCCTCTCCCTCCCTCCACCTTCCACCCTCAGCTAGGTCCCAGTGTCTGTTTTTCCCCACCATGTGTCCTTATCATTTAGCTTCCACTTATAAGTGAGACATGAAGTGTTTGGTTTTCTGTTCTTGCATTAGTTTGCTAAGGATAATGGTCTCCAGCTCTATCCAGGTCATTGCAAGTGTCAATAGCTGATCCCTTCCTATTATAGGGTAGTCTTCCATTGTATGGATATACTATAATTCTTGGATACATATGCCTGTTGATAGAAATTTCATGTTTCCTCATTATTCAATTTTATTTTGCAATTACAAATAATGATATTATAAATATTTATATTTTGTGTCAAGGTATGCTTTTATTCTTTTTGGAAAATTATTGAGGAGCAGAATGGATACATTTTATGGTAGATGTATGTTTTACATTTTAAGAAACTAACTGTTTTCTAAAGTTGCTAAGCTATTCTACCTTCCCAACAGCATTGGATGAGGTTTCTATTTGATTTTCATTCTCACTGACATGTAGTGTGATAGTCTGTTTAATTGTAGCCATTCTAGTAGGTCTGTAGTGATATGTTTTTGTGGTCTCCATTTATGTTTTCTAATAAATTCTTAAGTTGAACCTTTATTTGTGTGGTTACTTGCAATCTGCACATGTTTTTGGGTGAATTTTCTGTTCAAACATTTTGTTCATTTTCTGAACAAACATTTTTTGTTCAAACATTTTGTTCCGGACACTTTATCCATTTTGTTTTTATATATATATTTTACATTGTCTATGTCAGTTTTCAACCTGTAGTAATTACATAATCTCATAGGACATATTGTCAGGATTGTGGAGGTTTGGAAGGTAATATTACTACTATCTAGAATATAGAGGCCAAATATGCTGCTAAGGATCCCATAAAGAAATAGGCTAAAATGTCAACAAGGCTGCTATTAAGAAACCTGTTTAGGAATGAGTCATTTATTACATATTTAGTATGCAAACATACCCTCCTAATCTGTGGTTTGTCTTTTAATTATCTTAACTGTAAAATTTGAAGCATGGAAGTAAGTTACCAGGTTTTTTATGCATCATGATTTTGACATTATTAAGAAATATTTGCCTAGCCACAGATCACAAAGATTTATTTCTACCTCTTCTCCTAGAAGTTTTATAGTTTTAGGTTTAATGTTTATTTACTTGATTTAACTTTTGTCTATGAGGCAGGATATGGAGCAAAGTTTAATTTTTTTGCATATAAATATCCATTGATTGAGATACTGTACTCTCTGAATTGAGTCACTTTTGCAGTTTTGTTAAGAATTAGTTGTCTAAATATGTGTGTAATCATTTCTGGATTCTCTATTCTTTTCCATTGTTCTATTATCAAGCTTTATGCAATGCCATACTCGCTAATGCCTACAGATTTCTAATAAATCTTGAAATCAAGTAGCAATTATCCTATATTTATGTTTTCAAAATTTATTTTGTCTACATATGTCTTATATGAAATTTAGAATCATCTTTTTATTTCTTGTCAATTTGTCAGTGGTAATAAAGAATACCTGACTCCATTTTTTTGATGTCTGACTGCTAACAGCTCTTAAGCCTCTCCTCTCACTCTTGCATTTGTGTCCAACATCAGAACAAGCTGATGAGAATGCCTGATGCTCCCTCCTTTGGCACTGTGGGAGAATCAAACTGAGCAGGCCCCTGAACCTCTGCAGAAACTCTCACCCTTGTCCCGCTGCCTAACCGCAATAAAAGCTCCAAGCCAATCTCTTTTTCTTACTCTTTCAAGCCTTTTTAGACCTGCTTCATTGTTTTTTATTTATTTAAACTTTCTATTTTTAATTATTATAGATCCATAATAGTTGTATCTATTTATGGGAGAGGCATCCTCTGCTCTCCCCAGACACCTCAATTAGATAAGTAGTAAACATTGTCATGCCATCTTGGCATGTGTGTTTGGCATTTTCAGTCTTGATAACCAAACCAAATTTTAGGTAGCAATCTCTCCTGTCATTATAGAGTGACCACAGGAATTGACACTATGATCAGGATATCTAGGCAATGATTACCACCTGGTAATAGGGCCACTGCTGGAGATCAGCATGGACTTTGAACTGCTGCCTGCTGGTTATCTTGTGCTTTGAGCTGTACTGCTTTGTGTTGTACTGTTGAATCCTTCCCAATCTCTGTTATAGATTTAGCTGACCTAAGTTGAAAGTTTCAATATTTGGCATTTAGGGACAAGGCCATGTGACTGTAACCCTCTTAAAGGGTTCTGCGTCATATTTCTTGGTCTAGACCTATCTATGTGTCTTAGAGTAAGTTTGTGACTGATGCTAGCTAAGAGGAAAGAATATTTATTTCCTGTGGCTGATTGATGTGTGTCTCAACACAAAAAGATAGTATGTGAAATGAGCCCATCAGCTGGCTGCTTATGAAAGAGTAACTATTAGATAGTATGAGCAGGTGAAAGAGAAAAAGAGAGAGGGGGAGCACATGGTGTCAGGGAGATAGAGAAACTAGAATAAAAAAAGTCTGAAACGGACATTCTCAATTTGATCCAATCAGAAATCTGAATTTTACTAAAAGAATGTAAGGTTTTGTTGTATCTCTTTTATATGCTTATTAGCTAAAGCTCATTTTTAAATTTTAATCTTTGCTAAACGGTTGGTTAACAATATACATATATTATACATATGTAATGTATCATGACATAGTGATATTGTATCTTGTAGGAAAGTTTAAACTTTCCCTCTAAAGGTTTAATAATTATGTTTGCTGAAAAAAATAACTGACAAGAGGCAGAATAACAGAATAAAGACTTACAAATTGATTAATGCACAAGCACACAGCAATTACACAAGTATGAATCTTCCAAGAAAGGTCAGATGGTTGCATCTGCATCTTAAATACTCTTTCCATAGGAGAAAGGAAAGTGGAGAAGGTAGGGAATTATAGAGAAACAGTAAATGAATTTTAGGGGAGATGAATATGCCCAAAGAGTAGACAATACTTTGAAACAAAATTCCTCTGGGTTCTGGGAGAGGTAGGAATAAGTTTTGAGAAGGCGAAGGACAGAACTGCACTGTAAACAATGTTTCCTTATTGTACAGATAAAGTCTGTAGGGTAACAACCCTCAGAAGACTGGATGAAAAGTCTGTTCATGTGGGCATGGTGATGACTTTTAGTGTCCTCTTTGGTGATTAACCTTCCCTGGGTAATGAGATTACAGACAGAAGATTGAATGCAATTGTGTTTCTTTTGCAATAACTTCCCTTTTGAGAATTTTTAATTATCAAAATATTATTGATGTTTGCAATGGTATGGAGTAAAAGTTACTTGGAAACAGTTTGATAGCTTCATACATTACTTTTAAAATTTGTTAAGTGAGACTAGAGCGGTGTTGAATTTCGGGCTAATTATTCCTCATTACTGAATCAAGACCTCACTTGGTTTCACTTCTACATGCCCCATGAACTATGTGGTGTTCCAATCTTACTCGACAGAACAGCCTCGATTCCAGGTTTTGTATGGACATCAGACACTTCCCTCTACCTCTTTCAGGTGGTTTACTCCTAATTCAGGCTGTTTTCTCACACACATACTCTGCTGAATGCTGGAGGGGATTCCTCTGAAGAGCTCTGTAGTTCTTTCGTGCATACCTCTCTGCTCTAGCGTACTGTAATCACTAGCCACACTGGTTTCCCTAATCATTCAAGTTTATTTCTTCAAGTCAGAGAGATCCTGCCAGGCTCAACTTGCATTCCTTTCTTTGACCTGCACCCTTGAAACTCTCAGAAGGCAGTGAGATGTAGTAATGGTGGGATTTACCTCATGTGTATTTTGTCTTTCAGGAATCACTGCCCTTCCCCACTTCACCCCCTTGTCAGGGGTCAATGCCCAGTCTCTTGGAAGCCATTGTTTCATATATTTTGCACAGTTTTTGTTTTTGTTTCAGAGGAAGATTAAGTCCCATATGCTCCACCTTTGCTGTAACTGGAAGTTTAGAGTTTAAGATTTTAGTTTTTTTTTCTCAGTATTTAATAGGTGTCATGGCTATTTTTGTGTGTCAACTTGCCTGGGCTATGAGGTGCCATAACGTTTGGTTAAATATTATTCTTGGTGTGTCTGTGAGCATGTTTCTGGATGAGATTAACCTTTGAATTTGGATACTGAGTTAAGCATATTGCTCTTGCCAGTGTGAGTTGGCCTCATCCAATCTGTTGGAGGCCTGAATAGAGCAAAAATCTGAGAAAGGAAAATTTGTTCTCTCTGTCTTTAAGCTGGGACGTTAATATTCATTGGCTTCAGACTTAAACTTGGACTAGAATTAGAACCATTGTCTCTCCTGGGTCTCTGTTTTGCTGCCTAAACGTCTTGAGAATTTCAGTCTCCATGACTGTATAAGCAAATTTCTTATTATCGACCTGTCTGTCTGTCTATGTCTCTCTCTCTCTCTCATTTACCTGTGCATCTCCTATTTGTTATCTATCATAGATAGGAGATACATAGATAGGAGATCTCCTTTGTATCTCCTATGTATCTCGTTTCTGTTCCATTTCTCAGAGAGAACTCTAACATAATAGACCAGTATTTTATGCACAAACCATAATATTGTGTGTGAATCCAGTCTAATTCTGGGAAATGATCTAGCATAAAGTACTCTGTCCGCCTGGATATCTACATGTTACCAACACTATTATTTCATGGAAGTTGGAGGAGCTTTTTACACAAATACTTTGCAATATTATTAATTTACCACCTATCATCCCCAAACTCACCCTTTTCGCCTGGTTTATGAAAAAGGTAATGGAGTCATTATTGTTTGCCTCTTCTAACTTGGATAGGGCTAAGCTTTGTCAGCAGAAGGCACCGAAAAAACATTGCAGTAGACATATGGCTATTGCTGCCTGGCTGTTCTATTCTTGCTCAGCAGACTTCTTCAGTGTCTGGCTCTTGATATGCAAGGGGGAGAGCAGCATTCTGTGGCCAATAGTTTTATTTATTTATTTTTTTTTAGTGTTATTTCCTATTGGAAGGATTTGTGGCTTCCAGCATGTTTGGAGTGTTATCATTGTAGAAAGCAATAGTGAGATACCTCTACATGGACAACTTTTTTTTTTTTTTTTTTTAACAGTTCTTGACTACCTCATCAAATATGCTTTTAAAAAAATATCAGATTGAGGGGTACATTTGTAGGTTTGTTTCATGGATATATTTTATAATGGTGAAGATTAGATTGGGCTCCTAGTGCACCCATCATCCACTAGTGAATATAGTACCCAATAGGTAATTTTTTTAAACCTTGGCCCCGCTTCCACTCTCCCCTTCCTTTGGAGTCCCCACTGTCTATTATTTTCATATTTATGTCCATGTGTACCCATTATTTAGCCCCACTTGTAAATAAGAACATGTGACATTTGATTTTCTGTTTCTGAGTTATTTCATACAAGATAATGGCCTCCAGCTTCATATATATGTGTATGTGTGTGTGTGTATATATATATGTGTGTGTATATATATATATCACATTTTCACTATCCAGTCAACTGTTGATGGACACTTAGTTGATTTCATGATTTTGCTATTGTGAATTGTCTTGTTATAAACGTGTAAGTGGAGGTGTATTTTTTTATGTAATGATTTATTTTCCTTTGGATACATACCCAGTAGTGGGATTGTTGGGTCAAATGGTAGTTCTATTTTTAGTTACATGAACAACTTTCATTGACGGTCTTGAGGATATTTCTGACAAAGTCCAAACGATAGATTTCCAGAGCATTTTACAGGTACAGAACTGCAGCAAATTTTTGTATTCAGTGATTCATGGCTGTGCCCCTCTCCAGTCAGTTCTGGAAGTCAGCTAGCCTTGGTGGTAGGGAGTTAAGACTTAATGCTCTATCTTAGTCCTGAAGGTAGTGCTGATTCCTTATATACATTATTCACTTCTAGAATTCTCTATACTTCGTATTCTCTATACTTCGTTCATATTTGTAGTTTTTTGTTATTCTAATTCCCTGTTAGAATTAATAATTCTTTATATTAAACTTGCCCTGCTTAAATTATCATGCAGTAGTTCACTCTTGTTTGGACCCAGATTGGTTGGTGCACACTTACGTAGTTGAATATTCCTAAAACCAGCTTGCTTGCTCTTCCCGTTTTATGATTTCGGTTCCAATTCCTCTCAGTTTTTGCCACTGCCTAAATGTCTAGTTCCTTTTGTGCCCCTATTAAAATTAGAAAAAAAAATGCAAAAATCTTAAAATGCCTTCTAAGTATGTATGTGCTGCTATCCCTACTACCTCCAGATTATTATCTCTTATCACAGTTATCCTCATTTACAAAGCTCCAGATACATTTGCCTTAGCCATTGAATGTGAATTTTTTTTTTTCTACACCTGCTGTTCATTATGTTTAGAGTGGTCTGCCTGAAGATGTGTACATGAGTGGCTCATGATCCTCAACAGATCTCAAATCAAATACCATCTCTTTAGGGGGTCTTTCCAAATCACTCTATTTAAAATAATCATACTTTCACTCTCAGTCATTCTTTATTATATTACTTATATGATTGTGTTAATAATAATTATTAGTCTCTGAAATTATATCCTTAATTTTTGTTATACATATATTAAAGATAATTATTTCCACCTCTCTCCCACCCACTAAAATATAAGCTACACAAGGAGAAATGAAAGAAACTTAATTTTATTGCTACATTTCTATCGTGTAGAACACGGACTAGTACATAGGTGCATAATAAGGAATTTTAAAATTGATCGATGGATAAATCTGATAATAATGTCTTCATTCCAAATCTCTGAAAACTCCAATCTAGACTGCCCCAATTTTGACAAAGTTTTGAGCTTTTATGCTCTCATAGATGGTAAAAATATCACGGCTTAATATATTTATTAAATAAGTTATTCATGGTTGAAATGTGATGTTTGATTTATAACACCTCTTATAATAAACATATGATGTCTAATTTATTTGGAAACTAAAGATAGCATGGTGGGTGAAGTAATATACAAAAATGAAAATCCTTATGGGCTTTTTTTGCTTCATGAAAAAAGTATCAAACATGTACAGAATAACCACTTGCTGAAAATATTTAACTATTTAATTAACAATTTTAGGTTACCACCAACTTTAATATTACATTAGCATTGTAGTTTATAAGTTATTGTTTTCATATCTGTTATTTTGTATGATACGAATTAAAATCCATGATTAAGTACAGGGGATCTACCCTTCCACCTCCCTAGGGTTTAGAATAAGCATAAATAGGTGGGTATGTAGGCCCTTCTTGCTCTTCCTGTGTAAAGATTAGGATAGGTAAATGTTTCAGAGGACTTTCTGTGCCTATGTCACAGTTATAGTACTCTCCAGAGGTCTCTGGCATATTGTAGTGTAAATGTTAATATTCATCTCTCTTTCTTAGTGATACTCCCAAGGGGTCTTCCTCCTGAGTGATAAATATATGTAACTCTCTAAGCAAGGGAAACCTTGATCATTGCTAAGTAATGTTATTTAAGATGAGAACATACCTTAATGAAATTTTTGTTCATCATTCCCGAGATTTTTCTGCATGTGGTCTTATCTTTCTCTTAGTTTGAGAGTTAGCTAAATCTTTGGATTTCTGTTAATAAAAGCTGGCATTTATAGAGAATTACTGAAGGCTAGATATTATCTTACTTTTTCCATGTTTTATTGGTGCAATTTAGATACTAATTAATACTGACATAGAGACCATAAGGAAAGTAGCCCAAGGTCACAAGGCTGTAAAGGGAAATCAGAGTATAAACACAGGCAGCCTACACCAGACACACAGTTGAAAGCACAATTCTAATGCTTTCCTAGGAAGACAACTTACCACACTGAGTTACTCAGAGTTCTGTGAATGACCTGGACATACTGTCTGAACAACTTGACTTTTAGTGGAGTTTTAGCCATTCTTAAATTTTGAAAAGGGAGCTAGTTAAGTATGGACTGGGCTTCTTTGTTACTTTAACTTATATATCAACCAGGTTGATACTAGCAGTAGAGTACAAGTTTTAGAATCAAACTACCTGAGTTTGAAGCTCAGATACTTTAATTTCTAGCTAAAGTGCAATTTAATCTCCTAACTCTCTATCCTCCTTCCTGGCTTTCTTTTTCTTTATATTGCTTTTTACTTTCTTCTATAATATATATTTAATGTATTAATTAATACATATGATTATTACATATTAATTATTAAAATGTATGCTTTTTATTTATTTTATTGGTGTATAACCCACATGAGGTAATAATAAAAGTGTTAGGGGGCAAGAACAGGAAAAACCTGACCTTCTTCTGTGGAATTCAGTGATTACTGATCATTTCTAAGATTTTTCCCCATTCTTTCTTGCAAACTTTCATTGTTTCTTTTAGTTGTAAGGACCACTCTCTTTCAGGGTTTTTACACTTTCTCATGGTGACAGACCAGAAAAGAATGACAACTAATTATTTTTAATCGGAGGTTCTATATTTACATGTATTGTCTATAGCATTTGCACAATGTAAATCCATTTTTATCCTTACTTATGTACAGATTTTCAAACACTTAAGGAGTGGCACAAAGTTCTAGTAGAGAGACGTTGTGAAAACTAAGTTACAATAAACTAAGTGGATTTGACTGTTAATGCTATAGGGATTTCAGAAAAATAAAGTACCAATAAGCGCTCCAGTCCAAGAAACATACATGGGAATGGTAATATTTGAAGAGTTTTTCATTGTTTTATTTTATTTTTAAAGATAGAAAACAAAAACTACTCCAAGTATTTAAATAGAGAAAATTTAACATAGAATATTGAACAAAAAGGGAAAAGATCAGAAACCACAGAAGGAATGGTTAGACATTACAGAGATTAGCAACAGCATGAACTGCTGATCACTCCCAAGCAAAAATAATAAAAGGAGTTAGCATGCTTATTGGAGCTCAGGGACTGTGATTATTTTGTGGAAGTTGGATTCTGGAGCTGGAGCTAACTGACAGGAGCTGGAAACACAAAGGTAATGTAACAGTATCTGCCTAGGGCAGAGAAAGGGGAGAAACAGCTTGCCATCCTGCTTGTTTGTCATGGCCTCTCATTGGCTTAATCCAGTTGAAATAATTAGACAAAGTAGCAGGGGAAACACAGACTCCAAGAGTCAGGCTCTTTGATACAGAGCACATCTAGCAAAGTCAAGGAAGGAATTTGAAGGGAAATGAATCTATAGGAAACAAATAAGAGCAAAATTTAGTAGTAAATATAAATACCAGAGATTAACATAGGTATCTGAAGGCTAAAGCTGAGCTTGCATATTGGGTGTCTTAAGTAAGAAAGTGAAATTGATCGCTTAGGCAACATGAAGTAAGTGGAGAAAGGAATATCTTTTAAAGAAAAGGAGAAAGGAAGAAAAGAAAAAAAGGAAAGAAGAAAAACGAAAAAGCAGAAGGGAAGTGATGACTGTTAGAAGAACCAGTTAAAAACTCGCTTTTAAGTTGTGAGGGTGCAGAATTATGTTGGCAGAGAATTGAGAATAACACAGGAGATGTGAAAACTATTTTGTAGGCATAATCAAGAGTATATGGTAATTTATTGTTCATAAACTATGGGATAGTTATACAATTTTAAGTCTGAGGAACAAATACCTTGTATCCTTAATAGATAAAACAATTAAGTGGAGTATCTCCTTTGCTCAAATGTGTTCACAATATAGTTATCTTATGGTTAGATTATGGATTATGGAGAAACAATATTTTGCATGCCATGTACTAGATTTGTGATTTTGGAAATGTTACTTAGTCATTCTATGCTTTAATTTATTCATCCGTAAAATAAGAATAATGGTACCATCTCTTTTCTGTGATTATTATAAAGAAATAAGTAAATATTTGTAAAGCCTTCCTAGATAGTTGTGCTATACATGTTACACTGAGTTTGAGATGACATCTTTGTAGCAATATCTTATAAGCAATTATAGATTGTGCTTTGAAGAAGGATTCATGTGGAGACGTATAATGGAAAGTCAGAAGAGAAGTGCTGGAGAAATCCATAAAACACATGGTCTTATAGAGCAAGATTCTGAAGGGAAATATTAACAATTGTGGAAAGGTGATTTAGTAAAAATATAAGGCAACAAAACAGAGAACCAATTTGAAAGATCAAAAAAACAAAGTACAAAAACTTGCAGTAACAAGTTACAAAGCCTAACATTCTAAGAACGATGTAGCGATATACAGGGTCAAATATTTTGAGAAATGAAAACTAACACAATGTGATAGCTTTTGCTGAAAGAGAAGTATTTAGAATAATATATTAGAATTTCACTTCAGAACAAAGATAGATAATAGATGAAGATAAAGTGAAGCAGAGAATGAACATTCTTCATCAGCTGATCTTGATAACATAAGGAAGGTAATAGGGAAGATAAGTCCTGAATAGATGCCTGAATATGAATGCTTCTTAAAGTGATAAGGAAATCACTGTAGATGATTCTAACATGCAAATTGAAAATTAAAATGTGTCTTGAATAGGTTTTCTTCTTTCTCTAGCTCTCTAGATTTAAGAACTTTCTTATTCTTGGCCCTCTGTTATATAAGATATGTGGACAGATACACACTATTTGAAGTTTAGTTGTCATCTAGTCTAGTTTAGAAATTTCTCTCAAATTACCATGGCCCCATGCGCATATTTGTGAAGAACATATAATCGAAGCCCTAACCAACAGACATGATGAGGAATTTAAGAAAATTTATGAATAGTACTAATATTTTTAAAAATATAATTAGAGAAGTATGGAGTCCTAGGATTTAAAGTTGGTATTAAAAAGTCGTCACATGAAATATCTCTTAAAACGAGGTGTCTAGGATTTTCTGGAATAATCCAAGGACAATGCTTTTTATCTAAATTTTCGTTGGTTGTAATTACACATTTTTAAACATAAAAATAGAAAAAGGCAATACAACATGAGAAACAATAATCTATTTTCTTCCAGTACTATTCTCAAAATAAATTTTAACTCTTTTAATTGTTGCTGCTGAATTCATTTCTCTAACCTAAATATATAAGAACAACCTTATATCCAGCTATCCCACTTCTGTATATGTCCAAAGGAATTGAAAGCAGGATCTTGAAGAGATATCCACACTTTCATGTTCATTTCATCATTATTCACAATAGCCAAGATATGAAAACAACTTAAATGTCTATTTACTAATAAATGTATAAGGAGCAAAACTGTGTGTGCATACATATCTATACACTCACCCATATATATATATATATATATATATATATATGGGATAATATATATACACACACACTATATAGTGTGTGTATATATAGTATATGATATATATATGAGTGTGTATATATACACACACATCTATATGTGTGTATATATACTATATTTTTCTGAAATCCCTATAGCATTAACAGTCAAATCCACTTAGTTTATTGTAACTTAGTTTTCACAACAATGTCTCTCTACTAGAACTTTGTGCCACTGCTTAAGTGTTTGAAAATCTGTACATAAGTAAGGATAAAAATGGATTTACATTGTGCAAATGCTATAGACAATACATGTAAATATAGAACCTCCGATTAAAAATAATTAGTTGTCATTCTTTTCTGGTCTGTCACCATGAGAAAGTGTAAAAACCCTGAAAGAGAGTGGTCCTTACAACTAAAAGAAACAATGAAAGTTTGCAAGAAAGAATGGGGAAAAATCTTAGAAATGATCAGTAATCACTGAATTCCACAGAAGAAGGTCAGGTATATATACACACACATCTATATGTGTGTATAAGGAAAGTGACAAGAGTGATCTCATCTATATATAAATACATTTATGTGTTTATATATGTGTATATATATACACACATATATATGTACACACCCGTACATACACACATATACATATGTATATACATATATACATACTCTCCCCATATATATGGGGAGAGAGAAGGAAAGAAGAATAAAAACTTGATATAATATTGTATAAATGTGTGTATATGTATACACGTGTGTGTATATATAATATATAGATACATATTTATGTGTGCATATATAATATATACATATATTCATGTGTGCATATATAATATATACATATATTCATGTGTGTATATAAAATACACACATATGTTCATATATGTATATATAATATATGCATATATATTCATATGTGTATATATGTGCATATATATTCATATGTGCATATATAATATATGCATATTATTTATATGTATGTGTGTATATATAAGATATACATATATATTTATATGTATGTGCGTATATGTAATATATACATATATTTATATGTACGTGTGTATATGTAATATATACATATATATTTATATATGTATGTATATATGCTCTCTCCCCCCATATTATATATAGGGAGAGAGAGAAGTGTGATATGCTGAAAAAGATCTAGGTCAGGTAAATTTGTTGAGCCTGATCTGAGAATATTTTTTTTGTTGTTTTGAACCCTAACACTTGATGAATAATTTGTCTGGCTATCGAATCTACATTAAAAAATATTTTACTTCATAACATGAAGAAATTACACTGCTGAATACTAGCTTCCAATATTGATCTTCAGAAACCAGAAAAAAATTTCATTTCAAATTCTGCTTCAGTGTGACCTGATTTTGGTGTGTTGCTTATTATAAGGAGTTTTCATACTTTTTTCCCTGTTCTTCCTCTGAAATTTGACACTGATGCACCCTCATAGGAATCTATTTCATTAATTAGCTGGGCAATAGTTATGCCTTTTTGGTCTGAATACTTATTTCATTCAATTATGGTAAGTTTTCTTTTATTATCTCTTTGAAAATGTCCTTGTTAAACCCCTTTCTCTTCTTCCTCCCACAAAGAACTTGTCTTAGTTGAATATTGAACTGCCTGGTTTGTTTTTCTTATTATCATTTTCACCTATTGTCATTGTCTTTCTCTTCTAACTTTCGGGAGATTTATCTAACTTTATCTTTTTACATTTTTGTTTGTCTATCTCTATTTATTTTATGTAACAAACATTTATTATTCAAGATGTTGAATGTTCTATTATTTTTCCTTCTCTTTTAGTCACTCTATGTCATAGATATGTTTTCCTATCTCTGAGGTTATGATTTTGAGTTCCTATTCATCTTTGACACTAGAGGTGTTCTGTAATTATGGTGCTAACATGCTTCTTTAAAAGCAAGACATGGAAGTGTTGATTGGAACATCTGTGTGCATTGTGGACTTCACTGTATTACAATTAGGTGGCTAGTGAGCATTTTAATTGCTCAAAATATCAGCATGTGCAGGTAATCAGTAACTTCACAGAAGGATTCTCGAATTTCTTGTTCAGAATATGTTAATTGGTTGTCAGAAATTTGGATTTGTGATAGAAGGTAGAAAGAGCTGGGAGTTGTGCCATCAGCATTAAAGGCAGCGGATCTGGAATTGGTCTGAGCTGTCTTACCGTAATAATACATATACATGGAAGGCCCTGACTGCTGGTCGAGGCATAAAACATACTGATTATCAAAGTTGCTTTCAAATCATGGATCAGAGGCAAGTTTCCGAACAAGTTGTTAGCAGTTTCTCAAAACTGTTTATTGATAATAGTAATATTAGTGATTTGCAACTGGTCTTGCCAAGATTGGAAAGGGTCTATGCCTTTAGGGTGGATTATACTTTAAAAGTCTGCCTACCTGAACAGCTGGGTATAAGAAACCACAGACAGCTGGGTGCAGTGGCTCATGCCTGTAATCCCAGCACTTTGGGAGGCCAAGGCAGGTGGATCACGAGGTCAAGAGATCGAGACCATCCTGGCCAACATGGTGAAACCCCGTCTCTACTGAAAATACAAAAAATTACCTGGATGTAATGGCACACGACTGTCGTCCCAGCTACTCAGGAGACTGAGGCAGGGGAATCACTTGAACCTGGAGGCGGAGGTTGCAGTGAGCCGAGATTGTGCCAGTGAACTCCAGCCTGGTGACAGAGTGAGACTCCATCTCAAAAAAAAAAAAAAAAAAAAAGACGACTCCACCTTTGCATTTTTGTTGGGAATTGTTCTGTGCATGTGCTGGTGATCCCTGGTATGAAATAGAAACCATATCCTGAATGAGCCATACAGAGAGAGAAAACCTGTCTCTCTCTGTAGCGAACACCTGTCTATGATGCACACTCTTACTCTCATGCTGTCATTACATTGCATCATTTATTAGCAGTAATGTTAAATATGGGAGTAGTGTCATTTTGAGTCCCATAAACTTCTGGAAAAAAAATTTGGCCCTATGTGCCACTGTTTGTTAGTGCAAAAGTCCTGTCTTAAGTTATTTATATTCCCGAGTTCAGTTCTGATTCCTCCTGGAGGCGTTTTGCTATACTTTGGGTCCCTGTGTCTTCAGTCTTTGGCTCTGTGTCTCTATAGAACACCCCTTCCAGTTTCTGAGAACGGTGGTATTTAGTGATCAGTCAGGCTCATGATACTGACATTCAGTCAGGTCCTGGTTTTTAGACTTTGATTTCTTTAATCCAGCATTCTTCCACATGTGCCTCTACTTCCTGACTCTTTCATGGATTTGACGAGGAAATCAGCTTTCTTTTCCTGATGTATCTGATAAATAATTTTTCATGTTTATCCTGCTTTCCAATTTTACTTTATCATAGATTAGAATTGCATGTGTTTTCATTTTAATAAAAATTGAGTTTGTGCTGCTTCTTTCTTCTGAGTATGTTTGGGGAGTAGTGATTTCTCAAAGGAATATATAGCTATCTCAAAATAAGAATACCTCGGAGTAGAGTTTTGATCCTATGCTACATCAGAGTCAATGCTGTCCCAAAAGTCAAACTTTATATACCCCCCTAGGAAAAATGCAAAATGAAAACTGAATAATTGTCTTTTAACTAGACTTTTGTTTAAAATTAAAACGCAAAATTCCTTACTGAATGGGTGTGAAACATATAGCCAAGACTGGAATCGTGTGTGTGTGTGTGTGTGTGTGTGTGTGTGTATATGGTGGTGGTGGTGGTGGTGGTAAAGTATAGTGGGGATTTATGTGGGGGTTTCTGTTTTTCCCCAGTAATCCACACTCAAACACTAGTATACTGTGGGACAACAGAAAATAAAAACATGAGAATGTTTAAGTATACCAGTAAAAAGGAAGGGTGATGATGGCCATGCTTTCTTCCATGTGGCAAAATGCCTTTACTCAATTTAACAATTTCAGGAATGTGTTAAAAGGAAACAGAAGGAAAACATTTCCTTGTACATACTCTTTTGACGCTAATGATTCTCACCTCCAAATCAATGTCACTCAGTAACCTAAAATCTAACAGTATCTGTGAGTATATGTGCCAGTTCAGTAGGAGTAAGGGGTGTGATTGCAGATTGGCAGATAACTTTCTTTCCTTCATTTATTCCAAGGCAACCTACTTGATTGTCATGAACTTGCAACTGTGCCAAAATATACCTTCTTGGAAATCCTATTCCTATGGTTTAAACCTGATTTTAGCACTCTTCCACATACATTTACATTTCCTTCTATAATAAAATAGAGGTATTATTTAGTCAGATCTCCACACATTCTTATTCTGATAGTTATTCATTCTTTTATTTTCTTTATAACATTTTTGGCTTTGCTCAGAATGCTTGATGGTCTTTTAAAATCTGCAGTCTAGCATATCATACAGACTTTTATGTATCAAATGTAGTGAAGATGGAGGAGTTTTATAACTAATCCTCATCTTCCTGGTGATGCTGGAGGCAATGTTGACTCCATCAGACAATTTTGTAAACACGTTTTATTTTAGAATTTACTAGCAAGAAGATGACTAAGGAACTTCTTATTTTAGTTTTTGAATTTTTCCTTCCTTCCTTCCTTCCTTCCTTCCTTCCTTCCTTCCTTCCTTCTTTCCTTCCTTCCTTCCTTCTTTCCTTCCTTCCTTCCTTCTTTCCATCCTTCCTTCCTTCTCTCTCTCTGTCTTTCTTTCCTTCCTTCCTTCTCTCTCTTTCTCTCTTTCCTTCCTTCCTTCCTTCTTTCCTTCCTTCCTTCCTTCCTTCCTTCCTTCCTTCCTTCCTTCCTTCCTTCCTTCCTTCCTTCCTTCCTTCCTTCCTTCTTTCCTTCTCTCTTTCTTTCTTTCCTTCCTTCCTTCCTTCTTTCCTTTTTTTTTCCTTCCTTCTTTTCTTTTCTTTTCTTTTCTTTTCTTTTCTTTTCTTTTTCTTTTCTTTTCTTTTCTTTTCTTTTCTTTTTCTTTCTTGACAGAGTTTCCCTCTTGGCGCCCAGGCCGGAGTGCAGTGGTGCGATCTCAGGTCACCACAACCTCAGCCTCCCAGGTTCAAATGATTCTCTTGCCTCAGCTTCCTGAGTGGCTGGGATTACAGCCATGTGCCACCAGGCCTGGCTAATTTTGTATTTTTAGTAGAAGTGCGGTTTCTCCATGTTGGTCAAGCTGGTTTTCAACTCCCAACCTCAGGTGATCCGCCCTCCTCAGCCCCACAAAGTGCTGGGATTACAGGCGTGAGCCACCGCACCCGGCTTTATTTTAGTTTTTCTTAAGCACCATACCTGATATGCTGAAATGACTTCTTGAAAATAAAACTGTAATATATGGAGTAGTGGGACCCAGGTGTCTGGAGAATGGAAATTAGTTGCTTAATTTTCTTAACTTCATCACTAAAAAGAGAAAGTATAAAAACTATGTTTCAGATTTAGAGATTTCTTAAAGCTAAGTGGTACCATATCCAGAGTTAGCACAATTTTCATGGTTCTCCACATAGATCAAAGGAATTTTTTAGGAGCTGCATCTTATGGGTGCGGATCATTCCAGAGATGCTGCAATGTTAAAGTTTGCCTTTTTAAATTGTGTACTTAGTCATTTAGTATTATTCAATGGTGTTGGATGTGATTAATGATGAGTATGAGGCTGCTTTGCAGATTTATGCACTTGTGGTATCATAGTATAAGAATTCAAGTTTTAGCTTCATTGAAAATCAGAAGGCATTATAATTTATTTTAAACCTACAGCCATTCAAAATCCCTTTAAAGTTATATTTCATTCAGCAGTTAGGCCATATCTTAGTAAACCTATTTTTTTGTTTGTGTTAGTTTTGAGTATGTGTGTGTGTGTGTGTGTATGCGTGTGGTGATGAGATCCAAATATAATAATTACATTTTCCCGTAACTATGATCCTTATCTCAATATAATAAGAAACATATATTATTTTTATTGTCTGTTTCAACATTTTAGTCATATTATATTTGATTTATTGCATATCTAGTAAACAAATTTAATCATTATTTTATCCAAACTCATCATAGAATCATTAAAAAATTTTTAATTTGATTTCATGGTTACATGTGCAGGTTTGTTATATAGGTAAATTTCATGTCATGAAGGTTTGGTGTACAGATTATTTTGCCACCCAAATAATAACCACAGTACCCAACAGGCAGTTTTTCAGTCCTCACCCTCCTCCCATCCTCCACCTTCAAGTATGCTCTAGTGTATATCTTAAGTGGTACTTATAAGTGAGAACATACAGTATTTGATTCTCTTTCCTTGCATTACTTCAGTCAGGATAATGGCTTCCAGATCCATCCATATTGCTGAAGAGAACATAACATCTCATTCTTCTTTATGGCTGGATAGCATTTCATAGTGTATACCTACTACTTTTTTTTATCCAGTCTACTTTTGATGGACACTTAGATTTATTCCATATATTTGCTATTGTGAATAAAGTTATGACAAACACACATGTGCACATATTTTTATGTTAGAATGAGTTATATGTGTTTGGGCATATACTCAATAATGGGGTTACTGGTGGAAGGGTAGTTCTGTTTTATGGTCTTTGAGAAATTGCCAAATTCCTTTCCTCATTGACTGAACTAATTTACATTCCCACCAGCAGTGTATACACATTCCATTTTCTCTGCAACCTCATCAGCATGTTATTTTTTGACTTTTTAATGACAGCCATGCTGTCTGGTGTGAGATGGTACCTTATTGGGGTTTAGATTTGCAGTTCTTTAATTATTGGTGATGCTAAACACTTTTTCATATGCTTGTTGATCACATGTATGTATTCTTTTGAAAAATGTCTGTTCATGTTTTCCCAGTTTTAATGGAATTGCTCATTTTTTGCTTGTTAAGTTCCTTGTACATTCTCGATATTAGACCTTGCTCAGATGTATAGCTTGCAAATATTTTCTCTCATTCTGTGGGTTGTCTGTTTATTCTCCTGAGAAGAAGTGATTTAGTTTAATTAGGTCAAATTTGTCAATTTTTATTTTTGTTGAAATTACTTTTGGAATCTCATCATGAAATATTTGCCAGTGCCTATGTCCACAATGGTGCTTTCGAGGTTTTCTTCAAGGGTTTTTTTAGTTTTAGGTTTTACATTTAAATCTTTAATCCATCTTGAGTTTATTTTTGTATATTGTGTAATAAATGGGTCCAGTTTCAATCTTCTGTGTATGTCTACCGAGTTATCCCAGCACCACTTATTGAATAAGGGGTCTTTTCCCCATTGCTTGTTTTTGTCAGCTTTGTCAAAGAAGATTAGATGGTTGTAGGTGTGCCACTTTATTTCTTGGCTTTCTATTCTGTTTCATTAGTCTATGTATCTGTTTTGTTGTTGTTGTTTTTTACCAGTACCATGCTATTGTGGTTATTGTAACCTTGTACTGTAGGTTGAAGTTGTATAATATGATGCCTCCAAGTTGTTCTCTTTGCTTAGGATTATGTTCGCTCTTCAGGTGCTTTTTTGGGTTCATATGAATTTTAGAGTAGCTTTTTCTATTTCTATGAAGAATGTCATGGGTAGCTTGATAGGAAGATCATTGATCTGTAAATCACTGTGGGTAGCATGGCCATTTTGAAAATACTGATTCTTCCTATCCATGGGCATGAAATGTTTTCTCATTTGTTTGTGTCATCTTTGATTTATTTGAGCAGTGTTTTGTAATTCTAGTTATAAAGATCTTTCAAGGCCCTGGTTATCTGTATTCTTAAGTATTTTATTTTGTTTTATTTTATTGTATTGTATTTTATTGGGACTATCATGAATTTGATTGCATTCTTCATTCAACACTCAGCTTGGACATTGTTGGTGTATAGAAATGCTAATGATTGTCATAAACTGACTTTGCATCCTGAAACTTTGCTCAAATTGTTTATCAGATCTAGGAGCTTCTGGACAGAAACCATGGGGTTTTCTAATCTTAAAGTCATTAGCCTGTAAACAGTTTGACTTCCCCTCTTTCTATTTGGATGCCTTTTATTTCTTTTTCTTGACTAATGGCTCTGGCTAGGACTTTCAGTACTATGCTGAATAGGAGTGGGGAGAGTGGGCATCCTTGCCTTGTTAGATTCTCAAGGGGCATGCTGCTAGCTTTTGCCCATTCAGTATGATGTTGACTGTTGGTTTGCCATAGATGGCTCATGTTATTTTTAGGTAAGGATCATTAATTTTTAAGGGTTGAAAGGATAGAGATGAGGACTACAATTCTGCTTGGGAACTATTCTGCTTGATTGATTTCTTTTTATATTCAGTGATCTCTGAATATAGTCACCAATCTCTGAATATGAGTTTTTTAAGAAGTGTGTTGTTTTTAACTTACTAGGACCCATTGTTATACCTTGTGTTAAATATTTTATGGATTTTTTTGCCAAATAAACATTATGAATACTAAAATTTTCACAAACCATTTTTGTTGAAAAACAGAATACGTTAAGTCTGTGGTATTGTTCTGATACATTCCAATAAACCTTCAAAACTATGTTTAGTTTCCAGAAGTTGTTCTTAGAAAACTCCTGTTGATTCCTTATTGGGCATTTATTTCTATTTTATTTATAAATCACAATTTTTAAAAATTTACTCATCATTATAGAGATATGTAGATACTTTAACATGTAAATAATCTATAAAAAGGCTAATAAAAACTATATTTACTTTCTTCAGAGAATACATAATCTATTTGATTAAGAACATACAATAGAGAGAAGCATGTTATCTTTCTAGTAATTATTTCTCTATATCTAGTGATATTTTCTAAATATAATGATATATTCCTATATCTAACAATAGACATTGCCATAATATCATCAGCTTATCTTCACATTATCATGCCACTACAAAAAAAGTAATAAAACATGTAACAATTCTTTAATGTTTTCAAAATACATTTTATACATTTTCTAATTTCCATATTTTGAACTTTATTCATTTTGTTTCCAGACTGCTTATGTTTACCTTAATTTCCAAATTTCCTATACATTTTCAGAACCCATTTGCTTAGAGTATAACCAAAAAAATTCATCACATACACAAATTATTTTTACTTTTTTTCTTTATGAATGCATCCATTAATTCTGTGTTGTCTATCAAAATGTATGATATAAACTGATTCACAAGTAATAGAAACCCCTATTTCTACACACAGTACATTTGTAAAAATATGTATAAATATAAAATGTTCAAAATCATGTTAAAAATAGGAATTACTTCCCAAAGATCTCAAGTCATTTTATAAAAATTCCTTAATTAATTTACATTAAGTTTAGTATTTAACCTCCTGTGTAAATGCAGAGGGAATCATCATACCATTATTAAACAATAAATATAGATAATAATACTAACTCTTACTTGCAAGTATTTAACTTTAATTCTATTAACCTAGATTATTTGAAATGAACTTCCAATAGACAAAGGAAGTGTATTTATATTTGTAAATAAATCCATGTACTGATAAAGGTTTTTAAAACTATGCAAAGAATTTTGGAGGTGTTATAACTAGTGTTTGTGCAGATAAACCAAATTGGTTTAAATAAAAAATACATTTAAACAAATTTGAAGTCTTGAATTGTATTGTTTATTTAGTATAAATATCCCAGCGATGACTGAATAAAAGTATTTTAGCTACTGACTCACAACATTTTGGATTATTTAATGATTCGTTTTCAGAGCCCATGGGAGTCAGCCCAGTACTGACTCAAGGCTGAGCAGAATATTTTAAGATAAGCATTGATGGTGTCTTAAAAATGGTTGAATTTTTTTGTTCTAAAAATGTATAAAGACCTACATTTGCCTTTAATTTACATTATCCTGATTTTGAGTGGTGCAGACATAGGGGGTAGATTTATTATTTCTCACTGCATAGAAGAGTTCTGCACTTACTTAAAGTTCAACCTTTGGGAAAAATAGTCAAGACTTTTAAGAATTTTTTTAAAAATTGTTTTTGCTCTTTACATGTAACAGTGCAGAATTGGTGGTTTGAATACAATGATCATCCAATAAAGGTTAATTTTTGACCACATTCCATGCCTAAGAATTTTTGATTTTACTTTAATTGTATTTTTACAATTATCAGAATTTTCTCCCACTCCCCACATATTTTAATGTAAAGACACTTAATTAACTAAAAATAAGTATAATAAATCTAAGTACATCAAAAAATAAATTTAGTAAATAGTAACTATAAATGGAAAACAATAAATTATAGGTATAAATATTTATACATAATTTAAATATATGATTACAAATAACAAATGTGTTATAACAAATATCTATGACATGTTAGGTATTTGTCTGTTATAAATTATACATAATTGTGTTTTGCTTTTTAAATTCTTTATGTAATAGCATATCATGCATATCATTCTCTAATCTCCTTTTTAAAATTTAATATTTGTAATTTTGAGTATTAATTTATATAGCTGCATGCAGTTTTACTTTACTCATTTTTATGTATGTGAATATTTTTGTGTTTATCATAATTTTTATTTATGAATTCTCTGATGAACTTTTAGACATGTAGATTCTTTTTGATATTTCACTGTTACATGCAAGTTTCAATAATTATTTCTGTGCTTGAAACAATCTTTTTTGTTTTTTAAAAAAGAACTTGTTGCTGAATTAGGATTTAGGGCTTCTACATCTTTAACTTTCTTAGGTTTTTCTAAAAATTTTCCCTAATGACATGCATCAGTTTACACTCCACCACTGGTATATAAGAATACCCTTTGCTCCACATGCTTGCTAATATTTAGAAATGTTAGACTTAAATATTGTTAATCTCATGTTGTGAAATGGATCCTCTTACTGCTCATTTTACTCCATTTTTCAAGATTTATTTTCTGTGATAATGGATATTGCTTCTGACAATTGTTTTCCATTTTCCCACTCGCTGGTGTATGATAAATTTGCTTTCTCTGGCTTATGTTGGCTAGTAGGCTTCCTAATGCTAGCCAATAAATGCTTACAGCAAAAGGCAACACATATATGTGCTGGTCAAGATATTTATTTGTCAGTGCAATAGATTCTCTTTTTGATACAGGACAGATAAACATTTTATATGTTTTACGTTTATATATCTGTTTATATGTTTACATATGGCTCCATCAGTTTGGGGCTTTGTGTGATATGATCAACAGAACCCTCTTGGAAGTAAAGGATTGAAAATAGATGTTAGCTGTTTTATGTCACTGAGATATACAATTGTTTGCTACCATATGAAAATACAGTCTTTCTTGACTGTTATACTTTCTTTAAAAATACAAGATGTTAATTAAATTTCTACAACACTTTATAGTTTTTAAAAAAAATTGACATATATTAATGCTCCCCAGTTAATAAATCAGTGCCCAAGATAGTCTTCTGATTTTACAAGTATGGACATTCACACACAGACCGATTTTCTTTTGTATGATGCTTCTCTATCCCTCAATTGCCACTTATTCTACCACCACCACCAATAACAACAACAACAACAAACAAACTGGTAAAAAAAAAAAAAAAAAACCTTTTAAAATAGCTACAACTTTTATATTTTTAAAAAGTATGATAGACAATTAAAATGTTCCCTTTAATAACAGGTAAAAATTTGATTCTCTAGTTTAAATATATTTCTTGGGGAAAATTTTGAAAACATTTTTTTCTTCTGCCTTACATTATTGTCAGATATAAGACTAAACATAGCAATAAAATAAAGTTCTACTTAGGACTTAGGTATCAATGAAGTTTTGCCAATGTACTCAGCATAGTGTCTCGAGTACTCAATCAATTTGTCAATTAGATTCAAGTGCTGAGTTTCTATTATGGGCAATGATGTAAAACTCAGAAAGCAGCTAGTACATTTTTCTCTCAGTTTGTGCCTGCAACATCAAGTAATAAAAATAATCATAAACTGAGTAAACTTGATGTGCTGCTGAAGTCTTTGAGAGGATAAATATAGCAGCCCACAATGTCATTTTCACAGTTACATTTCACACTATAACCACATATTGAGGAAAAAACTTTTAGCTACATAGCAGTCTGTAAAGACTTGTGGTTTTGCTAATACTTTTTAAGATGTGTAATATCTGAAACACTTAGTAATTAAGGATAAAAATCAGATTGTAATATTTGTAAGAGAATGAAAAATAGAATAAAAATTGTCACTTGATGTTTGTGTATTGATATTCTGTTTGTTGAGGAAATTATTTTGTACTGACCAATACTTATTTATTGATGCATTGATAACCAATGAATTATCTCACTGATCATGAAAAATATATTAACACTTTTAGTTTATTATTTTCATAAAAATTTGAAGGATTAATTTTTGATGGCATACAAATTTCTAACATTGAAACTGTTGTGACAGATTTTCATTTCCTCACTCTAACTTATGATTTATCCCCATCTTTCTGAATCATGTTTGGTAAATGATAACTCATTGAGTCTGGAAAACTAGATTGACTTCCATTTTCTTTTAATAAGAAGAAAGAAAATTTATTCTATTTAGTACTAAAGATACTGTGGTATTGTTTTGTTAACAAGTTCTATTCATTTTGAGCACTTACGGTATTTCATGGACTAGTAACGGTAATGTACAATCTAATTTAAATATAACAGTAAATCTGTAAGTTAGGTATTATTTGCATTTACATATGAATACATTGAAGGGGTTTATGCCTCTCAATATCTTAATTACCTTTTTCATATATTTTACTTATTTATAATTTAAATCAATGTATCTTGACATATAAATAAATAACAAATTACATAAATTAAATAGCACAAGAGGTAGACAGTGAACAAACTTCCTCCTCTCTTTCTGCTAAATAATTATCCTCAACAGAGAAAATGATGGTGAATGCACACATACACACATACACACACACACACAAAACTAAATTTAGTAATGTATGTGAAATTAATCTTGGTGAATTCAAATTTCCCTAGATTGCTACTTATTTATCCTAATACCACTTATAGTCTAATTTACTTTCTGCTATTGATTTGATATGGCACATACATAATACAGTCCTACAATTTCATTATAATAGAAAAATTACAAGAAAAAGACAAAAATATGTGCTTACCATTTCCACAATTATTCTGTTATACAGATATGATAACCAATCATCAAGCACATGTTAAATGACATCAGTGGCAGTAGTAGTGTTAATAATACACAATCACAAATGTTTAAAACCCCTAGCTTTCTCTCTTTATGCTAGTATTTTTAAGTGACTGTACAGATTTAAAATACTGAATGTATCATTTATATTGAGAGACATTATAACCGGTAAAAACAGAAAATATTATGTTTACTTGGAAGCAGTCTAGGGTCACTGAAGCAGTAGTCTCCTTATCTGAGGTATTACCTGGAGTTCTTTGTCTCACAACCAAGAAAATTAAGGAGCATGGCCACCAAGGGCGAGGTTGGAGTGAAAGTTAATAAGTGAAAGATGAAAGTTCTCTACAGTGGAGAGGGGGACTGAGAGGGTTGCCATCACACAGTTGAATGCAAAAGTTTTTATAAACAAGCTAATGGGTGGGGTTTTTCATTTGCATAAGGCGAAAAAAACATTTTATTTTCATAAGTTGCAAATTACTGTTAACCCCACCCCATCCCTCTAGTATGTATGCAGGCTCTTAGCCTGAGTTACTCCATATTGTTTTACCTCCGTTACTGCGCATGCATCAGATGCTGGAATTTTCCACTCCGGACATGCTTGGTTCTGTGCAACTTATCTATCCAGCTGCAGATCTGTCTTAGGCAAGAACCCTGTGCAAGTTCCCTTATCTGAGTACGCCCAAAAAGGAGAGGAATGTGCTCACTGAAGCCTACTGTGTATAGGTGGAGCTTGCTGGTTGGACAAGAACCAAAGTCCTTGGACCTTGCTTCCTTATCAGTGCTTGCAGCTTGATTTCTTCCAGGCTGCTTTTTTGTTGAAAAGACTTCTACTGGGGACCTTGTCCTAAGTATCTGCCTAACTGGTTCCTTTCTCTCTCTTCTCTCAATTTCTAGAAATATAATTATTTTTAAATTTTCTTAAAACGTCAGTTTAGTGGCAGATAATCCATATACTAAATTCTTATATAAATAAGTTCACATCATCTCTACTTTCTAGTTAGTCTGTTGATCTTTTTGTCTATTCATGTCTCCAAAATATATTAATAGAATTCTAAATTTCTTACATGTTTTTAAATCCAGTAGAATGAGTCTCTCCTCAATCATTTTACGGTTTTTGTTTTTGTGTTTACTTTTGAAACTTAGTTTTCTATATGAAATTTAGAGTCATCTTGCTGTTTCATTCAAAATAGTGTTTAAGCTATATACTAATGTAGGAAGAATGTATATCTTATGATGTTGGTGTCTTCCTATTCAAATTTATATTATATTTCACCATTAGTTCAAATGGTGATGACGTCAACACTTTCTTTCCAATTTTTAAAATCTCCAATTAGCTGATTATCACATTCAATTGCTTACTTTAAAACAAAAAAAAAAAACACTAATGTATATTTTTAAGTCTCCTTCACATTGCCAAATACACTATTAAATACATTGTATTCTAAGTGATTAATAATACATTATCAATGAGCTACTTTCACAACACTTTTCTCATCTCATTTTTCACAACATTTTTCACAACATTTTTCTCATGTTCTATTATTAGCTAGTGGCTAATAATAGAACATAAAACACAATATCATTTTCAAAAATTAAAGATATATGCAGGAGATTTCTGTTTCCTGGCTCAGCATGTAAGAAGTTTGGAAGTTGCTACTCCATCCTCACAATAAACAAACAACTGGAGAAACTGAAAAATCAACAACTCTTTATAGATCCATAAGAGGAACAAGGATACAGGACAACCTACTGCCCCCAAAACTGGAGAGACCAAAAGGACAGATCTAGAGAGAATCACAACTTACAGGGATAGAAACTCATAAGTGTAAACATCTTTAGGAACCAATGCTTTGCAGGAAAACCTGAACTGTAATTGACAAATTGCTGGAAGCTCACTGCGGACTACTCTGAGGGTGAAAATCTCCAGGAGGACCCAGTCACAGGAGAGGATCTGTATTTTTGTAAGTTTTATCTCCAGGAGTTTGACCTGGTTCTCACATTGACTATCTAAGAAAAGTCTTTTTATGCTTCTGGCAAGATGAGGGGAAAAGGAACCGTTCTGAAATGCACAAGAGCATTCTGTTCTTAACAAAGTCTTCCCTCAGGAGTGACTATTTAAGCAGAATCTCGCCTACTGGCATTTCAACAGAGCCTAACTAACTGGTGATATGGGAAAATATTCAACTATATCTGGCTCTCATCTTTCTTGTGGAGGAAGGGAAATACCCAACTTCAGCCAATTCTAGCCATTCTCTCTTAAGGGGAGGGAGGGCAGAAGGTGAGAGGTATCTGTAGTTGACAGCCCAGGGGCACAGGCACACTAGAATATTTAGATCTTATTGTAGGGCTATAGACTGCTTCTCCACACCCACCCCATCTCCTTGCACCTTAACATGTCACTACTAAAGGCCTGCTACCAGAGTTCCTTTTACGCCATATATCATGTCTGACTCTCAAGAACATATTGTAAGGCACACCAAAAGGCAAATAAAATGGAATAACAACATACTTGTTCCATAGTCTGAAAAAAGAGACATAATCAAAAGCTTATGGTCACCCTAAAGTCTACACAGCAATGCTTATAGCAGCTTTATTCATAATGCCAAAGCATAGAATCAACCAAAATATATCTTCAGGTGAATTGATAAATAAACTTGGTATATCCAGAAAATGGAAAATTATTCAGTGTTGAAAAAAATGAGCTATCAGTCCATAAAAAGACATGGAAGGGGCCGGGCATGGTGGCTCACACCTGTAATCCCAGCACTTTGGGAGGCCATGGCAGGTGGATCGCTTGAGGTCAGGAGTTTGAGACCAGCCTGGCAAACATAGTGAAACTCCATCTCTACTAAAAATACAAAAACTTAGCTGGGCATTTTTGCAGGCACCTGTAGTCTCAGCTACTGGGGAGGCTGAGGCAGGAGAATTGCTTGAACCCAGGAGGAGGCGGAGGTTGCAGTGAGCCTAGATCATGCCATTGTACTCCAGCCTGGGCAACAAGGGTGAAACTCCATTTCAAAAATAAATAAAGAAAGAAAGAAAAAAGAAAAAAAAAAAGGAGGAATCTTAAATTAATACTACTAAGTGAAATAATCCAATCTAAAGAGGCTACATGCTGTATGACCCCAACTACATGAAATTCTGGAAAAGGTAAACTACTGAAACAGTAGAAATAGTGGTTTCCAATAGTTGTGAAGGGCTGAATATATGGAGAACAGAGGATTTTTATAGCAGAAAAAATACTCTGTAAGATATTAAACTAATAGTTATATGTGATAATACATTTTTCCAGCCTCATGGAATGCACCACACCAAGAGTGGACCCCAATGTTAACTATGGATGTTGAGTGATAAAAATGTTTCAATGTAAGTTCATCAATTGGAACAAATAAGTCACTTTAGTGTATACAATTCTAATTTTAGTGTAAAATTCTAATTTTATTTAGGATAAGGCCAAAATTCTTACTTTTAGTGTATATATTGACAATGAAGAAGGCTATGCATGTGTGGGGACATAATGTATATGGGAAGTCTTTGTGTCTTTCTGTCAATTTTCCGTACCCAAATCTGCTATAAAATAAATAGTTTATTTTAAAAAACACATGCACACAAAACAACAACATGCATGTTATTAGTACTCATTGAAACAAAATACATAAATTAAACACAATGGAAATGTTGGCCATGAGTGGATGAGAGTATGTATGGATTAGAAGGGTGAAAGACAGTAAATAAATGAAAGGAAGGAATGAAAGAAGAAAAAGAGGAAAGGAGGGCAGGAATAAGAGAGGGAAGGAGGAAAGCAAGAAGGTAAAAATGGACGGGAAGGAAGAATGGATGAAGACAAGGTGAAAGAATGAGTGATGATGTACAAAAATGTATGCTGTGACTACTTTTCACTCAACACTGAAGTAGCCTACAGTCTGCGTTTCAATGCAAATACTTCTAATATTTTCCCCAAATATGAGAATTGCTCTTTGGTTTGATCAGATACATTTTACAATAGTAAGAATTTATACATCTATCTTTATTTTATTGATATTTTAAAAATCAAGAATACATATTAGATTTTATCAAGTTTCTGTTCATGTTTAATAATAGCCTTACTAATATTGAAGGAAACCTGAAACCTGAGAATATACATGATATAATACATCATTTTTGTAATGAGTTTCTAAATTTTATTTCCTAACATTTTCTTTTTGATCTTATGTCAATTGCCATATATGATATTGGCTTGTAGTCTTCTCAGTGTTTCTTTAGGTTTCAATGCCATACTTCTTTCAGAAAATGAAATTGAGAGTTTTCTACCCACTCCTCTATCATGTTCTGGAAGTATTAACATACCATAGAAATTACCTGACCTGAATGTTTCTTAAAGTTTCTTTATGAAAATATATATAACTAATCATTTTTGGAGAAAATGATTAATCTTTTATTATATTTTAGTGTGGGGTACAGCTGGTTTTTGGTTACATGGATAAGTTCCTTATTGGTGATTTCTGAGATTTTGGTGCACCCATCACCCAAGCAGTGTACACTGTATCCAAAATGTAGTCTTTTATCCGTTACTGCCTTAACCCCTTCCGGAGCCCCAAAGCCCAATATATCATTCTTTTTTCTTTGCATCTCTATAGTTTACCTCCTACTTCCAAATAAGAGTATGCAATGTTTGGTTTACCATCTCTGAGTTACTTCACTTAGAATAATGGCCTCCAGCTTCATCCAAGTTGCTACAAAGACCATTATTTTGTTACGTTTTATGACAGAGAAGTGTTCCATGGTGAATATATACCACATTTTCTTATATACTTGTTGGTTGATGAGCATTTAGGTTGGTTCTATATTTTTGCAGTTGCAAATTGTGCTTCTATAAGAATGTATGTGTATGTTTTTCTTATATTAGCTTTCATATATCTGTCCTTTGGGTAGACACTGAGTAATGGGATTGCTGGATTGAATGATAGTTCTACTTTAGTTCTTTAAAGAATCTCTATACTGTTTTCTGTAGTGGTTATACTAATTAATACTTCACCAGCAGTGTAAAAAACTGTTCCCTTCTAACTACGTCCACACCAACATCCATTACTTTTTGATTTTTTTAATTATGACAATTCTTGAAGCAATAAACTGGCATCTCATTGTGGTTTTGGTTTGCATTTCCGTGATAATTAGTGATGTTGAGCAGTTTTTCATATGTCTGTTGACTGTTTGTATATCTTCTCTTGAGAATTGTCTATTCATTTCCTTTGCCCACTTTTTGGTGTGATTGTTTATATATATATATATATTTTTTTTTTTCTTGCTGATTTGTTTGATTTCCTTGTAGATTCTGAGTATTAGTCATTTGTTGGATGCATGGTTTGCAAATATTTTCTCCCACTCTGTGGGTTGTCCTTTTACTCAGCTGATTACTTCTCTTGCTGTGCAAATGCTTTTAGTCTAATTAGGTCCCATTAATTTATTTTTGTTTTTCTTGCATTTGCTTTTGAGTTCTTAGTCTTGAATTATTTGCTTAAGCCAATGTCTAGAAGAGTTTTTGTTGTTGTTGTTGTTATTATCCTCTAGAATTTTTATGGTTTCATGTTTTAGATTTAAATATTTCATCTATCTTGAGTTGATTTTTATATAAGGTGAGAGATGAAGATCCAGTTTCATTCTACATGTGGCTTGCCAGTTTTCCCAGCACCATTTATTAAATTTTTACATGGTGCATTATGCATCCGTATGCTTCTGTGAAGAAATATCTGAGACTGGGCAGTTTATAAAGAAAAGAAGTTTAATTGACTCACAGTTCTGCATGGCTTGGAGGCTTCAGGAAACTTAAAATTATGGCAGAAGGCATCTCTTCACAGGGTGGCAGGAGAGAGAATGAGTGCCCAGCAAAGGGGAGGCTCCTTATAAAACCATCAGATCTCATAAGAACTCACTCACTATCAAGAGAACAGCCTGAGGGCAACCACCACCCATGATCCAATTACCTCCCTCCCACAACATATGGTGATTACAAGAGCTGTAATTCAAGGTGAGATTTTGGCAGGGACACAAACCATATCACATGTTATCTGTTTTCTAGATTCAGATTTAGTACATTTAGAGAGTCCTCTTTAAAGGTCTGATAACTTTTGTAAGCATTTAGCAAAGGGGCTATGACTGATTTTCTCTTTTATTACTATACATTTATTTAATAGATGTGGATAAATTGTTCTGCCATATTAGCTAATATTTTTATGTTATAATTTTATTTAAAACATTTTTGGCTATTAGAGTTATAAATTTATTTTAATACTTCTAATATAATAGTTGATATTTTATTAATGCCTTCCTTTTGACTTTTTTGTTAATTTTGTTGTTTTTGTAACTGAGTTGACTGCATAACCATCACAATTTCATTGATATCTATTAACTTATAAAACCTAGGAGTTAAAAAAAATGAATATTTCATAGGTCATTACTTTGTTGTCATTTCATAGTTTCTGATACAGAGTATTTCACTTTGGTATAATATATTCTAGGCATTCAGAAATTTTAGATATGTTATATTCTTTATCCATGATTTAGGAGAAAGTTTTCTGTTTTGTTTTGTTTTCTGTTGTGTTAATAAATTTATAAGCAAATGTTGCTTTTTCATTACTTTCTGTGTTATTGTTAATTTATGCATGTATTTTCTATTGAAATAAAATGATTTTTTCTATACTTTCATTAATCATTATTATAGAAATATTCTATATTCCAATATATTTTACATTGCCTATTTAACTGTCATGAGTTAAAATGTTAATTAAAATCTATTTTCTATTATTAATGTGTTTCTATTACTATTTTATGTCATGTAGTTTTTAAGCGTCTATGTTGATAAGTTGATTTTTTTCATGACTACTATACATAAACATCATCTGTTCTGTATGGGCCATGGTCAATGTTCTAAGAGAGAGTAAACACTGCTCTACACTTCTGCAGACATTTATAGAGTAAAAGATTAGCATAAAATGTGTTAGTGAACACCTAGTTTGTTAAATTAACAAGAATTCCTGGGCCCAGGAAGTATGCTACAGAGTGTGCATACAGAGTATGAGGGACAAGGTGTGCATACAAGGGGCTCTAGAAAGAACTTTGCTACCAGGAATGATTATGTGACAGTCTTACCTTTCCACAGGTATACACAGTTCAATTGAAACAACTCTCTGTTACTAAAAAGAAGGAAATGAATCTCCAGAACTATTTGTTCATATCTCTTAAAAATGATAACCCAAGATCAGATAGAGTTGGTGGTAAAGAGCATCATGAGAAAACTTTTGCTGTCTCACAGTTGCAAAGATTAGTGGAGGCTTTTGCCAGTGATATGAATTATGCTAACTTTTGCATAGAATAAGATACTGCATGCAATGTATGCACAAGTTAAGATAAGTTCATTAGTGAGGATTCCAATCCAGTGTGACTGGTGTCCTTATAAAAAGGGAAAATTTGGACAGAGACACACATAGAGGAAAGGAGATGTAAAGAAACACAAAAAGAATACCACATGAAGATGAATGATTGGAGTGCCACATCTACAAGCCAAGAAACGTCCAAAAGGTCAGGTGCGGTGGCTCATGCCTATAATCCCAGCACTTTGGGAGGCCAAGGTGGGTGGATCATTTGAGGTCAGGAGTTTGAGACCAGCCCGACCAACATGGTGAACCCCTGTCTCTACTAAAATGCAAAAATTAGCCAGGCATGGTAGTGGGCATCTGTAACCTCAGCTAGCTACTCGGGAGGCTGAGGCAGGAAAATAGCTTGAACCTGGGAGGCAGATGTTGCAGTGAGCCGAGATCACACAATTGCACTCCAGCCTGAGCAACAGAAAGAGAGACTCTGTCGGGGGAAAAAAAAAAAAAAAAAAAAAAAAAAAAAAAAAAAAAAGAAAAAAAAAAAAAAATCAAAGATTGCCAGAAAACCATCAGAAGCTAGAAAGAAGAAAGGAACAATTTCCCTATGGGTTTCAGAGGTAGCATGGTTCTGTCAACACTTTGATTTTGGACTTCTAGCCTCCAGAATTGTGAGACAATATATTTCTCCTTTTTTATGCCACCCAGTTTGTGGTCATTTACTGTGACAGCCCTAGAATACCAATATGCTCAATGTTGCCATTTGGATCTGGTACAAAGAGAGAGTAACACAAACGTGTCAGTTTTTATAAATCTTATGAGAGATATTAAAATAAGAATGTTTTACTATTAGCTTTGTAATGATGGGGGGAACAAAGGTCTTACTCATTCTTTGTCCTTAGCAAACACCCAGGAATGCAACAAATAGATGTTAAATTATGTATTATTTGATTATAGTGATTAAATATACTTTAGAGTAGAAATGCAAAACATTTTTATTAAACTTATCTGGCCAGGGACTTTTCTAAACATTTTATATAAGGCATTTACTCTTCATCAGCACCTTATGATCTTAACGTTATTATTATGCATAGTTTACAAATGAGAAAACTGTCTACAGAGAGTTTGAATAATTTATTTAATTTGGTTAATGAAATTATTCAAACCAAACCAATAATTTTCTTAATTCGCTTCATTAAATCTCTTACAGTTATAGAGTTTATTCATAGGAAATCCGAGTTTTGACTGTTAGTTCTTTGGTTCTAATTTCTGTGACTTTCTAGTTATAGATGTAGATCCTTCACCAAAATCTCATGAAAAATGATACTATTGACCATGCTGGAGTGTAAAAATAATCAGGAATATAAGAAAGTGCACTGTCAGCAAAGTTAAAATGTGACACTAAAATGGAAACCCAAATTGAAAAAATCAGTTATTGAATGTATATAACAAATTGTCTATCTGAGTAAAGTTTTGCATCTTCTAACTGGGTAAAGTTTTGTATCTTCAAAATGACTCTTATTTACATTTCAGGGGAATTTGAAGGGATGATATCAATCAATTTGTGAATATATTTTTAGTAATACCTCCAATAAAAGATGGTTATAAAAGATTATAATAAATTCATAAAAAATCTAAAATTGATTTTAAAATGATTTTGCATTCAAGATATTTTAAGCTAAATATTATCTTGAAATGTTGTACACAACTCAACATTTTAATAATCTAAATCATATTATAAAGTATTACAACAGCCACCTTTCCCCTCATTTAAAGGGATTCTAAAGACAATGTATTCACAAAATAAAAATTTAGTCAATCCAAACTGTACAAGAGGACTTTTAAAAGTTTGTGGAGCAGAGCTTTCAATGGACACAGGTTCTTCCATTCTGTGGTGTGGAGAATGATGGCCCTCTTCTCACAGCTCCACCAGTAGGAACTCTATGTGCAAAGTCCAACTCCACATTTCCCTTCTGCCTTGCCCTAGCAGAGGCTCTCCATGGGGCTCCACCACTGCAGCAAACTTCTGCCTAGATATCAGGCATTTCCATACCTCTTCAGAAAGTTTGTGGAAAAAATGGAATTAAAAGATAAAATGAAAAATGTAAATTTCATTTTTCAACATGAGCTCCATCAAGTTCAAGGAACCTCTGTAAGCAATGATACCGGTCACTTAGTCCATCCCTAAAAAATTAGCGTCTTCGGAATTCAATCATGTCAATTCAGTTGTTGTTGTTGTTGTTGTTGTTTTTGTTTTTACATTAACTGAAGAAAAATTAGTGTGCGTTAAAGATATTTCAGATTGAGAAACAAAAAAAAAAAGGTAGAAAGAGTCAAGTCAGGACCATAAGTTGAATGCCTAGTGATTTCCCATTGAAACTTTCTCAAAATTGCCCTAGTTTAATGAGAGAAATAAGCAAGAGCATTTTCATGGTGAAGGACTCTCTGGTGAAGTATTCCCATATGGTTTTCCACTAAAGATTCAGCTAAGTTTCTCAAAACACTCTCAATGATAAGCAAACGTTGTTCTTTGGCCCTCCAGAAAGTAAAAAAGTAAAATACCTTGAGCATCCCAAAAAACTGACATAACGTTTGTTCTTCACCAGATCGCTTTTTTCTTGACTGAGACACTTCCACGCTTTGGTAGCCAATGCTTTAATCATGGTTTGTCTTCAGGATCATACTGGTAGAGCCATGTTTCATCTCATGTTACAACTCTTGGAAGAAATGCTTCAGCATCCTGATCCTACTTGCTTAAAATGTCCATTGAAAGCTCTGCTCCTGTTTGTAGTTGATCTGGCTGCAACAGTTTTGGCACCCATTGAGCAGAAAATTTGCTCAACTTTAATTTCTCAGTCAGAATTGTGTAAGCTAAACCAATGAAAATGTCAATGGTGTTGGCTAATGTTTCCACTGTTCATCTTCGGTCCTCTTCAATTAGAGTACAAAGACAATGAATTTTTTCTTGAAAATTGATGTGGATATTCTGCCTCTGAAAACTTCATCTTCAACATTGTCTTGTCCCTTCTTAAAATGAGTTATCCATTTGTAAACTGCTGAATTCCTGGGGGCATTGTTTTAATAAACTTTATGTGCAGCATCAATGAGTTATCATTTTATTAGTTTGTTTTCACACTGCTATAAAGAAATACGCAAGACTGGGTAATTTATAAAGGAAAGAGGTTTAATTGGCTCACAGATCCACATGGCCGGGAGATGTCAGGAAATGTACAATCATGTTGGAAGGGGAAGGAAACACCTTCTTCACAAGGTAGCAGGAGAGAGAAGTGAACAAGACAATAACTACAAAACACTTATAAAACTATCAAATCTTGTGAAAACTCACTCACTATCATGAGAATAGTATGGCGAGAACCACCTCCATCATACAAACACCTCCCACCCGTTCCTACTGAACACCTGGGGATTACAGTTCAAAAGAGATTTATCTGGGGACACAAACCCTAACCATATCATTCTGACCCTGGCCCATTCCAAGTCTCACGTATTTTCACATTTCAAAACCAATTATGTCTTACCAAAGTCCTTTAAGTCTTAATTCATTTCAGCATTAAATCAAAAGTCCACTATCCAAAGTCTTACCTGAGACAAGGCAAATCCCTTCCAGCTGAGAACTTGGAAAGTAAAAAGCAAGATAGTTACTTCCTAGATACAATGTGGGTACAGAGATGGGGTAGATGTTCCCATTCCAAATGGGAGAAATTGACCAAAATAAATGGGGTTACAGGCCCCATGAGAGTTCAAAATCCAGTGGGGTAATCATTAAATCTTAAAGCTCCTAAATAATCTCCTTTGCCCAATGGCTTAAAATCAAGGCACACTGATGCCAGAGGTGGACTCCCATGGTGTTGGTCAGCTCCACCCCTGTGGCTTTGCAGTGCACAGCCTACCTCCTGGCTGCATTCATGCAGTGATATTTAGTGTCCACAGCTTTCCCAGCTGCATGATGCAAGCTGTTGGTGGATCTTTCATTCTGTGGTGTGGAGAATGATGGCCCTCTTCTCACAGCTTCATCAGGTAGTGCCCCAGTAGGAACTCTATGTGAGGGCTCTAACTCCACATTTCCCTTCTGCCCTGCCCTAGCAGAGGCTTTCCATAGGGTTTCACCCCTGCAGCAAACTTCTGCCTAGACATCAGGCATTTCCATACATTTTCAGAAATCTAGGTGGATGTTCCCAAACCTCAATTCTTGACTTCTGTACATCTATAGAACCAACACCAATTGGAAGCTAGCAAGGTTTGGGACTTGCACCCTTTGAAGCAACGGCCTGAGCTGTAAGTTGGACCCTTTTCGTCATCGCTGGGACCTAAAGCACCAAGTCTTAAGACCGTACGAAGTAGCAAAGCCCTGGGTATGGCCCATGGAACCATTTTTTCCTCCTGTGCCTCTGGGCCTGTTATGGGAGGGGCTGCCGTGAAGATCTCTGACATGCCTGGAGACATTTCCCCCATTTTCTTGGTGATTAACATTTGGCTCCTTGTCACTTATGCAGATTTCTGCAGCTGGCTTGAATTTCTCCTCAGAAAATAGGTTTTTCTTTTCTATTGCATCATCAGGTTGCAAATTTTCCAAACTTTTATGTTGTGCTTCCCTTTTAAAAGCATGTTCCAATTTCAGGTAATCTCACTCAGGGCCAAAGTTCCACAGATCTCTAGAGCAAGGGCAAAATGCTGCCAGTCTTTTTAGTAAAGCATAGCAAAAGTGACCTATACTCTAGTTCCCAAGAAGTTTCTCATCTCCATCTGAGACCATGCCAGCCCGGATTTCATTGTCCACATAATTATCAGCATTTTGGTCAAAACCATTCACCAAGTCACTAGGATGTCCCGAACTTTTCTATCTTCTTCTTCCTAGATTCTTCCTAGATCTATCTTATTCCTAGATCCAAACTGTTTCAACCTCTCCCTGTTACCCAGTTCCAAAGTCATTTCTACATTTTTGGCTATTGTTATAGTAGAACACAACTCTCTGCAATACTATTTTAGTCTGTTCTCTCTCTGCTATAAAAAATACCCAAGACTGGGTAATTTATAAAGGAAAGAGGTTTAATTGACTCACAGTTCTGTATGGCTGGGGAGGCCTCAGGAAACTTACAATCATGGCTGAAGTGGAAGCAGTCACCTTCATTACAAGGCAGCAGGAGACAGATGAAATGAACAAGAGAGGAACTACCAAACACTTATAAAACCATCAGATCTTTCAAGAACCCACTCACTATCTAAAAAACAGCATGGTTGCAATTGCCCCCATAATCCAGTCACCTCCCACCAGGTCTCTCCTTAACACCTGGAGATTACAATTTGAGATGAGATTTGAGTGGGGACACAAAGCCTAACTATATTACTCTTTCTTCCATCCAAACTTCATGAAATTGATGTTTGCTCACACTTCAATTTTAGCAGAATTCACATTGCTTTGATAGGGACTCTTAGAACTGATGGTTTATCCTTTTCAGTGCCTCTAATCATATTCTGTTCAGACATGTTATAGCAAGTTAGTACAAGTTTATTTTAGTACAAAATATTTAAAATCTATGCACAGTTTTTTCATAATATAAATTGTACATGAACTTCTTAGAGACCCCTTTTATATATTTTCCAGTTATATTTGCTGTCCCAATTTAAAGCTGAAATAAATAAGACTTCTATTTATATAGGCTTAGAATTACATTATAAATATTTAAGAGGCTAAAAATATAGTTTAAAATTTAATTTGATATAAATAGTCTTGGTAAATATAAGTGATACATTAAGTAAAAAGTTAAATGGGAAACTTTTTGATAATTAGGATTATATTTTCAAATAAATCTATCTCTGAAAAAAATATTGTCCCAACATTATGAAATAAACAGCCTAATAATTCATTTTTAACATTTTTCTTGCATCATCATATTTTGAAACATTATTGAGAGATCTCAGGTACCCAGTTTGAAGTTCCTTCATGCATGCAGTCTTACCAAAACTAAAATAAAATTTCAAGGGGCCTTGTCAGTTGGAACTGATTTTGCAGCCACTTCCTCTAATGATCGTCTTGGTGATGCTTGACTAGTAGTTATGTGTCCTCAAATTGGAGGGATAACTGGGCTCTGTTTGGCTTCCTCCACTTGTTCTGCCTCCTGGAAACTACAAATAAGCTGGGAGAAAATATAGACCCAATAGCATTTCTTTCTCCTCTATTAATAATTAATATCTGAGACTGCCTAATGTTCAATATTTCAAAACTGCTGTTTTATACATTTTGTCATTTTTCAGTTGTTTTAGAAAGGAGGGTAAACTCAGTTTTTGTTCTTCTAAATTGGTAGGAAACACACGTGTGAGAGAAGACAGAATTTTAAGGACACACAATATATGCTCAATAATAACACAATCTAACATAAGATCCGGTAAGGTGTGAATAAAAATATTATTTTATCATTTTCTGCCTAGGCATTCGGTGTTGAGGAATGTTTTGAGCTTGATAAGAAATTTCCATTCCAACTATGCAGCCATAAAAAAGGATGAGTTTGTGTCCTTTGTAGGGACATGGATGCAGCTGGAAACCATCATTCTCAGCAAACTATCGAAAGAACAGAAAACGAAACACCGCATGTTCTCACTCATAGGTGGGAACTGAACAACTAGATCACTTGGACTCGGGAAGGGGAACATCACACACCGGGGCCTATCACGGGGAGGGGGGAGAGGCGAGGGATTGCATTGGGAGTTATACCTGATGTAAATGACGAGTTGATGGATGCTGACGAGTTGATGGATGCAGCACACCAACATGGCACAGTATACATAAGTAACAAACCTGCATGTTATGCACATGTACCCTAGAACTTAAAGTATAATAAAAAAAGAAAGAAAGAAAGAAATTTCCATTCCAAAAGATCAGGTCTGACAATACATTTTCATGTGAAAGTAATATACATTTTCACCAGTTTTTTTTTTTTTTTTTTTTTTCATATTCTTTTCTACTTTGGTTAGTAATTACAAAGGTAGACGACCTTTACCTTAAATGTCCTTGACATTCCCTTTCCCAAATAATAGAGTCACAAAAGAAAATCAGTTATAATACATTTTAAATACAAAGATGTGGTTGAAATAAAAATATTCAAGATAATTATTATTTTTATTGTATAATTCCTGGTACTATGAAATGGATTGTAGATAGATAAGCATTACATACAATAATTTGCCCATAACAACCTCATGTGTTAGCCTGTATAAATATTGTAAAGAGAAATATTATCATTGTACAATATGGTATTTGTTATCATGTGAGATTAAAATGTTTCTTGAATGCAGACATGCTGGATACATAGTACCAGGATTATTTTATTTAAATTTTATTTTTTTCAAACTGACTCAGCTAAAACATAGTCATATTTTGACAATTCCCATTTCAAAAATAAATAAGATTTAAATTTCAAGTTTCCTTTTCAAATACGAGGTTGCCTTCATGAAACATTTATAGTAAATGATAAAAAATTATTTTTTAATATAACACCTTGCTTCCTGAGAAGACTATGAAAAGCATTGTATTTTCATAAAAAAGCAATTTCCCACCCCCTCCGATAAAGAGTGCTATGGCTTTGTCTGGTTTTACACAATGTCAACAAAGGCACCAACACTAAGACAATTATTCCTGTCCTCAGCAAAATTTTCCTTATGTTTCTTTCTCTGCATATCTAAACCTAAGACCATAGTTTAAAACACCAGCAGTAAATGTAATGGGTAAAATTGAATTGGAAAACATGCTTTTAATATGTCTCTCAAATTCTAGATGATTATTTTACCTGTTTTAAGACAAAATGAAGCTAGTTATAAGATAGTAATGCTTATATGTTATGAAGGATGCTATCTATAAAGGCTGGAGAATATATGAAATTATTTCTTTTAGAATATAAAGATGGTAATGACTCATAATATTTTGAAATTTTTTTCTCTCATAAATTGTTTTTTTCTGTGGAAAAATAAATTCGTTATTTGAGATGAGATTAGGCATTTATTTTTAAATAAATTTTCATAAAATAGCAATCATGAAATAAAACTAAAATGTACATAGAATCAAATGACACATCTGTAAAAAATGCATTCTCATTTTTAAATCAGTAATAATAATGAAAAAACAATAATAATTCTAAAAGTATCATAACATGTTGGACAAGTAAAAGAATATATTATATAATGGGCTTATGTCAACAGTTATTTTTCCAGTATTTTTAATAAAAATATTTCATTATCAAAATACCCATTTACTTTAGTTCTAAAGCTACTAATTAATTCTAAATAAATACATTCAATTGTACTAAAGACATATGCTATATAAATATACTGCATTGTGTTTTAATAGTGAGTTTATTTTTAATAAAGCAAATAATAAATGCCATATAGGTTGGTGCAAAATTAATTTTGTTTTTTGCCATTGCTTTCAATGGCAAAGACTGCAATTACTTTTGTACCAACCTAATATTTCCTTTTTACAAATTAATGAAATGATAACCAATGTAACAGTGTGCCTTGATTCCAATGGTTAATCGAGATTTGTATTCTACACACAAGACAGAAGAAGCAGTGGCAGGTTTACCTCAATGGTTCAGAAATGAACAAGATGAGATGCTATGCTTGAAGTTCATTCATTCCCCAGGTAATTCTAGGTGTCTAGTACATGCTTGGAATATAATTGTGAATTTGAATTCAAATACTTTTTGCTGTCATGGATTTGCAGTGCAATGGGAAAGAGATATTAATTGAATTATTATATGAAATTGTGACCATGGAAAGATATTTTGAAGGAGAAGTTCATAGTGATGTGAGGCCTATATTAGAGAGAACGATTAGTCAGAATATCATAGAAGTATTTATTAGATAAATGAATTTGAACTACATTGAATGAAAATAATCTATAAAAAAGAGGAGAGAAGATTCTAGACAGAGGAGACTTGATGCATACAGGACCTATAGTCAGAATGAACCAAAAGTACATACAGATTTGAAAGGGGTTTAGGATATTGGAGAGAATGGGCAGCAGAATGGCCTGACATGAAGCTGGATGATATCTTAGAGTATCACACAGCGTTAACTATGAAGGAACTTGTGTTTCGGGTTAAGTATTTTTACCTTTATTTTTTGAATAAGGAAAGTACTATTTTCCTTTCATGATGAATAAAATGATTGATTTTCCCGTTAAACATGAACATCTTGCAGTAAGTGTAGAGAATGGATAGTAGAAGTTATTAAAGAAATAAATAATTCCAGTGATACTTCAAGAATATACCTGAGAGATGATGATAGTTCGATTATATAGTAGCAGTAGTGACATAGATAAGCAAAGATATTTGAGAAATAATTAGAAAGTAAAATTTATACAATGTAGGTATCTATGATAGAAATGAGAGAATTCCCCAAAGTTTAAAGCAATAGCAGGCACTGAACCATAGACTAAAGTATTTGAACTAGATGAATTTGGCCAAACAAAACTACTTAGTATTGAAAGTTGGTGGGGACCAGGCATGGTGGCTCATGCCTGTAATCACAGCATTTTGAGAGGCCAAGGTGGGAGGATGACTTGAGCTCAGGAGTTCAAAACCAGCCTAATCAACAAAAAGAGACCCCACATGTAAATTATAGTTTTAAACATGACCCCTGAGCTTTTGACTCAAATCTTTTCCTTTTGTATTTCTCATAAAATTTACCAATGGCTTCAAACTTCATAAATTAGCTGTTAATTTAAAAGCCAACATTACTGTGAGAGAAAGCTTTAGGAGTACCCTGAAGTTCATTCCACCAATTGTATTATGTTACTATTTTTTAAGACAGAGACTCACACTGTTACCGAGGCTGGAGTTCAGTGGCACAATCATGGTTCACTGTAGCCTCAAACCCTTAGGCTCAAACAATTTTCTTGCCTCAGCCTCCTGTATAGCTGGGATTACAGGTGTGTGCCACTATGCCTACCTGATTTTTTAAAGTTTGAAATCATTGGTTAATTTTATTAGAAATGAATATGCAATTCCAGGAAGATATATACTAGAAATATAAGGTAAAAATCTGAGTCAAAAGGCCAGGGGTACATGATTAAAGCCATAATTCACATTAAAAGATCAATATTTTTATAGTGTGAATGAATAAACAAATGAGGTAAAGAATAGCGATCAGTGTCATTGTAGGTAGTCAAGTGGTTTAGGGTGAGAACATATTTTTCTGATAAAATATTGACACAGCTATAAGAAAGTTACTTGTAGTCACTGAAAGAGTAATTTTAGGGAAATTATACTGCAGGAACAAGAGAAGAAATAGTAATAAAATAAAATGTAGCATGACTATTATCATGTGAAATAAAGTAAAACAAAAAGCAAAAATAGCCATTGTCTGGTAAAAGTCATTAAATTTAGTAAAAATTACTTTTTTCTCTACCTAGTATCAGCAATCTAAATGTTCACATTAATATAAATACTTCTATGTTATGGTTCCTAAATATTATTTTGTCAAATAGTTTCAGTGCTCATTTAGTTTATTGTGTTTTATATTGTCAAATAATTACATGGTAGAATTGCATATGATGATGACCTTTACATTTATTACTCTGTTGGGAGCAATATTATTTCAGAAGAATGTGATTGGTTTTTCTAAGAATACGCAATATTTCTGTGGCTGAACTATTATAAAATTTGAGCTTTTATCTTAATATCCTCTCCTTACATTTTCATTGTTCAAAGTCACCTATACTATTTTACTTATACTTCATTCTAGTATATTAGATTAAAACCTCTGCTCTTAGAAAAGAAAGAAAATATTGGATAAATTATATAAATAAATTTCCTACCTGGTTTTATGCTATTGTAGCACTATTGGATATTTTTTTTTTTTTCAGATAAAGAGCATGTACAATCCATCTCAATTCATTTTCTGCTAGGTTTATGTATTCGTGTGTGTGTATGTGTGACAATAGCATTGAGAATTGTTCACAATCTCCATTGTGTCTCTGTTAGGAAGTGGGTCAGAAAACAACAGAGAGAGCATTAGCTATTAAGGGGAACGTTTCACTTCAAGTAAGTTGTCTTATTTGTCGATTCCTTTTATACCACGAAGACACATCACTTTGTATGCATTATTTGTCTGATAAGTGTACTTTAAAAAGATCCCAGTATAGCTTTGATGTAACTGATGTAAACATTGGCTTTGATGGGAAAACACTTTGCTCCTATTAAACTTAAAAAGCACACATCTGAAGGTTGAAGTGTTCGAGGAACATGGAAGCTGCCTGGTGCTTTTTAGCTTCCACCTGCCATGCTTACTGCTTTGAAATATTTATGTCCCTCATTGTTCTGTCCAGTATAAGACATCCTTGTGAACATTTAGACATAATTTAGGACACATTTCATAAGCAAACTGTTAAATATTTATGCCTGGTGCTCATTACTTACCAAGCACTTCACGTATGCACCCGTGTTTCAATTATTAATGAAGAGTTTGGACAGACCTTGTTTTTATCGATCTGTTTTTCTGAAGATTAATTTTTTCATATTTTTCTATAATAATATCCTGAGTTGTTTATTGCTTGGTTTAGAAATATTGTCTCTTTCTTTGATACTAAATTTGTTTTGTGCTTAGTTTTCTTGAAAAGTTGATTTAAGAAGAGGAAAATGATAATATGAAATTAAATCCTTGAGATAAATGCATACAAACCTGTGTGCACATGTGTGAAATGTCTACGTTTAACAAAAATATTAGTTTATTTTTGAAAAGGAAATATAATTCAATATTTAACAAGGACATTTATGAGATTGTATAGTCTTTTAAGCCATATATGGCTAACTGTAATACCATCTGCAAATATAATGGATAATAATACTCTTTATTTCTTTGGTTAATACAGATAGAAGGCTCTTACCCACGGTTACATAAGTGGACCCATCTGAGCAAAGAAAGAAAGATGCATTCTTAATATAATTTCCACCTTCAAACAAAATTTTGGCTGATGATTATCTCTTTCAGATATGTACTTTTATGAAATTAAAATTTTTAATATAATTTAAGCTGAATAAGCACAATTTACTGTAAAATCTGATTCAGGTGTTTGACTTTGTTAGATGTCCTTGTTAAAAGCAACATAATAGTTTATTTTATTTACTTCCCTAGAAGGACATCATATTAGGGTTATTTGTCACAAGTGGTTGTAAATCCTTTTCAAACTCACCACTAAAATATTTTATAAAAGGATCATAGTATCCTTCAATTTATAATCAGGTAAATTGAAGACAAAAGAGAAAACTTTCTTTCTCCAAATCACAAAAATTACATTTAAATTCAGATACATATGCAGTTAATATGTCTATGATGACAGAGATGGTATCTGAATCCAGGTAGACTTGTTTCATATTAGGAATTGAATGCCTACCTCTATGCTTAAATATTTTAAGCATAGAGATATTATTTTTTATTCATTAACAAACTTTATTTCAAGAAGTTTCATAAATTGCAAGTTAATTTTCATATCAAGAAAACATTTATTTACCTGTCTTTCTACTAATCTTTTTTTTTTAAATTTATTTATTATTATTATACTTGAAGTTGTAGGGTACATGTGCATAACGTGCAGGTTTGTTACATATGTATACTTGTGCCATGTTGGTGTGCTGCACCCATCAACTCGTCATTTACATCAGGTATAACTCCCAATGCAATCCCTCCACCCTCCCCCCTCCCCATGATAGGCCCCGGTGTGTGATGTTCCCCTTCCTGAGTCCAAGTGATCTCATTGTTCAGTTCCCACCTATGAGTGAGAACATGCGGTGTTTGGTTTTGTGTTCTTGTGATAGTTTGCTAAGAATGATGGTTTCCAGCTGCATCCATGTCCCTACAAAGGACACAAACTCCTCCTTTTTGATGGCTGCAGAGTATTCATTGGTGTATATGTGCCACATTTTATTAATCCAGTCTGTCACTGATGGACATTTGTGTTGATTCCAAGTCTTTGCTATTGTGAATAGTGCTGCAATAAACATACGTGTGCATGTGTCTTTATAGCAGCATAATTTATAATCCTTTGGGTATATACCCAGTAATGGGATGGCTGGGTCATATGGTACATCTAGTTCTAGATCCTTGAAGAATCGCCATACTGTTTTCCGTAATGGTTGAACTAGTTTACAATCCCACCAACAGTGTAAAAGTGTTCCTATTTCTCCACATCCTCTCCAGCACCTGTTGTTTCCTGACTTTTTAATGATTGCCATTCTAACTGGTGTGAGATGGTATCTCATTGTGGTTTTGATTTGCATTTCTCTGATGGCCAGTGATGATGAACATTTTTTCATGTGTCTGTTGGCTGTATGAATGTCTTCTTTTGAGAAATGTCTGTTCATATCTTTGCCCACTTTTTGATGGGGTTGTTTGTTTTTTTCTTGTAAATTTGTTTGAGTTCTTTGTAGGTTCTGGATATTAGCCCTTTGTCAGATGAGTAGATTGCAAAAATTTTCTCCCATTCTGTAGGTTGCCTGTTCACTCTGATGGTAGTTTCTTTTGCTGTGCAGAAGCTCTTTAGTTTAATGAGATCCCATTTGTCAATTTTGGCTTTTGCTGCCGTTGCTTTTGGTGTTTTAGACATGAAGTCTTTGCCCATGCCTATGTCCTGAATGGTACTACCTAGGTTTTCCTCTAGGATTTTTATGGTATTAGGTCTAACATTTAAGTCTCTAATCCATCTTGAATTAATTTTCGTATAAGGAGTAAGGAAAAGGATCCAGTTTCAGCTTTCTACTTATGGCTAGCCAATTTTCCCACAGCACCATTTATTAAATAGGGAATCCTTTCCCCATTTCTTGTTTCTCTCAGGTTTGTCAAAGATCAGATGGCTGTAGATGTGTGGTATTATTTCTGAGGACTCTGTTCTGTTCCATTGGTCTATATCTCTGTTTTGGTACCAGTACCATGCTGTTTTGGTTACTGTAGCCTTGTAGTATAGTTTGAAGTCAGGTAGCGTGATGCCTCCAGCTTTGTTCTTTTGACTTAGGATTGCCTTGGAGATGCGGGCTCTTTTTTGGTTCCATATGAACTTTAAAGCGGTTTTTTTTTTTCCAATTCTGTGAAGAAACTCATTGGTAGCTTGATGGGGATGGCATTGAATCTATAAATAACCATGGGCAGTATGGCCATTTTCACGATATTGATTCTTCCTATCCATGAGCATGGTATGTTCTTCCATTTGTTTGTGTCCTCTTTTATTTCACTGAGCAGTGGTTTGTAGTTCTCCTTGAAGAGGTCCTTTACATCCTTGTAAGTTGGATTCCTAGGTATTTTATTCTCTTTGAAGCAATTGTGAATGGAAGTTCATTCCTGATTTGGCTCTCTGTTTGTCTGTTACCTGGTGTATAAGAATGCTTGTGATTTTTGCCATTAATTTTGTATCCTGAGACTTTGCTGAAGTTGCTTATCAGCTTAAGGAGATTTTGGGCTGAGACAATAGGGTTTTCTAAATATACAATCATCATGTCATCTGCAAAGAGGGACAATTTGACTTCTTCTTTTCCTAACTGAATACCCTTGATTTCTTTCTCTTCCTAATTGCCCTAGCCAGAACTTCCAACACTATGTTGAATAGGAGTGGTGAGAGAGGGCATCCCTGTCTTGTGCCAGTTTTCAAAGGGAATTTTTCCAGTTTTTGCCCATTCTGTATGATATTGGCTGTGGGTTTGTCATAAATAGCTCTTATTATTTTGAGGTACGTTCCATCAATACCGAATTTATTGAGCGTTTTTAGCATGAAGGGCTGTTGAATTTTGTCAAAAGCCTTTTCTGCATTATTGAGATAATCATGTGGTTCTTGTCTTTGGTTCTGTTTATATGCTGGATTATGTTTATTGATTTGCGAATGTTGAACCAGCCTTGCATCCCAGGGATGAAGCCCACTTGATCATGGTGGATAAGCTTTTTGATGTGTTGCTGAATCCGGTTTGCCAGTATTTTATTGAGGATTTTTGCATCGATGTTCATCAGGGATATTGGTCTAAAATTCTCTTTTTTTTTGTTGTGTCTCTGCCAGGCTTTGGTATCAGGATGATGTTGGCCTCATAAAATGAGTTAGGGAGGATTCCCTCTTTTTCTATTGATTGGAATAGTTTCAGAAGGAATGGTACCAACTCCTCCTTGTACCTCTGGTAGAATTCAGCTGTGAATCCATCTGGTCCTGGACTTTTTTTGGTTGGTAGGCTATTAATTATTGCCTCAATTTCAGAGCCTGCTATTGGTCTATTCAGGGATTCAACTTCTTCCTGGTTTAGTCTTGGAAGAGTGTAAGTGTCCAGGAAATTATCCATTTTTTCTAGATTTTCCAGTTTATTTGCATAGAGGTGTTTATAGTATTCTCTGATGGTAGTTTGTATTTCTGTGGGGTTGGTGGTGATATCCCCTTTATCATTTTTAATTGCGTCGATTTGATTCTTCTCTCTTTTCTTCTTTATTAGTCTTGCTAGAGGTCTGTCAATTTTGTTGATCTTTTCAAAAAACCAACTCCTGGATTCATGATTTTTTGGAGGGTTTTTTGTGTCTCTATCTCCTTCAGTTCTGCTCTGATCTTAGTTATTTCTTGCCTTCTGCTAGCTTTCGAATGTGTTTGCTCTTGCTTCACTAGTTCTTTTAATTGCGATGTTAGAGTGTCAATTTTAGATCTTTCCTGCTTTCTCTTGTGGGCATTTAGTGCTATAAATTTCCCTCTACACACTGCTTTAAATGTGTCCCAGAGATTCTGGTATGTTGTATCTTTGTTCTCATTGGTTTCAAAGAACATCTTTATTTCTGCCTTCATTTCGTTATGTACCCAGTAGTCATTCAGGAGCAGGTTGTTCAGTTTCCATGTAGTTGAGCGTTTTGATTGAGTTTCTTAGTCCTGAGTTCTAGTTTGATTGCACTGTGGTCTGAGAGACAGTTTGTTATAATTTCTGTTCTTGTACATTTGCTGAGGAGTGCTTTACTTCCAATTACGTGGTCAATTTTGGAGTAAGTTCGATGTGGTGCTGAGAAGAATGTATATTCTGTTGATTGGGGGTGGAGAGTTCTATAGATGTCTATTAGGTCTGCTTGCTGCAGAGATGAGTTCAATTCCTGGATATCCTTGTTAAATTTCTGTCTCGTTGATCTGTCTAATGTTGTCAGTGGAGTGTTGAAGTCTCTCATTATTATTGTATGGGAGTCTAAGTCTCTTTGTAAGTCTCTAAGGACTTGCTTTATGAATCTGGGTGCTCCTGTATTGGGTGCATATATATTTAGGATAGTTATCTCTTCCTGTTGAATTGATCCCTTTACCATTATGTAATGGCCTTCTTTGTCTCTTTTGATCTTTGATGGTTTAAAGTCTGTTTTATCAGAGACTAGTATTGCAACCCCCGCTTTTTTTTGTTCTCCATTTGCTTGGTAAATCTTCCTCCATCCCTTTATTTTGAGCCTATGTATGTCTCTGCGTGTGAGACAGGTCTCCTGAATACAGCAGACTGATGGGTCTTGAGTCTTTACCCAGTTTGCCAGTCTGTGTCTTTTAATTGGACCATTTAGTCCATTTACATTTAAGATTAAGATTGTTATGTGTGAACTTGATCCTGCCATTATGATATTAACTGGTTATTTTGCTCGTTAGTTGATGCAGTTTCTTCCTAGCCTCGATGGTCTTTACATTTTGGCATGTTTTTGCAATGGCTGGTACCGGTTGTTCCTTTCCATGTTGAATGCTTCCTTCAGGGTCTCTTGTAAGGCAGGCCTAGTGGTGACAAAATCTCTAAGCATTTGCTTATCTGTAAAGGATTTTATTTCTCCTTCACTTATGAAACTTAGTTTGGCTGGATATGAAATTCTGGGTTTAAAATTCTTTTCTTTAAGAATGTTGAATATTGGCCCCCACTCTCTTCTGGCTTGGAGAGTTTCTGCGAGAGATCTGCTGTTAGTCTGATGGGCTTCCCTTTGTGGGTAACCCGACCTTTCTCTCTGGCTGCCCTTAAGATTTTTTCCTTCATTTCAACTTTGGTGAATCTGGCAATTATGTGTCTTGGAGTTGCTCTTCTCGAGTAGTATCTTTGTGGCGTTCTCTGTATTTCCTGGATTTGAATGTTGGCCTGCCCTACTAGGTTGGGGAAGTTCTCCTGGATGATATCCTGAAGAGTGTTTTCCAACTTGGTTCCATTTTCCCCCTCACTTTCAGGCACCCCAATCAGATGTAGATTTGGTCTTTTTACATAATCCCATACTTCTTGCAGGCTTTGTTCATTTCTTTTTCTTCTTTTTTCTTTTGGTTTCTCTTCTCGCTTCATTTCATTCATTTGATCCTCAATCGCTGATACTCTTTCTTCCAGTTGATCGAGTCAGTTACTGAAGCTTGTGCATTTGTCACGTATTTCTCGTGTCATGGTTTTCATCTCTTTCATTTCGTTTATGACCTTCTCTGCATTAATTACTCTAGCCATCAATTCTTCCACTTTTTTTTTCAAGATTTTTAGTTTCTTTGCGCTGGGTACGTAATTCCTCCTTCAGCTCTGAGAAATTTGATGGACTGAAGCCTTCTTCTCTCATCTCGTCAAAGTCATTCTCCGTCCAGCTTTGATCCGTTGCTGGCGATGAGCTGCGCTCCTTTGCGGGGGAGATGCGCTCTTATTTTTTGAATTTCCAGCTTTTCTGCCCTGCTTTTTCCCCATCTTTGTTGTTTTATCTCCCTCTGGTCTTTGATGTTGGTGATGTACTGATGGGGTTTTGGTGTAGGTGTCCTTCCTGTTTGATAGTTTTCCTTCTAACAGTCAGGCCCCTCAGCTGTAGGTCTGTTGGAGATTGCTTGAGGTCCACTCCAGACCCTGTTTGCCTGGGTATCAGCAGCAGAGGCTGCAGAAGATAGAATATTTCTAAATAGCGAGTGTACCTGTCTGATTCTTGCTTTGGAAGCTTCCTCTCAGGGGTGTACTCCTCCCTGTGAGGTGTGGGGTGTCAGACTGCCCCTAGTGGGGGATGTCTCCCAGTTAGGCTACTCAGGGGTCAGGGACCCACTTGAGCAGGCAGTCTGTCCCTTCTCAGATCTCAACCTCCGTGTTGGGAGATCCACTGCTCTCTTCAAAGCTGTCAGACAGAGTCGTTTGTGTCTGCAGAGGTTTCGGCTGAGTTTGTTATTGTTTACTGTGCCCTGTCCCCAGAGGTGGAGTCTACAGAGACAGGCAGGTTTCCTTGAGCTGCTGTGAGCTCCACCCAGTTCGAGTTTCCCAGCAGCTTTGTTTACCTACTTAAGCCTCAGCAATGGCGGGCGCCCCTCCCCCAGCCTCGCTGCTGCCTTGCCGGTAGATCACAGACTGCTGTTCTAGCAATGAGGGAGGCTCCGTGGTTGTGGGACCCTCCCGGCCAGGTGTGGGATATGATCTCCTGGTGTGCCTGTTTGCTTAAAGCGCAGTATTGGGGTGGGAGTTACCCAATTTTCCAGTGTTGTGTGTCTCAGTTCCCCTGGCTAGGAAAAGGGATTCCCTTCCCCCTTGCGCTTCCCAGGTGAGGCAATGCCTCGCCCTGCTTCAGCTCTCGCTGGTCGGGCTGCAGCAGCTGACCAGCACCAATCGTCCGGCACTCCCCAGTGAGATGAACCCAGTACCTCAGTTGAAAATGCAGAAATCAGCGGTCTTCTGTGTCGCTCGCGCTGGGAGTTGGAGACTGGAGCTGTTCCTATTCGGCCATCTTGCTCCGCGCCCTCTACTAATCGTATAAGAAGTTTTTCTCCCAAAATCTCTAAGCTCTGAGTTAAAAAAAAAAAAAATCAAGACATAATGACTAAGTATTTAAGATTTTTAAAACATTTTTATTTGCAAGTAACTATATGCTATCTTAGTTCGTGTCAAGTCAGTGAAATATTAGTAGGCAGGTAGAATGCTAATAATTTATTTATAATAACAATAGAAATGTGTTCACAATTATTAATTTTTTTTTTTTTTTTTTTTTTTTTTGAGACGGAGTCTAGCTCTGTTGCCCAGGCTGGAGTGCAGTGGCGCGATCTCGGCTCACGGCAAGTTCCACCTCCTGGGTTCATGCCATTCTCCTGCCTCAGCCTCCCGAGTACCTGGGACTACAGGCGCCCGCCACTACACCCGGCACATATTTTCAGTAGAGACGGGGTTTCACCTGTTAGCCAGGATGGTCTCGATCTCCTGACCTCGTGATCTGCCCACCTCGGCCTCTCAAAGTGCTGGGATTACAGGCGTAAGCCACCGCACCCTGCTTCATTTAACGTTTTAAGTTGTAAATATAATTAAAATTGAAACACAATATATCTATAATGTGGCTGCAAGGTTGAATGGATGGCAAATACTACTTATTTCTACAGAGGATTATATTTCTAAGAAAAATCACAGAAATAATACATTGTGGTGTGTTTAAAGTAAATGCAAGACAAGAAGTGTCATTGCCTTGAGCATTCTCTTGGTTCTTGATGCAACACTATGTTGAATCTCTTTGTTAAATGTAAATAAATGAATAAACACACAAACTGCTTGGATTATAAGGAAGTTACACTGATAAAGACTCCAAAAAAGGAAGAAATTATGTTGATGCTATCACTTTTGAAACAGTTTCTGTTTTTATTATTGGACTCAGAAATTATTTAAGTATTAAAGTTTCTCACAGCAACAGAAATTACTGCATATAATTTTATTTAAAATGTCACTTGCAGTATTGATCTTTTAAAATGCATGAAGACCACAGAAGTAATCCACCATTTTTAGTCTCTAATTTAAGCTTGAGGAAACCTGACATTACTGTTAATTTTATTTCTGGCACATCCATGAGTTTATGTACAGTTTTGTCTCTGATTGTTTAAATAAATACAGCCCAAATGGAAGAAAGATTAGGAGGTTTTGATTTGACTTGTCTACCCATGTATTTCCCAGTTCTTAATTTTGGAATATCTTCATCATAAAGAAAATATTTCTTAAACAGCTATCACTGAGACAAATTCATTTTGGCTTACATTTTTAATGGAATTCAACCCTCTCTAATAATCAACAACTAGTTAGAAGAAACAATTTTGTCATATTAAAAAGAAAAAAACGATGTGGCGTATGATAGATATTAACATTACAAAATATTAGAGAAGGAAATATTAGCAGAGATACTTTGAGTACTTGAACAATGAAAAAGTGATTTGGTTTCTCCAGTTTTTTTTGACATGTATTATTGGAGCTTAAATTGTACAGAAAAATAGACAAATGTATTTCAGGAAGTAATAATTGCTATGGATAGTGAGACAAAAAAGAATGAGAATTAACACGTTGTTTACCAATCATGTTTAAAAACACTTTATCTAAAAAGAGAACATTGAGCACCTATGTGAAGAAAGTGAGGGATCTACTAATATAAATATTTTAGGGATGTGCTTCCTAGTCAGAGGCAGCAGCACTTCTAAAGGTCTGAGGCACAGTTTGACTGATTGCATTCTAGGGATGAAAAGAAGGCTGCTGTGACTTTACACAAGTGAGCAAGGGACGTTTCTTAGAATATGATATGAAAATAACAAAAAATAGTGTAGATAGGAAACATTAAAGAATTCTGCAAAGGTCAGTAAGAGACAAGTAAGAGTGCTTGGTCCAGGATGGAAGGATTGAGAAGATGGTAAGGAGAGATCTGATAATCGGATGATCTATGAAGCCATGGGATAGGATGAAATCACATGAATTTAATGTAAATATAGAAATAGGAAAAACATTAATGGAACATTGTTTGAAATTTGCTGGAAAATTCAGTCTTCTAGGACAGGAGAGTAAAGGAAAGTGACTAGGAAGAGAGAAGGAAAAGTAAGAGAACTTGATAGTTGGAGGCCAGTAGTTCAAGAAAGAGGGAGTGGTTTTGGAAAAATCAATTTTAGTGACTGACAAAGTGGAAGTCAAATGATAGCTGTAGTGGGCTGGAAAGGTTATATGAGAGAAAGCAAATACAGGGATAATATAAAACGTTTTCAGCCTTTGCCCTCCTTCTAAAGGAGAAAAAAAAATGAGACAATATTAGTTGTAGAGTACTGTATAGCAAGAAAAATTTCTTTTAATAGCAGGTGTGTTAACAACATATTTTTCTACACTTACAGATGCATCAGGTGGAATGGTAGAGGCAAAAACATCTGATTATGAATAAGATAAAGGAAAAAAATTCTGGGAAACAATTCTGAATTATACTTTAGAGAAAGGTACTTGAGGCATATTTATAAGATATTGAACAGATCTGTATTAAAAGGATTGAAGATAGATTATGTGAAAGCAGATAAAAATAAAAAGGCTTGGGAGGTAGGCATGTGAAGTTTCTCTTGTGATTGCTTCTGGAAACAAAATGTTGTCATTAGGTGACGTGAATAATTACCTCAGAGAGAGGAGAGTGGAAAAGTAGAGACATGTATTAGGATAACTGGACAGAATTAAGGACACGTTTGAGCCAGTGTTTAAATTAGAACCAGATTTGTGTAGTGAGAGAGTTTAATAATGTCTCTAAAAATATGGCCATTAAAAACAAGGAAAGTGAGAATTTATGGAGGAAAGAATAAAGTTACAAAGGGAAGAATCAACAGATTAAAGTTCCTGGTGAGATAAAATAGTTGGAATCAAGGTTTTAGTGGGTCCTATCTGGAAACATAAAATCAGGTGTACAGAGAATATGATATTTGAAAATTTTTATTATAAGGTAGATACAGTTATTGGTGATGACAGTTTCTGGGTGTGACCATAAAACTTTGAGACTCAAGGGAAGATACAATGATATTATGGGAGGAGAAATATAACTGATTATTAAATGCTAAAATCATCAATTTGGTCAGAGAAAATGGTAGAGAGAATGAGTGAGTCACTCGATAAAGCTTCAAGGAATTAGAAGTGACCAAAGTCTACCAAATAACGTTGTTGGTGCATAAACTGACATCATGAATCTCAGTAGACCTACAGGACATTTTTCCTCTGGCTTCTTTCAAGATTCTTCTCTTGTCTTTGATATTTGTCAGGTTAAATTTGATATGCCTAGGGGCAGATTTTTTGAGTATTCTTATTGCTGGTGGTCTCTAAGCTTGATGAATCTCTGTTTTGCTGTTTCTCATTACTTTTGGAAAGTTCTGAGTCATTATTGCTGAAATATATCTTTCTGCTCATTTCTATCTTTTCTTTGTTGTATTTATATTCTATGTGTTTTATACCTTTTATAATTGCCCTACAGTTTTGGGATATTCTGTTCTGTTGTTTTCATATTTTTTTCTCTTTTAATTTCACTTATGAAAGTATCTACTAACATTTTCTCAAGCTCACTGATTCCTTCCTAGGCTTTGAACAGTCTATTTATGAGTCAATCAAAAGCATTCTTTATTTTTAATCAGGAAAGCAATTAGCTACATAAATAAAAATACCTGGGAATATATTTAATCAAAGAGGTGAAAGATCTGTATAATGAAAATTATAAAACATTTATTGATAAAAGACATTGAAGAGGGTAGAAAAAAGTACATCGTGTTCATTAATTAGAAACAATTAATATTGTTACAATGTCCACACAACCCAAAGGTATCTACACATTCCATGTCATCTCTATGAAAATACTAATTGCATTCTTCACAGAAATAGAAAAAAAAATCTTAAAATTTATATAGAACTCTAAAAGAACTAGAATAGTCAAAGCAATCTTAAGCAAAAAGAACAATGTTGAAGGCATCAAACTGCTTAACTTCAAAATAGACCACAAAGCTATAGTAACCAAAACAGCATGGTATTGTCATAAAAGCCAACACAAAGACCAACTAGAGAACCCCGAAATTAATTCGTGTGTTTAAAGCCAACTGATTTTCAACAAAGAAACAAAGAATATCCTCTGAACGAAGAACACACTCTTAGTAAAGAGTGCTGGGAAAACTGGTGGTTCATATGCAGAAGAATGGAACTAGACCTTTGTCTCCCACCATATACAAAAAACAATTCTAAATAAATAAAACACTTAAATACAAAACTTGGAACTATGAAACTACTAGAAGAAAACATTGGGTAATTGCTTCAGAATATTTGTTTGGACAATATTTTTTTTGACAAAGACCTCAAAAGCACAGGTAGGAAAACAAAAATAGGTCAATTGTATTATATCAAGCTAAAAGTTTCTGCACACACAGTATGCACACACATACACACACATACATGTGAAGTGAAAAGACAACCTACAGAATGTATAGCATGAAACAATATATTTGCAAACTGTCAACTGTCCATCTGACAATTTACTAATACTCAGGCTGTATAAGGTACTCAAATATTCAACAGAAAAAAAAATAAAATAAAAATTAAAAAGCAAATTACTCAATTAAAAATTGGACACATCATCTGAATAGGTTTTTTGTTTGTTTGTTTGTTTGTTTGTTTGTTTGCTTGTTTTGTAAAAAGGCATGCAAATGGCCAATAGGTGTTTGAAAAAGTGCTCAGCATAACAAACCATCAAGCAAATGCAAGCCAAAACCATCAGGAGATATCATCACACCCCATAAAATAGCTATTATTAAAAAGACAAAAAGTAAGAAATGCTAGTGAGGATGTGGAGAAAGGGGAATACTAGTACACTGCTGGTAGAAATGTAAATTGGTACAGCCACAGAAGTTTCTCAAACAACTAAAAATAGAATTACCTTAGAATACAGCAATCCCACTGTTGGGTATATACTCAAGGGAAAAGAAACTGGTATATCAAAATGATACCTGCATCTCCAATATTTGTTGAGGCCCACGATTATTGTGGCACTAATAATAATAGTCAACTATGGAACCAACCTAAATGTCCACCAATAGATGAATGGATTTTAAAATGTGGTATACATACACAATGAAATAGTATTCAGCCATTAAAATGAAATTCATATTATTTGCAGCAACACGAATGGATTTGAAGGACATTTTGTTAACAAAAATAAGCAAGGTACAGAAAGACAAATATAGCACATTTTCACTTATATATGGAGGCTAAAATTTGATTTCATGGAGGTAAAGAGTAGAATGGTGGTTACTAGAGTTTGGGAAGAACAAGGGATGTTATGAAGAGAGATCAGTTAATGTGTACAAATACACAGTAAGATAGAAGAAATAAGTCTCATGGTTGATAGCACACTAAGGTAACTATAGTTAACAATAATTTATTGTATATTTCAAAGTAGCTATAAGAGAAGCTGTGGATTGTTTCCAACACAAATAAATGATGAATGGTTAAGGTAGTGGATTTCCCAGTTACCCTAGTTTGATCATTATCAAAATATCATGTATCAAAATATTCCATATACCTCATAAATATGCACAATAATTACGTCTCCATTAAAAACTATTTGTTTCTGTTATGGTGAGATTTTTCTTAGAGTATCCATCTGTTTGTCCATTAGTAATCTGTTCTTTCATTTTGTCCACTTCTTCCATTAAAACTCTTAGCATATTAATAATTACTGCTTTAAATTCAACAGCAATAATTCAACAGAGATAATTCAACATCTCTGCCTTAGATATGGTGGTCTGGTTCTGAAGACTAAGCTGTCTTTCATGCCGTTTTGTCTTTTAGTATGCTTTGTAACCTTTTGCTGAAAATTGGACATGATGTAATGGGTAAAGTAATGGAGGTAAAGAGCCTGTAACATGAAGTTTTATATCTATTTTGCTAGGGGGTTAGGCTGTGCTTACTACTGGTTATAACTGTACATGTCAAAGGTTACCATTTCCTCTGGGGTCTTTGTTTTTTGTCTCCCCTGTTGTATTTGAGTTTCTTTGGATATTGCTTTTTAACATCTGAAATGTGCAATTATTTCTGTTGTAATCCCCTTTTATTCCACAGAAGTCTTAGGGAAGAGGTGGCAAGCGGTGGTGGAGTGGAGGAGCATTGTAGAGTCCTAGGATTAGGCCCTGTCTTTTAATTAACCCGTGTCCTTGGGCTGTAGCCTTCACAGGTGTTTCTTTGCTTTTCTTTGTTTTGTTTTCTTCCCCTATAAGTGAGGCAGGGAGGATAGTGGGGGCTGGAGTTGGGTATTTCCCTTTCCCTAGGTCAGTTAGGCTCTCATAATACTCTTGTCAGTTAGTTAGGGTCAGGAAAACAGTTTCTTTTGAGGCAGGCCTTGTTAAGAAGAATAAATGCCTCTGGCCATAGTTTGTAATGTATACTTCCCTCATTTCCCTGCTTGTAGCACTGTGGTCTTTTTCTCTGATCTTCACCGTAAAATCTTTGTAGAACTCTTGAATGTAACACTGATAAACGTGTGTCCCCCATCTTCCTAATTATGCCCCCACCCCCAGAATTTTTCTGGGGTGTGGACAACTTTCAAACTTGTTCACAATAAGCCTTCAACAATTTTCCAATTACCATTTACGTTTTCCTACCCTGGTACTAGTTCACGTGGAGTTTTATGCTTCTGCACATAAGTCAGCTGCAATCCTCTGTGTCCATTGTTCTGTCTCTTCAATGTAGGGGATAGTGGTTTGCACTGTGACCTCAGCTCTCTTATAGATCTAAGAAGAGTTGTTGATTTTCAGTTTGTTCAATTTGCGTGTGTGTTGTGTATGGACGGGAGTGACAACTTCCAAACTCTCTACTTGCCACACTGGCAGTCGCATGTTCTCTAAGGATTTTTTAGAAAGGGACAAAGAATAAGGTGTGGGACTTTAAATTAAAAGTTTTCATTAAATCCAATTAAAATTAAAGATCACACCAATGCAATGTTTTAAGTAGTTTGAGAAAGAACCTTATATCTCAAGCTGGCCAACATGATACCTCTTTCTGATGTATATGATAATGGAAAAAATACAAAAACATACTGAAATACTGTAGTATGTATTGTACTTTAGGTGATAAAAGGAGTTTTAAGTAGAATTTAATTATACATTTCTAACTTGGACGTTTATTTGCTGTTAACCACATAATTGAATTCTAAAACAGAATGTCTCAGCAAGCTTAGCAGGTTTCCTTCACAGGTCAGTAATCCTGTCCAGTAGTTCCCAAGCTGTACTATAAATATCAGAGGAGGTCACCATCCATCATGGGTGCATTTATATCAAGAGGGCTCCTGGGTCAGGATATGGAGTCCACATCAACATCTGTGGAGAAGAATGCCAAGTACACATTTTTGGAATATCCATGAACAGCATTGGAAAACATATAGATAGGCTGTAAAGGTAATAAAATCTTGAAAAGTACTATAATAGGAAAAAACTGCAAAGCTAGCAAAAACATATTATCTTTTAGCAAAGCACAAATATGCTGTTTAGCTCAGCTGGAATCTTCAGCCACTGCCCTAGGCAACTACAACACTAAAATGAACAAATACTTTTGTGGGGTCTGTTTAGATGTAGGAATGGGCAGAATGAAAAAAGGAATGAAGGCACTGAGAGAAGGAATCATAAAAGATAACTACAGTAATTCCATAGTTTTAGCAATGCAGGAAAGATGGGGGTTTTGCAGCTGTTACATACAGGGTCTTTAGGATGTTAAAATATTATCATTATGATACAATAAAGAGAGATTTTATCCTTCACGCCATTTATAATTTCCAAGGCTTACCTTTGGAAAAAAATCATTTGTAAACATGTTTCCCAGAGCAACAGGTCAATCGTTTCTTTGACCTGTCTTCTTATATATTGTATATAATATGCATTTTTCCTTAAGCTATGTGAGCATCTTTAATTTATAAGAAGGTACACATAATGGTATAACACTATAGTTTCTATTCATTTTTCATTTTGTTTTTCTCATTACTAATTACTATTTTAGTTCTAATAGCGAGTAATTTGCTTTAAAAACTGTCATTTTTGAGTTTTAGAAGTAAGATAAGCCACCTATTTGACTTAAAAACACAATCCTGCAATTAGAAATAAACACATCTCCTACACTAATTCCTAAATTCTATGTCCTGACTAGAACCACTGAAAGCAATGAAGGAAGAAGTTGAAGTTGTTATAAAATAGGGACATTGTTTAGGGATACGGATTACACAAATCAAAAAGAATAGTAAGTAAATGGTAGCACTTTAGAAGATTTAACTTTGTCCCAGTGAGAGAACATTTATTCAAGGGCATTTCATAAAATGAGTGCAAAACATGTATATGCAGGATTTGCAGCTATGATTAAAAGATCATTCAATTCAAACTCTTTGCAAACTAAATGTATGAGGAGTTAAAACTTCACTAATTTCAGCAGCCTTAAGAAAAACTAAAAGTAGAAGGTGAACTTAGAAAAATACAAATTATGTCGACTTTAAGAGAGGAGAACACTAAACTATTTTCATTGAATATACCCTCAAAATTCAAGGCTGAGTAAATATAGGTAAAAGGAAATTAGGTGATTTAAAATCTTTTCAGGATTATTGTGGGAATAAAATAAAACAGAAATTTTAGTCTTGGTAATATGGATCTAGTTTACTTAAGTTAAGGGATGATAGAGTTCTCTTTTTAAAACTGAACAACATTTAACAAAAGTTGAATACAGTTTAAATGATGACTTAAGAGTAAGAGGAAATCTCATTAAGATATAGGATGATAATTGTGTTATCATAATATATTTTCTAATTATGAAATCCCACTTTAAGAGTGAAACCACTGATGGTATCATGACTACAATTTTTTACATTATAACTGGATAACATGTCTAATTCAGATGTAGACATATGATTTTTATTGTCTGGTTTAGAAGTAAAGCATACCATCCACTTATTCATTTATTAATTGACCCATTCTATGATTTGCATCGCCTGTGTTTTTTTCCAAGCTAAACCATATAAAAAATTAAAATAATTCTTCCAGCAATTACAAAATAGCATTAATTTCATTTTAGTAGTGTGATCACCATAAAGACAGTGAAAACAACTAAGTGTCTGCCTGAGTAGACATGGCTTAAGAAATGTTAATAAATTAAATAGAATGAAAATAGTCTGTGATTGTGTCCCAAGGTTCCATCAATTATTTAACATGTTTATATAGTTTATATGAAACCACAAAGATGGGTTCACCAATTAGTTGAGAGCCAGTCCTTTTCATAATTACTTTAAAAAGGTATTTTTTTTCTAATTTTTTTGGGGGGGTCAAGAATTTCAATCCAAACCCTGAAGTAAAGACTTAAGTATTTCATCACACAACAAATTTGCAAAGAAGGTAATGCATCATTACGGTGTTGAGGAAAATATGCTCAAAAAGACTAAAGTATTTATCATTTTATACTGTATTTAGATCCATGTTTATCTGATATCAAAATAGAAGTGTTTTTATTCAGCTCCCTAAAAGCAGTTCATATACTAACACATCTTAGTAATTATATATCTCTGTTTATATGTCTGTCTCTCTTTCTCAGATAGATAGATAGATACAAAGGTGATAGATTTAGATATGCTGCAATAAATATTATATAGAAGTGCTTTGTAATGTTGCAGTAATTGTTAAAAATCAATAATTTCTATTATTATGCATTTTATAATTACTTTTGCAGTTGTAATGGCAAGTCCTCCTGACCAAATAGTAACTTGTTTTCTTACTCTTAGTGCTTCTCTGCTCCTATTCTTTTATTGGTTCCTTTCCCACTTCTGATGCAATCTGACAGGTATCCAGTATGGATTGTAACTCTGCTACCAGGTATTTAAGCCCTACTATTTCAGTTCCTAGATGTCTGCCTTTAGTGCTCAGTACATGTCCTAGTCAATTTCTTCCAATCTCCTGGTGCCCTCAAAATGTAATTTCCCCTCCTCTTTAATTTATTGGATGACAGCTTAGATGAAATTCAAATATATGCTTAAGTATTAAGCATGTTTAGGTTATAACAGAAAACACTCAATCATCCCTTAGATAGATCTCTATTATCCAAACTATAACTTTTGTCTTATTTTCTTTCCTCCCAATCCTGATTAATGTCATATGTTACTTATGTCAAGCTATAGAGGACTTCTGAAATCTTATGAATGACTTACTGGGTGTGGTTATTAGGGGGATCAAAATACCTAGTATATGGTGTATTTTAAATATTAGAATATTTCTCATCACATTTTCTGGGTTCTCCTGCTTCCCCAGCCTCAAATCATTTTAAACAGTTGTGTACCTTCTACTTATACAAGTTTGTCTAGTGCTGACCTTTATAATTATCGCTGATTGTTTTTGCCTAGTCCCCTGTTATGGTTCAACATAACTCTTTCCTCAAAAGGGATTCAACCTAAAATACTCAGCAAAAAAGTTTTATTGTAACAGTAATCTAAAAACTATGTATATCTTTATTAGCTAGCATAAATATCATTGAATTTATTTGTTTTTATTTTAAATCATATTTAAGATAAAATGTAACATAGGAAACAATTTTCTTTTTTTTATTATGAAACATTAACAATACAAGTAGTGTTGTGTCTACAGGAGATACACATCTGCATTTATCTTAGCAACCACTACCATGTCAGGTGACAAGCATCAGCAGTTGAAGGAACACCATATAAAAGATATTGTAGATGTCCTGCAAAAATTTAAAACCATGCTCATGACCAAGAGATTTTACTATAGGGTGGATTAAAATAACATCATTTCAAAACAAGGAAATGATCAGCTTGAATGGGGAATACCAGTTTTCTGATTTTTTTTTGACAGGAATGGAAACATAAAACAGGTAGCGTGATGCCTCCAGCTTTGTTCTTTTGACTTAGGATTGACTTGGAGATGCGGGCTCTTTTTTGGTTCCATATGAACTTTAAAGCAGTTTTTTCCAATTCTGTGAAGAAACTCATTGGTAGCTTGATGGGGATGGCATTGACTCTATAAATTACCTTGGGCAGTATGGCCATTTTCACAATATTGATTCTTCCTATCCATGAGCATGGTATGTTCTTCCATTTGTTTATGTCCTCTTTTATTTCACTGAGCAGTGGTTTGTAGTTCTCCTTGAGACTTGAAACTATACTACAAGGCTACAGTAACCAAAACAGCATGGTACTGGTACTAAAACAGAGATATAGACCAATGGAACAGAACAGAGTCCTCAGAAATAATACCACACATCTACAGCCATCTGATCTTTGATAAACCTGAGAAAAACAAGAAATGGGGAAAGGATTCCCTATTTAATAAATGGTGCTGGGATAATTGGCTAGTCATAAGTAGAAAGCTGAAACTGGATACTTTCCTTACTCCTTATACGAAAATCAATTCAAGATGGATTAGAGACTTAAATGTTACACCTAATACCATAAAAACCCTAGAAGAAACCCTAGGTAATACCATTCAGGACATAGGCATGGGCAAGGACTTCATGTCTAAAACATCAAAAGCAATGGCAACAAAAGCCAAAATTGACAAATGGGATCTAATTAAACTAAAGAGCTTCTGCACAGCAAAAGAAACTACCATCAGATTGAACAGGCAACCTACAGAATGGGAGAAAATTTTTGCAATCTACTCATCTGACAAAGGGCTAATATCCAGAACCTACAAAGAACTCAAACAAATTTACAAGAAAAAAACAAACAACCCCATCAAAAAGTGGGCAGAGGATATGAACAGACATTTCTCAAAAGAAGACATTCATACAGCCAACAGACACATGAAAAAATGCTCATCATTACTGGCCATCAGAGAAATGCAAATCAAAACCACAATGAGATACTATCTCACACCAGTTAGAATGGCAATCATTAAAAAGTCAGGAAACAACAGGTGCTGGAGAGGATGTGGAGAAAAGGAACACTTTTATGCTGTTGGTGGGATTGTAAACTGTTCAACCATTATGGAAAACAGTATGGCGATTCTTCAAGGATCTAGAACTAGAAGTACCATATGACCCAGCCATCCCATTACTGGGTATATACTCAAAGGATTATAAATCATGCTGCTATAAAGACACATGCACACGTGTGTTTATTGCGGCACTATTCACAATAGCAAAGACTTGGAATCAAACCAAATGTTCATCAGTGGCAGACTGGATTAAGAAAATGTGGCACATATACACCATGGAATACTATGCAGCCATAAAAAATGATGAGTTTGTATCCTTTGTAGGGACATGGATGCAGCTGGAAACCATCATTCTCAGCAAACTATCACAAGAACAGAAAACCCAACACCGCATATTCTCACTCATAGGTGGGAACTGAACAATGAGATCACTTGGACTGGGGAAGGGGAACATCACACACCGGGGCCTATCACGGGGAGGGGGGAGGGGGGCAGGATTGCATTGGGAGTTATTTCTGATGTAAATGACGAGTTGATGGGTGCTGACGAGTTGATGGGTGCAGCACACCAACATGGCACAAGTATCCATATGTAACAAACCTGCACTTTATGCACATGTACTCTAGAACTTAAAGTATAATATATATATATATACACACACACACACAAAAGTACTGAAAGTGGAGACTCACACAGATATTTGTATACACAGATATTTTATACCAATGTTCATAGCAACTTTATCCACAATAGCCAAAAGATGGGTATTATGAATAGCCAATGGATGACTTGATCAACAAAATGTAGTATATTCATACAATGGAATATTACTCATCTTTAAAAAGGAATTAAATTCTGATACATGCCATAACATGGATTAATCTTGAGGACATTATGTTAAGTAAAATGATTTTATTAGTTCGTTTTCATGATGCTCATAAAGACATATCCGAAACTGGAAACAAAAAGAGGTTTAATCGGACTTACAGTACCTTATGGCTGGGAGGCCACTGAATCATGGCGGGAGGCAAAAGGCCTTCTTACATGGCAGCGGCAAGAGAAAATGAGGAGGAAGCAAAAGTGGGAACCCCTGATAAACCCACTAGATCTGGTGAGACTTATTCACTATCATGAGAATAACCCGGCAAAGACCAGCCTCATGATTCAACCACTTCCTCCTTGGTCCCTCCCACAACATGTGGGAATTCTGGGAGATACAATTCAAGCTGATATTTAGCCAGGGACGCAGCTGAACCATATCAATAATCTAGACACAAAAGGTCAAATATCGTATGATTCCACTTATATGAGGTACCTAGAATAGTCAAATATAATATAGACAGAAAGCAGAACAGTGGTTACCAGGAAATGGGGGAAGGAGAAATGGGGAGTAATTGTTTAAATGGGTACAGAGATTTGGTGTGGGATGATGCTTAATGCCACTCAACTGTACAGTTAATATGGTTATAATGCTTAATTTTATGTATATTTTATTGTAATAAAAAAGGATAAAAGGGAATGAGCTATTGATATACACAACAACATGGATGAATCTCAAAATAACTATGCTAAGTTAAAGAATCCAGACAAAAAAAAAAGAGCACATATATAATTCCATCTGTTTAAAATTCTAGGAAGTGCCAACTCATCTAGTGACAGAAAACAAATCCAGGCTGAATCTGTGGCTCACACCTGTAATTCCAGCTCTTTGGAAGGCTGAGCAAGGAGGATCTCTTCAGGCCAAGATTTCAAGACCAGCCTGGGAAAGATATTGAGACCCAGTCTCTACAAACAAATAAAAAACAACAACAAAAAAAGAAAATAGATCTGTCAGGAAGAGGAATTGCAAAGGGGCACAAGGAAACTTCTGAAATAATGGGTATGTTCATTATCTTGATAGTGGGGGTAGGTTCACAGGTGTGTTGAAACTTATAAAACTATAAATGTTCACTATGTATAGCTAATTGTATGTCAATTATTCCTGAATAAAGCCATTCACAGAGGGGGGAAAAAAAAGAAACATAAAACAATGTCTATTTTTGCTTTTTCTTATCAGAATGCAGAGGCTGAATATTAAAATGATCATACTGCTGTGCCCATAGTCATTTGACAGAAACATGATAGATAATAAACAACCTTCTTTTGTAAAGCACAGCTTTTTACTTTCAAACTTTTACATTTACAATCATGCAAAGACCCAGGCAAACCACACTTAAATACAGAAATAAAAAATTGAAAGAAATGCTGGGGACGTATTGAACACATGCACACACAAAATTCCATTGATTTTCCTTTATGTGAAAAGTTCCAGAGGCAAAGTTTGATCAATTATGATTATCTGTAACTTCATTGTATAAAAGCTTTTGAAAGCTTAATAGTAATATCTACAGAGGAGTTTTTTTGCAACTCATTTTTATTGAATCTTCTTTGTTTTCAGTGGTTGTTATTGAATTGAATGTGATTTAGCTGAAAATGGGCTAAACCTGATTTCACAAAATCTGTGTATTATTCCCAGCCTGCTGACCCAAAATAGCCTAGCTCTAGATCTAATTTGGGAAGCATAAAATTGACTTCTGAAAGGATAGTTAATGATCTTGTGCCTCTGTGAATGTCCAATTTATAGACTAATCGCTGAGTAAATGAGATATATTTTTTTCTCAAATATTTGCACTCTGGAAGCTCGACAAATTCTGTTGGACCACTTCATATTAGTTTTGGTACTGGTAAAACAGGGACTCTAGAAATAAGGAAAGTAAGTCTCATTCATATTTATAGTTTGTATACTTTAGAAAATTAGTATTTATTTAATTTAACTTTAATAGTTCAGATGCTTCTATTTGAAATAAAGAGTGGTAAAATTTGCTTTCACAAAGAGAGAGAAAAGTGGGTCATTATCTGCTGGAACAAAAATAATATCTTGATTACAGACTGTACTTATAAAATAATATTAACCAAAGTTAACACTTTGGTTGTTCTTGAAACAATTAATTTATGTTTGGGGTTATTGGGACAATAATCGACAAATTCAATCAAAAATATTTCATACAGAATACATAGTATTGAACTTTGTAGCAAAAGGAGCTATTGTGACTAAAATATTCTATCCATTATTTTATAAAATTTAACCAATTGCCTAATAAGTTAAATTAAGGTAGTTACAAGAATTAAAATAATTGTGAGAACCATTTCATCAGAAAAACACATAAATACAAGTCTTATTAAGATCGTATGTGTGCCAATTTGCCATCTTGTCTTAATGTCTGTCTTAAGCTTTTGTTTCCTTTTTATTTACCGCTCAGTGTGTCTCCTGGTCATGCCTACCAATACAACTTTCTTATTCCCTGATAGTTCCTCATCTGCAAAATGGCACAATAACAGTGCCCACTTTAGAGGATTGTTGCAGGGTTTATGAATTCCTGTACATAAAGCACATAGAAAAATACCTGGCATACAGTAAGCACTATGTAGTTTTACTATTGGCTCTTTAGTTTAACTTATTTTTCTCTTTTTATTCAAATCACAGATGAATTTATGTTGTTAAACATAATAACATAAAGAAAGAAAGTCCCTTTTGTTTTAGAATGGCTGGCTCTAGGGTATCAATGAGTTCACTGAATTGAAGAATTGAATTTACCTCCCATAGTTATAGCAAATGAAATATTAACAGGATGAATATAGCATGCAGCCCAAATGTCATCTATTTCAAACATTACAGTATAATAAGATGATTAAAATAAGTAGCTAAACTTCATTGATTCTGTTCTTCCTCATAAATAGTTACTATACTATTATCCATTATTATCATCAGTGTATTTCTGGGTTTTCATTGTAATCTGTGTGTCTTCCGCTTCCTCCCAATATTCCCCTCAGAGTTTGCCTAGCTCAGAGATCTAGGCTAGGGGGCATGATTTTGTCCCCTCAAGGACATGAGGCAATGTTTAGATACATTTTGATTTATACAACCGGAGGAAGGAAGGGTTCAACTAGCACCAGTGGATATATTTCAGAGATCTGCTAAACATTCTGTCACACACAGGGAAACCTCCCACAGTGAAGTGTTTCAGTGCAAAATGTCAGTAGTGCTAAGAGTGAGAAGTTCTACTGTATATCATTCCTTAATTCTGCCTGCTGGCTCCAAATTCAATCTTACTGGGGCCCTTGGTGAGAATGTCATTCTCAGGATGCTTTGCTACACTGTTTCCCATATTGCATAATCTTCAGGGTACAACAAATGGCACTAGTGTCCCTTAAGTCTCTCCTTCTCCAGAGAGATTTAGCTTTGAAATGGGATGATAGTCCCTTGATCTGAAGGACCTTAGAACTAGTCCATAAGAACAGACACCATAATCATCTTTTCATCTTCCTGGAAACTTTCAAGATTTAAAACCCTAGAAATTTCACTCAAAATGCCCTGAATTGACTATCTAATAATCAAGGCACGCAAATCAACTCATGTAAGAAGACTCAAGGGGTTTGCCAGATCATTAATACTTCAGACTCAGCGAAGTTTAAATCATAGTTAGGACTACAATTAAAGTATTATTAAATTATTTTTCTTTTCAGTAGTTCACATGACTTTTGTGTGTGGTAGAATTATGCTGTAAATCTCAAGGAGATTCTTGTTCAAATCCTTGAGCTGCACTTATATATTTAATAACTGAGAGGAAAACTTACTTATTTGACATCATAAATCTTTACTCTGTGCTCATCTACAAGGCATAAACAATAACAGTTAACTTTCCCTATCTTGATGATTAAATTAAACTACACACTAAAGTGGCTAGCACTGTATTTGCACATAGAAAACATTGAGTGGTACTTATGTTTATTATTGTAATTACTTCTACTATTATAAATAGGACCAAAAGGTCTGTGATTGGTGGATTTTTTTGTTCACCATCATTGTCAGCAGAGTATTAGCATACTACTCTCTCCAAAATTACTGCTCCTTTACTTTTACGTTTCAATATACCAATGAACTCAAGTCTACTATTCATTACTCTCATTTCTGCCCTCTTGGATACTGCCCTAGTTTATTGAAAATTCGGCTTCTGACTCATATTTATGCTCCAACCCTGACTATAATCATTATCTGCTGACATGTAATTTTCCTGGCTTCCTCATTTTCCATGACCTTTCCCTTTACTCTCTTAAAACCATCAATTTCCATGAACATTTCTTTGAAATTTATTTTCACCGAAACTCTGTCGTATCTACAATCTCTACCATTTACCTCTTACCACAGCTTACCTTCCTATGTGTGCACCAGATGAAGGAACTGTTTGCAAAAATTATTTTACTTTTTCATGAATATTCATTAATTCTAACACTCCCTAAACACTTTAAGCCTCCTTATGCTTTCTAGTTTACTTGTCCAGTTAATGGTCCATTATTCATCATTCATAATTACTATTACTTTATTAAAATATATAAATGATGTGACACTCCTTATCTAACATATTCACCTGGCAACAATATAACCCTGATTTAATCTGAACTGTACATTCCCAGCATGTAAAAATTGGCACTGCTGAAAAATGTCATTCAATGGGACAGGCTGACTACACTTGAAATTAAAAATTTTGAATGTAAAATGTTTATTCAACACTGCTCAGCATTGATAAACTGGATTTCTAGAATACTTACTTGGGTATTATTCCCAAAAATTACAGTTTCAATCTTTTCCTCTATTTCCAAAATTACCATTTCCTCATTGGTAATGTTCAGCAGATTAACCTTGCTCATTTTGCATTCTGAAAAAAATATATAAATTATCACGTAGGTAGTCTCTTAAATTTTGACTGCCAAATCTCCAAACATACCTGCAACCATCTTACTCTGTACCCTCCTGTTACAATTTAGACACTCCTCGATCCCCTACCAAGGGTCAGACTCTCAGATTAAACCTGAATTTTCTCTTTCTCCTCTCATATCTTCTAAGATTTTACTCTTTCTTCAGTCATTTTCTCTCTTTGACACTCTACCTACCTCGCTGATAGATCCTTTAACATCTGTAATCTTTAAAGATAACCACAATGACCTCATTCTTTTTCAAGTAGTAATCAACCTGGAAACATTTACAGTTAAACAAACATTTACAGCCAACTTCTTAAAGAGTTGCCTATAGACATATCCAGTTCCTCACTTCTCATTAATTCTTTAAGTTCAGTCTGCAGTCTACTCCACACTGCCACAGTAATTCCTATTTACATGGATGCCAATCATTTTCATGTTGTCAGGTGCGGTAGAACCTTACTGCACTTACCTTATTTAACCTCTGATGTGACTGCTACAGAGGGGCCACCCATATTTCTGAAGATACACTCTTCCCTTGATTTCAGGAGCAACAACCCGCTCAGAGTCTTACTCATCCTCCTTCTCTATCTATGGTTTATTATTGTCCCTTTTCTTCTCTCGTTATTCTCTCAGTTACCTCATCTTCATTTTCTTAGCATGTCTTTAAATTACATGCTGCCACTTGCTCAGCTTAGAGCTCTTGCTATTATTTGTGACCTCTTCCTCATCTTTTATTTCTAAGTCCATTATTTCATAAAATGGTATGTGTATTTCTTTATTTTCTTTCTCCTTTGTCATCACATGGGTTATTTTATTGTCTTCCGAATACTAGGACATTGTTTTACCCCATGTCTTCAGCCTCCCTTATTAACTTCTCTAAGCTAGTTCTCCCAAAGGAAAACGAGCCATTTTAAAAAAATAAATCAAACAATATTTTATCCAGGTATATGATGCTTCAAAAATTCCCAGTGTGTAACAAATAAAATGCAAACTGTCTTACTGCACACAGAAATTCTTACATGGTTAAGCTGGCCTATTTTACTTCCCTCCTTTCTTTGTCTTCTATAATACACCTTACTAATATTTGATCACACTAAATGCCACTCAGTTTTTCTATATAGCATTCTCCCTTCTGCCTGTAGTATTTTATATTCCATGCCATATTGTTTAAATATATTTTTCTTTATCTGTCCCGTCATTGGTTTCTCCTGTCTTCTAATGCTTACCTTCAATTTCTTCTCCAAATAAATACTTTTCTGACGATCCCACCTAAATAATCCCCTAACCCCTACATTTTTAAATCTCTGCACTGTTTCTTTCACAGCATCAGAGTGTGGTACCATCTGTTACATTTACATATTTATTCCTGTGCCTAATTATTTACTTCTGTGTATATTTCTCACATTAGACTATAAGTTCTATGAATCATAAATTAAGTCTATTTCATTAACCTCTGTTTATCCAGCTCTTAGTAATCTATCAGGTATACTACATGCATTAAAACTACATATATATGTGTATATGTATAAACTACATATATATGCATTAAAACTACATATATATATATATTTAGTACAGAAATCGCCCCCTAAATTCTTCAGAGTTTAAAATCGTCTCGTTTTCTTAAATATATTTTTAGAAAATATTAGATAATAATCTAGTAAGAGCTGATGGAAACCCAGCAAAAACAACAATAAAAAGATTACGGATTATTACAGTATAAAACTAATTCTTATTATCTGACTCCTTCGAAGGATCACATTTTGAAAACATGTTACACAGGCACTTTTGTTATTATTCTATTAAATTAGGCAAATAGGGATGCATTCCTATCATTCTTTTGATTTTAGTCTTCATGACTTATTTTTTCATCATGTCCTGCAGATTTCTGCATGTTAATAACCCATTCCTGGTTCTTCAGAAGTAGATAAAGCTAATTAAATTTAATATAATAATTTTTCAACATTGTCAGGGTATAACTGAAATATCACATTTTAGAGACTAGAAACCATGACAAGAGGTTAAGTGATTTAATCTGTATAACCATGTAATAAAGTAATGGTAATTGTTAAATTAGCATACATGCTTCTGAATGGCATTAGATATTTTTTACAAGTATTGATAGTTTTATTTTAGGTTTTCAGAAGTAGTACTTTACTTCAGATCATGAAATGCATTAATCTGAACACATGTCATATTAGAATTTCAATAAGCCAGAGATTTTCCTTGTAAAACCACGTTACCACATTACAGAATTCATAGTAAAGCTGTATACTTTTATGCCTGGTGCAAACTCTCTAACCATGGAATATTATAGAGAATACCTGGAATGTCAGGAAATATTTTTACTAGTTTGGAGATTATGTTGAGTTTGTCAGGAAGGTATTGGCTAGTGAAAAATTCAGATTCAAGGAAACAATTACCATAGATTAAGAGTCAGTTAATTCAGTAGCTTTTCACTAGATCAAATATCTCGCTTCAGTTGAAATCTACACATGTAATGAAAGAATAAAAGTCAGACATACAAATACTGCTTAAGACTTATTGATTTATTTTATTATATCACTTATGGTTCTACACTTCTGCCCTTCGCTAGCACTACTAGCGCAGCATGGGACACCATCCTGAGAATGCTCAAGAACAGCAGGTGGAAGTAAGTAGGGGCTCTGCCTGCCAGATTGCAGGCCTCTTCGGACCCTCATAGTTACTGTGTAACTTTGAGGGTCAGTGTTTGGTAATCTGCAAAATAGGAATAATACTGAAAATCAATTATTTGGAATGTTTTGAGGATTACATGCAGACTACTTAGAAAAATGTCTGGATCAAAGAAGATGCTTTTTTATTGTTGTTATTAAAAACTTTCAAACTGGTCTATTGGTTTCCAGCCTTGATGCCTTTCATTCTATGCTTTCTTTCCTTTGAAGTCCAGTCAAGATGTAGCTTTGTTTTCATGATGCATTCTTTCCTCTCAGATCTAGCCTGTATAATTCTGATGAAGACCAATTAAGAGGTCACAGATTCAGTCAGAACTATATTTTTCTCTTTGATCATAGGTCAGCATTATAGCTTGGTAAAACAATATTGAGACTATGCCATGATGGCATGATTGATGCCAGGAACTGTGTTCTTTAGCTTTCAAAGCTGCTCGAGATGATAGGTGGCTCAGAGGTACCTAAGGATATTTGCCCTAATCTCAGACTCCTATAGGTTTCCTTTCCTCAGAATGTGATATGAAAAGACAATGTAGATAACAGGAAAAGAAGAGAGAAATATTCCATTTATATGTTCTTTTCTTTAAACTCATTTCCTGGGATAAATATGATCTTTTAATCCAGATAGGTTGATGATCGAATTTTCACCCAAATTCTCATCACTTGGATACTCAGTTAAATTTATTAAAAACACAATTGACAATTGTGCTACAAATGAGCTGCCAATTTTAAATAAAAAATATGGAGTCTGAGTCAAAGAACATCTTAACTATTACTTTGTAGTTTGGATTTACCATCATGTAGTGTGAAAATCCATTTATTCTCTACTGATTACAAACTGTTTTATTCTTTTCCTTGAGGGATTCTTATCATGTATGTAATGTGTACTTTACTTCAAGTTATTATTCATGTTTTAGTAAAAATTATATATATAATATTTTATTATTTTTGCTTTTTGATTATCCCTTTGCTTTTTATATTACAATGTATGTACAATTAGCAATTATAATATGTTTTACAATAAACATTTAAGTAATGAGTCAACATTTTTAAAAATAGGGAATTATAGTGCATGTAAACTTGGATATATCAAAAATCTTGAAATATTATTGGAATGTCTGATGTTTGGGAAAATATACCTATGTATCAGGCACTGGGCTTGATTGACTATGAAGTTAGAGACATAATTATTCAAACAGTTTGCATGCTGAAATGTCATTGTAATGAGGTAGAAATTTAGGTGAGCATGTTAAGCAAGCAGTTCTGGACTTCAGTGTGAACTAGGGTGGGCAGGATGTCAGACAATATTTTCTAGAAAAAAATGACATTGAAATTGCTCAAAAAGATTGTTACTAGATAGTACTTTGTTTCATGGTCTACATGTCTATTTTTGTGCTATTTCCATACTGTTTTAATGACTGTAGCTTTATAATACCTTTAGAAGGCAGAAAGTGTGATATTTCCAGCATTGGCCTTCTTGATTAAAATTGCTTTTGTTATTCAGGGCCTTTTGGTTTTCCATATACATTTTATAAATGTTTTTCTATTTTTTTATACTTCTGTAAAAAATGTATTTTAAATTTGAGTAGGAACTGCATTGAATTTTTAGATCACTTTGGGAAATATGGACATTTTAAAACCTGATATTTCTAATCCATACATGCAGGATACATTTTCATTTATTTGCATCTGTTTTAATTTCTTTAATTAGTGTTTTGTAGTTTCCATACAAGTCTTTCACCTCTTGCTTAGATTTATTCCTAAGTATTTTATTCCTTTTGGTGTTAATGCGAATGAGATTATTTTATTAATTTACTTTTGAGATTGTTAATGGTTGGTGTATAGAAACAATTGATTTTTGTGTGTGTTTTTTTTGTATCCTGCAACTTAACTGAATTAATTAGTTCCAACAGTTTTTGTGAAGAGTCTTTAGGGCTTTCTATATGTAAGGTCACGGTATCTGAAAATAGAGATAATTTTATTTCTTCTTTTCTGATTTGAATATATTTTATTTATTTTTCTTGATTAATTGCTTTGGCTTGGAATTTCAGTACTTCCAGTATGTTAAATAGACATGGCAAGAGTGAGCATCCTTGGCCTCTTTCATAGCTCAGAGAAAAAGCTTTCAGTTTTTTACCATTAAGTATGATGCTAGTTGTGGACATTTTATATATGCATTTTATTTTTTTTTAGATGAGTTCCTTCTATGCTTTTTTGTTAATGATTTTTATCATGAAAGGATGTTGAATTTTGTCAAATTATTTTTCTGCACCTATTTAGATGATCATGTGTTTGTTATTTGTCCTTTGTTCTGTTAAAGGAGTTTATCATACTGAATGATTTACAAATGTTAAATCATTCTTGCATCCCAGAGAATATTTGTAGTTGGTGATGGTATATGATTTTTTTCATAAAGTGAAAGCAAGTTTATTAGAGAAGAAAAGAAACAAAAGAAGAGCTACTCCAGCCAGGCGCAGTGGCTCATACCTGTAATCTCAGCACTTTGGGAGGCCGAGGCGGGTGGATCATGAGGTCAAGAGATTGAGACCATCCTGCCTCAATCAACTGGTTCTTTTCTTCAAAGAAAAATTTTTATTTGATATGTCTTTCATATTTACCATTATAGTTGTATAGTTGATAATTAGTTGGAGAAAGTCACAAACTTTTCGCTGTTTGTTTTGAACACAAAGGCTTCTTACTTGATTATTATTAAATATTTTTCTCCAGATTTATGGAGGTATAATTAATAGGATTGTGAGTATCTGAAGTGTACAATATGATAAACAGTCATATGTGTACACTGTAAAATAATTACCATAATCAAGTTAGTCAACACATCTACCATTTCACACACTTCTTTTGGTAAGACTGCTTAAAATCTCCTATGTTAGCAAATTTCAAGTATATAAGACAATGTTATTAACTACAATCACCATGTTGTACATTAGATCATAAGAACTTATTAGTCTTATACTTAAAATTTGTACCTTTTGACAAACATCTTTCCATTTTTCCAACTCCCCTGACCCTGGAAACCACCATTCTACAGTTTGTGGAGCACCTCTTCACATTTGTGTTGTCCACTCATATATCTTATTAGGGAAAATGCCTAATCAGATCCTTTGCCCATTTTGTAATCAGATTATCTGTTTTTTTGTTTTTTTTGTTTTGTTTTTTTTTTGTTGTTGTTGTTGTTACTGAGTTGTAGGAGTCACTTATATATTTCAGATACTAACCTTTTATCAGATATATGGTTTACAAACATTTTCTCCCATTCCATAGTTTACTTTTTTATTTTGTTGATTTGTTCAGTTGCAGGACAGAATCTTCTTGGTTTGATGTAGTCCCACTCACATATTTTTGTTTTGGTCTCTTTTGCTGTTGGTGTTATATAAAAAAAAATATTGTAACATCGATGTCAAGGAGATTTTTTTTCTCTTTGCTTTCGTCTAAGGGATTTATAATTTCAGGCTTTACATTTGTGTTGAAAATACTTTGAGTTGATTTTTGTACATGATGACAGTGAAGGATCTAATTTTATGCTTCTACGTGTATATATCCAGTTATCCAAACATCATTTATTAAAGAGACTGTCTCTTTCCCATTGTATGCTTTTGACACCCTTGTCAAATGTTAGTTAATGCTATATGCATGAGTTTATTTCTGAGCTCTCCTTTATGTTTTATTGCTATATGTTTCTGCATTTATGGCAGCACATATTGTTTTGATTAATATAGCTTTATAATGTATTTAAATCAGGAAGTATGATGTCTCTAGTTTTGTTTTCTGCTTATTTATTTATTTATTTATTTTACAGAATTTCTTTGACCATTGGTGTCTTTTTGGTTCCATATGAATTTTAGGATTTTTTAATCTCTGTGAAAAATTAGCAATGATATATTGATATGACATCTTTTGGTTATAGGCAACCTATGGAATGGGAGAAAATCTCTTCAAAATATATATTTGTTAAGGGGTTAATTTCCAAAACATGTAATGAACTATTGCAATTCGATAGCAAAATTGCAAATAACCTGCTTAAAAGTAAGCCCAGGACCCCAAATAGAAAAAATTATGGGCAAAGGACTTCAAAGAAGATTGACAAATGACCAACAGGTATGTAAAAAATGTTTAATATCACTAGCCATCAGAGAAATGCAAATGTAAAACACACAAAATATTGCATCACAACTATTAGCATGGTTACTATTTTTTAAAAGAATAAGTATAGGTGAAGTTATGAAGAAATTCGAACCCTTGTTCACTGTTGGTAGGCCTATAAAATGGTGCAACTGCTTTGGCAAACAGCATGTAAGTTCCTCAAAAAATTAAAAATAAAATTATCATATGATCCAGCAACCCATCTCTCACTATATATCTAAAATAATTGAAATAAAAATAATAAATATATATCTGCACTCTTCATGAAGGTATTATTTATAATAGTCAAGATAGGAAAATAATTCAATGTACCCCAGCTGATGAATGGAAAAAGAAAAATGGGATATATGCAGATAATAAAATATTATTCAACTAAAAAAAGAAAAAATTGTACCATCTATGACAACATAGATGCATATGGAAGACAAAATGCTAAATGAAATGTCAGTCATAGAAAGGCAAACGTTGCATGGTTCTTCTTACATGAGTCATCTAAAATAGTCAGACTTATAGAAAATACAGTAGAATGGTGCTTACCAGGGGATAAGAGGAGACAGATATGGGGAGGGGTTTTTTTTTGTTTTGTTTTGAGATGAAGTTTTGCTCTTGTTGCACAGGCTGGAGTGCAATGGCACGATCTCGGCTCACTGCAACCTCTGCCTCCCAGGTTCAAGAGATTATTCTGCCTCAGCTTCCCGAGTAGCTGGGATTACAAGTGCCCACCACCACAACCAGCTAATTTTTTAAATTTTTTATTTTTAGTAGAGATGGGGTTTCACCATTCAAGCTGGTCTTGAATTCCTGATCTCAGGTGATCTGCCTGCCTCGGCCTCCCAAAGTGCTGGAATTACAGGCGTGAGCCACCGTGCCCAACCCAAAGTGTTCTTTGTAATAGGTATAAAGTAACAATTATTCAAATTAACTACAAGAAAACTGTGGTTCAACACAGTGCTTATAGATAACAATTATTCATTGTGAACTTAATTTTTTAATAAAACAATAGATCTCATGTTATGTGTTCTTACCATAGCAAGACAAAATAAAATGGAAAACAATGACAACAGAAAAGATGCAAAGAGACACAAACAATTATTTGGTGCTGATGGATATATTTATTATCGTGATTATTGTGATAGTAACATGAGTGTGTACACATGTTCAAACTCACTAAATAATATATGTTGATTATGTTCAGCTTTTTGTGTGCCAATTAAACCTCAATAAAACTGTGGATAAAAATAAATAAACAGGTAATACTTAAGTGAGAGCAAGAAATGAGGAAAGTGTAAAGATAGGGTACCTTGCTTTCACTTTCTAGACTTAGATATTAACTCACAGCTTATGCACAAGCTGCTACCTAAGGTTGAGATATTTTTAAAAACATATTTTCTCATAATTAACTTCCTTTAAAATCTGTCATTTCAGTTCACTTGCCATTTCATCAAAGAATTTAATTCTGTTCTGACCCTCCAGAATATATGAAACTCATCTGCAATATATTTCCCTAGCTCCCTATGCTTTATATTCAGACCATTAGTAGATTTGGAGTTTGTAATTATAGATCACTGTCATTCTTTATTTAATATCAGTCATCTGCTATAGATAATGAGCTACATGACAGCAGAAATATATTTTTTCTTTCATTTTTGTTCTGGCTAAAAATTTATCCCCAGAAATCCTCCAAATATATACTGAGTGTTGAATAAATATTAGTTGAATGAATGAATGAATTAATGTTCTATGTAGAGAAAACAGTACAACAGTGAGAGGAATGCAAGTATTTCAATATGGTTTTATATTACTTCTGAGGCTTTTTAAAAACAAAGCTTCTTTACAACATTCTGTATTATAGTGCCCTGTTTACTTGTCCCTTCCCTTCCTTATAGTGAACCTACAGGCAGAAACTTTGCCTCATGATTATACTTACAATATTTAGTATAATGTCTGTATTAGTTGGGATCCAGACAAGTATAATGTCTACATTAGTTGGGGTCCAGAATTATTCCAAAATAATCCAGAAATGAATTATTTTATTTTATTTTTGAGAATGAGTCCTGTTCTGTTGCACAGTAGCACTCACTACAACTCCGTCTCCCAGGTTCAAGGTATCCTTCTGACTCAACCTCTCAAGTAGCTGGGATTACAAGCATGCACACAACACCCACTAATTTTTGTATGTTTAGTAGAAATGGGATTTTATCATGTTTTCCAGGCTGGTCTCAAACTCCTGACCTCAAGTTATCTGCCTGCCTCAGCCTCTCAAAGTGCTGGGATTACAGGCGTGAGCCACTACACCCAACCATATGAATTATTTTAACAGGAGATAACTTGATATAAAAACCATTAATCAGGCCTGGACAATTTTAAAAATACCTGGGATAAAAGTGAGGTTTTGTAGAATTAGTAATTGCAGTGAACAGCCACCAACCCTATGAGTAAACGAAGGGAAATCTATGAAATTCTTATAATTGAGAAGTGGTCTCATGGAGCCAAGATTTAGATCTCGGTGATGAAGGGTCAGCCAACTATTCTGGTGACTCTCAGGAGCTGCAGTGAGGCTGTTTCTGCCTGAAAGCTGAAATTGACTGCTTTTACTTGCAACAACTGTCATTGCCAAGGTGACAACCATTGCAAGGGTGAGTCTAACAGGAATAGAAAATAAAAAGTACTAAGTAAGCCCTCTCTTCCACTTCTATCCTTCCTTTCTCTCTCTAAAATCCTGTATTGGCAGAGTCTAAACAAGATCCAGCTGATAAAGTATAAATGTGATTCACAAAATCCCATCACCAGCACAGCTAGAATACAGCAGGGTAAATTTAAAGGTAAAAGCCATTAGGTAATTTTCTAGTACAGAATCCACACATACTGCAATAACAAAAGCAACCTATGATTTTTCCTAACAAGAGACAATTTTTCTTTGTAAAAACAAAATTACTCTTCCACTTTCCAGGAAATTATACAAAGTTTCCATATTCACTCAGTAGATCCATGCCTGGAAGACAGTTACAGTATCCATCTCTGGACTAGGTTAACTGCTTGTCCCATTATTTCACAGTCTCTTCTGAATATATATATATATATATTTACCTGCAGACTAAGTTATAAAATAGCCACTAACAATCCTTTTATAAAATAATTAGGGAAAGACAAAAATAAAAAAATTATATAATACACACAGACGTACATAAACACACATATAATAAGCAAGGGAAGATATACATAAGTGGTATAATTCTCCTTCTTGAATGTGTTCATGAATCCATGGTTTACTTGCCATTACAGAGTCAATTTCTTATGTCCTTTGTTCTTAGATTAGAACTCAGCAGGGCTAGGTCTTTACCTGCTAGAATGACAAACATCTTCATTCTTGAAGACCCTGAAACCTTAATGGCTTTTTGTTTGTTTGTTTGTTTGTTTGCTGTAATTTTATATTATCTTTTACTATTCAACATTAAAGTACTAAGAGGCATCCTGCAGAGATTCCAGACATAATCTTCCTAGACACCCCTTATTGAATAATAGCAATGCTATTCTCTTTGTAATCTTAATCAATCACCCAGCCAATCAGGTAACCCTCATTTTTGTTTGCTGGTTTGATATCATAGAAAGAAGAAAGAGAGAAAGAGAGAAAGAGAAAGAAAGGAAAGAAAGAGAAAGAAAAAGAGAAGGAAAGAAAGAAAGAAAGAAAGAAAGAAAGAAAGAAAGAAAGAAAGAAAGAAAGAAAGAAAGAAAGAAAGAAAGAAAGAAAGAAAGAAAGAAAGAAAGAAAGAAAGAAAAAGCAAGCAAGCATACTAATGACTGAATAGCAAGCTCAGCTTCCAATTCAATGGAATTTCTTTCTGAAAACAGTACTCTTAGGAACCAAAATCTCCACCCCAGCAGAGCTGAAACTTCTGGAATGAAGGGGAAAAAATGGAGTGAGACATTATGTGTAATTATGACAGAAGCTACTACCACTTTTACTACGTCATTGCCAGATGGTTACAATCTGCATCATACATCGGTTGCTAATTCAAATGATATACTTCAGTTTGTATTGTTGGGGCTTAGAAAATAATAGCCTAAAATGAAGACCTCAGAAGCAAAAGTTTTTCTTCAACTTTCTCCTGCCCTCCTGTCTCTGTCTCATTCTCCTCTAAAGGCTAGCCAGAGAAACTAGAACGCCTTTTCCCTAAGGTGGGTCATAGAAACAAGAACTCCTTTTACCCCAAACTAACCGTGAAACCTAAAAATATTACTCTCCCTTTCCCGCCACCTTTTTTTGTGTAAAAGCTGACCATAAAGAAATCATCTGACCTATCTTGCTTGACTGTAAGTTATAAGACTCGTATTCCAGAGACAGTCCTGCCCATACCCAGAACCCCATTCCAGAACCCCATTCCAGAACCCCATTCCAGAACCCCATTCCAGAACCCCATTCCAGAGAGGGTTCTGCTCCACACCTCAGAGAGGCCAAGAAGAATCTAGACAGATAGGACTTGCTGGGTTTTCCCCACTCATTCTGTTAGCATTAGATAGTACACTTTCTGTCCAGTCATTTTTTTTTAGTATTTATTTATTCATTTATTTATTTATTTATTAGACAGAGCCTCACTCAGACTCCACGGGCTGGAGCCCAGTAGCGCGATCTCGGCTCACTGCAGGCTCCACCTCCCAGGTTCATGACATTCTCCTGCCTCAGCCTCCTGAGTAGCTGGGACTACAGGCACCCACCACCATGCCTGGCTGATTTTTTGTATTTTTAGTGGAGATGGGGGTTTCACCGTGTTAGTCAGGATGGTCTCGATCTCCTGACCTCGTGATCTGCCCGCCTTGGCCTCCCAAATTGCTAGGATTGCAGGTGTGAGCCACTGTGCACGGCCCTGTCCAGTCATATTTCTACGTGGTTGGCCATACTTTACTAAACCTCATTATAAAAATAGACAGTTTTCCCTGTCTCTTTGGGTCTTTATTCTGAAAATTCACGTGTATACAGGTTAAGTAAATTTGCATGGCTTTTCTCCAACTAATCAGCCTTTTCCATATTTATTTTTAAGCAGACCTTCAGAGGACCAAGCCATTGACCCCTAGAACATGATAAAACACCATGCTTCAAGGATCTTTTCTCTCAACTGACAGGCATTGTTTGAGTCTTCAAAAGACACATGATTATTCCAGCAGACCAGTTGCTTATGGCTAATGGGGCATGCGGTGAGACCTATGAATTCTATGGACCAGAGCCCATTGCTTTACTATATATGCTGCAAAATCTGTTTCTTTATCAAAATCAATTGTGTGTACAATACCATGATGGCGAATTAGGCAGTTAATAAGTTCATGGATAATAGGCTTCAAAGTGTATGGGCAGAAAGAAAGTCCATATCCACAATGTATTTCTGTTTCTGTGAGAATAAATAACTGTATCTTACATGATATAATTGTTCTAATGCATACAGTCTACCACCAAGAAATGATTCACATAGAAAAAGTTGTTTTTCTCTACTGTTGACAGATTAGATACCTGATATGGCAATAGCCACGTAAGTTTGGGGAGGGTAAATTCTGTACTTACATCACGATTATCATGAATATTTTTTACATAGATGTGTTGCGGAGGCACAAGATGGCTTTAAAAAGAGACTGAGGCCAGTGCGGTGGCTCATGTCTGTAATCTCATAATCCCAATGCTTTAGAAGACCATGGTAAGTGGATCACTTGAACCTAAGAGTTCAAGACTAGCCTGGGCAACAAAGAGACATCCTGTCTCTATGAATAATAATAATTAAAACAAAAACAGAAACAAAACAGCCAGACGTGGTGAGATGTGCCTGTGTCCCCAGACACTTGAGAGGCTTAGGTAGGAGGATCACTTGAGCATGGAAGGTCAAGGCTACAGTGAGCAATGATTGCACCACTGCACTGCAGCATAGATGATAGAGCAAGACCCTATTTAAAAAAAAAAAAAGAGACGAACTGAATTATATGCACATTATATGTCATTTGGTCCACTTGATTAGTGAAAGACCCTTCTGTAGAAGATGATCTTTGGTTAGTACACAAATGAAACTGCCCATGAATCAATGTCATTCTTTATTCACAGCAATTTCTCAGTTCAAACTAAGTGGAAACCAGATGTACTACTTGAATTTCTACTAGAAAGACTTGTCTGTCTTCCCTACTGTCCTTCAGAGCCACTTCTGGATTAGGATGTATGTCTGCTGTATTCACTTTTATTCGTAACTGGCATTTGATGTAGATTATCTATAAATCAGAAACATTCATTTTCATCCTCAGTCAATGGGACATAAGTGACTATCCATGAGAACACAGTTTGGTCTGGATTAGGGAAGACAGACAATGTTGCAGGGATTAGTACTGATGTAATATGAGACACCAGCTCTTGAAGCATTCATGCATCTTCCAAATTGATCTTTTATCTCCCATTTTCACTAGATGACTGATTGCTCTCCATAAGTACAAGCTTATAGTTTGTAGAAAAGATACGGGCAATTTATGATAAACATCTTAGTGCAAATGAATATCTAATTTCCTATTGTTACAGTGGCTACCAAGCTTGAATAGAAGCCCAAGGATATTTCTCAAAAAGGCAATGTTTATCAGCAAAAGAAAGGAATTTAGCCTCAAAGCCTAGAAGGCTGTGTTGTTACACCTTATAGGGGACTTTCAGGGGCTTCATACAGCAGTTACATTTTTCACAGAAATTTTGAATATCATTGAATATAGTATCAGCCTCTATGAGTATTGACTAAAAGCTGAAAGCTGTGTCTCGAAAGAATAGTTATCTTCTAAAGAGGATATGAACTTGCTTCCAAACCCTAGAGGCCTATGCTAGTATTCTACTGATTTCCATAGGCTCAATACATTATCTGTACTTGCTACAGTAACTTTGCGTATCATTGGATATGTTGGGTCTTAATTTCCAAGTAGAAGAACAACTTTAACTGCAGTCTGGACTGGTGCTGAACCTTATTTTATTCTCATCCTTGCTTAAAACTCATGACATACTTCGTAAGTGGGTTTGAGGAGTATACTCAAAGCATCTCTTGGCAGAGAGTAAAAGTTAATGTAATCCTTAGACAACAATGTTAAGTTGTATTTTTAGTCCTGCAAGGTAACACTTGAACTTTTAGCAGTCCTTACAATTGGTGTAGAGAGGGAATTAAAGCCAATTCTGGTGAACAGGCTCCATGCCACATATTAGGGCTGAATCAATATTTTTCCCATTTTGAACGACAACCAGAGTTGCCTTCTGATTTAGATAGTTATAAGAGAGTTATTCATAAAGATCCATTTATTTTCTGCACAGGGCAAATAATTGCTCTATGTTCATTTATGAGCAACAGAATGTTGCAATTTGTAAAAACCAAATCTGGTTTTATTTTTTTCTTTTTTCTTTCCATCCAGGAGTCCAACCAGTATCTGTTTAATTCTTGTTTTACAGTTATTGTGAGGTGATTCATCGTTGTGTTTGGGTTAACCAATACATAGTTCCAGATACATTTAAGAGGTCATTTCAGTCAGCCTTTCTGAAAACAGAAACTCCTCTAGATATTTTCCAGGAAAAAACCTAGCAAAGAAAATATATGTTTACAAAACAGTTGAAATGTCTTGGGAAGAGAAGTCAGGGAGAACTATTGCTGGCTTTGCTAACATTGAAGGAAGCCAATCATGTTTCTCTCAGTTGCTAGTAACATTGAAGCATAGATTTGTAAGCTTGTCCAGAAACTTCTGTTAACCTTATATTTGCCCTCAGTCAGCATCTGCTAACACAGCAGGAGTATCCTGAGTTTTTCTGTTATGACCTCCTGATCATGAGCAAGTGCCTCTCCTTGGAGAAATGAGAATTAAATTCCATTGACAATCTAGTTGACAAACTTTCTACAGCAAATTTGGTCACCAGTTGCTTGGGACTGTCATTGTTTAGCTGCTAGGGCCCATTACCTTTCATCACTGTTCGGTGGCCACCTCGCAAAGACTGTGGCACAGTGCTTAGTCACTCAGGTGCCGTGGGACTCTTGGGGTTGGTACTCAGTCCTGGCCCTGTTCACTAGTTGTGTGGCCATCAGTGGGATAGTTTTCTTTTATGCCTTCAGTTTCCTCATCTGTAAATATAATTTTTAGCTTTCCATCATTTGTGTATCAAGGGAGAGCTTACGAAGGTTGGTGTATTGCTAAGTAGTGAACAATATTTAACATAGAAATCTTCAAGTTTGTTAGTATCCGTAAATCAGATTAAAACAAGGATATAATTGGAGTCTTCAATGCAAGTAAATATTTGCGTCTTACCTTGGCATTAAGGCATCCGTTGCTAAGGCAGTAGTGTAGTTACCTTCCAGGTGGCATTCAACAGATGACTCCTCAGTGGCTATAAAACAAACGGCAAACAAACAAAAAAATATATTAAGAAAACACTCACAGATCATCTAAAATAAAGAGGAAAAAGCAACTATCTTTGTTGAGCCTATAATAATCCTTTAGTCGGCTGTGCGCGGTGGTTCACATCTGTAATCCAAGCACTTTGGGAGGACGAGGGAGGTGTATCACCTGAGGTCAGGAGTTTGAGACAAGCCTGGCTAACATAGTCAAACCTCGTCTCTACTAACAATACAAAAATTATCCGGGAGTGGTGGCAGGCACCTGTAATCTCAGCTACTCGAGAGGTTGAGGCAGGAGAATTGTTGGGACCCAGGAGGCAGAGGTTACAGTCAGCTAAAATTGCGCCATTTCCAGCTCAGGTGACAACAGTGAGACTCCATCTCAAAAATAAAAAAAAAAATTCTTTAGTTAAAAGTGGTAAATTTCTCCAGAGGTTTATATATTTATTGTTTGTTTGTTTTTGTGTTTGGTTTTAGTCATATGTGATTATAATTATTTCCTATTGGCCAACCTTAGCAATTTCTAAGAGAAAAACAAAATCAATGATTTATAAAATAAATAATTAATAAAATATTTTAAAAGGAAAATTCTAAAACAGCATTGGCATTGAAAATTCACTATCAGTAGACTAGAAATTTTGAAGAGTTCCTAGAAAATAGGAAACTAATTGGATATGATTAAAGACAGCTGGAAGAAAAAAAGTCAGAAAATATGGAGGACAGAAAAAAAAGACACAGAATTAATAAAACACCATTTACTTTAGGGAAAAAAGCTGAAAATTAGTATTAATTTAGGAGACAAGTTTATTATTGGAACAAAACATATCAAAGTTGTAACATATTAGATTTCTCTCTATATAATTGTTTATTAAACCACAGCCAATATCATGCCGAATAGACAAAAACTGGAAGCATTTCCCTTGAAAACCAGCAAAGACAAGGTTGCATCTTTCACCACACTTATTCAGGATGGTATTGGAAGTTCTGGCCAGGGCAATCACACAAGAGAAAGAAATAAAGGTATTTAAATAGGAAGAAAATAAGTCAAACTATCTTTGTTTCCAGATAACAGAATCCTATATCTAGAAAATCCCCTCTCCTCAGCCCAAAAGCTTTTTATGCTGATAAGCAATTTCAGTAAAGTCTCATGATACAAAAATCAATGGGCAAAAATCGCTAGCATTTCTATATGCCAACAACAGGCAAACCACTAATGAACTCCCATTCACAATTGCCGCAGAAAGAATAAAATACCCAGGAATACATCTAACAAGGGAAGTGAAGGACCTCTTCAAGGAGAAGTAAAAACCATTGCTCAGAGAAATCAGAGATGATACAAACAGATGAAAAAACATTCCAGGCTCATGGATAGGAAGAATCAATATTTCAAAAATGGCCATACTTCCCAAGGCAGTTTATAGGTTCAATGCTATTCCCATTAAACTACCACTGACATTCTTCACAGAATTAAAAAAAAAAAAAAAAAAACTATTTTAAAATTCATATGGAACCAAAAAAGAGCCTGAATAGCCAAGGCAATACTAAGCAAAAATAACAAAGCAGGAGGCATCATACTACCTGATTTCAAACTATACTACAGGGCTACAGTAACGAAAACAGCATGATACTGATACAAGAACAAACACATTGACTGATGCAACAGAATAGAGAGTCTAGAAATAAGACTGCACACCTCAAAGCATCTAATCTTCGATAAACTTGACAAAAACAAACAATGGGGAAAGGATTCCCTATTTAATAAATGGTGCCAGGAAAACTGGTTAGCCATATGCCAAAAATTGAAAATACACTCTTTCCTTACATCATATACAAAAATCAACTCAAGATGGATTAAAGAGATAAATGTAAAACTCAAAACTACAAAACTCTAGAAGAAAATCTAGCCAGTACCATTCGGGACATAGGCATGGGCAAAGATTTTATGATGAGGACACCAAAAGCAATTATGCCAAAAGCAATTGCAACAAAAGTAAAAATTGATAAATGGGATCTAATTAAATTAAAGAGCTTCTCAACAACAAAAGAAGTTATTTGGCCTAGCAGTCCTATTACTGGGTATATACTCAAATGAATACAAATTGTTCTAATATAAAGATACATACACACATATGTTCATTACAGCACTACTCAAAATAGCAAAAACATGGAATCAACCCAAACACCCATCAATGATAGAATGGATACAGACAACGTGGTACATATACACTATAGAGTACTATGCAGCTATGAAAAGGAATGAGATCATGTCCTTTGTGGGAACATGGATGGAGTTGCAGGCTATTATCCTTAGCAAACTAATGCAGAAACAAAAACCCAAAAACTGCATGTTCTCACTTATAGGTGAGAGTTGAATGATGAGAACACATACACACTGGGGAAACAACACACACTGGGGTCTGCCAGAGGGTTGGGGGTGTGAGGAGAGAGAGAATCAGGAAGAATAGCTAATGTATTCTGAGTTTAATACTTGGGTGATGGGATTATCTGTGCAACAAACCACCATGGCAAAAGTCTACCTATGTAACAAATGTGCACATCCTGCACATGTACTCCTGAACTTAAAATAAAAGTTTGAAATAAAAAGAAATTTTAAAAAATCATTAATTTGTGAAGACAGCCAAGCTCACCACTATATCACTAGTGTAAAAAAGTCATTTATTCATGTATGTGATTAGAGTCAATAATGCTTGCAAGACATTTGAGAATAAGTAATAAATTTAAAAAGAACCAAAATAAAGCAATTGATTAAATATAAATAGCATAATTCAGATAACAGAAAATGACTTTAAAATATTTCAACACTGTTCTTTATGTATTAGTAAGTTTGATAGAATATTGTATATATAAATTCAAAGCCTGTTGATTATAAGAGTATTCCTTGAAAAAAATAAATTATTTGAAGGGGTTAGTAAAAAATTAAGTACAGGTTATAAAGTTGTAAATCTAGAATATACATTCATAGAGTGAGGAACAAAAAAATAATTAAAAATACAGAACATAAAAAAAGAAGAAATACAAATTAAAGTAAAAGCTCTATGAAATCAATGAGAGAGTGGATTGAGACCTTGTTTTAACCCAGTTTACTAGGAAAAACAAGGTGACAATTTCAAAGTTCTCAGCAAAATTTATTTTGAGCATTGATCCATCCAGAAAAACTAGCATTAAATCAGAACATTTTTGACATAAATTGGCAAATGTTTAATTACATAACTACAATTGTGGAAAGTTTATTATAAAAAATCATATTTCAGTAAAAAGGAAAGCATGATTTCAAATAAGAAATAGGTATGAAAAATAAAATTAGTTGACAAAGATTTATGTATTTTTATTTATAAATAAACAATGATTATAGATTGTCTAAGTGATTGCTTACATATGCTTAAAATTGTGTAAATGTGAAATCCAGATGATCTCACTGTGGAAGCTGATGATATAAGTTATGAACGTATTTATGATTAAAATATCAATAATAAAAATTTTACAATAACATGTATAAAATATTTTGTGTGGTTGATGCCATGTTGTGTTCTTTTCCTATTTAGTCAGAGGTTAATTCTTCACAAAGACAGAAAATTATGCATTTTAATATTAACAACTTATGAGTAATCATTAGATTTCCCGGAAAAAGTATGGATGTATTCTGTATCACTACAGCAAAGTAGAAGAAAAATGATAATAACAACAATTGATCAAACAAAAAGCAGAAAAGAGTAAATGCATTAAAGAAAATGAAAAAAGGAGAATAAATTGAAAACATGAATTTTGTTTACATTGTAAATCTATGTCTTTAATTATGCTTCTAATTAGAAATAACACCAAATATATCATTTACTCCAGATGTTCAAATGGACGAAAATACCCATTTAAAAAACAGAGCCTCATATAAGAATGAAATTGACTAACAATGTCCTATAAACCAAAGACATAGATAAAATAAAAATAACAGAAAAATTTGTTTTAACATAAAGATGTAAAATATTTACCATTTTATTAACAAGTAAAAAGATCTCCAGGCTCCGTGTCTCATGCCTGTAATCCCGGCACTTTGGGAGGCCAAGGCGGGAGGATCACAAGGTCAGGAGATCGAGACCATCCTGGCCAACATGGTGAAACCCCATCTCTACTAAAAATACAAAAAATAGCTGGGTGTGGTGGCGCATGCCTGTAAGCCCAGCTACTTGGGAGGCTGAGGCACGAGAATCAATTGAACCCAAGAGGTAGAGGTTGCAGTGAGCTGAGATGGCACCACTGCACTCCAGCCTGGCGACAGAGAGAGACTCCTTCTCAAAAAATAAAATAAAAAGATGTAGTCATATTGATAATAAAATAAACAGAATGCCAAACCAAAAACAGAAAAGTTAACAGACAGAAATATTTTGTTTTGATAAAAATTAAAACCATGGAGATTAAAAAATAATGAATCATCATGCACACCATGATGTATATTTGAAATGTCCACAGGATAACATGGATATACAGAAATGTCCAATACACAATCATGACAGATGAATTTAGAGCATGGTTTTTGGAAAGCAATAGATCAAATATTTAAGTAACATGATCTAAAAGCCTTATCTCACACTATGTAACCTTATTTTTTTGCAAATAATTAAATCAGATTATAAATTTGACCAAGCAGAAACCATTCTCTCTCTCTCTCTGTCTCTGTCTCTGTCTCTCTGTCTCTCTCTCTCTGTCTCTCTGTCTCTCTCTCTCTCACACACACACACACACACACGCACACACACACATAAACATTCTCTTTTTGAAGCAAAGGATACAACACAAAAAAACGAAACTCATACAGGTTATCTTTTACCACAGTTTAATGGAATTGCATGCCAAAACTTTATATTTGTGTATGTATGTTTATCTATACAAGATAAACAAGGGAAGTTCATAGGATAGGGCAAGGTGACAGTAACTTTTCAAAGGGGAAAGATTTAGGGAATTTCTAGAGGTAGCCGTAAATGTGTGCATTGTTTACAGACTATGTAGGCACAGATGAAAGAAATTATAATAAGTATTGTTTAACTGTAGCTCACAGAGTTTGAGAGACAAGCAAATTGTTGAATTTTAAAATTTTTGTTTGTTTGTTTGTTTGAGACGGAGTCTTGCTCTGTTGCCCGGGCTGGAGTGCAGTGGCCGGATCTCAGCTCACTGCAAGCTCCGCCTCCCGGGTTTACGCCATTCTCCTGCCTCAGCCTCCCGAGCAGCTGGGACTACAGGCGCCCGCCACCTCGCCCGGCTAGATTTTTGTATTTTTTAGTAGAGACGGGGTTTCACCGTGTTAGCCAGGATGGTCTCGATCTCCTGACCTCGTGATCCGCCCGTCTCGGCCTCCCAAAGTGCTGGGATTACAGGCTTGAGCCACCGCGCCCGGCCAAAATATTTTTTAAAATGCACAGACTATGCTTTCTTGGCTTAAGTCATATTCCATACTGAGTCATGCAGGTTGAGACTTACAAGAATTATACCTATCAATCAGAAAATTGGAATAAGAATGTTTCAGAAATGATTAAATTTATTCACTATTAAATAGATGAATAAATGCTTATTAAATATATACTGTATCCTATATTTTAAGTTAATAGATAAGGGATTTATTTAGGAAATTAAATCTTGTAGACATATGATGGATTGGATGTAGGAGAACAAGAAAAAAATACAGCAAGGGACACATCATCAATATATCACCACAAGAAAAACTGTAGAGTTTTGTCTTTATGTAAAGGTTACAAGAGAATTATAGTAGAGATCCCAGAAATGGTTTAGAATATATTGAAGTTTTCATTTTTTCAAAAGTCCTGCTTTTAGGTAAAGGCATTCTACCATATTGTGCATTTTTTTCAGGAATAATGCTCAGATGTATCAGTATGTATGCATAGAAACAGGATGCTCCACAATTGGTGGTTTCTCAGCAAAGTGCAGAGTAAAATGCTTAATAATAGCTGCTAAATAGTGACTATAATGCTGAACCATAGTTTTCAAGCTGGAGAAGTGGGAAAGAAGAGAAGTAAATTCCAAGAAAGCTGAAATAGCTCAGTTGGGAGAGTGTTAGATTGAAGAGAAGTAAATGAAGGGCTACAGATAAAGTGTATGAAAATTAGAGGATAAATAAGACTGATAGTCTTGGTGAAGTTGAAAAATTGCTTCGCAAGATGGAGGAATAGGAGGTTTTGTTCAAACAGTAGAACACATGAATGAGTGATTTTGGAAAATTTCCAGGGTTTTTGTTTTGTTTTGTTTTGTTTTGTTTTGTTTGCAGCAACAAGTTAGAAAATAGACACAAAATTGGGTTTGAAGGGGAGCTCCGGAAGAGGTAGGGTACTGAAGTCAGGATTGGAAGCATCCTTCATGTAAATCGTAAGATCATTGAAAGTAGTGAGCAGGATTGAAATAAAAATTTGAAGCAAGGAGTTAAGTATTGTTATATATGTGATTAAAAGTTTTCTAGCGTACAGTAAGGGGTGAGAAAAAGTAGTACAGTAAGACTGCTTGAGTTCCTATAAACATGGATTTTCAAATGATTGAATGGGAGAAATAGTCTAAAAATGACATTGAGAAGCAGGAAACACAAGAACCTTAAATGTGAGAGGTATAAGCTTTATATGAATGATAAGATATTAACATACAGCATGGTTTCTGTTAAGAAAAACAGATAGAAGAAATTTGTGGGAAGATTTTGGGTGCTACAGAGGAATTTTCTGATTGTGGACTAGGATACTCAAAGCTCAGTGGAAAGAAGTGGTATAAGGAGAAAGGGGGTAATAGGAGACAACATGGAATAAAGCAAGAGGTATCAATGTTAACATGCTAGTATTCATGGGTAAACACAGGAGAGCGGGGTGAGGTGGGCTTGGACTTCTAGGGATGATTAATATACACAGAGAGGGGACATAAAATGGATTCTTTCATTAGAGCAGTGGGAGAGGAACATGAAAATAACATTGAGGTTCTATAAGATTTCCCCAATGCCTTTATGGGATATTGAATACCCCTGCAAGCTACCATTGGAGGAAGACAAGAATTTAGATGGCAAGTCAGGAAGATCTTAGGTAAAGGCATTCTAACCGGAAGCCCAACAGGTTACTAAAATCATGAGAGAGATGGAATATCCCTGATTGCTAAGGAGTGAGGTGGCTCCTGGAAGGGGCTTTCTGTCAGCTTAGTTAGGGGTATTTGACCTGCATCTAAGTGGAGTCACACTCCCATGTGGAGTGACTAAAGTGGCAGAGAAAAGTGTGCCAGTGACCTTTTTGAAGATTAAAATGTGTGCCAGAGTCCTATTGGTAATTGGCAGGAAGGCCCTTTGTTCTCTTGGCTGATGTGTAGTCCAGTGAATTGAAAGCCTGTCTGTGGCCCAAGTAATTGATCATTCAAGTTAGAAGAAAGAAAATTTTCTTATGAAGGTATCATAACTAGTATACATCACAAATTGCATTTGTTTATAATCTACTTATAAATGACATCAAACCAAAACCAATAAATATTTCATTTATACACTTGTAGTTATTTCCTGACCTTGTTGATGTAAGGTTTGTCTTTAAATAAAACTGTTGGTATTCTTAATAAATATATAGAGAAAGACAATACAATTGATGACAACATTCTTTATAGTTTCCTACTTTGACTACAGTACCAATTCTTCACATTGGGTATTTGTCTACTCAGAGAAATGTCTGCATATAAAGCTGGCCTTATATCATTATGAAGCAAATGGCTACATTTCTACACTTAGAGAAATCATTCATTTCTAGTTACATCATCGAGGAGTAACTGAACTTATTCATCTTCTGCTACTTTTAGATTAGCTGAGATCATTTAAGGTTACATAATGAACAAATGAAAAACTGTAACATAATTTTATTCTGATAAATGGATAAGGTGTGGGAGATTTCAGATAGTAAATCTGCATAGTAATTTAGATTTTTCAGAGAGGTATAACATTTATGACAACGGTATATAATTCAATTCAGTTTGAAGATTGATCTCACCAATCAAGTACTGTCATTGGTTGTAATTTACGCAAGCCATGATCTTAAGCATTTTTAACTGACTATGGCACCACACCAATGCAAGTATAGGCATTGAGAGTTGGAAGTTCTCAATTTATAATTTAATTGTTCATTTTTTGTATCTGGAGAAGCTGATAGGAAAAAGTACAACAATGTTGGGGTAGTTGAAAAGCACTCAATACATTGGGAAAGAGGAATGCTTGTTGTCTTAGCAACATATCATATTTTTCTAAATCAGAAAATCTGTATAGCCAATTTTACTAGTGTAACTCGCATTTAATTAGTGTTTTGCCATTTAGACAGATTTACTACAGAGCTAGCTTTCTATAACACAACAATAATAATCAGCTTCAAAATGATACATTGTATTGAGAACTACACAATGAAGCCATTCAAGACATGAGTTTCAGAATGAAGTGCACTTGAATTTAGTCCTTGCTTTTTACCACTTATTAGCTAGGAAGCCTGGAACTAATTGAGTTCTCAGGATAGTTTAATTATCTTGAAAAGGAGAATAGCACTATATACTTCATAGGAAATACAATGACGTTTTAAAAGATATTACAGTCGTCCCTGAGTATCCACAGGGGATTGGTTCCAGGACCCCCTGGGGATACCAAAATCTACTGATGCTCAAGTCTCTTAACATAAAATGGCATAGGATTTGCCTGTAACCTGTTCATATTCTTTCATTTCACCTCTAGATTACTTACAATAATCATTATAAATTTTCTTTAGATTACTTATAATGCTTATGCAATATAAATGCTATGGAAATAGCTGTTAAATTGTACTTGTTCTTTTACATGTATTATTTTTTATTGTTATTATTTTGTAAAATATTTCCAGTCCATGGTTAATTGAATCTACATAAGCAAAACCTGTGGATGTGGAGGGCTGACTGGGTGTGTAAAATGCTTAGCATATTTCTTAGTCAACAGGAAGGAATCAGGAAAGAAGATTATTATTATTAGATATTATTATCACCAAATTTATTTATAATCAAAAGTTAGTTAAAATTATTTTCTAAGCCATAATCTTTATACATAAAAGGTAATTTTTTGTCATCTTTCTACATTAGTGACTAGATCATTGATTATCAGATTTCAAAGTAGTTTACCTTAGAGCAGAAAATAATAATCAAATTTTAAATAAAGCAAATTATGTAAACATTAGTTTACACATTTCAGACATTAACTGCAAAAATAAACACAAAGAAGAGAAAAAGGAACACTTGGAAAGGTTTAAATGACCAAATTTGATCACACACTTCACAGGCAAACGGTTTTCAGGCACATTTGATTTTCAGAGAAAAAACTGGGCATGCCATATACAAGAAATGTAGCAGAAACATAAACAAAAGATCATATTCTTGTAATTTATGCATTGGACTTATTGTCTTTATATATCCAGTATCTGCTTTTATGTCAGTTTAATAACTGTATTTTAATAGCTGATGCTTTTAAATATTTATGTATGCAAATACCTTCAAAAAATCTATATATACAATATTGCATGTCTTATTTCTACATTTTGTTTGTATTTATATAATTCAAATTATTTGCTTTTGATTTACTTTAATTATAAAATTAGTTTGATATAAAATGTCTCTGTAAATATTCTGTTTTACAAATATACCATAGTAGGAGTAAACTTTTGGTATATTCTTTTTATGTGTCATTGTGATATCTGATAAAGCTCATCAATGTATCACTGGTATTCAAACCAGAATGAGCTTTATACCAAATCTCATTATTAACTTTAAATATTGACTCATAATTTATAATCCTTTGGGTATATACCCAGTAATGGGATGGCTGGGTCATATGGTACATCTAGTTCTAGATCCTTGAGGAATCGCCATACTGTTTTCCATAATGGTTGAACTAGTTTACAATCCCACCAACAGTGTAGAAGTGTTCCTATTTCTCCACATCCTCTCCAGCACCTGTTGTTTCCTGACTTTTTAATGATCGCCATTCTAACTGGTGTGAGATGGTATCTCATTGTGGTTTTGATTTGCATTTCTCTGATGGCCAGTGATGATGAGCATTTTTTCATGTGTCTGTTGGCTGTATGAATGTCTTCTTTTGAGAAATGTCTGTTCATGTCCTTTGCCCACTTTTTGATGGGGTTGTTTGTTTTTTTCTTGTAAATTTGTTTGAGTTCTTTGTAGGTTCTGGATATTAGCCCTTTGTCAGATGTGTAGCTATAAAGACACATGCACACGTATGTTTATTGCAGCACTATTCACAATAGCAAAGACTTGGAATCAACCCAAATGTCCATCAGTGACAGATTGGATTAAGAAAATGTGGCACATATACACCATGGAATACTATGCAGCCATAAAAAAGGATGAGTTTGAGTCCTTTGTAGGGACTTGGATGCAGCTGGAATCCATCATTCTTAGCAAACTATCACAAGAACAGAAAACCAAGCACCGCATGTTCTCACTCATAGGTGGGAACTGAACAATGAGATCACTCGGACTCAGGAAGGGGAACATCACACACTGGGGCCTATCATGGGGAGGGGGGAGGGGGGAGGGATTGCATTGGGAGTTATACCTGATGTAAATGACGAGTTGATGGGTGCAGCACAGCAACATGGCACAAGTATACATATGTAACAAACCTGCACGTTATGCACATGTACCCTAAAACTTAAAGTATAATAATAATAAATAAATTAAAAAAAAAAAAAAAAAAAAAAAAAAGAAAATAATAAAGTTGACAGAAAGAAAAAAAAAAAAAAAAAAAAAAAAAAAATAAATAAATATTGACTCAATACTTAGTAACTCCAATAACTGATTTCCAGTGCCCCATTACTAAAGTAGCATTATAGTTTTTCAGACCACATTATTTAATAAGGTTTGTGTAGATGACAGCACACATATTATAGTAGCAGGAGCTAGACAAATTCCTAGGCAGATAGGGGAGGGTCCTAGGTGAAACCTGACTTTCAAACCAAAGACAAATTAAAGCTTGAAAATCAAGCTTCCAGTTCCAGGTAAAGTCCTTGACCAGAGTGAGAATTTCCCCCATGCCTTTTAGCCAATTGAATGGTGCTTTTTTTCTAGGCCATCCATGGACCAATCAGCACACACTCCTACATTCTGAGCCCATAAGAACCCCAGACTCAGCTACAAATAAGGACTACCTGCCTTTACGTAGGAGCTACCCACTTCTGGTGCCCTCTTTGCTGAGAGCTATTCCGTTGCTCAGTAAACCTCTTTATTGCCTTGCTCACTCTGCAGTTGTCCACATAACCCCATTCTTCTTGGATATGGGACAAGAACCTGTCACCAACTGAAAAAACAATGGGAGAGACAAGGGCTGTAATACATTCCTGGCGTGCTCACAAAGTTGCAGGAAGTGACATGCTCCTGTTTGCTGAACCACAGGAGTAAAGGGCTGTGACCCTTCTGGGGACTCAGACTTGAGAACTCCCTGAGCCACAGCTGTGACATGCCATAACACCCGCTTGGGGCTTCTGTTAGTTGCTGGCATTACTGAGTTTTCAGGTGCCACCACATTCCCTTTGTCCAGGTGCCAGGACCCAAGGCAGAAGCCATTTGTGGTATGCCTGTTCCAGACACAGCCTCACATGGAGCCAGCATCTGTGCCAGAGCCTGGAGCTGCCTGCCCCGCTGCAGCAGCTGGCTCACCTGGCTGTGCACCATGGCCGGATTCCTTGCTAGCTTCTGCACACACCCCTCACTGCTCCACACCCGGCTTGCCCATGGCGAGTGTAGGATCCTGGGCAGTAGTGTGAGCCAAGCACAAGCTGCTGGGATGAGTGGGCAAGTGAAACTCAAGCAGAGTGGCCGCTGATCATGGAGGTCTCTGGCTGGTGAAGCGACACCCCAAAGAATCCTGTATCTTTGGCACCCCAAAGGATTACCTACAACGTTATTGTAGGTAATTATAAAGATATTGTAGGTACAATATAATTACAAAGATATTGTAGGTAATCCTGTATCTTTGGTAATTACAAAGATATTGTAGGTGCAGTATAATTAGAAGATATTGTAGGTAATCCTGTATCTTTGGCACCCCAAAGAATTACCTACAATGATAATGTAACATGCTTATAATAAAATTCCTACTACTCAACATTTAGTTATCAAAATTTATCTAAAAAGAAATAAAAAGATTGAAACAGCTTTTGCAGTAACATGAGATGAAGAGAGGGTGATGGCAGGACATTAGGCAGCAAAATTAAAATAATCCAGGAACAGCATTTTCCCATTAAAGAAAATGAAAATGGTGGCTCAAGATTTACTAGCATTTAGCAAAGCCATCATAGTTGTATAGTTATAAGAAGCATTCTATTTGCCTGAAAAATCAAAGAAAAATAACTTGAAAAGATATAAACTGTAACATATAATATTGAGAAGGCTTTAGAGTATGATATAATTATAGCAGCCTTTATTTGAATTTCTATGAATTGTTTTATGTGAAATTGCAATGAAAGTTGTTTAGGTTACATTACAAATCACATCTAACAACAAATGACAAGCTCTTACAATCTGTAAACATCATTTTTACTTCTATAGGGTTATATATTTTATCCTCACTTTATTTCTAAGCCACTAATCTAAATATTATTGCTAAGGGTATAGTGATAACTGACATATGTATACCACGTGTAAAGCAGCACTCAGTTGCCATATGTTATAAAAGATATTATGTTTAAATTGTAGATTATAGGTTTGCAACAGAAATTTAAATACATAGAACCAGACTTTAGAGAAAGCCAACAAACTTTTACAAGAAATCAACAAAGCTTGCCAGTGTGATTTTGAATGTTTTCATAAGCAGTAAAAAAAGCAATGAGAAGTAGTGTCCTCTTTTGATCTTTCTGTTTCATACTATTAAATTTTCAAAAACTTTGCTCATTTTGTTATTTTTATTTTACTTCCAAATAAATATGTCTACATTGACTATTTTATCTCAGCTTTACAAAAACTCCTTCATTTCAATTCTTACATAAATATCAGGTATAAATTATTTTTGTTACATGCGCTATAAGATTGTCCATTGCATAAAAGAATAAAGACAAAAATACTAACTATGATAATAAAACTATAGGGCAAATAAAGTGGGCAGAATGAAGTAGTAAGAACATCTTTATTAATGATATAGATAGTTTAATAAACTATATGTAATTTTAAAGTTAAAATACAGAGTTCATGTAATTTTCAAATTATACATTCATAATTTTATGTTTATCCACTTTATTTTCACATGTGCTTTATTTTCCTGCAGGGGCCTGCACATTTTGTACCCAAAATTGTATTTTCTTTTCATCATCTCTTCTTTTATCAGTTAATCAGCACTGAAAAGCCATGACCCATTCTGTGCTCTTTGCATGTGACAGTAATCCAACTAGAACCAACCTAAGCAAAAAGAGAAATATATTTGTGTGTGTGACCAAGCTCTGAGTATTGTAGAATGGAATCTAGCCTCAGAGAGAACTAGGACTAAGGAGAAGGTGGCTTCAGTACTCTATGCTTTTCTCTGTTAATGTAATCTTCTGTGTCCTATTAGACATAGACTTTCTCCTTCTTGCTGAGCATATGGTTTCTGGCAAATGACCTTCAGCTTCAGCACTCTGAAGAAATTCATGTTTCCCCCCATTCTGCTTATCTATGAATCCCAGTAAGGATGCTGCTTATCCTAGTCCAACTGGCCAAAAATTACCCTGGCTAGAAATACTGAGAGTTGTAACTGCCCATCCTGAGTCCAATCACTCTGCCTAGGGTTTAAGATTATATAGAAGACATAGATTTACATTTGGTCCATATTTAAGAGGAAGCAATGGGAGGAAGGTAGAAAGATGAGTAATCTTCCAAAGGAATAATAAGAATGGAGTAACCCAAACTTGGCCTTAGTAAAATAAGTTATAGTAAAATGGAATTGATCCCAAGTTATAAGCTTCATCAATTTACTAAAATCTGCCTATTGAAAAGAGTAACTTTAAAAATATCGAAGTTTTGAACCTATGAGTATTGCTAAGAGGTCATTTTTTTATGATATATGTGTTTTAACATGGAGTTTGACCTTTATATATGTGATGTTTTCTTTTATCTTGTCCTTTTATTTTTCTCACTTGTATTAACGTGAAATGAGGAGAGTAATGAGTAAGCTGCTTCTATAAGCTCACTTGATTAACAAGGCAGAGATTATTAATAAAGTGTGTTGTCAATGCTACCCCATTCTCAGTTATTTTTTTTTACTTTTAAACTTTTAGAGATAAGGTAAAGAATAACAAATTGCTCTGAAGCTTGAAAAAATCAAGTTGTATGACATAAAGATTAACCAAGATTTTTGGCAAAATAAGAGAAAATGTATAGCTTAAGCTAAATAGTTTCCTTCCTTCATTATCCTCATTCTTCCCCACTAGCATACACATATTGCTTGTACCAGTAACAATATTACCTAAAGAACAGAAGCCAGGTGTTTGCTGCTTAAATAGCTTCTACTTTTATAATAGCAAGACTACAGATCCTCTCCAAATTCTCAATTATTTTATTTCATTGTCAATAAAGTAGTGCTTCACATGTATTCCAGAAGAACTTTTTCAATTGCATTCACAGGGCAATTACCCTTTCCTCTTTCTTACCTGTTCACATCAGAATGACTTGGGAAATTTTTGTTTTCATTGTCACCAGTCATGAATGTTGATATTCAAACAAATAGTACTTGCCAGACATTGCCAAAGGTGCTAAGTTGTCTTATATCTGAGCAGCCCTTTGAATCCCTTGAGACTTGGGAAGAGGGGTTCTGCTCCAGTGCTGATCACACTTCGTCATACTTCATGCTCGTGCCCAGATTATACCAAGTATCTCCTGAAATGTTTCATTATCTTATTATATTCATTCTTGCAACCACAAGGATTTAAACCCATTTCTGTCATGGTGGGTGCTGTGGGCGGGATGGAAGCAATACTGTGATGTTAACTCTTTCTTCTATTCATAGCTACTCACCACATTGAAGAAAATCCCCCTTCTCCTTCAGTTACAAAAATAAAGCTTCTATGCTAAAGTTGCCTGAACTCAAAAAGTACAGGGGACAGAAGGACAATTTGGTCCTTAGTTCAACCAACCAAAAGAAACCTTGTAATAAGAAAGTAATGCTCACTTAACTGCACCACAAGATACTCAAATATAATTTCTCGACCATCTACATTTGTATCCAATTGATTATTCTTACATTCAGCATAAAATGTGCTTGAAATGTCTGTGATACTTCCATTTCTAAAAATATTCATTTATGGTTATGCACAATTCACAACTGCAGTAAAAATGTAGCATGGGAAGACTTCACAATATTGGACAACAAAACAATAGAATAGTCACACTACAATCATCCGGAAACCAGTAATAACTACACCAGTGCTCTATTTCCTACATAAATACAATCTGTATCCAGATTGTGTAGATTTCATGTGCTGCAACTATAACATACTTCATTATCATAGTATTCAGGAAGAAGTGCTATTTACATGGTGTTTCTACTTTAGGAAGCAGTTTATGGCATTTTCTGTTGAGGTTCACTCTAACCAGATGTCTTTAGCCAAACTTCATAATCACTCTCTGGTGAGGCAGTGAAATGTAGAGGACATAAATAAAGGGAAGCAATGAAACTAGAATGAATTGACAAAAATGAGTAACTAAGCCTGCAGCACCCCTGGTAATTTTATAAAGCCAGCTTCAGTGAATTTTAAATGCAATTTTTTATTTTATAAATTCTATTTAGCTAGAAATTGAAAACATGCCTCACCAAATTTAGTGTATAAAGTCTACTTTGTTGCTCTTTCTAAAACATTTTTATATACATACTCTATTGCTATGTTACTTTTTTCTTCAAAGCAAATTTGTGTTATACATTTCTTAATTGAACTGGCCAATGTGTTATTAATGCAAAAAATATTCATTTCAGTCTAAAAATTTGCAAGAAAAAACTTTTGGAACAACAGCAATTAAAACTCTTTATCTATCTATCTATCTATCTATCTATCTATCTATCTATCTATCTACCTACCTACTTATGAGATATTAACTCTCTCTATTTACAGGGAGATTTACTTTTCTCACTTGGTCTGTAAAATTTTAATGGCCATGTGCTGTTAAGTTTATTCATGGTCTTCTGCTTATCACTCGGTTGTTACTGTATTTCTCTGCTATGGGCAGATGTTTAAGTGTGGTCCAGATAGGGGTTCATATTTAAATCATATAGCTAGAGGCAGAGAAGCAGATTCCAAATACGTGTAACTCCTCAGCTTTTCTTTGATTTTCTCAAAGAGATTTCTGCTTACACAAGACATTCAATTCGTAACACAGTTTTACTGAAAGCTTGAAGTAACAGAGACATTTTTATTTTACAGTAACACAATTCCCTAAAAATAGAATATTTGACATTATAGTCTTAAAAGTTGTTTTCTCCCACTACTTCTTAGACCTGTCACGTGGGCTATGTGTTGGGATCTCTGGCAATCTATACTCTTTTATTTTTCAAGCTTACCTATATCATGCTTTGAGAAGGAGCATCATATCTTATTATTTAAGGCATTTTCAGTTTTCAATGTTAAGTCTACTCCGTATTAGACTTAGGGCTCATGTTTATAAACCAAATGATTTATTAATGTGTTAAGCTAAACAAGGTCTTCTTCTCTGACTCATTTCCATCACAGAACTTTAATAAGCTTTGATAATTAAGTATTTTGTTTTTGCTGTTGTACTTGTACTAATATTTGTAAATCAAAATAAGCATTATATAAATTTTATTCCTACTGATAACACTGGCTAATACCATTTTACCTTTCATCCTAAGGGGACATGTCAAAAAATTATTTTTTAAAATAATATTATATTTTATTTTAGATTCAGAAGGCACGCATGCAGGTTTTTTGGACATACTGTTTGAGGTTTGAATTATAAATGATACAATCTCCCAGTTACTGAGATTCTTCAAAATTTAATTAATATTGTTTGCTCCCTACATTACTAAATGATAATCATGAAAGAATTATTTTCAAAAATTATATGATGTGTGAGTAGTTATCACAATTTCAGTAATCATTAAGAGTAGTTAGTATAATTATGTCTAAATAATTTCCTATGTAAAGTCACTTATTTGGAAACAATTAAAAAACTGTTCTGAATTTTTAATATTCAATATATAATGTTACACCTTGATCAATTTATTATCATATTTTCTTTTTATTTATTTATGTTGATTATGTATTTGTTTGTTTATTAGAGACAAGCTGGAGTAGAGTGATGCGATCATCCCTCACTGCAGCCTGAAACTCTTGGGCTCAAGTGATCCTCCTGCCTCAGCCTCTGGAGTGCCTGGGAATATAGGCATACACCTGGGAATATAGGCATACACCACCACAGCCAGGTAATTTAAAATATGTATATGTGTATATAAATATATATATATATAGAGAGAGAGAGAGAGAGAGGTTTTTTTTTTTTTTTTTTTTTTTTTTTTGTAGAGATGAAGTCTTACTATGTTGTCCAGGCTAGTCTCAAACTCCTGGCCTGAAGAGAACCTCTTGCCTCAGCCTCCCAAAGTGCTGGGATTACAGGTGTGAGTCACCATGTCCGGCCCCATTATCATATTTTTTTAAATAAAAAATAAATCATTTCATTAGAAAATGTTTAGTTTATGTCTCCAGAATGTTATATTTAAATTTAAAATATGTGGTTTAAAATAAATGTTATTTCTATAACATGGAGTGCAATGAAAAATGATTATGCTATATCAAAAAGAAGTAGATCAAGGGCAGAATGTACCAAAATATTTTGGTAGCTTCAAATGAGGGTTATCTATGTCTGATATGATACACTCTCAAATAAGTTGATCTTGTATAAGTCTATGAAATACCATTCCCAGAAAATAGAAAAGCCTTGCTGTAGTGTATGTCGTACAGTGAGCATACCCCAAATTCCTTTGTTTCATCAACTAGAGGCATATCCCAAATATATGAAAGAAGTGCAAACATTTTGTTTTGATTTCCCTGAAAGAAGTCACTGAGGTCTTATAAGTAGTAAAATAATAATCTGGATTATGTCACTGCATAAGTGAAAAGTATTAATGGGCCATGTTCTCTCCATGGCTATATGTTATACAATAAAAGTGACAGTCAGTGCTGGAGCAGCACTAGAATAATGCCATATATGGTTCCCCCGTGTTCTGAGTTTATGAGCTTCACTGATCAGGCAAAAGTGACTTGGTTTGGGGAAGAATGAAACCCAGGAAGTTAAACATTTTTTTCAATTGATGAGAAATTACTTGCCTGGAAATTTTAGCTTTTATTTTTCTACATGACAATATTTTACAATGGGAGAAAATGAATAATGAAAATATATTGAACAGTAAAGATTATAATATATCTACTAATATTTGCAGTCCCATTCAAATGAATAAGGTAAGAGATTAATATTTTCTGGAACTTAATTTAATGGCAAGAAATGTACTATTTTATATTTTATTTTAAAAATCGTTCTTACACTTGTTTTTTGCTTCAAGCCTCTGGTAGTAATATTACATTAAAGTTAATTTAATGACATGCTTTTAAAAGCTTTTGATTTAGCCACTTCATAATACTGCTACAAATAATATCAATAATACTGATAATAACAGATAATCATAATTTAGTGTTTACTATGTGCCAAACAATATCTAGGAATGTTACATGTATTAATTTATGCAATCCTCCCAGCAATTTAGGAGATAGAATTAGTAACCCCATTTAACTAACAACACCACTGAGGCACAAATGATTTAAATAATTTGTCCAAGATCACATGACTAGGTAGAATTAGGCTTGAACTCAGGTGGTCTAGTGTTCCAGAATTTGAGTAATTAACTACTCTGCATGCTGTTTCCTACTTAATTAAAATTCACATTTTCAGATTGAACAGTCTTATGTATGTGTTTTATAAATATTAAAGAAATTTAAAAATATTTTATTAGTTATAAAATTATGTACGGGTATTTACAGTTGGAGCTATTTCAAAGCCAAAATAACTAACACACACAAATTATCTAGTAAATGTTTCTAATTTTCTGTTTTATTCAATGAAGAACAAGCAGTTTTCTAAACAGCAATTTTGTATTTAAAAATAAATCTAACTCTACTCACCATTCTACAAAATGACTGCCATTTATTAAACTTCTTTGACTTTCATATTAAAATAATGAAATAACTCAATGTTGAGAACTCAATGTTTAATATGTCTTTAAAGAAGGTATTCTCATCATGTAAAGGGGGAAATTATATCATCAGATAAGTACTCACTATCTGTGAGACAACAGCGTATGAGTTCACGATATCCATTGCAAAATGTCTCTGTCATGTTGGTCATATGGGCCCTTCAGTATAATAGTTTGGCATTTATAAGTATTTTATATAAGAAAATAGAATAGGAAGTGTAATTTCAAATATATGTTTTATTCTTCTGTGATTACTTATATTTAATACATTTTAAAATCTGAGTTTTTCAAAGGAAAAAATAAACAAGTTAACAATAAATGGGGAAGTAACATATTGATAAGGGTGAACTAAAATAAACAGCTTATGTGTGAAGAGACATAACAGATTAGAGATAAACTGATTATATTAAAATAAGTATATACATTTTTTAAATTCATTAAACTGATTTTGTCCCACAAATTAAAACTAAGTATCGGGCCGGGCGCGGTGGCTCAAGCCTGTAATCCCAGCACTTTGGGAGGCCGAGACGGGTGGATCACGAGGTCAGGAGATCGAGACCATCCTGGTTAATACGGTGAAACCCCGTCTCTACTAAAAAGTACAAAAAACTAGCCAGGCGAGGTGGCAGGTGCCTGTAGTCCCAGCTACTTGGGAGGCTGAGGCAGGAGAATGGCGTGAACCCGGGAGGCGGAGCTTGCAGTGAGCTGAGATCTGGCCACTGCACTCCAGCCTGGGCGACAGAGCGAGACTCTGTCTCAAAAAAAAAAAAAAAAAAAAAAAAAAAAAAAAAAAAACTAAGTATCTACAACAATGCGTACATTTACTGCACAAAATTCTTGGTAAAAAAAAAAAAAAAAAAAAAAAAGTCCTTGCAATCAGAATAGCATAAAAACCCAAGAAGTGTAGTTTACATGGAGTTATTTAGCAGAAACAAGAATGTCAGTCACTTCTCCACCTGACCTTGTAAAAGAGTGAAAATCAGGTGCTTAATTGATTATGTGAATTTCATTTCCGGTCTCTTCCAATCCCAATCCTTGGTGGAAAGTGCTAATGAAAAATGAAATGACTAGAGGATGAACTGCAAGAAAGAGGAAAAAAAGTGTGATCCACGGTTAACCACAAATTAAATTGTACTTTTTTTAACTGCCTTCCATTGACATTCTGAAGTAAAATTGATCTTAAGTTAAATCACTCTTTTCTAACTGTCACTACCCTAAACATTTACTTTAGTGGAGATTTCTGCAGAGCTATTTATTGGATTTCGTTGATGTTCAAAATTTTAAAATTGAATTTATTAGGTTAAAAGTCATTACTTAACATTTTGCACCCAGAATCTTGTGATCTTCCAGGTTATTATGTGTTTGGCAGGGTTTTTTAAATTAAAGAAAAGTAAGTGCTGTTTATAAGACAGTTATCAACTGCAACATTAATATGCTAATCAAAAAGTTGAATCTTCTTAGGCTTTCCAGAAGAAAAAAAGTGATAAAAATATATTTACAAGATATAGAAAATAATTATATTTTCCCAAAATGATAAAACATAGCAAACTAATTTTTAAAAAATTGTAAGCAGACTTTTGTAGCAGTTCCAAACCAGTGCTATAATTGCATAGTGTATTGTTAAAGGTTTAATTAAAAATAGTCAAGGGGCGGAGCAAGATGGCTGAATAGGAACAGCTCCAGTCTCCAACTCCCAGCGCGAGCGACACAGAAGACAGGTGATTTCTGCATTTTCAACTGAGGTACTGGGTTTATCTCACTAGTGAGTGCCTGACAATCAGTGCTGGTCAGCTGCTGCAGCCCAACCAGTGAGAGCTGAAGCAGGGCGAGGCATTGCCTCACCTGGGAAGCGCAAGGGGGAAGGGAATCCTTTTTCCTAGCCAGGGAAACTGAGACACACAACACCTGAAAAATCGGGTAACTCCCACCCCAATACTGCAATCTACCAAGGATCTTAGCAAACGGGCACACCAGGAGACTATATCCCACACCTAGCCTGGAGGGTCCAACACACAGGGAGCATCCCTCATTGCTAGCACAGCAGTCTGTGATCTCACAGCAAGGCAGCAGCGAGGCTGGGGAAGGGGCGCCCGCCATTACTGAGGCTTAAGTAGGTAAACAAAGCTGCTGGGAAGCTCCAACTGGGTGGAGCTCACAGCAGCTCAAGGAGTCCTGCCTGCCTCTGTAGACTCCATCTCTGGGGACAGGGCACAGCTAAACAACAACAATAAAAACAACAAAAAGCAGCAGAAACCTCTGCAGATGCAAATGAGTCTGTCTGACAGCTTTGAAGTGAGCAGTGGATCTCCCAACACGGAGGTTGAGATTTGAGAACAGACAGACTACCTGCTCAAAGGGTCCCTGACCCCTGAGTAGACTAACTGGGAGACATCCCCCCCAGGGGCAGACCGACACCCTGCAACTCACAGGGTGGAGTACACCCCTGAGAGGAAGCTTCCATAACAAGAATCAGACAGGTACACTCGATGTTCAGAAATATTCTATCTTCTGCAGCCTCTGCTGCTGATACCCAGGCAAACAGGGACTGGAGTGGACCTCAAGCAATCTCCAACAGACCTACAGCTGAGGGTCCTGACTGTTAGAAGGAAAATTAACAAACAGGAAGGACACCCACACCAAAACCCCATCAGTACGTCACCATCATCAAAGACCAGAGGCAGAAAAAACCACAAAGATGAGGAAAAAGCAGGGCAGAAAAGCTGGAAATTCAAAAAATAAGAGTGCATCGCCCCCTGCAAAGGAACACAGCTCATCGCCAGCAACAGATCAAAGCTGGACGGAGAATGACTTTGACGAGATGAGAGAAGAAGGCTTCAGTCCATCAAATTTCTCAGAGCTAAAGGAGGAATTACGTACCCAGCGCAAAGAAACTAAAAATCTTGAAAAAAAAGTGGAAGAATTGATGGCTAGAGTAATTAATGCAGAGAAGGTCCTAAACGAAATGAAAGAGATAAAAACCATGACACGAGAAATACGTGACAAATGCACAAGCTTCAGTAACCGACTCGATCAACTGGAAGAAAGAGTATCAGCGATTGAGGATCAAATGAATGAAATGAAGCGAGAAGAGAAACCAAAAGAAAAAAGAAGAAAAAGAAATGAACAAAGCCTGGAAGAAGTATGGGATTATGTAAAAATACCAAATCTACGTCTGATTGCGGTGCCTGAAAGTGAGGGGGAAAATGGAACCAAGTTGTAAAACACTCTTCAGAATATCATCCAGGAGAACTTCCCCAATCTAGTAGGGCAGGCCACTATTCAAATCCAGGAAATACAGAGAACGCCACAAAGATACTCCTCGAGAAGAGCAACTCCAAGACACATAATTGCCAGATTCACCAAAGTTGAAATGAAGGAAAAAATCTTAAGGGCAGCCAGAGAGAAAGGTCGGGTTACCCACAAAGGGAAGCCCATCAGACGAACAGCAGATCTCTCGGCAGAAACTCTCCAAGCCAGAAGAGAGTGGGGGCCAATATTCAACATTCTTAAAGAAAAGAATTTTAAACCCAGAATTTCCTATCCAGCCAAACTAAGTTTCATAAGTGAAGGAGAAATAAAATCCTTTACAGATAAGCAAATGCTTAGAGATTTTGTCATCATCAGGCCTGCCTTACAAGAGACCGTGAAGGAAGCACTTAACATGGAAAGGAACAACCGGTACCAGCCATTGCAAAAACATGCCAAAATGTAAAGACCATCGAGGCTAGGAAGAAACTGCATCAATTAAAGAGCAAAATAACCAATTAATATCATAATGGCAGGATCAAGTTCACACATAACAATCTTAACCTTAAATGTAAATGGACTAAATGCTCCAATTAAAAGACACAGACTGGCAAACTTGATAAAGAGTCAAGACCCATTAGTTTGCTGTGTTCAGGAGATCCATTTCACATGCAGAGACATACATAGACTCAAAATAAAGGGATGGAGGAAGGTCTACCAAGCAAATGGAGAACAAAAAAAAGCAGGGGTTGCAATACTAGTCTCTGATAAAACAGACTTTAAACCATCAAAGATCAAAAGAGACAAAGAAGGCCATTACATAATGGTAAAGGGATCAATTCAACGGGAAGACCTAACTATCCTAAATATATATGCACCCAATACAGGAGCACCCCGATTCATAAAGCAAGTCCTTAGAGACTTACAAAGAGACTTATATTCCCATGCAATAATAATGGGAGACTTCAACACTCCACTGTCAAAATTAGACAGATCAACGAGACAGAAAGTTAACAAGGATATCCAGGAATTGAACTCCTCTCTGCAGTAAGCAGATCTAATAGACATCTACAGAACTCTCCACCCCAAATCAACAGAATATAGATTCTTCTCAGCACCACATCACACTTATTCCAAAATTGACCACATAATTGGAAGTAAAGCACCCCTCAGCAAATGTACAAGAACAGAAATTATAACAAACTGTCTCTCAGACCACAGTGCAATCAAACTAGAACTCAGGACTAAGAAACTCAATCAAAACCACTCAACTACCTGGAAACTGAACAACCTGCTCCTGAATGACTACTGGGTACATAACGAAATGAAGGCAGAAATAAAGATGTTCTTTGAAACCAATGACAACATAGATACAACATACCAGAATCTCTGGGACACATTTAAAGCAGTGTGTAGAGAGAAATTTATAACACTAAATTCACACAAGAGAAAGCAGGAAAGATCTAAAATTGACACTCTAACATCACAATTAAAAGAACTAGAGAAGCAAGAGCAAACACATTCCAAAGCTAGCAGAAGGCAAGAAATAACTAAGATCAGAGCAGAACTGAAGGAGATAGAGACACAAAATCCCTCCAAAAAATCAATGAATCCAGGAGTTGGTTTTTGAAAAGATCAACAAAATTGATAGACTGCTAGCAAGACTAATAAAGAAGAAAAGAGAGAAGAATCAAATAGAGGCAATAAAAAATGATAAAGGGGTTATCACCACCGACCCCCCAGAAATACAAACTCCCATGAGAGAATACTATAAACACTTCTTCGCAAATAAACTACAAAATCTATAAGAAATGGATAATTTCCTGGACACTTACACTTTCCCAAGACTAAACCAGGAAGAAGCTGAATTCCTGAATAGACCAATAGCAGGCTCTGAAATTGAGGCAATAATTAATAGCCTACCAACCAAAAAAAGTCCAGAACCAGATGGATTCACAGCTGAATTCTACCAGAGGTACAAGGAGGAGCTGGTACCATTCCTTCTGAAACTATTCCAATCAATAGAAAAAGAGGGAATCCTCCCTAACTCCTTTTATGAAGCCAACATCATCCTGATACCAAAGCCTGGCAGAGACCCAACAAAAAAGAGAATTTTAGATCAATATCCCTGATGAAAATTGATGCAAAAATCCTCAACAAAATACTGGCAAACTGGATCCAGCAGCACATCAAAAAGCTTATCCACCATGATCAAGTGGGCTTCATCCCTGGGATGCAAGGTTGATTCAACATTCACAGGTCAATAAATGTAATCCAGCATATAAACAGAACCAAAGACAAAAACCACATGATTATCTCAATAGATGCAGAAAAGGCCTTTGAGAAAATTCAACAGCCCTTCATGCTAAAAACGCTCAATAAATTCGGTATTGATGGAACGTATCTCAAAATCATAAGAGCTATTTATGAAAAACCCACATTCAATATCATACTGAATGGGTAAAAACTGGCAAAATTCCCTTTGAAAACTGGCACAAGACAGGGATGCCCTCTCTCACCACTCCTATTCAACATAGTGTTGGAAGTTCTGGCTAGGGCAATCTGGCAAGAGAAAGAAATCAAAGTATTCAGTTAGGAAAAGAAGAAGTCGAATTGTCCCTGTTTGCGGATGACATGATTGTATATTTAGAAAACCCTATTGTCTCAGCCCAAAATCTCCTTAAGCTGATAAGAAACTTCAGCAAAGTCTCAGGATACAAAATCAATGTGCAAAAATTACAATCATTCTTATACCAGTAACAGATGAACAGACAACCAAATCATGAATGAACTTCCATTCACAATTGCTTCAAAGAGAATAAAATACCTAGGAATCCAACTTACTAGGGATGTAAAGGACCTCTTCAAGGAGAACTACAAGCCACTGCTCAGTGAAATAAAAGAGGACACAAACAAATGGAAGAACATACCATGCTCATGGATAGGAAGAATCAATATCGTGAAAATGGCCATACTGCCCAAGGTAATTTATAGATTCAATGCCATCCCCATGAAGCTACCAATGAGTTTCTTCACAGAATTGAAAAAAACCGCTTCAAAGTTCATATGGAACCAAAAAAGAGCCCGCATGGCCAAGACAATCCTAAGTCAAAAGAACAATGCTGGAGGCATCATGCTACCTGACTTCAAACTATACTACAAGGCTGCTATAACCAAAACAGTATGGTACTGGTACCAAAACAGAGATATAGACCAATGGAACAGAACAGAGTCCTCAGAAATAATACCACACATCTACAGCCATCTGATCTTTGACTAACCTGAGAGAAAGAAGAAATGGGGAAAGGATTCCCTATTTAATAAATGGTGCTGGGAAAATTTGCTAGCCATAAGTAGAAAGCTGAAACTGGATCCTTTCCTTACTCCTTATACGAAAATTAATTCAAGATGGATTAGAGACTTAAATGTTAGACTTAATACCATAAAAACCCTAGAAGAAAACCTAGGTAGTACCATTCAGGACATAGGCAAGGGCAAGGACTTCATGTCTAAAACACCAACAACAATGGCAACAAAAGCCAAAATTGACAAATGGGATCTAATTAAACTAAAGAGCTTCTGCACAGCAAAAGAAACTACCCTCAGAGTGAACAGGCAACCTACAGAATGGGAGAAAATTTTTGCAATCTACTCATCTGACAAAGGGCTAATATACAGAATCTACAAATAACTCAAACAAATTTACAAGAAAAAAACAAACAACCCCATCGAAAAGTGGGTAAAGGATATGAACAGACATTTCTCAAAAGAAGACATTCACACAGCCAACAGACACATGAAAAAATGCTCATCATCACTGGCCATCAGAGAAATGCAAATCAAAACCACAATGAGATACCATCTCACACCAGTTTGAATGGCAATCATTAAAAAGTCAGGAAACAACAGGTGCTGGAGAGGACGTGGAGAAATAGGAACACTTTTATACTGTTGGTGAGATTGTTATCTAGTTCAACCATTATGGAAAACAGTATGGCGATTCCTCAAGGATCTAGAACTAGAAGTACCATATGACCCAGCCATCCCATTACGGGGTATATACCCAAAGGATTATAAATCATGCTGCTATAAAGACACATGCACACATATGTTTATTGTGGCACTATTCACAATAGCAAAGACTTGGAAAGCAACCCAAATGTCCATCAGTGACAGACTGGATTAAGAAAATGTGGCACATATACACCATGGAATACTATGCAGCCATAAAAAAGGATGAGTTTGTGTCCTTTGTAGGGACATGGATACAGCTGGAAACCATCATTCTCAGCAAACTATCGCAAGAACAGAAAACTAAACACTGCATGTTCTCACTCATAGGTGGGAACTGAACAATGAGATCACTTGGACTCGGGAAGGGGAACATCACACACCAGGGCCTATCATGGGGAGGGGGGAGGGGGGAGGGATTGCATTGGGAGTTATACCTGAGGTAAATGACGAGTTGATGGGTGCTGACAAGTTGATTGGTGCAGCACGCCAACATGGCACAGGTATACATATGTAACAAACCTGCACGTTATCCACATGTACCCTAGAACTTAAAGTATAATTAAAAATAAATAAATAAATAAATAAATAATAAAAAAAATATAGTCAAATTTTTTGAATAAGTATGTAAACAAGCTCAGCATACATGATGTGTAAATCTAAATATTCTAATTTCAAAAGTAAAATAATGTTATTTTAGTAGGCAAAAAATTGTATGTGCACGTTTCATTGTGTGTAAGTACGGAGCCCACACACATGCTCAGCACTTAGTGCTCTGGCACTACTTTTGCACACTTTTTCTCCACTGTGACTACTGATAGTACTTTCCAAGTAACTACTCCTAGTTAATACTCTCCAATGAACTTTTAAAACATTAATTTATTAACTTTTTACATTAGTTTATAATTGACACACAATAATTGTACATCTTTGTGAAATACAATGTGATGCTTTGATGCATGTATGCATAGTATAATGATCAAATTGGGGTAATTACCATGTCTTCACTTTAAACACTTACCATTTCTTTATGGTGATAATATTCAAAATCTTTTCTCCTAGTTATTTTGAAATATACGATACCTTGCTCTTTGCTTCTGTGTAATAGAACACCAGAATTTATTTTTATGTGATAATATTCAAAATCTTCTCTCCTACTTATTTTGAAATATATGATACCTTGCTCTTTGCTTCTGTGTAATAGAACACCAGAATTTATTCTTCCTTCTAACTTATTACCAGCGGATTAACCTCTGACAGTCCTCTCCTTTCTCCAACCCTCCACAGACTCTGCTAACCACCATTCTGCTCTCTACTTTTATGAAACCAACATTTTTAGATTCCACACATAAGTTAGGTCATGCAGTATTTGTCTTTCTATGCCTGGCTTATTTCACTTAACATAATGTTTTCCAGGTTAATTCATGTTGTGGCAAATAACAGTACTTTATTCTTTATTGTAGCTGAAAACTTTAAGGAGTGACTGTCATTCTCCCTTTTGCATATTTTATTATTTTCTCTTGAAAGCATTACATGGCTACTGTATAATGATGATTTAGTGTGTAAAGCATTTCTCCCACTGTATTCAAAAATCAGTTTTCCAAACTTGAAACTAACTGAAAATAAGATTAAATTGCATGTTTTAATCATTGTGCTGGTAAAAGGGTTGTGCTCTTGATATTCTTTAGCATATTCTGCTACCTTTCATTTGTTGTCAAAGCTTATTGAAAGAAAAACAATTTATACTGTTTATTTTCACAAAAAACAATAGTTTATTTGAGTCTTGGACAATAATATAACTAAGTATTTGCATATACATATAATAGAGATTTTATCTTTAAAATGCCACTGGCATATTAAGCACATTACACATTAATATAATAGTTTTGATGAAGAGAAAGGCAGGACTATTCTATTTACCAATCCAAGGCATTTAAATTTTATAGCAACTAATACGGAAAATCACACAACAATGTTCATATGTACTTTTCTCTTACTTTGAATCTCATTTTATTAAAATCAGAACACAAATGTGATTTTCAAAGTACTTAATATAATAGAACAATTTTGGAACAATTTTAAAAAAGGAAATATACCAATTTGTATAATACTAGAAAACTTTTCATTTATACACACTTTATATTTCAAATACGATATTGCTATGAAGCCATAATAGTTGATCTTCATTTAATGACACAGAACATCAATTTGTAGCTTTAAATTTTATTTAAGAAAAATCCATTTTAATAATTTTTTTTAACAAAAAGATTGTAAATACTCTTAGGAAAATATATTCTTTTGTGTTTATTTTTATTACTTTAATGAATTACATGGACAGAAGCACTTCAGCCATAATGACCAAAACTTTCAGAATGGCCTTAAATAGAATTTCAAAACCAACCACCTTATGTTACAGAAGATTTTGTAAAAATATTATTTTCTTTATAATTGTAAATAAGTATCCATTAGAAGCATTTATTTTCACATATGTGAATATAAACAAATAACTATGAAAACGTACCTATAAAATCAGAGTTGCCTACTACAAATTGCTGCTTCAATCTCTCATTCTTTGAGCACATGACAAAATGGCAACACATTGATGTTTTCCAAAAGTAAGCTTTGGTCCTATGCCCTTGTGGGTACTATCTGGTGCTTATTGAATACAGCATAAACTCTTTGGCTTCCTCCGAGGCTCTCTGTGCTCTAAGCCCAGCTTATATGTTTAACCATGTCTTTAAACAATTCAGTGACTATCGTCTGCCAGGAATTCAGTATGTTTTATGTATTTAATGATGTCCATGCATTAAACCAAACACAGCTGTTGTATAATAGACACACCAGTGTAAGGTAACATTGAGTTTCCCCAAATAATTTTTTAATTGAAGGTTGACTGATGATGAGTTTCTTTCCTTTCTTAGGTATCCTGTAAAGTAATTCTGAAAATATCTAAAGTGTTTGTATTCACACTCACCAGGAATTTATGTATGTTTAATTATAAGAAACAGTACATAACAAATATCACTTAGCTACATTACACATAAATTCTTAAATTGGTGGCAACTACAATTTGCACAACTCAATCACTTAATCTTCAGCAGTTCTTTCCTAGCTGTAGCTTTGCTATGGTTTTCAGTGTTTTTGTTTTTAACACTACTTAATGCTCTGATTTCTCTCTATTCTCAGAGGCACTCTTAATAGAGGATTATTGAGCTAACGATTCAGATGAATAAGACTAGTTACAAATTGTACATCACAAACACTGTATCATTTAATAATTTTAAACAAAGCACGAGTTCATTAATTTGCCCCTATGATCTTACTTAATCCTCAAATCAACCACATGAGCTGGCCAATAATTTCATCCACATATTAAAAATGAAACCAGTGAGAAATAGTGACTTACATGGTATTGCAACTCCAAAAATGACCAAGCTATAACTTGAAGTCAGTTAATTGTCAAAGTCAATGCCTAAGCACTAACTGATATTGTCTCTCCAAACACCTATAGCCAATTCTAGATGCCCAATCTCTAATCAAGCCTTGATTCCTATGTACTCATATTTGACTGCAGGAACTTTCAAACTGATAATTCATATGTTCATTGCAATATTTTATAGTACATTTATATTGAATGATTCTTTGTCATATTGCTTCATCTGCTTTTTCAGAAACTTCCGATGTTAGCATATCTACATGTTGCATTTATTCATTCTGAGCTTAGTATCTCACTTGCTTCTTTTCAAGGTTATTGGTACTCACTATAGAGTTTAGATACTTGTAATGCAAAGAAAAGACTTAGACATTTTTCTGTAAGTTATTCTAGATCTGACCATATGAAACCAAGAAAATGTGGTCATTAGTGGTGTCTATGTTGGGCTATAATCATATTTTTCTCAGTAGTTAAGTAACACAATTTTTATTTTGTAATCAGATAGATTTCAAAATATTGAATTCAAAATTGCCATTATATACCTAATTATGGGTATCTCCTGTAAATTTTCCGAATGGATTTCCATTCCATTTCCATTTTATAGCTGGCATTTTTTGCCACAGTACTCCGTCAGGTCTTAATATACACACTATTGGAAGCATGACTTATCATTTCTTCATGTTTGGTACTGGAATGAGATGGATATGGGAAACTTTGCAGGCCAAACACTATTTGGAAGATTATTTGTAAAAAATAAACAAAAACCCACTTTTTGATGATTTTTTTCCTTGCATATTTGTTTAAGTTCTTGGTAGATTCTGGATATTAACCCTTTGTCTGATGTACAGATTGCAAAATTTTTCTCCCATTCTGTAGGTTGCCTGTTCGCTCTGAAGATAGTTTCCTTTGCTGTGCAGAAGCTCTTTGTTTAATTAGATCCCATTTGTCAATTTTGGCTTTGTTGCCATTGCTTTTGATGTTTTAGTGATGAAGTCTTTGCCCATACCTATGTCCTGAATAGTACTGCCTAGGTTTTCTTCTAGTATTGTTATGCTTTTAGGACTTACATTTATGTCTTTAATCCATCTTGAGTTAATTTTTGTATAAGGCATAAGGAAGGGATCCGGTTTCACCATCTGCCTATGGCTAGCCAGATTTCCCAACACCATTTATTAAATAGGGAATCCTTTTCCAATTGCTTGTTTTTGTCATGTTTGTCAAAAATCAGATGGTTTTAGATGTGTGGTGTTATTTCTGAGGCCTCTGTTCTCTTCTATTGGTCTATATATTTGTTTTGGTACCAATATAATGCTGTTTTGGTCATTGTAATAGACACTTTTCAAAAGAAGATATTTATGTAGCCAACAAACATATGAAAAAATGTTCATCTTCACAGGTCATTAGAAAAATGCAAATCAAAGCCACAATGGGATACCATCTCATACCAGTTAGAATGGTGATCATCAAAAAGTCAGGAGATGCTGGAGAGGATGTGGAGAAATAGGAATGCTTTTACACTGTCGGTGGGAGTGTAAATTAGTTCAACCATTGTGGAAGAGAGTGTGGCGATTCCTCAAGGATCTAGAACTAGAAATATCATTTGACTAGCAATCCCATTACTGGGTGTATACCCGAAGGATTATATATCATGCTGCTATAAAGACACACGCACATATATGTTTATTGCAACACCATTCACAAAGCAAAGTCTGGAACCAACCCAAATGCCCATCAGTGATAGACTGGATAAAGGAAATGTGGCATATATACCATGGAATACTATGCAGCCATAAACAATGATGAATTCATGTCCTTTACAGGGACATGGATGAAGCTGGAAACCGTCATTCTCAGCAAACTAACACAAGAACAGATAACCAAACACCACATGCTCTCACTCATAAGTGGGAGTTGAACAATGAGAACACATGAACAGGGGTTGTGAGTGGGGGCAGGCATCACACACCGGGGCCTGTCGGGGAGTGGGGGGCTGGGGGAGGGATAGTATTAGGAGAAATACCTAATGTAGATAACGAGTTGATGGGTGCAGCAAACCACCATGGCACATGTATACGCATGTAATAAAACTGCACATTCTGCACATGAATTTAAAGTATAATAAAAAAGACAAGTAAATAAAAATAAAAAGATATTTTCTAGTGGTTTTCTATTCCATTTGGAAGCTTTCCTCTTTGCTATTTTCAGCTTGCATGGATTAAAGAAAATACTGTTTTCTACTTCTGGAGTAAATCTCAAAACTCAATGGAAATTGGTTTAAGTCCACTTTGAACACCCCAACCTTCTACTACTGATTACTTGCATCAGTTTTGCCTATTTAAGGATTACTTTGTTAATTTCCAGAGTATGTATTGTTTCTTAAAATATTAACTTATTTTGATGTGTTTACTTTCTGTGTACTAGGAATTTATTCTAAAACATACATTTAAACTTTTTAAGACTGTAATTATAGGCAGACAAATAAGTTAGGTAACATGTAAGTAATTTAATAGATCATTACATTGCTTGATATTCTCATCTACTAAAATCTCTGTTTAAATATTTAACCTTAAAATAAACCATTTGGAAATGTTTGTTAAATAAGTCAATACCATATACTTTAATTACCACACATCAACTAAGCTTCTACAAGGTAATATCAATTCAAGATAATTTATTAAGAAAAATTACAAAATATACAGGAATAGAGAGAACAACATAATGTCCCCATTGCCCAGCTTTAACAATTATCTACTTATTTTCATATGCCCACTTACGTTCTTCTTCTTTTCTTCTGAATTATCAGTGTTATTATTATTTTTATTATTATTTTTGAGATGGAGTCTTGCTCTTAGTCACCCAGGCTGGAGTGCAATGGTGCCATCTCGGCTCACTGCAACCTCCACCTCCCAGGTTCAAGCAAATTCTTCTGCCTCAGCCTCCTGAGTAGCTGGGATTACAGACTTGTGCCACCATGCCCAGCTAATTTTTTAATTTTTTGTAGAGACGGAGTTTCATCATGTTGGCCAGGCTGATCTTGAACTTCTGACCTCATCATCTGCCCGCCTCACCCTCCCAAAGTGTTGGGATTACAGGTGTGAGCCACCACTCTCAGCTCTTCTGAATTACTTTATTTTGTTTCCTTTATTTATTTTTGAGACAGGGTCTCACTCTGTTGTCCAGGCTGGAATGCAGTGGAAGGCAAGGCTCACTGTAGTCTTGACTTCCTGGCTCAAACGATTCTCCCACCTCAGCTCCCCAGTAGCTGGAACTACAAGCATACACTACCATGTCCAACTAATTTATTTTGTATTTTTTGTAGACACAAGGTCTTACTATGTTTCTCAGGCTGGTTTGAACTCCTGGTCTCAATTAATCCTCCACCCCCAACCTCCCAAAGGGCTGGGATTACAAGCATGAGCTTACAAGCATGCCTGACTCTTCTAAATTATTTTGAATAACTTTATATATGTGAATATTTTGATATTTATCTCTAAATGTAAATACTCTTTAAAAACTATTCAGTCAATGTTAATATTTCCCTTATTGTCTCAAATATATTTATAATAATTGGTTTGGCCAAATTAATAGCTAAATAGGAATAAAGATTTAACTGAGTTTAAATTTCTAAATCTCTTTAACCTGTAAGTTCTTTATTTATCCTTCTCATCTTTGTTTTACTCATGTGAGTGATTTCATGAGATAATGTATCAAAAGATTTTAGTTTGTTGATTATATGTCCATAGTTTCCTTTATATACCTCTTTTTCTGATTTCTGTGAGTATTAGTCAGATTTAGGTTTGATTAAATTCAAGTTTGAAATTTTCCTATGAATATTTTGTACAGAGGTGTATTTTCACCAGGAGATTCGTAAAGTCTCTTTCGGTGATAGTATAAGGAATTGATGATCCATTATTTTATTAGTGCTTGTAAAGTAAAGTTCTGTCACGCAGGCTTCAACTGTTAACTGGATCATTCCATTAAAAACGTGCCCTTATGTTGAGGTAAAATCTGTATAGAAAAGGCTGGATAAGTGCTTGCTTCTTTTCATGTATTTACCAGTTTTCCATCTAATGATTTGGTTTATCAGCATTATCTAAACATAACTAAGGAGTTTTTTAAAATTTTTTTAAATAATTTGTGTGTTTCAATTAATTCCAGTTATTCTTGAATTACTGGACAAATCTCTACTTTGTCCAGTGACAGCCTTTTCACACTGGTACCTGAGTATTTTTCATACGGGTACCTGAGTATTTTTTTATTACATTACCTTGGTGGTCATAATAGCTTTTCTCCTTTCTATTATGACAAACAAATATGCCAGGCTCATCTTACGTATTTACGTATTTACTGACCCATCCTTTGAATAAGCCATTTCAACCAAGAGCATGGGCTCATTTTATATGGAAATAGTATATAGAACCCAAAATATGGAGCTAGAACTGCTCTTTTCTATGGAGTCTTTTCAATAGATAGGGACAAGAAACAAGTATTTTTAAAATAAAAAATTAATATATACAGATTTCTCCAATTCCAATTCAAAACTGGTGCTTTCACATATCTCATTAACTTTATATATGTATCTACTTTCTCCCACACAAAAATCCAGTAGGACCCCTCCCTGCAAAATTCCAGGTAGATGAATTTACAAAGAGAAAGATACTTAGAGACTGCTGTCTGCTTATATTATTTCAATAGACTTTAATTTTTAGAGTGGTTTTATATTTACAGCATGCACCTAGTCTCAGCTACTTTGGAGACTGAGGCAGGAGAATCATTTGAGGTTTGAGGCTGCAGTGAGCTATGACCATGCCACTGCATTCCAGCCTGGATAGCAGACCAAAATTATATTTATTTATTTATTTATTTATTTATTTATTTATTTATTTATATATTTTAAACATGTATATATTACACACACATACACACACACATACATATACATATATATACATATATATATATATATATCTCTCTCAAACACACACATACACGCACACACCAGAATGGTACATTTGTTACAACCGACAATTGATGAACCTACCTTGACAATATAATTAACAAATCTGTAGTTTACATTAGAGTTCACTCTTTGCACTGTACATTCTATGGGTTTTGACAAATGTATAATGAAATGTACTCACCGTTATTGTGTCATACAGAATAGCTTCAGTGCCCTAAAACTCCTCTGTGCTCCACTAGTTGATCTCTCCCTTCCTTCCAAACCCCTGGCATTTATGATCTTTTTATGGTCTCCATAGTTTTGCCTTTTTCAGAATGTCATATAATTGGAATCATATACTATGTAGCCTGTTCAGATTGACTTCTTCAACTTAACAATACACATTTAAGGTTACTTCCATGTCTTTTCATGACTTGATAGCACATTTCTTTTTAGTGCTGGAAAATACTCCATTGTCTGCTTACATTATTTTTCATTTTAAGCAAGATCTAGAATCCAATGTGTTTCACATACAGGATTTGACTGTTACATCTTTTATTCTTTCCCAATCTAAAGTACTTCATCCATTTCTTTGTTCTTTGAAATATTGTTTATGTTAAATGTTTCTGGCTCACTGTCCTAGAATATACCCTGCTTTTTGCTTGTTTTCTTATGGCTTCCTCATGATTTGATCAATGTTGAACTATTCTGGCCAACACTACATAGGAATGGTGAATCACATCAAAAGACTCATATTGTCACGCTATGGGGCTATTAGCAATACCATATGTAGATATTTATGTAAGTTGGTTACTGTGAGACCTCTTAATAAAGCTGATATTCACCTTTGCATTTAATAGGCAAATAGTGAGATTATAATTTGAGATGATCAGAATTACCTATTTACCTAAAACTTTCAATCATTTTGGCATCAATTGAGGATTCCTGCCTGAGCCAATCATTATGTGGGGGTTACAAGATGGTAATTTTCTAATTCTACTATTTCTTCTGTATATATTAGGTGATGTAGCTGACATTCCTCTGAAAGAAGAACTTTCCTTTGTCAGAATTTTATCTATCTTTCATTTGTTTACTATCACTAAAAACTCAGGGACTTTTATGTAATCAGTTAGTTAAAATTCATTACCCTCAATATCTCATTATAAGTTTTGGTGCTCAATTTCCTGGATTACTTTTTGATATACTGTTCAATTACTCTTTAAGAAATTTCTTAAAATGAACGAGCAAGTGAAAAATCCTAACAAAGGGTGAGAATTAAAAAAAATTTTAAATTTCTCTTTTGTCCAATGTCCAAAAAATGATTCATGTGCCTAGAGCATCCTGAGGTTGACTAGAACATGATGGAAGATAAAGCTTGAGATTTAGGATGGTACAGATAGCATACAACCTTGCCAATCAAGCTAAGGCATTTGAATGCTGTTAGTAGTGTATAGGGAGGTTTTGAGGGCAAAGTCATTATGGCATTTGTATTTTAAAATGTCCCTTTTACTCTTCTTTACAGATTGGGAGATAATTGATTAGAGATTTTAGTAGCAAATGAAAATAGAGAGAAACAGATTTGAGGTATGTTTTGAGGTGAAACTGGAAGTACTGGCTGATTGATTCAGTGCGGGGGAGAGGGAAAAGAAAGACTCAAGAATGATATCTACTTTTGTTTTCATGAGCAGCGGGGTTGCTAAGACCGAGAGAAACAGATTGTGGGTTGATGAAAGAGGAAGAATCAAGATTCTAATATATGCAGTTTAAATTTTTGATGCCTGTAAAATATCCCAAGTAACTATGTGAACTCTGAAAATTTCCAATGTAGAGATAAAAGTTTGAGATTTATTAGATTGATATGACATTTAAAGTCATGTGACAAGGTGAGATGACCTAAAGAGAGGCACAGGTTGAGGGAAGTGCTCTCGGAAACTCTAAAATGTAGTAGAAAAGGAGAAGCCAGGAAAGCAAACAAAGAGGAAACACCCAAAAAACTGAGAGATACACTAACAATCTCAAATTCTTTAGTTTGCTAGATATTAAAAATAAAACCAGTAAAATTTTGCATTCATTTGAAACATCAAAATGTGATATTTAAGGTTAACATTAAGGCTCGTACTGAAAGCATTTCACCTTCATATTTTAGATATCATCTACAACTTGGTTTATCAAATGATATTTGTCAAATACTGAAGTGTACACAATTCCTATTCATCAACATTTTTGTCTTTGACACTTTAAAATTGTGTAATTTTGATGTGTAATACTGTATTGCATCCATCATTACAACTGTTAAAATATTCCCACTCTCTGTCACTATTATCAGCTAATTGATTTTTATGGAGGAAGAAATTTGCAAAGAGCAATTTTGGAGGGGATTTGGAATCATCTGAGAATAGTAAGCTTTTTGTTTTAAGTTTAACCACACCATCACAAATATCCTGAGAGATGATTTTAAAGCTTAGAATGAAAATTGCTCCTGGGCTGAAAGCTCATATGCCAAGTGAAATTTCACTAAAGTAGAGGTTTATAAGTGCTGACAAGTTCTTAAATACAGCGATGCTAAAAACGTTACTATTACAAGAACACAACAGAAGCTATTAGAGCTCTCAAATATCCTCTTCAGTGTTCACTTAATAAAGTAAAGCACAAATATGCTACAAGAGAATGAAAGAAGTGTTATTTTTCAGAGGGAAAGGCTATTGAAATTTTTAAAGTCACTTTGGGATATTACAAGAATTCATCATATGATAGAAGAGTTTCTTTTCTATTCATGGGGGGCAGGGCAAAACAGAAAAACTGCGATGACACAGAGCTTTCTAAGACGCTGTTGGACTTCATAAACATTATATTGTTTTATTAAAAGTGAACAGCTGGCAGTTTAATGTCCCTCCATACTGGGATATAATGCAAACTTAAGGGCTCTTCTGATTTCCTGTTATGAGGTTAATTTAGTAATTGCAAGCACAAGCATATATAGGAAATACAGTACTTAGAAAAGTGAATCATTGATTGGCACATTACTTTCTGTGAACAGTAATCATTTTTCATCTCATCTGTATTAATTCTAAAAGAGCAGTCTTAGCTCTTTTGTTAGAAAGGCAAGTCTAATAACAAGTATGCTATCCTCATGTTATGAAATATTTCCCCATTGCCATTATTTAGAAATTCTGAGTTAAAGCTCAGCATTTTATTCTTTGTAACTCAGAATGAACTGAGTGTCTATCTCTGAAACTAGTAAGCATCTATCTTACCTCAGTTTTGTAATCCAGAAAGAGATTTACTTTAGGCCTATTATGTGCTTTTGGCTCATAATGCTCTTGGTCTTACCAGTAACCTCATTCATTTTTGATAATATTCCCATGTAGAAATTATATTTGCCTTTAATAAATTCAACAACACAAAAATACACGACAAAATTGTTTTTTACCTCTTTATGTTTAGGACTTTTGATTTATAGTTAGCTAATACCCTAAATCCTCGAATCCTTTGCACAAAACTGCAGACTTCCCCCAGCTAACACAAGTAACACAGGTTTATTTTAGTAGAACTGGGAATGGAAACAATTTCTTGGCATAAAGTACTCAAACATAGAATTTTGGAGAAAATAATAGGCCAGTGGGGAATAAATTTTGGAGATAGGAGAAGATTTCTGTTGCTTCTTAAGTTACTATAGAAAAATCCCCTACATACTTTAGCATCTCCCTTTCCACCAACCCTTTCTTTTCAGATTGTAAACATATTCGGACCTGTCATTTTCTCTTATGTTATCAAAAAAAAAAATCAAAATATTTTCCCATATTGCTTTTAATTTCCAAACTCTGATTTTTGCTTCCAGACTAGTTTCCAAATTTCTTATCAATTTTTAATATTTTTGTTCCTTAATAAACAACAAGTTCAATAAGTCAACAATGCTTATAGATGCTATTTATTTACCACTTTGTCTGTACCTCTGTCTCGCTGGATTTGCAGTTTTGTCTTCCTCTGTAGATTGCAGATGCATCTGTGGACTAAGTTGTGATAGCCTTTCAACGAAAATCTCAAATGCCTAAAACAGAACCTGGGTCACAGATGATACTCAATAAATACAGGTCATCAGTGCAGTTGCTTATCCAAGAACACTTTTTAATGATAATTTTGGCTTGGTAAGTGATGTATATTTCCAATATTCATGATCATTCTTAATAGTAGGTATTCTATTACTTAATTTTAGATGAGAAAACTCATCTAAAGAGTTAGAGATCTAAGTAACTCAATAAAGGGCACATATGAATAAATAGACCCAATGTTTGAATTCAGTTTAGTTTAACTCTAGTCCCTATTTTCTTTTTAAAATACCATGCCAATAGAAAATAGTAGTATAGGGAAGAAGGAAAAAATGAATCAATGCTGTTGTTTTCAAGTACCTTAACCACTGTTGCAATTTTTTCCTGCACACCTCCAACACCTATTTGATGTTGCTGAATCTTTGAATTTAAATGGTTTCTCTGCAAGGTAAATTAATTATTACTATAGTTGGTCTATATTTCTTGAAGGTTACTGGTTATTGGATTTGAATTTCATGTTAACTAATCGAACCTAGACCATATTCAATTTCATTACCCTACATGTTCTAATTAATGAGTCTTCCTCATGCAACAATATAATTTTTTATAAATATAAGTTTTTTGTTTGGTTTTGTTTTGAGTTAACATGACACTGCTCCCCTCTATATTGTTGAATGGAGATTTTTATATTGCTGAATGTCATAATATTATATTTCAAATTTGTTGCTATATAAATGTCTATATATTTTTTAACATTATGTTTGCAAGAAATTGATTAAATTCTGAGAGGAAAGGGGAGAATATTATAAAATATAATTATAATGTAAAATAAACCTTTTAAATTCATATGGAGACAGAGTTTTGTTTTGTCTAGACAATAGATACATTATAGATAATGACTAAAGAGAGGTCAATGTGGTCTCAGTAGAGAAAGCAATTATTTTGTATATTTGTTAAATAACATCTGGTTTATTCCAAATCATCTGTAATGGCAAATCATTTAAATAGAGCGTCTTATTTTTATAGCAATCGTTAAAGCCGATGAGTAAAGACTATATGATTATATTTTTGCACCTTGAATATTTTAGAAGGCATGAAAGCCAAATAAATGTTTTTGAGAACTGACACTTCTACCAAAGGAAGTGCACATTGAGAGGAATTTTGCTAAGCAGATGAAGTGTAAGAGAGGGAGACAACTCCAGTTGCAGAAGACAGCAGGTGCTAAGACACATAATATTACAAAACAGCATCTACAGAGCCTTAAAGGTCCTCAGTGTCCCTATAAAATAGGGTCAAAGGACAGTGATCAGGAGAAAAAGGGCTGGTGTCGTTAAGTTAGAAAAATAAACAGAGGTCAGAACATGAAGGATCTTATAAATCAGGCATAAGTTGTGCAAAGTCAATGTGTGCAGGAATCAAGCAAATTGGGCAAATATGAGATCCTGGAATGTAAAGGAAACAGGAGTGTTGGCCCCTGTCAAGTAGATAGACCAAAGGATATTCAAATTCTATTCAAAACAGAAAAAACAAAAATGTGTTCCTGTTAAGCGAACACACTTCTTGGTGGTCTTTGGCTTGTCAGAGCTAATATCTGTAGAACATACTACTATGGAGAGATATTGAAGTATTTCAAATAGTGTAGCGATGCAGGACAGGCAAGCCCCCAAATTGAGGCTTAACCCAGGAGGGTTCTTGGCTTCACCCAGAAAAGAATTCAAGGGTGAGCCAGTGGTGTTAAACAGCAACTTTTATTTAAGCAGCAGTGTACAGTAGGAGCAGGTACTGCTTCTTGTGGAGCAGATATCCCACAGGCAGAGTACTCTGTGCCCAGAGTAACAACTCAGAGGTAGTTCTGCAATCTTATTTATGCCCATTTCTAATTATTTGCAAATTGAGGGACCATTTATAAAGCAATTTCTAGGACGAGTGTGGTAACTGGATAATCAGGTTGTTGCCCTGGAAGGGGCTCTAACATCCAGCTGCTGCCATGGCAATGGTAAACTGACGTGGCACACTGGTGAGTGTGTTTTATGGAAAGCTGCTTCTGCTCCTGACCTATGTTAGGTAGTCCTCAGTTTGGTCTCGTATTTGAGCTCCACCTCAGGAGTAGAGTACTACCTCCTAGCTTAATAGGATCAGTATTATAGGTTAGAAAGGTAACTGAAGCAGCAATACAGATGTTGAGAGAAAAGGATTACATGAGAGATTATGAGATAGCTATACTATAATTTTCATAGTCAAAGATGATTAAGGCTTGGTCTAGAGTATTGACAGCATTTAGTGGAAAGGATATATTGGGGAGGAAGTAAAGGGGTTGCACTGAAAAAAAATGTTAGTTATCCATTGAATTTGGGGTGAGAGGGAGTCTGAAAAATTAGGATTTATCATGGGTATCAGTATGGATAATGACTGGAAAATTAGAAGGAGGAAGGAGAGCATGTTATGAAGTAAGAAAATAACAAACTTAGTTTTAAAATGCTGTTTGAAGTCCTATAGGGAACTTCTGTGGAGGCAATTTTTAACAAAGATATAGATCTTATATGAGTTGTTTGACTTAGCATATATATTTGAGAATCATCAACTTATAGGAGATAATTAAAACAAAGTCATAAATAAAATGAATAGTGATTGAGAAAAGAGCAAAATATCAAAACCTTATTTATAAACCTACTAACAGATGTACTTTTAATTATTGTCTTCTGTTTGAAACTTTATTTGTAATACTAGATTTTCTAAAATTTAATTTTGTTAATTAGGACAGCAAATATCTTTTCCATTAACTAGAATTTTAAATGATTCATTTTATTATAAACAAGCGAATTGCTGGTGCTTTAATAATTTTATGACTGGGTTTTTCAGTGTTATAACAGTGGGGATTCTCCAGAGAAATAGACTATAGAACCAAAACAGGCAGAGATAGAGAGACACACTCAGAGAGAGATTATATATTTTAAGGAACTCCCTCACATGTTTGTGGGGGTCAGCAAGTGCAAAATCTGTAGGGTAGGTCAGCAAGCTGGAAATGCCTTGAGCATTCCACAAAATGTTGCCATGACCTTTGCTCTTGATGGGTCTGCTTTTGCTTTGACTGGACTACTTCTGTCTTTTGGCAGCCATTGTTTTGATTGTATTTTGTCTTCAAGATCATACTAGTAAAGCTCTCTGCTGTTTCAGTTCTTTGAGGATATACTTCACAATCTTGATCCCACTTCTTTAAAATGTCCATGAAAAGGTCTGCTCTATTGGGCAACTTATCTGGGTGCAACAATATTGACACCCATTGAGTGAAAAGTTCGTTCAACTTCAATTTTCAGTCAGAATTGTGTAAGCTGAGCCAAATGAGATATCTGTGATGTTGGCTATTGTTTGTGCTTTTAATTGTCAGTCCTTTTAAATTAGGGGACATACAAGATGAGTTTTTTATTGAAAATGAGGTGGATGGTATGCTGCTGTAGGCTTCACCTTTAACATTGTCTCTTCTTAAAATGAGTTATACATTTATACACTGCTGTTTTCGTTGAGGCATTGTTCCTACAAACTTTTTGTAAAGCATAAACTATTTCACCATTATTCCACCCAAACTTCACTGTAAATTTGATGTTTTTTCTTGTTTCAATTTTAGCAGAATTCGTGTTGCTCTGATACAGGTTCTTTTCAAATTGTCTTATCTTTCTGGATGCTGCTTCATACTAGATCTTCTTCAGACATGTCATAACAAAGCATAAATTAATTTTGTTGCATGTTTTTCTTAATAATATGCATCTTCAATGTAATTTTGACTACCCCTTTTATATGTGTGTATACATATATATATATATATAGACATATGCACACACAAAACCGTTATATGAAGATTGACAGTACCTCTGTTTATATAGTTCGAAACTAGCCACCTAAATGTCCATCAATGGGTAAATTGACTAAAAACTCACGGTGTAATCACACAAAGAAATGCTATCAATGCATGTAACAACAAAACAAGTATTATGCTAAATTAAAAAGGGCAGACACAACAATTTGTGTATGAGTCTTTGTATAGGAAATTCTTATAAGTGGCAAAATTGTAGTGACAGAAGGTAAATTAGTGCTTGCTAGTAGCTGAGCATGAAAATTAATAACAAATAAAAACGAGTAAGCCTTGCCTGTATTTCATTGTTGCTTTTCTTGCTTTACTTCCTTTTTCTGGGAGTAATTTTGTCCTGTCCAATAAATCTTTATCTTATTCAAGGCCATGATGATTTTTAAAATTTGTTTTCTTCTAGAGTTATTTTTATCTTATTCTTTCACAGTTACTTTTATACATTTATAGTTTAACTCATGCTTATGACTCTTACTCATTTTGAACTGATATTGTATGTAGTGTGGGAAAAAGATCAAAGAGTTTTTTTTATTGTTACTTTGTTGTGTTTTTTTTTTCTTTTAGTTTATTGAGTCATTTCAACACTATTTGTTGAAAAATAAAAAAGATTAACCTCCATATTGAGTTATCTTGGATTTTGATTGGCATAGCATTGAATCAGTAGAGGTATTTAGAGAGGCTGGACATCTTAACAAAAATGAGTCTTTCAATCAATAGAATAAGAGAAAAAGAGATGGTAATATATTCTTTACTCTTTAAGCAGAATTTCCCAAACTCTTTTCTGTGACACATAAGATTCCTAAAACATATCAATAGGCATTTAGTAATAAGACAATTTAACAAACAAAGTTACCAGGTTTCTTTACTAAACAATTCCTAAAAATAATGTTTCTGTAAAAGACAAAACTCACTTGTCAGAAGCTGAGTTTGCAAATTTAATTTTGATTAGTTCAAATGTACCCCACACCCCAAGTATGTGGAATTGTGGAAATGGGATGCTCAATTATTGACACAGTGTTAACAGAGAAGGGAAAACAGTACATTTCATCCTTTCATCCTTTGTGTTCTTCAGCTGTCCATGAAATTATGTTTCATCTTAATACATTTTAGGTAGCCACTCAACCTTCTTTCTCATAATTAGTTTCCCACTCCTTCCAGGCTAATCAAAGACTGAAATGACTAGTACCTTTGTGAGCAGCTTTGGAAGTTGGAATGAATCCTAGAAAATAAATTGAATGAAAATGTAAACTAAAAACAAAATTCGAAGCACCCTCCCACCCCCCCGCCAACCCCGCCACCAAACTTCTGAATGAACTTCCTCCTCAGCCAGGGATCTTTTAAAACTTAACCTGACAGACTGTTTCAGGCCATGCGGGGAAATAGGGGTCAAACATGCTTCACTATGCCTCTCTGGCACTAACATCAACACAGACTTTAAGTCTGTTAAGAAACATTTTACAAACTATTATCTCTGAAGCCTAGTACCTAAAGGCTTCCCCTGCAAATAAGAACTTGGGTCTCCATAATCCTTTATCTCAACTCAGGCATTCGTTTCTATTGATCCCAGGTCTTTAGATAAACTCAACCAACTGTCAACCAGAAAAATTTTAAATTTACCTATATTAGATTTGTGCCTCCCCACCTCCACCCCCACTTCGAGTTGCCCCAACTTTCTGGACCAAACCAATGTATTTCTTAAATGTGTTTTATTGAAGTCCATGTCTCCCTAAAATGCATAAAACCAAGTAGCACCCCAAGTACCTTAAGCACACATTCTCAGGACCTCGTGAGGGCTGTCATGGGCCATGATCAATCATATTTGGCTCAGATTAAATATTTTCAATATTTTACAGTGTTTGACTTGTTTCAGCAACAGAAGCAAAATGTGTCAATTATTGAGTTGCTTTTTATAATCTTACAGAATTCTCTTCTACTTGCCAAGATGATTGTGGAAAGCATGTTTCAAAATGGAGCCTGTGTTAGCCTGTATCTTCAAAACAAGACTGCTAGGAACAGTAATGAGCGAAGTCTAAGTCAGCCTGCACTAGGAAAGTAGTGTGGGAAAATAATAATAATAATAATGTGCTTTTATGTTAAGCTACTGGGTTTTTCTGTGTGCGTGAAAGGATATGTTTACTGTGTTACAGCCTAGCTCCCATAACTCATATAGTCCTCTAAATTTCCTATTATCTATAAAGATCTGCCTTATGGCTTCAAGTTTATTTGTTTCATGTCCAACAAATGTCTTGGGGAAAAGAAAAGTTTTAGATGCTTTCTCAAGCATCAAAAGATGCTTCCTGATGTCTGCAAATCAGAAGGGCTGCTCTAAGACACATGTTCAGGAAACACTGAGTCAAACATCGCTCTTCTACAACTTATTACAGTGTTCTAAGCTACATTTTGCATAGCAAGACCTCGTTATCCTTTGCCTTTAGATCATTCCAAATTTTCAAGATATAGTGGAACACCTTTTTCCAAAGACACATATGACATTAGGTTGTTTTTTTGTTTTTTGTTTTTTTTAATCTCTTGTCACAACATTTTTAAAAAGTTAATTAATAAGTTTGATTTAATTTTTTATCAATTCTATAATCTACAATTGAGAAATATATGACTCAGCAAACTATGGTTCACAAGCCAACTTGGTCTGCCTCCTTTCTTCAAATTTTTTATTTTGAAATATTCATGGACTCACTACAAAGCCAGTACAAAGACAAACTGTGTATCTTTCATCCAGATTACCCCAGTGGTAACAGTTTAGATAATACAGTAAAATAGCATAATCAGGATATTGATTGGGACAACATTACCAACTAAACTACAGACTTTAAAGAGATTTATCCAGTTTTTGCATGCATTTATTTGTTTCTATATGTATGTGGGTGTGAATTGTTCTCTGAAATTTTACCACATGGTAGATTTATATACCTACCACTACAAATAATGAAGACATAAAACTGTCCCAGAACCATAAATATAAATTTCATGCTGTTTATATTCGTAACCACTTTTTCTCCATCCCTATCTGTTGGAAAGCACTAATCTGCTTCCATCTTTCAATATTGTCAATTTTTAAAATATCCTACAATTGAGATTATTTTTATACAACAAGATTAGCTTTAAAAAAAATTCAGTCTAATGTATTTGAAATCCATCCAAGTGAAATGTTTCAATATTTTGCTTGATTTTCTTGATAACTTGCTCTCCATGGCATGGAAATACCAGAGGCTATTAAATCATTCACCTGTCGAAGGACAACTTTTGTTTTCATTTTATTTTTTGTTATTTCAAATAACTACTGAGAACATTTTTCTGAACATAAGCTTTCACTTTTCTGGGATAAATGCCTCAGAGTGTGATTATTTTGTCACAAGATAGTATGTATTTAATTTTATTTGAAAATGCCAAATGATTGATTCTTCCGAAAGACTGTAGCATTTTACATTTTCACCGGCAGTTTATGAGAGATCCAGTTTATCCACATCCTCTCCATCATGTGTTTTTGGTGTATTTTTTTAAAAATTTAGTCATTCCAATGGATGAGTAGTTTCTCTCATCTCTTATCCACCAGCTGGTCAACTTCAGATGGGAAACTGGCACTTGCATAATGACACATTTTTTCCCAACACCATCTTTTATGCTGTAAACTGCATTTACTGAGACATTCTGTTCGGTTTATTACAGTGTTCTAAGCTATATATATACACACACACACACGTATATACACACATGTATATATGTATATATATGTATATACGTGTATTTATATACACACATATAAATACACATACATACATACATATATATATACGAATGACAGTGTTCTAAGCATTGTGTATATGCTGAGGGAAAAAGAATCCACTCTTCAAAGCAAGGAAACTTTGTTTCCTAGTTTATTTAGTTTGGAAACTAAACTGATTTCTTTGGTGACTCTCCCCTCAAGAGAAGACAAATACTTTGGGTAGCAGCAATGACTTTTAACTCAATGGATAAAGGTCTGAGATAGAAGAAAAATACATAGAGCAGAAAACCTTAATTATAATACTTAATGTTATCTTCCTACATTATTGCTAATATATATCATGAATGTTCAAGGAGGAGATATATTAACCAAATTAACTATACTTTTTTGATCACTGAATGCTTTAATACAGAACAGCTAATTAAGCAACTCACAGCGGTATCTTGGGAACTATTTCTGGAGGAGCAATAAAATTAGATGTATTAGTAATGTTTATAGTAGGTCATCATGACATGGAAAAATCATTCTCAGATACTTGTTCATTAGAATAATCTCAGGCACTTGCTAAAAAAATACAGACTTCTTAGCTTCAACTCCACAGATTTTGTTTTTGTCTTTGTTTGAGACACAGTGTCACTCTGTCACCCAGACTAGAGTGCAGTGGTGACATCTCGCCTCACTGCAACCTCCACCTCCTGGACTCAAGCGATTCTTCTGCCTCAGCCTCACAAGTAGCTGGGGCACCGGCTACCACAGCCAGCCGATTTTTGCATTTTTTGGAGAGATAGTGTTTCACCACGTTGCCCAGGGTGGTCTCAGACTCCTGGGTTCAAGGGATCCCCCCACCTCAGCTCCCAAAGTGTTGGAATACAAGCATGAGTCACCACACCAGGTCTATGATTTTATTTTTAATCACAAGTTTTAAACAGTCTGATTTTGATGAGTCGTGTTATAGTTTTCCTGGTGATTCTTATACTTCATTTTCATTGAATTTATCAAATTTGTTGGTTTATAATTTTCAGCAAATTTGCATTGTTTTGGTCATTATGTCTTTTAATATGTATTTTTCCTTCTACTTTATCCTTCAAATACTATAATTACATCCCAATCAGGTAATTCTTTTTTGTTATTTGCCTCTTTTTCATTTAAGAGAGTGTCTACTCTATGTCTACAAGTCCACTAATGATTTCTTCTGCAGTATCTACAGAGTTGTCAGTCTCATATAGTGCATTTTCTATTTCAAACATTTTACTGATATATTTGAATTGGGGCTTTAACAATATTTCCCATGTCTTTATTTGACATGCTCAATTTTTCATCTAGTTTCTGAATACATAGAACACAATTACAACAACTTAGTATTAATAACATGTTTCTTTTGTAAAAGTTTTAAATTTACATAAAAGTTGCAAAGATCATGCAGACAGTTCTTATATACCCACAGGTACATCCAGTGTCTCCTGTTATTAACAATTTACATTATATGGCACACTTGTTAAAAATAAAGAACAAATATTGACACATCACTATTGAAGTTCATAGTTTATTTATGTTTCCTTAGTTTTTAACAAATGCCTCTTTTATCTTCCAGAATTACAACCAGGACACCACATTACACCTAATAGTTACGTCTTCCTCGGATCTTCTTGTCTGAGACTATTTCCCAGATGTTTCTTGTATTTGATCATTTTGCCCGTTTTGGGTTTTGAGGTTTTGCCTAGGGTTTGTCCAATGTTTTTCTTCTAATTACTCTGGATATATGTGTTTTTGAAAATAGACAACAAAGATAAAAACTATTATCATCACATCATATCAATGATACATACTACAAAAATGACTTATGGATGCTGACCTTAATTCCATGGCTGATAAAGCATATTTTAGGTTTCTCCACTCTAGAGTTACTTTTTCTAATTCACCTTTCCCATAATGTACTTTTTGGAGAAATAGAGTGCAGCCAACACTTACAGAGTGGAGAGATATTTGAGATTATTTTACATAAGAGATGTGTGTTTTGACTTTTTTTCCCCAAAGACACAAGTCTCTTTTCCCACCATTTACTTATTCACTTTCATATTTTTACAGACTTACAAATATTTATTAAACACATGGGCAAGTGATTTATATTTTACTAATTTTGACCCTAAAATTATTGCAGCTTTGGCCATTTTGAGCTCCTTCGGCTGGCTGTTTTCCCTTTGTTATGATCCCATTATTGTGGGAGCTTTTATCTGCGAATTTCCTTAATTTCTGGCACTGAAGAAGCTCCAGGTTCATTATTAATTATTTTTATTATTACATTCCTTCCTTGGGTATAGAATCAGCCAATTCTCCAAGAAAATGGTTTATCTTATTTTAGATTTTATTAGAAAATATGGCAGTAGAAGCCATGGGTGCTAGGTGTGTCCTTGCTATTGAAGCGCCATCTTTTCTAGGCCGTCTCGGGTGATAGAGCAAAGATTCATATCTGTGCATATTAACTCATGTGTATATACATATTTATAGGTGCTTCCATGTGTATTTATAGTAAGCTATAAAAGGAATACATATAATAGATTCACTTCTAATCACTTACCACATAGATCATTCTAAGCTTTTAATTCCTAACTCCTTTTTCAGCTATGAGAATAATATTATATATTGTTTAATGTCAGTGTATATGTATAATAGTGTCATAATTTTAAACTCATAACTCCTGAGGAAGAAATTTTATCAAATGCAGTATATTCGTTGTTTATTGACTGTGTCTTTTGTCATTACTGTTAAATCTCCACTCATTTTCAATTACCTAGGTCAATACCTTCCCCTCATCTCCCTTGGTGAGGTGACTTATTACATTTGTTCTAAAGTTAAGTTGTTTTGTCACATTTTGCATTTCATTCAGGGATACACCTGGGTTCCTAAATAATTGTCTTTAATTTGCATACATAATTTTAACTCATTGTTCTGTAAAATTTTATGAATTTTGGTGTCATATTGCTACTATGACAGTGTTTAACAGAATAACTTCACCACTGCAGAATGTCCTGCGCTTCACCATGTCAACACTCTCCTTACCCCTAACTGCTTGACACACACTGATCTTCTTACCATTGCTATAGTTTTTCTTTTACCAGAATGTAAAATAACTGTAATCACATGACCTTTAATCTCTTTAGACTGGCTTCTTTCACTTAGTTATATGTTAGGATGGTTGCTAACATCCTAACATATAAGTCTGGTAAAGCAGACTTCTGTCTGCTGTAATTCTAATCCTTATTCCTTTATAGGTAGGATGTTGCTTATTGGTTTTGTTTTGCTTATTTAGTTTCATTTTTTTTCTCTATTTCAAATGTTTTCTTTTTCTTTTTGGCTTTTAGCACTTTGAATGTTATATCCTTAGATGTAGTTTTTGTTTTGCTATTTATCCTGATTGATCTTCTCTGAGATTACTGGATATGTGGTTTGGTGTTTGTCATTGATTCTGGGAAGTTTTGGGCCATTTTTAATTTCAATATTTCTTTTGCTTCTTTCTCTTTCTCTTTATTTTTTATTAAAATTTTATTTCTTGTATGACTTTTGAAATGACCCCATAGTTCTTGAATATTCTGTTCTACATTTTTCATTTTTTTCTCTGTATATTTTAGTTTGTGGAGTTTCTATTGCCTTTTTTTTCAAGCTCACCGAATCTTCAACAAGCCATGTCAAGTCTACCACTAAGTCCATCAAAGGCATTCTTCTTTTGTCTTAGTATTTTTGAATTCTAACATTTTCTCTTGATTTTTTCTTAGAGTTTCTGCCTCTGCTTAAATTGTCCATCTGCTCTCTCATATTGTCTATTTATTTCCCATTACACCCCTTAATATATTAATCATTGTTATTTTAAATATCACTTTTAATTTCTCTATTTTATACTTGCGTGATTTGCAAATTGACCTCTAATCCTAGTTTTGTTTTTGTATTTTTGCTTCTGTGTGTGTTTGTGGGTGTGTATGTGTGTGTGATATGTGGCATGCTTTTTTACCTTTACCACGCCTTGTAATTATTTGTTGAAAGTCAAAATTATGTATTTGGTCGTAGAAACTGAAGTAAACAGTCTTTCCGTGGTAGGCTTCACATTAATCTGGCAAGAAGTTTTATGTTTAATTTTTGGCATATCTGTAGGTTCCAGTGGCTTCACATTTTCTCTAGTGCCCTGGTTTTCATGTCTCCTATTGATTCTGGGTTTCCTCAAGTATTCCTCTTAAAGTTCAAGCTGTAATCTGATATTATTGAACCGGAGCCCTGTTTCTTCATTGCTAAAGTACATGTGGAAGAAAGTTTTTTATAATCTTATGATTAAATCTCAGTCTTTCAGTGCACCTGTGTCTCCGAGATGTAACTACCACAGGTGTTTGTTTCTCAGCATTTTTCTCCTACCCAGATGAGGCAGGAAGGCTCCAGGGAGTGAAAATTGAAAATGTACCATTCTTCCATATGGGTTAAAATTCCAGGAAAATCTACTTTTTGGGGGAGTAGGCTCTTGCTATAGGACACACTCTCAGTGTATTTCATCATGATTACTCGTTCCATACCTCTGCCAGAACAAAGAACTGCTTTATTGTTGTTGTTGTTGTTGTTGTTTTCAAATCTTTGCCGTATGAATTTGGGGATTTTTTTTCTGGTGGCAAAATCCAAAAAAGCGTGAGAGCCCCACTAAGGATTTCTCACTCCCATGCTAATCCATACTCAGATTTCAGTAGTTCTTCAATATTAGCATTTAATTGTTCCTCAGTTTCTGGCTTCGGAAGCTTCTGTTCTAGCTACACACATCTTAGTAGTGATTCTTTAGATTCTTTTGTTTCTACAGATTTTGACATCATGGTTTTCACTGTGACTCCAGGTATCTGATGGGCCTAAGAAAAGTCTTGATTTTCAGTTTGTTCAACTTTTACATTCTAAGGATTGGAGTGATGATTTCTAAGATTTTATATACACCAGAGCTGAAGCCTAATACCTCCTTAAAATATTTTTCTAGTAATTCTGTCATCTCTATCACTTCCAGATCAATTTCAATTTATTTATTTATTTTTTAATCTTAATTATGGGCTTTGTTTTCCTTCTTCTACGCATGTCTGATGGGATTTTTGAGAATTCAAGGCTTGCTTTGTTACACAGGTAAAAAGGTCTTAGAGTTGATAGCTTTATTCCTGAGCAGTTTCTGATTATTCAATACCTTGTAAATTATGAGATATTCTGTTGTGGTAGGTAAAAGCATGAACTACTTCTGGTGATGTGGGAGGTCTAGGAATTTGCATTTAGGTTCTTTTGAATGGTTCTTCATCCCAGGTTGGGTACTTTCCTTATACAAATGTGCTGGTCAGTACCCAGATAAATAATGAAAGAGAACCTTCTGCAGGTTATTGGAGTTATCTTTATGTGAAGCTTTCTGTTTTCCAGTATTCCAGAGGCCTTGAGTCTCATGGAATGTGTCATGAGTTAACAGCTCAGGGAGATCATCAGGTTCCACCAGAGTTCTCCCTCCTTGAGCTTAAGTCTTAAATTTTTCCCTAGGCAGTAAAACTGTGACAGTTGTAAGGCTTGAAATACTTCCTAGGGCTTCCATAACAAATTAACACAGACTTGAATGTTTGAAAACAATAAAAATGTATTGTCTCACAATTCTGGAGGCCAGAAGTCTGAAATCAAGGTGTTGGCAGTGTTATGCTCTCTCTAAATCTCTGGAGAAACATTCCCTTGCTTCTTCCAGCTTCTCATGGTGATTGGCTATTCTTGGTGTTCCTTGACTTATAGTGGCATAGTTCCAATCTCTGTGTCCTTCATCACATGATACTTTCCCTGTTTATCTCTGTGTCCAATTTTCCTCTTATAAGGATAGTACTCATTTAATTAGGACTCACTCTTACTCAGTATGCCCTCAACTTAACTTTATTACATCCACAAAGACCCCATTTCCAAATAGGGTCACATTCACAGATTCCAAGTGGTCATGACGTTTTAGGGACACTATTCAATCTAGTATAGCGTTTAATTTACTTGTATCCCATCTCTTAAGAATCACTGTCTAAACATTGTTGTCTCATTTATTTTTGTCAATGTTGTAGGAGTTTCAGGTAGAAGTGTAAGGTTCCCTTTATTTTATCTTGACCAGAGGCAGCTCTTCTCTCATTTGTTTACCTAGAACATCTCCTATACTTTAGTTGAGGTTCAGAGCACAATTTTCTTTTGAGAAAGTGTTTCATTGCCTGAAATCTGGCTTACATATATAAAATGAAGTTATAACATATAAAAAAATAGAAAAATTATGGTGAGCAAATATTACATTGTATTAATTAGTTGTAATTTGAATTGATAAACATTGAGATGTTAAGAAAATTATTGAGGCATAGAATGCATACATCAAGTGGTACTTTGAGAAGGCAAATATGGTAGTACTCATTGAGGGGATATAGTGGAAGAAAAACAAAGCATAAGAATTTCAGAGAGAATTTGCTACAGTACTCTAAGACTATGAACCAACTTGAGCAATGTGATTGTAAACAAAGAAAAATAGTTGAGTCACCGTTAAGGTTGGATTGAAAAAGAAACAAGTCACTAACAACACAGTGGACACAGCTAAGTGCTGAATAAATACTGTTATAATGAATTAATGATTACAATAATAGAAAATAGTTCCTGGAGATCTGCTCATAAGTCCTTATGGAATGGCAAAGTGAGGTAAATCATAGGCATAATGAATTAGTGACATAACTGTAACTAATATATATCCTCACACCCAGAACTCTTAAGTTGCCTTACATTAGAGAACTCTGTCTTTTCCTTTTTTCTATTATGTCAGAATTTTAGAACATAAAGAATCTTTGACTGAGTCATTGCATGAATTTCAAAGTGAAGACAAAATATTGTCAGGGAGTTGCCCACTCCTTTAGATGTCTAATAAATTTCAGAATTTAGAGTTAGGACATGTTTTATATATTTATTAAGATATTTTCTTAAGCAATATAGAAAATCTGACAGTATGTGAAATACAGAAGTTGACATTTCATCACTGGGGAAACATTACTCTTGTTTAAAAATGAATTCAGAAATTTTATTCATGTAACATTTCACATAAAGGTTTTTTATGTCACAGAAAAATTAGTTTAATGATAAAGAGTAAATTAATATTACTTAGATTTTATAATGTTTGAAAAGGTGAATGTATCAGTATCTGTTTGTTAGAGGAACCTATAAAATCTCTTCATCTACCTAAGTTCCTTACATGGTTTTTCTACTCTAACAAATTTTGTTTTTTTATGTCAGTAATCAGCCACAATGTCTACCTTAGCTAATCATTGGTATTTTATTAAAACATTAAAATTAGAATGTATTAAGTTATACTCTGTATACAAATTATATTAGAGACCATAGAATACACAAAATTTAAAGTAATGAGTGTTTACCTGGTGTTCTGTTCAGACCTTTAATTACAAATGCAGTGTATTGACTATAGTTAAGCAAGAAATTGTCATTTTCAGTTCAGAACACTCCATTAAATGAGTAAGCATAGATTTGTAATTATTAAATTTATAAAGCAGTATGATTCAGACTATATTAAGTGTTTGCAGAGAATGGGTTTCAAAGAGGATGAAGTCTTAATTCTGTCTAGGCCAGGAAGCATATTCTTTACAACTTTTAAATTGTTCCTTCAGCAATAAACATGTATTTTCCTGGAAGAGATGTGAGAAAGGTATATACAAGGATGAAAAAACAGAATGTATAAAAGCATGTAGGTATCAAGTAGTTTATGTTTAGGGAGAGACAGAAACACAGACTATAAAGGGTACAGGAGAATAACTTCCCAGTCAACTTCATATGATATGTTGAGGAGTCTAATGACTAATTCTATGCACAATGGCGTTCCATGTGCATGTTATACCTGAACCTACTGACAAGATTTATTTACACAATTTAAGAATTATTTTTGGTTATTATTGAATGTCAGGAGCCAGAAGGAGGAAATAATCAAACATGTATCCAAGCTTTCCAGCTAAGATGGTTGAGACAGTATTTAATAACTAATATTTAAAAATTAGGCCGGGCGCGGTGGCTCAAGCCTGTAATCCCAGCACTTTGGGAGGCCGAGGCGGGCGGATCACAAGGTCAGGAGATCGAGACCACAGTGAAACCCCGTCTCTACTAAAAATACAAAAAATTAGCCGGGCGCGGTGGCGGGCGCCTGTAGTCCCAGCTACTAAGGAGGCTGAGGCAGGAGAATGACGGGAACCCGGGAGGCGGAGCTTGCAGTGAGCCGAGATCGCGCCACTGCACTCCAGCCTGGGCAACAGCGTGAGACTCCGTCTCAAAAAAAAAAAATAAATAAATAAATAAAAATAAATAAATAAAAATAAAAATTAGTGTTTATAAATAAATCATGATTCTAATGTGTGTCTTTCCCTTGAGGTGAGAACAGGTAAGGTAGATAAATGGAAGTACAAAAATTAACTCACAAAAGTTTGTCAAATTAAGGTAAATATATTTAATATATGTAGCAAGATTTTTGATGATCTTCCAATGTCTTTTAAATCACTATTATTCAGAAAAAAATATAAAACTGTAAATTTTTTTTCTTAATTATGTATTCAGGAAATGGAAACCTCTCCTCTTCAATGAAGTATGGAGAAATTTGAAAACCACATTTGGAAAGTCATAGTCTCATGAATTGCCAGATCTTGCCAAGTCTCCTGTGTAACTATTATCTACCTTATTTTTGTCAATATAGATTCATTTATAATCTGAATGATTTAATTTGGCATAATAATTAAGGTCCCAAACTTTGGAGTCAAACAAACATGAGCTGACTTACCAGTTCATTTCTTTCTTGCTTTGTGATGTAAACAAGGTTTTTTTGCATCTAGACCCCACTTTTTTTTCACCCCCAGTACAATGTGAATAACAGAACCCATTTTATATTGTTGGAGGGGAGCTACATAAAATTACACATGTGAAACTTTTTTCAATACCTGACATATGATAGCAGTTTAACAATTTGTGGACCTTATTTTTTGAGAGATATTAAGATTTGTAAATGAGTCTTACCTCAAGTAAGTTGTGTGTTTTGGTAGAAATAGCTTTGAAAATGAGTATGGTTTACTCAACAGCTAGCTTCTTAAGCTACTATTTCAATGTCTTCTATGTAAAAAAAAAAAAATTGTATATTGATTCCACAGAATTTTAAAAGTTTTAAGGAAGAGTTACATATAAAAAATCTACTTAGTAGACACTCATATATGTTAGCTTTGGCATGCCTTTGTTTTAGAATTTTTGTTATGATATATTCACATTCAATACACTTTAACAGACACCTATTAGGTGATAGAAAGTATCCTACTCTCAGGGATTCAAATAAAAATAAGCTAGTTTTCGCATTCCAGAGTCTTAAAGCCCAGAAAAAAAATATAAACAAAAATAAATAACACAATGTAACATAGGGCTTTTAAATGTAAAAGTACCATTGATGTTAAGTTAACACAAGTTATTATGGAATTTAAAAATTAAATAGTACCATGGAAATCAAGTATATAGTGTGATAAACACAGGAAAACCCACAAGTGAAGTGGTTAAGTGTAATTAAACAAAACGTTTAAAGGGGTTAAAATAAAATGGAGCCTTAAACTTAAAAATGTAGTCTAGACATGAAGTCTTTGCCCATGCCTATGTCCTGAATGGTACTACCTAGCTTTTCCTCTAGGGTTTTTATGGTATTAGGTCTAACATTTAAGTCTCTAATCCATCTTGAATTAATTTTCGTATAAGGAGTAAGGAAAGGATCCAGTTTCAGCTTTCTACTTATGGCTAGCCAATTTTCCCAGCACCATTTATTAAATAGGGAATCCTTTCCTCATTTCTTGTTTCTCTCAGGTTTGTCAAAGATCAGATGGCTGTAGATGTGTGGTATTATTTCTGAGGACTCTGTTCTGTTCCATTGGTCTGTATCTCTGTTTTGGTACCAGTACCATGCTGTTTTGGTTACTGTAGCCTTGTAGTATAGTTTGAAGTCAGGTAGCGTGATGCCTCCAGCTTTGTTCTTTTGACTTAGGATTGTCTTGGAGATGCGGGCTCTTTTTTGGTTCCATATGATCTTTAAAGCAGTTTTTTACAATTCCGTGAAGAAACTCATTGGTAGTTTGATGGGGATGGCATTGAATCTATAAATAACCTTGGGCAGTATGGCCATTTTCATGATATTGATTCTTCCTATCCATGAGCATGGTATGTTCTTCCATTTGTTTGTGTCCTCTTTTATTTCAATGAGCAGTGGTTTGTAGTTCTCCTTGAAGAGGTCCTTTACATCCCTTGTAAGTTGGATTCCTAGGTATTTTATTCTCTTTGAAGCAATTGTGAATGGAAGTTCATTCCTGATTTGGCTCTCTGTTTGTCTGTTCCTGGTGTATAAGAATGCTTGTGAATTTTGCACATTAATTTTGTATCCTGAGACTTTGCTGAAGTTGCTTATCAGCTTAAGGAGATTTTGGGCTGAGACAATGGGGTTTTCTAAATATACAATCATGTCATCTGCAAACAGGGACAATTTGACTTCTACACCAAAAGCAACAGCAACAAAAGCCAAAATTGACAAATGGGATCTAATTAAACTAAAAAGCTTCTGCACAGCAAAAGAAACTACCATCAGAGTGAACAGGCAACCAACAGAATGGGAGAAAATTTTTGCAATCTACTCATCTGACAAAGGGCTCATATCCAGAACTTACAAAGAACTCAAACAAATTTACAAGAAAAAAACAAACAACCCCATCAAAAAGTGGGCAAAGGATATGAACAGACATTTCTCAAAAGAAGACATTCACACAGCCAACAGACACATGAAAAAATGCTCATCATCACTGGCCATCAGAGAAATGCAAATCAAAACCACAATGAGATACCATCTCACACCAGTTAGAATGGCGATCATTAAAAAGTCAGGAAACAACAGGTGCTGGAGAGGATGTGGAGAAATAGGAACACTTATACACTGTTGGTGGGATTGTAAACTAGTTCAACCATTGTGGAAAACAGTATGGCGATTCCTCAAGGATCTAGAACTAGAAGTTCCATATGACCCAGCCATCCCATTACGGGGTATATACCCAAAGGATTATAAATCATGCTACTATAAAGACACATGCACACGTATGTTTATTGCAGCACTATTCACAATACCAAAGACTTGGAATCAACTCAAATGTCCATCAGTGACAGACTGGATTAAGAAAATGTGGCACATATACACCATGGAATACTATGCAGCCATAAAAAAGGATGAGTTTGTGTCCTTTGTAGAGACATGGATGCAGCTGGAAACCATCATTCTTAGCAAACTATCAGAAGAACAGAAAACCAAACACCGCATGTTCTCACTCATAGGTGGGAACTGAACAATGAGATCACTTGGACTTGGGAAGGGGAACATCACACACCGGGGCCTATCATGGGGAGGGGGGTGGGGGGATGGATTGCATTGGGAGTTATACCTGATGTAAATGATGAGTTGATGGGTGCTGACGAGTTGATGGGTGCAGCACACCAACATGGCACAAGTATACATATGTAACAAACCTGCATGTTATGCACATGTACCCTAGAACTTAAAGTATAATAATAAAAAAATTAAAAAAAAATGTAGTCTAGGTGTTTTCCAAGAATACTGGGAATAGAAGATATGTGAGAGAGGATAGAAAATATAGATAATCTATTATAGGGGTGTGCAGAGGCATAGCACGTGCAGAGGCACACTTTTCCAATGTCATTGTGTCTGGGGGCAAATTTTAACAGTAAGCACCATTAGGCAATGGTACTGTTGAATTTTGAAATATTTTCTCTGTTTTCTCACCCATCATCTTCGTTTTTCTCACTCCGCCTCTAATCCACATCTAATTCTTATTGATTATACTGTATCAAAGAGAACGTACTGTGTTTTGTCAGGACTGAACAGGACAGTATTTGGGGATGACCAAGACACAAAATAGACATTAATCTAATATAAAAATATGTTAACACTAATTGACTAATGTTTGTATCTGCTTCTCCCTTTCATACATATGGTAAATATCATTTAGCCTTTCTCATCATCTTTGTCACAACAAGAATCACGTCAATGTTTTGCATTCTAAGTTTCAGGTCAAACAATTTTATTTTATCTCATGGTTCTCATTGATAATAAAATAAACTATCAGCTTACATAGTTTAAAAAATAAATATTTTTATATATGTGGGAATATTTCTTGATATTTTTATTATAACTTACCTAAGTACCTTTGTTTTCTTGCCTCTAGGTTTCTGCTCTTGCCCAATCCATTCTCTTTCCTTCAAATACAGTTTTCAGATGTAATTTTAATACATTTGATCTTCCCTTAAAGGACTTTTCTTTTTGTTACAGCCTTCATTATAAAAACTGCACCCTACACAAAGCCTAACCTTGTCCTCTTTCTCTTTCTAGTCTTATTGCTATCCATCCATTCTTCAGGTGATACATGTCTGTCATGTAGTCTTGTATTCTTCCATATACATTATGCTCTTTCGGCTCTAATACACTTTGCATATGTTTCACTTTTGCTCGAAGCATCCTTTCTTTAACTGAATAATTCATAATGAGCCTACAAAATTCATCTTAGGGTGTAGTTTCTCTAGGAATTCGTTGATTTTCATTTTCCCCAGTCTGGGTTACTAACAGTGACCGAAATATATTACATAACAAGCTGTATATTATTAATGTAAATTTTTGTCTGCCTTTCTGTGTATAAATACTTCATGCAAACTAATTCAAAGCTTTTATTGCTTATGGGAAAATTACAGCAACAGTAGATGCTGACATTAAACAATACAATCATATAAACACAGAATCCTTACAAAGCACGTTATTATCTGATGATTTTCTAAAAACGTAAAGATATCCCAATTCAGTATAGCATAGGCTACAGTCACAGATTTTACTGCTATTACAGAGAAGATATCCCTTTTCACTTATGGCAGTTCGGCATGCTCTGAGGTAATAGAAGAGAGCCTAGGGGAAATACACTAATCCTGCCTCATTTCCAAGCCCAGAGAAATTGGGATGAGGAGAAAGATTAATTAGAGTTAGTAAAACATGGGACTACTGAAGACAGGAATGATTGATCTGCTAGAGACTTGACCTCGGAAAGATAATGAAAAGCCCAAAGACAGCTTGGTTCCAGGTGAGAGCAAGTCATCCAGAATATACCACTTGTGCTTGAGTAATTCAAGAGGATTTGCTGTAATGGTATCAGTTGTCAAATGTGACTAGTGTAAAGGCAGCCAAACTCCAACTTTATCTTCTTAGGGTCCTGGCTAGATTCAAGAATTAAATTGACTTAATAGATTAACAGGAGAAAAACACAATATGCATTTTAGTTATTAAAGACATGAAAACCTCAAAGAAGCAATGAGAGTCAGTTACTTAAATAATGAATTGGACAAAAAATAGTCATTTGTTAAGCTGTGACAAATTATATGAGAAGACTTAAAAGATAAGAGTTAGTTTTGCAGGGTCAGTACAGCCTTCTCTTGGTCTTGACTTCTTGTCCTTGAACATAAGGATGTTGTTTTTCCTTCCAATATAAGAATGGCTTTCATGCAGGAATTCTGTTTTCTGTTTTGAGAAATAGCACAAAGATCAGAGTGATCTTGCACCTGCTCTTTTTCAAGTGTCTTTAGCTTAAACAGTCAATATGCCAGAAGAGCATACTTTAACTGCTTCACTAGGAATTCCAGCAAGGAAAGTGATGTACCTATGGTAAAGTGAATTTTCCCCATATATATATATATATATATATATATATATATATATATATGAAAATAACAAATCTCCAAATGTTATTATAAAACCCTGTTGTCTTTTCCTCTGCTTCCCAGATGGTTGCATAAGCATGGACCTCATCCTAAATAAAGAAACAAATAACCTTATTTTAAAGAAAAGAATGAGGGAGGAGAAGCAAAGCTAAGAGTTGTGGTTGTTTTGTGTTTTCTAAGTGAGAATAAACATGAATTTGCAGAGAATGTTTATGCTATCCCATATAGTTCACTCTCATGAGATATTTAGTTTCTCATATTTATTTCCCTAGTAATGTGTTGGTATGTATTTAGGGAAGAATTAGAGTTAAAATAAACTGAATTCAAAGATTTCATTTCATCTGTGAATTTGGGTTATAGTTTGAGTTATTTTGTAAACTCTGCTATGCAGTTATCTATTTACTTATCTGTTTTCTTATCCGGAATGTAACCTCCTTAATTCGCGAGTCATGCCATATCCACTTATAAATCTCTGTGGTATCTAATTCTAACATACATTAGCTACTCACTCTTAAGTGTTTGAATTAAGAAATATTGAATGGAATGGAAGACGGTTATAAGGTCAAAGAGCATATATTACATTCTAAGAATTGTTTACAAATCTATAGTGATGAAAGCAATTGGGGAGAAATTAAATGAAGTGGTAACTTAATAATACTTACATTTTAGTAAGGTACCTTAAGCAGCAATCCAGAGAATGCATTCAAAAAGAAAAATCTTGGAATAAGAACAAAATTAGAAGACAGATAGTGTGGTCATGAAGATAAATGTAAAAATTTGCTATAGTTTCCTAAACTAAGTTTTATTGAAAGTATATAGTATTCACCTCACCCCTCTCAGCTTGTCAATAAAGATGTCTATGGTTATTGATGGGAATTTTTATTTTTCTTCTCTGAAATATATTTAAATATAACTTTCTCCTCTGAAAACAATGTTTGCACAGTAATACAGAAAAAAATTGTAATCATTTAGAAATTCAAGAAAATGAGTACTGCTACTGCACTGGCATGAATGTGTGCATGGTGGCTGCCATCCCTGCACCCATCAGCACCCTGGTCCCATGCCAACACTGCTACCAGTGTGAATGTTCACAAGGAGACAAGTGGCCATAACCCCAACCCCCTTCCCTCATACCACCATCAGTGCTGCTGTGAACACCCACATTGAGGCCAATACCACTACACCCACCAGCACCCCACCCCAGCTGAACAGCATGCACCCCGTCATGCTGCATTGTTACTGGCATTGTAATTCATCATGGATTCTGCTGATACCACCCAGCAAAGTGCTTTGGTTGGCACCACCCATCAGAGTGTTGTGGCCAGCAGTTCAACACCTTGGCGCCTCCAGCGCAGCAGATTTCTAATTTCAAGAGACCACAGAACAAAGCTTGGGGCTAAAACCAACCCCCAAGAATTACAGCATGCAGCTCAGTAGTGCTGAACTGAGCCTTGACCACCTAAAATCTACCAGAAACAAAGCCAATTAACTGAACCCACCTTATACCACAATCAAATTCCCAATGACATCAAAGAAGATAAAGCAAAAATTAAATAAATAAATAAAAGGACAGTAACTTCAAAGATTGAAGGAACACCAGCTCACAAAGATGAGAAAGAACCAGTGCAAGACCTCTAACAACTCAGAAAGCCAGCGTCTTCTTGTTGTTTTTTCCTCCAAACCACCAACTAGCGCCCCGGGAATGGTTCTTAACCAGGCTAAAATAGATGAAATGACAAGAATAGAATTCAGAATATGGATAAGAATAAAGATTAAAGAGGTTCAGGAGAAAGTCAAAACCCAATCCCAGGATTGTAAGGAATACAATAAAATCATATAGAAGCTGAAAGACATTTGGCTTTAAAAAAAAAAAAAAAAGAAAAAGAAAAGAAAAAAACTTATCTGATAGAGCCAAAAAATTCACTTCAAGAATTTCAGAATACAGACAGAATCAGCCAAGCCGAGGAAAGAGCTTGAAGATTGTTTCTCCAAAATAATTCAGTTAGACAAAAGTAAAGAAAAAATAAAGAAGAATAAAAAGTCTCCGAGAAATATGAGATTATTTAAAGAGATCAAATTTAGTTCTCATTGGCATCCCCAGAAGAGGAGGACAGAAAGCAAGCCACCTGGAAAATATATTTCAGGATATCATCCATGAAAATTTCTCCAATCTCTTTAGAGGAGCAAACATTCAAATTCAGGAAATGCAGAGAAGCCCCATGAAATACTACATTAGAGACCATCACCAGACACATAGTCATATTCTCCAAGGTTGAAATAAAAGGAAAAAAGTGTTAAAGGCAGCTACAGAGAAGGGGCATGCCACTTACAGTGGGAACTTCACCAGGCTAACACCCAACCTTTTAACAGAAACCATACAAGCCAAGATAGGTAGGGAGCCTACATTTAGCGTTCTTAAGAAAATAACTTTCAGTCAAGAATTTCATATCCAGCCAAACTAAGCTTCATAAGCAAAGGAGAAATAAAATCCTTTTCAGAGAAGCAAATGCTGAGGGGATTTGTTACCCCAAGACCTGCCTTATAAGAGGTCTCAAAGAGAATCCTGATTGTGAAAAGGAAAGGCCTTTATTGGCTAGTACAAAAGCACACCAAAATGTAGGGACCAGTGACCACATAATCAAGTCTTCATAATAACCAGCTAACAACAGAATGATAGGAACAAATTCACACGTGTCAATACTGACCTTGAATATAAATAAGCTAAATGCCCCCATTAACAGGCACAGAATGGCAAATTGGATAAAAAATAAAGACCCATTTTTATGCTGTCTTTAAAAGAACTATCTCACATGCAATGACACCTGTAAGCTCAAACTAAAGGATGGAGAAAAAATCTAAGAAAACGAAAAACAGAAAAAAGCAGGGGTTGCTAGTCTAGTTTCAGACAAAACAAACTTTAAACCAACAACAATTTGAAAATTACAACAAAGGGCATCAAATAATGGTAAAGGGTTCAGTTCAAGAAGCAGACCTAACTATCCTAAATCTATACATACCCAGCACAGGAGCACCCAATTTCATAAAGCAAGTTCTTAGAGACCTATGAAGAAACTTAGGTAAAAACAAAATAACAATGGGAGCCTTCAACATCCCACTGACAGTATTAGATAGATCATCAAGGCAGAGAACTAACAAAGATATTCAGGATCTGAACTTGACACTTGACCAAATGGTGCTAATAAACATCTATAGAACTCCCCACCCCCGAACAATGGAATATACATCCTTCTTTTCACCATATGGCACATACTCTAAAGTCAACCACACAATTGAACATAAGACAATCCTCAGCCTATTCAAAAAAAAAATCATACCAACAATATGGAAATTAAGTGATCTGCTCCTGAATGACTTTTGAGTAAATAGGAAATTAAGGCAGAAATTCAAGAAATTATTTGAAACTAATGAGAACAAAGATACAAGATATCCGAATCTCTGGGACACAGCTAAAGCAGTGTTAAGAGGGAAATTTATAGTGCCTTTTCTCTGCCCTGCCTTTCCCTTCTTTCCTTCCCTTAACTTCCCTTTCTCCAATGTTTTTCTTTTTCTGAAAGAGAAATTACTTTTGAAAAGAAATATAATCACTGATGTGTTGCTAAATGGTTAGCAGCCAGCTAGAGGTCAGTAGGAAAGAAGCCTTGATTTGTGCTATTTGCTGATTACCATGATGTAAATATTTTGTCACGCCAAGTTTCAAGCTACCAACCTGATACAAAGGCTGGCAAAATTTCTGAACGTTCACTATCAATTTTGTACCAACAGGCAGTCCAATCTTGCTTCAGCGTGCTACTGCTCACTTTAGACAGTCTAGAAGAGAGACATTTAAGACCCTAGACTGGCTTTCAAAATTGGAAGGGCTATTTATGTAGAAGGTGAAGGATATTTGTTATCTGATGCTAGAGGTCTGAATTTATACCAGTAACATACAGTTGTAGTTCTACATGGGGAGAAAAACAGGTATGTGTGTATGTGTGTATGTATCTGTGCCTGTGTGTGTATCTCTCTCTCTCTCTCTCTCTCTCTCTCTGTGTGTGTGTGTGTGTGTGTGTGTGTTTTGTTTGACTGGAATGATTCAACAATGAAATGATTCTTGTAGTTAATATGTCAATTTCTTCTCTGGTAATAGTGTGTTTGCTGATTGGGAGGTGCTATATGAACTCCAATGTTACTGATAGTTTTTAAATATCATGAAATAGGAATTATCATTTGAAATAAGGTACTCACCCAGATTAGTGGTCCAATATTTATGTCAAGTTTTAATGTTAATGAAAAAATTCAGATTTTCTTTATAATATTTTGTAGCTATTTTCACTTTTCAGAGTAGCCAATACATTATAATTGTCCCTTTGTTAATAAAGACAAAGTTTTCATTCAGTCCCCAGAATATCTCATAAAGCAACAGTGGAGACACTCTAAAACTTGATAATCAAGGGCTTTGTGCTACTTCTGGTAATAGATAATACTATCGTATATTTAGTATGCTAATTAGTACTTTATGCTTTTCAAAATATTGTAACAATGAAGTTGCACATGTATACATGTTCACCTTCTGGCACTAAATGAATTAGTTACATTAGAAACTTGCTTCTAAAATTTATTCATATGTTCTCTCTTTGTTTTAGTTTGGACATGTTTATGTATGAGATTAATTAACAAGTAAGAAAGTTTTTTCATCTGAAGCTTTGCACAGCTTGGCAATATTGAATGTGTTATGGTGGAAGGTGGTTATGATATTTAGCCTCAGTATTTATTTTTATAAACACACTGGCTTGGAAGAAGGGTAGGAAGAAAGAAAGGGAGAAATGACTAAATTTTAAATGCATACATATGCTAGATAATTAACAGTCCACTTTCCTAAGAACACAGGCATGAAAGCAGATTTGATGAGGATAAATGAATCCTTTCTCTTTTTCTAAATTTAGTGGCTAACTACATTAGTGATGCCATCAATAGTATGATTAACAGCAGAGCTTTCATCTCATGCGAGGAGCTGATGTTTCTTTCTGACTTTTCTCTTTGATTGTGCTGCCTTATTTGGTGTTACAAATCAATACATGTGCAGACATAGCACAGGTCAGACTTTAATGCTTTACCTGGGGATCAAGAAGTGTAGAATAAAATTCAAGAGGGCGGCAGGCATGCCCTGATTAACATAGTAGATTTGTCTGCTTCCCATGCTGGTTGTTATATGTTAGTGAATTAAAATGTAGCACAAACACTTACCGCTATTGTATAAATCACTCATGTATTTATTCCCAGGAACAAAGTTTCAGAGTGCTCCAACTGACCATCTCATTAAGATGTATTTATACTAGTTAAAAAAAGAGACATGACCCAACTAGTAATTTATGTTAACTGTTTATTCATTTCATTAGAAAAGGAAGGGACATATATTATTGAAGATTAATAAATATACAAAGAAAATATTAAATTAATTCAGAGTGTAACACTGTTATTTAAAAATATTTATTACTTTCTAAATTCACATTATAGAAGTGTATTTTACATGAAATTAAATACAGTCAATTTAAATGTACAGTTTCCAGTTTCACAAGTTTTGACAAATGTGTATGTCTAGTTAATCACCATCCCAACTAAGATATACATTTATATTCTACCAGAATGTTTCATTGTGTCCTTTACAAACAATACCTCCACTCATACACGACCTCGGGCTTTCCATCAGTATAGTTTTGCCTGCTGTAGACCTCCGTATTACTACCATGCCAGTAATGTATGAGTTCCAGTTGATGCACATCCTTGCTAATACATGATATCCACATTTCACCAATGTCAAAAAATTTTTCAGTATTTGTTGTGCTATTTGCTCATATAGTAAATATACAGGTACATTTGTAGATCTTTTTGAGATCTGCTTAATGTTTTTGGCCTTCTTCATTGGGCTGGTGGCCTTTTTCAAACTTAAATAATGAGACTGAGAAAATATTATGAATTATCGAATCTATTCAAATAAAAAGCTTGAGGCTGGTCACTGGGGAAAAGCACAGACACTAAATGAATGGGGTCAGCATTTTGCAAAGTGGAAAAGCTATAGTTTCAATTATGTAGGTAAAGGCAGAGAAGTTCTAGCAGGATTACAACATTTTCCGTACAAGACCAAGTGCACGCGCCACAGCAATTTGATTGGTTACCGATTACTACATTTCAAGGAAGTTTAAAAGACAAACAAACAAACAAACAAAAAAGTTGCAGCTACATGCAGCATGACTCAGGTTGTATACCCGCATTTCTCTCAAGGCTCAGGATAAAGTTCCAACAGCTTTACGTTAGAATTATTTAATTTCATATCTTCTTATGAGTGAGTTTAATGACATTTTTATGTATGTCTAATGTAAATTGTTAAATATGTATATGTCATATATATTTTAACGAATTGATAGTTCAAATTTGATAAAACATGGATAATGTTAAGCTTCTTCAATCTTGCATGAATTCTGTGGAATGTTATGTATATAGGTCTTTGTAAAAAATGTTTTAAAGCCTTCAGAAATTTCTGATTATGTATAAGCAACCTAGAATCCTAACCACAACTGAAAGTGATCTCTAGGCTGATCTCCTTCTCTTTACAAATTTTGCTTCATAAATTTCAGACTTCTTAGCCTGCCCAAATTCAATTATCTCTACATTTCAGTAAGTTCTTCATTGTGTTTCAGTTCCCTTGTCTGCACTGAGATCAGGAAACTGGCTCCAGACAGAAAGTTTGGGTTGGCTGTGGCACCCACAGTGTTAATTTTCCTTCTCTCATTTGTCATTGTTGTATATTTCCTATGATTCATGATTTAAAAATTATTGTTTCAAATATTTCATGCAGTTTTCTAGTTATTTTTGGAGTGTAGACAGATTTGTTAGTCAGCTATTTCATTATAGTTTGGAAACAAAACTTGCATTACCAAATGTTTTTACTATTCATTTTGTGGTGCACTTGTTAGCTTTATTATGTGTTTTTAACATACACATATTTTTATATTAGCTCACTACATGCAACAATCCTTATTATGCCCACTTTCTGGATGAGAAAATTGAGGCATGATAAAGTCAGGTTATATGTCAATGATAGAGCCAGCATTTGAAACCAGAAAATCTTCCTTCAGAGGCAGAATTATTCAAAGGTTCATTTTAGTACTAAAATAAACTAATAGCTCTCAAAACACTTAGTACATGACAGAGCATATAGTAACTGTTTCGTTTTTTTTTTTTTTTTTTTTTTCATAACTTGATTGACACTGGAATGCATTGAACAGTGGCCCCCACAGAAGATAAGTTTGAGTCCTAATCACCAGTACCTGGGAAATAAGACCTTGTTTGGAAACACACACACACACACACACATGAAACCTACTTCATTTGGAAAACTACATCCTTTCAGATGTAATTAAGATAAGAATCTTCATATGAAATCATTCTGAAATTAGGGTGGGCCCTACATGCAATGAAGTCATCCCTATAGGATCGAATCAGAGGGAGATTTGGACAAGAAGAAATGCAACAGAGAAAGTCGTGTGAAGTTGGAGACTAAGACTGAAGTTATGCAACCACAAACCAAGGCATGCCAAAAAGTTCAAGCAGTCACCAGGAACTGAGGGAGAGGAGTGGGACAGATTATTTTTCCAGCCCTCCAGAACAAATAGACCATGCCAAAAACTTGGTTTTAGACAAGGATCCAGAACTGTGACATAATTAATTTCTATTGTTTAAAGCCATGTGGTTTGTTGTAATTTTTGTGGCAGCCAATGGGAACTAAAATAGTCATTATTTTTGTTTATAGCATCATATTTACCTTTTGCCGTTGCAAATGAATATATTAATGGTTTCATAATATTTCAGCTTCTTCTATACTGTAAAATATAAAGCATTAAATTAAAATTTTTATATTAAAATAATATTCCAGTAAATTTCTCTCTACCTAAGTATTTTATGGGTTTCTATTCCTTTACGAAGCATTTATAACTATTATTTATGCTTAAGAAATCCAGGCAAGTAAAACACAAAGTACCTTACCAATGAGATATTTGCAGTTGTATATCAATTAAAACAATTTGTCATCTTAGTTGCATCTTCATTTTTAATTTTGTGTCATGGAGTAATGAAGTATAAAATTAAAATTCTGCAGGTTTGTTTTAGTTTATTAAAAAAAACTAGTTATAATGTTTAAACATTTAGTTCTAATACATAAACATTTTAGACCCTTTATTCTGTATTTCTATGTGAAATAAAATAGTTTCTAAAATATTATTCTTAAATATACTTTGGCCATCATGAAAAACATCAAAATGTAGAGACTCTTAACTGCTCATAAATTTTCTAAACAATAAGAAGAGTTGGAAAACTTCTCTGGTCTTACCAGAGGTTGAGAACCCAGCTGAAAGAAACTCAGAGAACTGCTAAAAGATACATTGCAAAACTAACTTCACCAAGGCATATTGTCATCAGACCATCCAAAGACAACAGGAAGGAAGAAGACTTATTTCAATTACATCTTACATGTTATTGATTGTATGTGTAACAAGTTTAAAATATGATTATTTTCTTGATTGAAAACACAGAAATGCATTTACAATCAATCAAAAAATAAGTTTGTGTATTTCTGATTTTGTCTTCATGTATGAGTAAAATAAGAATCATGATCCTGAGGAATAATACCGTTTTCCAAACAATTACATGTTTCTTTTATTATCATTGGCTTGACAGAAAGATTTTCACTCCCTGATCCCTACTTATAATTGATGATGTCCAAAACATTAACAGCAACCTTATTTCTATACTCTTTGATATTACTGAATTCCATATGAAATTTGTCTGTAAAAACAATAGTTGTTCAATGAGATAAAGTGTTAGGCGTGTCTGTGGAGAAGATGATGAAGAATTTTCCAGTCTAGTTAGGGAAGCACAACATGTCTGAGGGCTCAAATGAGGGACATTATCCATATGATTGGGTGATCAAAAGCATTTTGTTCATTTGGTTTCCATGGTAGCTCATACTTTTAATTTTTTTACGCAGTCTTTTACAGTCTGACATTTCACAAAATTTGTCTTTAACCCTTAGTACTTTTCTCTCATTCATTTCAATGTATTCACATCCTTTTTTATATGTGGCACCAAATTTCATGTTGTAATAAAAATATCTCCCATGTGATTGTCTCACAATCTCTAAGATTTAATATTTGTACTAGAATATAATGCCAATCTCTCAAATTCAATGTATTTACAAATAGATACCATTAGGGTTTATTTGTGGATTTTCACACTTTTATTACTATCTCCATGCTGAGAAACCCTTAGAGTCTATGTGACAACATCGCCTACTTCACCACTCCCATCCGGCCTGCCTTCACCTAAGGGTCACACTTCCTTCAACAAATTTCCAACACTTTTCTTTTCCTTATTATGTTTCCTACCGATTTCTGAAGGCTTTTTCTGACTTACCAAGTAATACTATATTGGTATCTTAATTATCTATCATGTGTTTCAATTTTTTTGCCCTAATAAACTCTGGTCATATTTCCTTAGTATTTTTTTAACACAATTTTATAGCACTAATTCACTGTTACATCTTGCCTTTTTAGAAGTCTTTATGCCTACTCTTTTGTATGTATTAAAATTGATATTCTAGAACATTGGCTTGGAGAATGGAAATGTTTTAGTATTTGTAGTGTTTATATACCAGAAAATATTTAAAATAATTAAGGTAAAATATAATTTACATACAAATTCTCCTTAACACTCAACACAGTACTCTCTCCTTCCAAATTATATAGAATGAAAATAATCATAACATTTTAAGAATGTAAAAATATGTATTTACAGATATATAAAAATGTCTTTGGGAAAGATAAAACTTTAAAAATAATTTTAGTATTTAGTCCCTGAATGTCAATTAGAATTTGAGCTGTGTATTGTTTAATATATATATGTGTGTATATCTGTGTGTGTGTGTGTGTGTGTATATATATATATATATATATAAACTAAAATACAGAAGAGAAATATGTCTTGAATATTGCACTTAAGAATTAAATATTTTGGAATGTGAAATCTACTTTTATCAAGCGTTTAAGAAATAGTTAAGTGTTTCTAGTTCAGGTAGATATATTGTATTACAATCCACATAAAACATAACAACAATTAAAATTTCATGATGGGGTTAACACATTTTTAAAGTGGGTATACATAATAATATGTGAAATATTTTTAAGAGTTAATAAAAATTCAAATGGTAATATTTGATGGAACAAACAAGTCTAGTAAACTCTTTTCAATCTCTTTTTTTTTTCATGTAAGTAGACAAGAAAGTGGGTACAAGTTGGCTTTTGACCTGATTTAAAAAAATAATAATAATAATAAAATTGTGTTACTCAAATACTAAATATGTAAAAGTATAAAAATAATTCCACCAATCCCATATGAACACACATAGGAAATAATGAAAATAAAACTCATTTTTCATCAATCTAATTGTTCTACATGTCTTTAAATCTAATAGTAAGAATCTGGATGAGGACGTAAGTGTGCATAATTTTAATACAATAAATAATTTGTATTCCATAGATTTAGTTACTAGATTTATTTCCATCACAAATTATCCATGTGATCTTTGCAATATATCCTAAACTTAATTTTATACATGTAAAATAAGAAAGTGGGCCCCTATATATTTGAGAAGTGTTTCTAACTCTAAAGTTTTGATTCAATAATACATACATGTGTATTTTCATATTTGGAATGTTGTGATGAAATAGTCATTTAGGTGGCTTTACACCTGTGGAGACATTTGTTACAATGGACATTTGTTACAATGTCCTGTGAACTTCCCCTACATTGATCATTAAAGGTAAATTGTCTTTTATGAAAAAGTAGGAAAATATGTAAACATGCAAATCAACCAAATTAATACATAGATACTTGTTGTTTTTAGTTGAATTGAACTTTAAGTATAGCATATCCCAAAGTATAATTTTTGTCTCTGAGATTTTATTCACACTTATTGAGCAGTAACAATGATATAGTTTTTAATAAGGGATTTGAATGTGGTGGAAGTATAGCAAAGCAGTTAGTTCTGCTAATTAGATAAATGTTGTGGAAAGTGAATCTCCTACCACCCTGTGGTAGTTTAGAATCATTGCATATTAGCATACTTCATTTAACTAGCTCTGCATAATTGATGCTTTCCCAATGATTTTGCATATCAAATAATATTTGTGATATATGAAGAAAGCACACAACCGAACCAAAGTCCTGTTCATACTTGTTAGGGAAAAATTCAAAAAAAAAAAAAAAAAAGAAACCTCCTACATACACAGACAAATTTTTTGGTTCAGCACCAGCAATAACACTTTCTCACTCGACATTAATAATTTAATCAGTAGGCCACAGATGCTTTCAATTATATTTTATCTTTTTAGAGATCTCTCAAAGAGATTATCACACTAAACACAATTCATTTCCACACTGAATTATTTAAGAGAGAATAATGCCTTTTGGAATTTTATTAAGTTTCTACTTATCCTCTATTATCATTTCATTTCTGAATCAAGAAAAAATCAAGAAAAAATTTCATTTTTTCTCCCAAAGAAAGATGTGAAAAATATTTTTAAGATCATATAGGATTACTGAATTATTTAGAAAATTGTGTGGAATTTTTATGTTTATGTTCTTATACAACTTTTGCTCAAATTAATTGACAGAGGGACAATAAGCTATATTTAATTTATATTAATAAATTATTATTGATCACTTATTATAATCAAGCTATTGTACTTACTGTTGTATAAATAACAATCAGAAGAAATAAAATGTTTATTCAATTTGAGGGATCTCAAATTCAGATGATATCAGGATCTGCACAGGTAAAACAGATTATACAGGAAGGGTATACAGAGTATACAATTGAAGATTCAAGACGGTTGAAGCATTCTTCTTTTGGCTAAAAATATTATAATATTTATATTTGGCCATACATATGAGATCTGAAGGCTGACTATGTTTTTAAATGTTTTCTGTATTTTTATTTTCCTTGCCCACATCCTTTTACCTTTCTCCCCACTCTTCTGTTACCTTCCCAACCACAGCTCTGAAGTAAAGTATGACATTACATCCCAAGATAAATCACATACACAGGATTGTCTTTCTCTTAAAACATGCTTAACACCTGAAAGGACAACAATAAAAAAAAATAGAATGCATAGTAAACATTCTATGGTATATTTGAATGCACAAAATGGGTAGGTTCCTTCTGAGTCTGCCAAGATAGTTCTAGAGGAGGCACAAGTATTTTTTTAAACATATTCCTGTATTTATTGTCAGAAAATGGCCAAAATTAGAAGAGGTTTTTGGCAGTTGGGGCATCTACCTGTCTAATATTTAAGTTGTAATTATTTCTATATCATCTACTAGCTCTTTCTTAATAGAAATAGCGTATCATCATAATCTGAAAATTACGTCTCCTCTGACATTTTTTCCATCCCTTTTATGTATTTTAATAATGAGCTCAACAGAATTAAAATCACATATGCAATTTCATAACTACTTTGTCTTTATTATTAACATCACAAAATTCTTTTTTTTCTCCTTTTCAAAGAAAAAGAAAACCTTAGGCCAATATTCTTGATAAACATAGGTGCAAAAATCCTCAGCAAAATACTAGCAGACTGAATCTGGCAAAATATTAAAGGATCTTCCACCATGATTCAGTGGGATTTATTCCTGGGATGCAAAGATGGTTCAGCATACACAAATCAATATATGAGATACATCACATTAACAGAAAGAAGAAGAAAACCACATGACAATCTCATGAGATGCAGAAAAAAACATTTGACAAATTTTAACCTCCTTTCAAAAAAATACCTCTCATTAAATTAGGTGTATAAAAGATGTTACCTCAACACAATAAAGGCTGTATATTAGAAGCCTACAGCTAATGTTATATTCAATGGTGAAAAGTGAAACCCGCTTTTACATTGTTGGTGGGAATGCAAATTAGTTTAACCATTGTGAAAGACAGTATAGTGATTTCTCAAGGATCTAGAACCAGAAATACCACTTGACCCAGCAATTCCATTACTGGGTATATACCCAAAGGAACATAAGTCATTGTACTATAAAGACATGTGCACATGTATGTCTATTGCAGCACTATTTATAATAACAAAGACACGGAACCAACCCGAATGCCCATCAATGATAGACAGGATAAAGAAAATGTGGTACATGTACTCCATGGAATAGTATGCAGCCATAAAAAGAAATGAGATCATGTTCTTTGCAGGGACATGGATGAAGTTGGAAGCCATCATTCTCAGAAAACTAACACAGGAACAGAAAACCAAACATTGCATGTTCTCACTCACAAGTAGGAGCTGATCAATGAGAATATATGGACACAGGGAGGGGAATAACACACACCAGGGCCTGTTGTGGGTTAGGGGTCTAGGGGAGGGAATTTAGAGAATGGGTCAACAGGTGCAGCAAACCACCATGGCACACATATACCTATGTAATGAATTTACATGTTCTGCACTTTATCTCAGAACTTAAAGAAAAAAAAAAGAATAATTGAGAGAACATTCACATAAAAATATCGAAAAAAGAAAAGTGAAACTAGTTTGGAACAAGGTATGGATGACAATTCTGATTTCTGTTTAACAAATTGTTGGAAGTCCTTGCCAGGGTAATTAGACAAGATAAATAAATAAAAGACATTCAAATGTAAAAGGAAGCAGTGAAATTATCAGTTTGCTAAAGACATTATCTTATATATAAAGCCTTACAGACTTCACTAAAAAACTCTTAGATATAATAAAAAGATAGTAAAGTTGCCTAACAAAAAGTAACACAAAAAATGAGTAAGCAATAAACTATCTGAAGAAAAAATTCAAGAGAACAATACCATTTACATTAGCTACAAATAAACACATGCATACATACTTAGGTGTACATTTAACCAAGGAGGTGAGGTAACCATATGCTGAAAACTATAAAGCATTGATTATAGACATTAGATGAGACACAAATAAATGGAAAGCTCTCCTGTGTTTGTAGATTGGCAGAATTAATATTGTTAATACGTACATACTACCCAAAACAGTCTACAGATTCTATGCAATGTCTAATAAAATTTCAATGTCTTTTTTTTTTTTGTATGGGACCACAAATAAATCCCAAATAGTCAAGAAAATTAAGAACAAAAAACAAATGAACAAAGCTGGAGGTATCATACATCCTAATTTGAAACTATACTACAAAGCAATAGTAATTAAAGCAGCACAGTACTGTTAAAAAAACAGACACATTGACCAATGACACAGGACAGAAAGCTCAGAAATGATTCCACACATGTATAGTCAATTGAATTTTGCTGAAAGTTTCAAGGATTCACAATAGGAAAAGGATAGTCTTCAATAAATGGTGTTGGGAAAACTACATATCATATGCAGAAGAATAAAATTGAGCCCTTATCTCATACTGTGTACAAAAATCAACTAAAAATGGATTAAAGACTTAACCAGATAAAGTAAAATCATTAGAAGAAAACATAGGGAAAAAACTATACAACATTGAGATGGGCAACAATTCTTTGAATTTGACCCCAGAAATACAGATAACAAAAGCATATAAAATCCAATGGATTTGTTCCAAACTAAAAAGCTTCTGCACAATAAAAAATGCAATTAGCAATGTGTACAGGCAACATAATAACTGGGAGAAAATATCTGCAATCCATACATCTGATAAAGGATTAATATTCAAAATTTATAAGGAGCTTAAACAACTCGATAGCAAAAATAAATAAATAAAAACGGACAGGAAATCTTAATAGACATTTCTTAAAAGGAGACACACAAATGGTCAACACAGGCATGAAAAAAATACTCAACATCACTAACCATTAAAGAAATACATATTAAAACCACAGTGAGGTACATTCCACACCTGTCAGAATGGCTGTAATCAAAAGATGAAAGTTTACAAGGGTTGGCGAAGATGTGAAGAAAAGAGAATCCTTGTATGTTGTTGGTATGGATGTTAATTCGTACAATCATTATAGAAAACTGTATAAAGCTTATTCAAAAACTAAAATTAGAATTGCTATACCATCCAAAACTCTCACTTCTATGTATAACTAAAAAGATTTGAAATCAGTTTGTAGAAGTGATGTCTGCACTCTTGTGTTCACTGCAGTATTATTCACAGTTGCCAAGGTATGGAATCAACCTAAATGTTTATCAACTGATGAATAGATATAGAATATGTGGTTGATATACACAATGTAATACTATTCAGCTTTTAAAAGAGATGGGAATTCTGTCATTTGTGACACATGGATGGAATTGGAGAATATTGTGCTAAGTGAAATAAACCAGCCACAGAAAGACAAAAACCACATGTTCTCACTTATACGTGGAACCCAAAATCATAAAACTAACAGAAACATAGAGTAAAATGTTGGTTACAGAGGCTGAATGGAGGAGGAAGTGGAGAGAGAATGGTTGAAGTGTACACAAATCTCATTTAGACAGGAAACACTTATTTTTTTAGGTCTATTGAATAGCATAGTGAATATAGTTAATAATAGAATATTGTACATTTCATATTGCTCAGATAGTAAGTTTCAGATTATCTCACTACAAAAAAAGTTAAGTATTTGAGATGATAGATATGTTAAGTAGCTTAATTTAATTACTCCATATTGCTTGCATAAATCATAACATCACTTTGTACCTCATAAATTTATACAGTTATAAACTGTCAATTGATATTGAAAGTTTTTTCAAAAAAATAGAGTTCAATTTAATTAAACATTGTATTTTCTGCACCATTTTATTATGACTGAAAAAGTGAAATTAGGAAAACACGCAAATCTTACTGGGTTAGACTTCCTATGATCAGCTCCACTTGTAGATTAGTCAGTCATGAACATTTATGGACTTTAAGCACTTTCATGAAGCGCCATGCTAAATGTAGAGAAAATGTTTCAGAAGACATTATAATTTACTGAAGGAAACCAGAATCATTTCTCTAGTTCTATGACCTTGGGAAAGTTAACTGAGCTGTTAATGGCTCAATTTCTTCCTTTGTGATAAATGATAATAACTCACTGTGCTGCTAAGTATTTATGCTGAAACAAAGCAACAAAACACTGGCATTACTATATAAAAGATATACTGATGTTTTTTTTCTCTCTCTCTTTTTGAGACGGAGTCTCACAGTCTCTCTGGCTGGAGTGCAATGGCATGATCTCGGCTCACTGCAATCTCCACCTTCTGGGTTCACACGATTCTCCTGCTTCAGCCTCCTGAGTAACTGGGATTACAGGTGCCTGTCACCACACCCGGTTGATTTTTTGTATTTTTAGTAGAGACGGGGCTTCACTATGTTGGTCAGGCTGGTCGTGAACTCCTGACCTCAAGATTCGCCCGCCTTGGCCTCCCAAAGTGTTGAGATTACAGGCATGAGCCACCATGCCTGTCCTGAATTTTTTTTTTTCAATTTATGTGAAAACAATAAATTAACAGATCGAGATACATGAACTGTAGTTGTTTTCAGAGGGAAGTGAGGATGAATAGAGCACAGAGGATTATTAGAGTAGTAAAACTACTCTGTATGATAATATAATGGTGGATACAGGTCATTACACAACTTTCTAAGCACCCAAAATGTACAATACAAAAAGTGAACTTGAATGTAAACTTCAGATTTTGCGTGATAATAATGTATCAGTGAAAATTTACCAATTGTGACAAATACATCACACTGGTGGGGGATGCTGATAATGAGGCTAGGCATGTGTCAGGGGAGAGAGTATATGGGAAATCTCCATACATTCTATTAAGTTTTGCTGCAAACCTAAAACTGCTCTTAAAGAAAAAGACTATTAAAATGTATATATTTAGTTAACACTGTTCTAGGAAATATGAAAATATGAGCTAATACAAAGTGCTGACTAATTTTACATATGGCATGTACCACTTGAGTTTGATAATTACAGCAATATTGTTCAGTTATGTTCTACCTCACTTTCTTACACATTGACTCATTTTCTATCAATAAAATTCATGAGAGTATTATTGTCAAACCCAACAATAATTCAGTTGATAACTTACATATATTCTATAAGATAAAAAACATGTAGTAATATCAGTTATTTGTAATAATGATTAGATCAATGGCTGTCAACTATTTGTGGTAAAACACATTTCCAAAACAACTATCATGTGAAACATCAAAACATAAAACCAGAATAGGTAGCAATTGGTATCAAGGACATACGCACTGCCGAGTAGACCTGCTATTTTCCCATCTTTTGTGTCACCTGTTCAAATATGGGGACTGAATTGACTACAACTTTAGATACTGCTAGAGTTAACTGTGTCTTTCAATTCTATTCCGTTTTATAGGGCATGTTCCTTGTTTTTCATATATATTTGTAATATTAATTTTCAAAAGACACAGCTTAGCAAGGGAAGTAATATCAAATAATTGAATCTTCTAAATGTTATACAGTTATTAGCTCATCCCTAGTCATATCTGAGATAATCATCTAACTCAGCAGAGAAACAATAACATTGAAAACCTGTACATACTGTTTCAGCAAAGATTTTATGGTGCTTGTTCATTATACCACATAGTCATAAACACTTAGGAATGAGTTGGTAAACATTATTATCAATTTATTTCTCCATTAGGAATGTGAGTAATTACATTAACACATACAACAGTGACTGGGTCATATTAACATAGCTGGTACTTATTTAATGTTTGTTTAATGTTAGATAAACGAATAATGATAAAATTAACAATTATTAATAAATAACTCAAAGATAAGAGGATATTAGAGCATTACCTCAGCTGAGATTAGAAAACATTAACCCCTTCTTCTTTAAGTTACATCATATAAAAGGAACGTACGTGTTGACTGAGATTCTGCACACCATACTGTCCAACCTCATGCTTGTGAGAATTAGAAAAACTAAGAAAAAAGCCCAGGAATTGTGTAAAATTGTCAATTAGTATTCAATTTAATATAGAAATTAACATATAAAAATCAGTGGCTGAACAAATTCCTGTGCCCCACGTTGACTTGTGAGCAGTTTTCCTCAAAGATAAGTAGCTGCAGAGGATCCCAAACAGTGAGGTGTTGAAATGCAACTGTCTTACTAGCAGAGAGGGGACACTGATTACGTCATCACTTTGCCAGGCTGGCGAATTGGAAATTCAAACTACTCAAATGATTGTTGTATGAAGCTAAAAGGATAATGAGCACAGAAGATGGAGTATTTGAATACATCCTAAAGCATAGCTTCAGATAATTTGAAACACTAAGAGAAAGATAAAAACAATTGTTGGCGTTAATAATAGCTTGTGCTCAGAGATAATATACTTTCAACCGACTGAGGTAAAAAGTAAAGCAATAATTTCTTCAGAGTCATTTTGCTATTTTTTCATTGTATGAGAAGGCAAACATTTTTGCAATTTCTTTCAATTTGTACTCTTCCCTACACGATATGCACAAAAATGCACAATAATTTTTCCCAATAAGTGATGCTATTAAACAGGGACTGGAATAAGGAGGAGGTGTTCAATATTAATTGAATATCTACCATGAGAATAGACTGTGCAATTTTCTTCTCTGCATTCATTAGCTTATTTAATCCTTACAATAGCAAACTCTGAAGGACATAGATTTGTGTCGTACACATTTTCCAGAAGAGGAAACAGGTTTATAAAGATTAGGTAACTTGATCAAAGATATAGAGTTAGCCAGCGGTAAGATTCTGGACTCTACTTCAAAGCCGAAACTTTACATTTCACAAATGTAAAGTTTATTCATAAATGAATTTTCCTAATTTCATCTGTCTATATAATTTTGTTTTAAATGTAAGTATATACATAAGTTACACTACATGTATACTGTGTAATAAATCTACACTTGCATACACACACATATATATACGCATGAATATGTATGAGTATATATAGACATGCATATGAATATGCATCTGCATATGCATAAGAACACATATATATAATGTATATATAGTTTACACATATAAGTACTTTAGTGATATATATGAATACATAAATGTCCAGGTATAAATTTAAACACTGAGTTTATGCAATTTGCTAGTTATTTTCTGTGCAAAATAAAATATCCTCCACTGACAAATCATTCATATTATTGAGATTTATAATTGTGTATATTTTTGTTCTATAACTGAATACTACAGTGAGTCACTAAAGTTATTTAGGGCATTTCTAACATTATTTTTATTATACACTTTCTAGACAATTGATGCAATACCTACTGTATTTTTCTAGGTAATGAAAACAGGGATGGTCATCATTGTAAGACATAAAATCCAAACACAAAGCAAGAAATGTATCTAGAAATCAAGAAGATTCTGTAAAAGCTAAGGAGATTAAAGTGGCTTTTCCACTACATTTATGCATATCAGAGCCTCTAAAAGAATTTTCCATGTGTGATTTTCTGCCCATGTACTGAAAGACACAATGAAATTTTTCTTATTTAAGACTTGAAAACCTACAGCTTCAGTTTCATGGAAGATGACTTATGATTCATTTCTTGTATTTTTTAATGCCAAATTCAACCAGCAACTGGAGGATAAATAAAACCTCCCAATTAATATATCTCTTTGTCAGTAAATTTCCTTTTCTTAAATAATTCCATGTATCTATAAACATAATGTACTATAAATTTAATATGGAATAGCTGTGGCTGTCATGGAGAATACCAAATACATTAAGTTTTATCTATGCCTAATAATAGGTCAAGCTTTGTAATGAGTAAAAAGGTAAACTATCATTGATTTTCTTTTACAGATTTCCAGCATCTGATTTTGTGCAAAACTCATATAAGCTTTTCTTTGACAGTGCAAATGTGATCAATTTCCTAAGATCTTACAAAAGCATCTATCTAAGAAACCTGAGCAAGAAACAGAAGAGACTGAAGAAAAATTATCTAATATTATTTTCAAGTTTCAACCAGAAATAATAAAATAAATAACAAAACTCTAAACTTTACATAGTCTATTGTATCTTATTAAATATTTCATAATTAAAATATTATGATACATAAGAATATTTACAAAAAATGTATACAATCCCAGGTGTAAGTCTTTCTTCCCTGAATAGAATGGAACATATTAAAATATTATTTGTGTTAACAATAATTTCCATACATATTTCAGCTCAAGAAACAATATCTGTGTCTAAGTTTCTGTCTGTTAGCTGGGAACAGACTTCTTGCAACAAATATTCTCACAGCATTTTTAAATCAAATGACAAAAAACTTCCTTTACTGTAATGGAATCTAAGAAAAAGCGTATGAGATTTTCTTGCAAGAGATGTTTTTTAGTATAAAAAGAACCAATAGAATTGTGTGTATGTATTTGGTGAGATATATGTTTTTATAGTTTTTTTTTTTTTTACTTATTAGTTTATAATTAAAATATCACATGCAGATTGTTGGAGAGAAACTCTTCTAATACTTCTTTAAGTGTTCAAGGAATCAAATAATGCTAAGATAAAATATATAACTGAACATGTTAGCCAGTTTTATATGGCCAAAAACTATAATGGCAGAAACATACAATATGCTAAAGTAAATGAGTAAGAATATTGATGTCCAAGCTGTCTTTTCTATCATGACATCTCTCTTCACCTTACAGATTGGCTCGTAAAGAGTGATACATTTGTTGGAGAATAGAGAGTATATTCATTATTGTCAATCATAATCTCAAGGAGAGGGAGAAGCAATTTGACACTGCTAATAATAAAATGTTTTGCTATAAATAGTAGATATTTAACAAATATTTAGTTAATGTACAGAGTTCTTTAGACTGAAATTATTCTTTAGAATTTTTTTTTCAAACCCACAGCACTATGAAAACATCCCTTAAGATTATCCAGTTCCATTTGCTTGATTTACATGATTAGCAGTTTCTCATATAATTTGGTTTCTGCACTAGAAGTAATCACTATGAGAAAATTATTTGAGCAGACAACCAGTAAATTGTACATACATAAAATACCATTTGGGTTTATAAAGTACTCTCTTGGAATTAATTGTTGTTAATATTTAACTTGGAGTTCAAACGTTCCTCTTGATGCCTCTGTATTTGCCAATATATTTAGATACTTTGAGGTAAAGGGCAATGCTTACAATTTTATTCATTCCATGGCCATACCTAGCACATTTATTACGCCATAATAGGCATTTAACAAGTATTTGTTAAATGATCAAATGCATCAACAAATGAATGGAAAGAACTACAAATTTGGAGACAAAATACTACATGCACAATATGAAACCTCTTGCTTTGCAATCACCAAATAATTTCTTTCAAAAAAAAAAACTTACCAGATTCATTTACCTCAAAAAGAGTCATCGGGTGATTTGTCTTTATATTATGAATAAATCAGTAGTATTTTTGGAAAATTGAAAATGTCTATGTTTATTGACTTTTTTATTCATTTATTCATTAATTAAACACTTATTAAGATACTGAATGCTTACTGTGTGGCAGAAACCATTCTATGAGCTTTATATGATTAGGAATAACATCTATATTTTTTGTAATTTATGTATAAACATAATTATATGCAACTGGAATCTAAAATGCATTTGTAAAATATTATGAAAAAAAGTGTTTTACCAATAACATTTCATCAACAACTAAACCAAACTGCTATCTTAAACAAATGATATCTGTAAAATTTATTGAGAAATCTGTAGGACACTTCTTCAATTCTTGCAGTGATTCACTAATCTGTTAAAATTTCTACCATCATGTTTATTAGTGTGTCTTCCTGAATAACCTATACATTAAAATATTATTTTATCTATCCATTTCTATAACGGACAACAGGCATTACTTCTTACATTTAAAGAAAAACTTTTGCCGGGCGCGGTGGCTCAAGCCTGTAATCCCAGCACTTTGGGAGGCCGAGACGGGCGGATCATGAGGTCAGGAGATCGAGACCATCCTGGCTAACCCAGTGAAACCCCGTCTCTACTAAAAAATACAAAAAATTAGCCGGGCGAGGTGGCGGGCGCCTGTAGTCCCAGCTACGCGGGAGACTGAGGCGGGAGAACCCGGGAGGTGGAGCTTGCAGTGAGCTGAGATCCGGCCACTGCACTCCAGCCTGGGCGACAGAGCGAGACTCCGTCTCAAAAAAAATAAAAATAAAAAAAGAAAAGAAAAACTTTCTCAGTTGTATTTTTAATTATTGTGGTGTATATATTAACGGGATATATGACACACCCCGATACAGGCATGCAACGCATAATAATCACATCTTGGACAATGGGGTATTCAGCCCCTCAACCATTTATACTTTGTATTACAAACAATACAATTATATTATTTTAGTTATTTTTGGATGTACAGTTAAATTATTCTTGACTGTAATCACCCCATTGTGTCATCAAATATTAGGTCTTATTCACTAATTCTAACTATTTTAATTTTGCACCCATTAATTATCACCACTTTCCTCACACCCTTCACTACCCTTTGCAGTCTCTCTGGTAACCATCCTACTCTTGATCGATATAAGTTTAATTGTTTTGATTTGTTACATCCCACAAGTAAGTAAGAACATGCAAAGTTTGTCTGATTTATTCCACTTAACATAATAACCCCAGGTCCATCCATGTTGTTGCAAACGGCAGGATCTCATTCTTTATCATGGCTGTATAGTGTGTATGTACCACATTTTCTCTATCCAACATCTCTGTAGTATAATTTAGTCAGGTAAAGCAATTCTTACAGTGTTGTTCTTTTGCTCAGGATAGCTTTGGCTTTTCTAGGTTTTTGCTGATTCCATATAAATTTTAGAATAGCTTTTTTTTCTATTTCTGTGAAGAATGTCATTGGTATTTTTATAAGGATCGCGTTGAATCTACAGATTGCCTTAGTGGTGATTTAGTGGTGATTTCTATGCTGATTTAGTGCTGATTTCTGCACCCATCAGCCAAGCAGCATACACTTTACCCAATGTTTGGTCTTTAATCCTGCACTCCCATTCTTCTCCTGGAATCCCCAGAGTCCATTATATCATTCTCATACCTTCCTGTCTTCGTAGCTTAGCTCCCACATATAAGTGAGAACATACGATGTTTGGTTTTCCAATCCTGAATTACTTCACTTAGAATAATAATCTGCAACTACATCCAGGTTGCTCTGAATGCGATTACTTCATTCCTTTTTACGGCAGGTAGTATTCCATTGTATATTTGTTTATTCACACATTGGTCGATAGGCATTTAGGCTGGACCCATAGTTTTGCAACTGCAAGTTGTGCTGTTATAAACATGCATGAGTTTGTATTTTTTTATATAATAACTTATTTTCCTCTGGGTAGATATCAAGTAGTGGGATTACTGGATCAAATTGTAGATCCACTTTTACTTATTTACAGAATCTCCACACTGTTTTCCATAGTGCTTGTTCTCATTTACATTACCACCAGCAGTGTAAAAGTATTCCCTTTTCACTACATCCACACAAACATCTACGATTTTTAAAATTTTTTTATTACTGCCCTTCTTGTAGAAGATTGCATCTCATTGTAGTTTTAATTTGCATTTCCCTGATCATTAGTGATGATGTTCGTATGTTTTTTGGCAATTTGTATATCTGTTTTTGAGTACTACCTATTCATGAACTTAGGCCACTTTCTGATGTGGTTGTTTGTTTGTTTGTTTTCCTTGCTGATTTGAGTCCTTGTAGATTCTGGATATTAGTACTTTATCCAATGCAGAGCTTGTGAATATTTTCTCCAACTCTGCTTACTCTGCTGATTATTTCTTTTGCTGTACAGAAGCTCTTTAGTTATTATGTCCCATCTATTTATTTTTGTTTTTGTTGCATTCGCTTTTGGGTTCTTCATCCTGAACTCCTTGCTAGGCCAATGTCTAGAAGGGTTTTCCCAATGATATCTTGTAGAATATATATATATAGTTTTAGGTCTCAGATTTAAATCCTTGATCTATCATGAATTGATTTTTGTATAGGTGAGAGATGAGGATCCAGTTTTATTCTCCTACATGTGGCTTGCCAATTATCCCAGCAGCATCTGTTGAATAAGGTGTCCTTTCCTAACTTTATGGTTTTGTTTGCTTTGTAAAGGATCAGTTGGCCGTAAGTGTTTGGCTTTATTTCTGCGTTTTCTATTCTGTTCCATTGGTCTACATGTGTGTTTTTATACCAGAACTATGTTATTTTGCTAACTATGGCCTTGTAGTAAGGTTTAAAGTTGAGTAATGTGATGCCTCTAGATTTGCTCTTTTTGCTTAGTCTGTCTTTGGCTATGTGGACTCTTTGTTGGTTCCATGTGAATTTTAGGATTTCTTTTTAATTTTGTGAAGAATTATGATGATATTTTGATAGGTACTACATTGAGTTTATAAATTTATTTTGGTAGTATGGTCATTTTCATGATATTGATTCTACCCATCCATGAGCATGGAATGTGTTTCCATTTGTTTGTGTCATCTATTATTTATTTTAGCAGCTTTTTGTCATTTTCCTCATAGAGTTATTTTACCTCATACTTAGGTATATTCCTGTTTTACTTATGTATTTATTGCAAATGTTGTAAAAGGGGTTGAGTTCTTGATTTTATTCTCAGCTTGATCGCTGTTGCTATATAGCAGTGCTAATCAGATGTAGGAGCTTTTTGGAGGAGTTTTAGGGTTTTCTAAGTATTCAATCATATTATGGTGAACAGTGACAGTTTAACTTCCTTTTTACCAGTTTGGACCTTCTTTATTTCTTTCTCTTTTCTGATTCGTCCGGCTAAAGCTTCCAATACTATGTTGAGTAGAAGTGATAAAAGTGAGCATCCTTGTCTTGTTCCACTTCTTAGGGGGAATGCCTTCAACTTTTCCCCATTCAGTATTATGCTGGCAGTGACTTTGTCATAGACGGCTTTTGTTACCTTAAAGCATGTCCCATCTATGCTAATTTGCTAAGGGTTCTAATCATAAAGTGATGCCGAATTTTGTCAAATGCTTTTTATTCATCTGTTGAGATGATCACATAATTTTTGTTTTTAACTCTGTTTATGTCGTGTATTGCATTTATTGTCTTGCATATGTTAATCTAATCCCACATCCATGGTATGAAACCCACTTGATAATGGTTTATTATATTTTTCATATGCTGCTGGATTTGGTTAGCTAGTATTTTGTTGAGGAATTTTACATCCATGTTCATCACAGATACTGGTCTGTAGTTTTCTTTTTCTGTTGTTATGTTCTTACCTGATTTTGGTATCAGGTTAATACTGAGTTCACAGAATGATTTATGGAGGCTTCCATCTTTCTCTATCTTTTGAAATATTTTTAGCAGGATTGCTACCAATGCTTCTTTGAATGACAGAATTCAGCTGTGAATTTATATCATCCTGGACTTTTTTTGTTGGCAATTTTTTTGTTACTGTTTCAACCTCACTAAGTGTTATTGGTCTGCTCAGAGTTTCTATTTCTTCCTGGTCTAATCTAGGAGGGTTTACAAGAATTTCTGTATATTTCGAGAAATTTATCCATCTCCTCTAGGTTTCTTACTTTGTGCACATAAAGAGGTTCACAGTACCCTTGAATGATCTTTTGATTTTCTCCAGTATCATTTGTAGTATCTCCTATTTTGTTTAGAAAATTGAGGTTATTTGGATCTTCTCTCTTCTTTTATTGAAAAATCTCATTAATGGTATGTCCATTTTATTTTTTCAAATAACCAGCTTTTCGTTTCATTTATTTGTTGTATTTTTTTTGTTTCAATTTTATTTAGTTCTGCTCTGATTTTTGTATTTATTTTTTCTGCTGGGTTTGTGTTTGGTTTGTTCTTGTCTCTCTAATTCCTTGAGGTGTGACCTCAGATTGTCTATTTGTGCTCATTCAGACTCTTCAATGTAGGCATTTAAGGCTACGAAATTTCCTCTTAGCATTGCTATTGTTGTATCCCAGAGGTTTTGATAGGTTGTGTCACTATAATCATTCAGTTTGAAGAACATTTGTTTTTGAGACAGAATTTTCCCTTTTGTTGCCCAGGCTGGAGTGCAATGGCACAGTCTCAGCTCACTGCAACCTCCACCTCCTGGGTTCAAGTGATTCTCCTGCCTCAGTCTCCCTAGTAGCTGGGATTACAGGAGCACACCACCACACCGGCTAATTTTTTTTGTATTTTTAGTAGATATTGGGTTTCACTATGTTGACCAGCCTGGTCTCAAACTCTCAAGCTCGAGTGATCTGCCCACCTTGGCCTCTCAAATTTCTGGGATTACAGGCATAAGCCATCCTGCCCAGCCGTGAAGAATGTTTTAATGTCCACCTTGATTTCATTGTTAACCCAAAGATCCTTCAGGAGCAGACTATTTAATTTCCATGTATTTGTATAGTTATGGGGGTTCCTTTTAGAGTTAATTTCCAATTTTATTCCACTGTGGTCTGACAGAGTACTTGATGTAATTTTGACTATCTTAAATTTATTCAGACTTGTTTTGTGGCCTATCATATGGTCTACCTTGGAGAATGTTCCATGTGCTGACGAGAAAAATGTACATTCTGCAGTTTTGGGGTAGAATGTCTTATAAATATCTGTTAAGTCCATTTATTCTAAGCTATAGTTTAAGTTCATTTTTTCTTTGTTGACTTTCTGTCTTGATTGGCTGTCTAGTGCTGTTGGAGTATGAAAGTTCCTCACTGTTACTCTGTTGCTATCTAATTTCTTAGGTCTAGTAGTAATTGTTTTACGAACTTGGGACCACCAGTGTTAGGTGCATATATATTCAGGATTGTGATATTTTCCTGTTGGACTAATCCTTTTATCATTATATAATGTCCCTCTATGTGTTTGTGTAGTTTCCCAAATTCGTTTTATAAATTTCCAGTTTTGTTTCACTGTAATCAGAGAAGATGCTTTATGTTATTTCAATTTTTAAATGTCTTAATACTTCTCTTGTGATCTATCATATGGTCTATTCTTGAGAATAATCCATGTGCTGAGGAGAAGAATGTGTATTCTTCAGCTGTTGGATAAAATGTTCTGTATGTATCTATTAGGTCCATTTATTGAAATAGTGCAGATTAAGTCCAATATTTGTGTGTTGATTTTCTGTCTGGAAGATCATTTCAATACTGTAGGTGGGGTGTTGTACCCTCCAGCTATTATTGTATTCAGGTCTAGCTCCCTCTTTAGCTCTAATAATATTAGGTTTGTGTATTTGGGTGCTCCAGAATTGAGCGCATATATATTTATTATTATTTAGCTTCCTGCTTTGACCTTTGGGAGTTTAATGATTAACCCCTTTATCATTATATAATGACCTGTTTAGTCTTTTCTTTCAATATTGTCCTAAAATGTGTTTTATCTTTATAGATGAAGTGTGTTTATTGTATGAAGCAGATCATTAATTGTTGTTGCTGTTATGTCCTGTCCTGTTTTTGGTATTAGGGTGATACTGGCTTCTTAGAACGATTTAGGGAGGATTTCCTCTTTCTCTATCTTGTGGAGTAGTGTCAGTAAGATTGGTACCAATTCTTCTTTAAATTTCTTGTAGAATTCTGCGGTGAATCCTTCTGGTACTGGATTTGTAGTTGTTGTTGTTGGTGGTGCTAATTTTTTAATTACCATTTCAATCTCACTGCTTGTTACTGGTCTGTTCTGGGTTTCTAATTCTTCCTGACTTAAGCTAAGAGGTTTGTATTTTTTCAGCAATTTATTCATCTCCTCTAACGTTGAATGTAAACGGCCTAAACACTCCACTTAAACAATACAGAATTACAGAATAGCTAATAATTCACAAACCATGTTTCTGTTGCCTTCAGGAGACTCACCTAACACATAAGGACTCACATAAACTTAAGGTAAAGAGGAGGAAAAAGATATTCCACGCAAATGGACACCAACAGCGAGCAGGAGTAGCTATTCTTGTGTTAGACAAAAGAAACTTTAAAGGAACAGCATTTAGAAAAAAAACAAAGAGGGACATTATATGATAATGCCTTTGCCTTGTGCAACAGGAAAATATCACAACTCTAAATAAATATGTACCCAACACTGTAGATTCCAGATTTATAAAACAATGACTAATAGACCTAAGAAATGAGATTGACAGCAATACAATAATAGTGGGGGTCTTTAATACTCCACTGACAGCACTAAACAGGTCATGAAAACAAAAAGTCAACAAAGAAACAATGAATTTAAACTATACTCTGGGACAAATGGGCTTAAAAATATTTACAGAACCTTCTACCCAAAAATCGTAGAATATGCATTCTATTCATCAGCACGTGGTACATTCTCCAAGACAGACCATATTACAGGCCATAAGACAACTCTCATTACAGTTAAGAAAGCTGAAATTATATCAAGCACTCTCTCATATCACAGTGGAAAAAAACTGGAAATCCACTCCAAAAGGAACCTTTAAAACCATGCAAATACATGGAAATTAAATAACTGCTTCTGAATTATCACTGAGTCAACAATGAAATCAGGGTATGAATCTTCAAACTGAATGATAATAGTGACACAACCTATCAAAACCTCAGCAAAGGGATACAGCAAAGGTGGTGTTAAGAGAAAAGTTCATAGCCTTGGATGCTTATATCAAAAAGTCTTAAAGAGCACAAATAGACAATCTACTAAACCCAACCCAGCAAAAGAAAGAAAATAACAAAGATCAGAGCAGAACCAAATAAAATTGAAGAAAAAAATACAAAAGATAAATGAAACAAAAAATCTGGCTCTTAGAAAAGATACATAAAATTGATGTCATGGTTAACCAAGGAAACAAGAGAAAAAATCCAAATAAGCTCATTTAGAAATGAAATGGGAGATACTACAACTGACAGCACAGAAATACAAAAGATCACTCAATGCTACTGCAAACACATTTACTCACATAACTTCAGAAGATTTCTTAATACTCATTAATGTCCTTCCTCTAGCATTTTTTTTAGGACAGATCTGGTGTTGATGAAATCCCTCGACTTGTTTGTCTAGGAAGGTCTTTATTTTTTCATGCTTAAAGGATATTTTCACCAGATATACTATTCTAGAGTAAAAGTGTTTTCTTTAAGCACTTTTTTTTTCTTTTCTTTAGAAAGAGTCTTGCTCTATTGCCCAATATGGAGTGCAGAATTATGATCTTGACTCACTGCAACCTCCGCCTTCAAGGTTCAAGCAATTCTTGTGCCTCAGTCTCCCAAATAGCTGAGACTACAGGCACATACCTACATCCCCAGCTAATTTTTATATTTTTAGTAGAGATGAGTTTTTGCCATGTTTCCCAGGCTAGCATCAAACTCCTGCCCCCAAGTGGTCTGTTTGCCTCAGCTTCCCAAAGTGTGGGGATTATAGGTGTGAGCCACTGTGCCCAGTCAAGCACTTTAAATATGTCATGTCACTCTGTTGTCTTGCGGGGTCTTCACTGAAAAGTCTGCTGCCAGATGTACTAGAAATCCGGTGTGTGTCATTTGTTTCTTTTCTTTTAATGCTTTTAGAATCCTTTCTTAATCTTTGACCTTTGGGAATTTAATTATTAAATTCTCTGATGTAGTCTTCTTTGGATTCAGCCTTCTTAGTGCTATATAGCCTCCTTGTACTTAGCTATTGATACCTTTCTCTGGAATTGGGAATTTCTCTGTAATTATCCCTTTGAAGACACTTTCTACCCCTACCTGTCTCTCTACCTGCTCTTTAAGGCCAATAACTCTTAGATTTGCCCACTTAAAGCTATTTTCTAGTCTTGTAGTCATGCTTCATTGTTTTTTATTCTTTTTTCTTTTGTTTCCTCTGATTGTGAATTTGTAAATAGCCTGTCTTCAAGTTGACTAACTCTTTCTTCTGCTTGATTAGTTCTGCTATTAACAGACTTTGATGCATTCTTCAGAATATCAGTTGCATTTTCTACTCTAGAACTTCTCCTTAATTTTTAAAAATAATTCCAATCCATTTGTTAAAATTATTGGATAGAATTGTGAATTTCTTCTCCACATTTTCTTGAATTTCTTTGAGTTTCCTTAAAACAGCTATTTTGAATATTCTGTCTAAAATTTCATATACTTCTGATTCTCCAGGATTGGTCCCTGGTGACTTGTTTAGTTCATTTATAAGGTCATGTTTTCCTGGATGGCCTTGATGCTTGTAGATGTTGTTTCTAGGCACTGAATAGTTAGGCATTTATAGTTTTTGCAACTTGGGCTTTTTTATGCCCATCCTTGGGAAAGTTTTTGAGGTATTTGAAGGGACTTGGGCCTAAAACCCAATAATGCTGTGTTTCTTGCAGACTCATAGAGGTACTGTCTTGGTGGTCTTGAATTAGATCTGAAAAAATTATCTTGATTATCAGGCAAAGACTCTGGTTCTTTTCTTTTACTTTCTCCCATGCAAATGGAGTCTCTCTTTGTGTGTGTTGAGACACCTGGAACTAAGGGTGGGAGGACACAACACTTTTGTTGCCACCACCATTGGGACGGTGCTTATTCAGGGCTAAAGCCAGCACAGCACTGGGTCTTGCCCAAAGCCCGCTGTAACCACTACCTGGCTACCACTTATGTGTACTCATAACACTAGGACTCTTTGATCAGCAGGCGGTAAGCAAGCCAGGTTTATTTCCTTCCCTTCATGGGGATGAGTTCCCCCATCCCCAGGTGGATCCAGCAATACAATTTGGGAACCAGGGCTTGGAGTCAAAAGCCTCATACATTTATCTGATGTTTTATTCTACTGTGTCTAAGCAGGCACTCAAACTCTAAGATAAAGTCCTTCTCACTTCCTTTTCCTTTCCATAGGCAGAGGAGCCTCTCCTTGCAACAATCAACACCATTGGACCATGAGGGGTTCTGCCAGGATATCATCATTGTTCCCTTAAAGCCCAAGGGATCTTTAGTCAATTTGTGGGGAATGCTGCCAGGCCTGAGACTCATCCTTCAGGGCAGTGGGCTCCCCTCTGGAGGAGGGCAGGTCCGGACACGCTGACTAAGAGTCTAGGCTAGACTTGGGGACCCAAAGAGCCTGGTTGGTGCTCTACCCTGCTGTGGCCCAGCTGGAACTGAATGTGCAGGACAGAATTCCCTTTAGTTTTCCTCTGCTTTTCTCAAACAGGAGTCTTTCATTATAGCCACCGCAGCTGGGAATATGCTAGGTCACACATAAAACTGGCACATCTCAGATCCCAGGGGCCATGACAATTTTACTGGGTATTGTTGTTGGTTATTTGGGGTCCAAAGGCTCTTTAGTCAGCAGGTGATGCATCCTGTTCTGACTGGGTCTTTTTCTTCAAGGCAGTGGATTCCTTTTGGCTCAAGGTATGTCCAGAAATGTCATCCATCAGCTAGGGCCTGAAATGGGAGCCTCATGACTCTGCCCGGTGCCCTGTTCTACTCTGGCTGAGCTGGTATCCAAGATGTAAGACACAGTCTTCTACTAGTCACTCTCTTTTCAAGCAGAAAGCCAAATTAAATTTGTTGCTGAGCTGTTTCCTGGGTTTGGAGGACGAGTGGTGCAACCATTCCCTTAAATGTCCCATCTGGTGTCTTCCTAGGTCATGTGCCCCTGAGTCCACCAATTCTAATCCCAGCACAGCACTAGGAGTTGCCTAGGAATTACAGTCCTTGTGTCCTAGACTGCCTTTCAAGTTTACCTAGGACCCTAGAGCAGTTTGGCCTGCAGTGGCGAGGCTTACTGAAAAATAAGTTCTGAATTCCAGGATGGGCTCTTTCGCTCTGGCTAGGTGTGGTCCAAATGCTCCCTCTGTACAGGGGTGCTGGCCTAGTCCAGCACAGCTTTGCTCTTTTCTATAACAGGCAGCACTCAGTTCAATGTAGTCTCACAAATGGTTTACTCTCTTTCTCCCAAAGGCACAGGTTTCTCCGCACTGTGCAGCCACTGCCAAGGCATGAGGGAGGGGTCGCACAACATTGCCTTAGCTGCTTCAGCTGGTGTCTTGACAGGTCAGGACACCAACTCCAGTCCACTAGTTTTAGGCCCAGATCAGCACTAGGACTTGGCTTGAAATTGCAGTCCTTGTGACCTACATTGCCCTTCAAGTATACTTAGGGCCTGAAAATGCTTTAGCCTGCAGTGGTGAGGTTTGCTGGAACACTGGCTCCAACCGTGATGGGTGATGCCCCTCTACCTAGGGCCAGTCCAAATGTGCCCTGTGTGAGTGGGCATCAGCTGGATACAGCGTGGTTCTGCTTTCCATTGTGACAGTGTAACAATGAGTTCAGTGTAAAGTGTCCCAGTTGCTGCATTCTCCTTCTCTCAAGCAGAGAGGTTTTGCAACACTGTGCAGCCGTTGCCTGGGGAGGTGTGAAGGGTGGCATTAGCAATTGAAGACTGTGTCTGCAACATCTTTTAGTTCCTCTTTCAGCTACATGAAGTTGAAACTAGGTACTGTGAGTGCTCAGCTGATTTTTGGTTTTTGTGATGGTGCTTTTTGTCTGTAGTTGTTACAATCTGATGTTCTTGTGGGGGTACTGGGCGGTGTAGACTTCTATTTTGCCATCGTGCTCCACTCCAAGTTCATTGTTTTTATAAAAGGAAAAACACCAGATGCACCTCCCTAAACAACAAGCATTATACATAAAAACATAGCATAGAAGCTCATGCTCAGCCTTTGTGACTAATTGAAATGCAGTGGCATCAATATTTATGGATATCTATTTTATTTCACTTAGAATTAGAAAAATATTTGGAACAGACAGCATAGAATTTTTTCTAGAACTATATTGTGTTGAAAAGACATTCTTGACAATGTTTGACCAAAAATTATTTGCACTGATAAATTGCCCTGACTTTGTGGAGAAACTTCCAGATTTCATAACTTTCTAAAAGTGTTAACAGGAGAATGTCTCTGGAAGAAGTTATTTATGTTCTTTTGCATGGTTCTAAAAAGAACTCAGTTATTTTGAAGAGTTACATCAGAATATAAAATATTTTGTTGTTGTTTAAAATGTTTTATTTGCCCCCGTTAGGTGGTAATGTAGAATTTCTCAGATCACTATGGGACTGGGCAAAATGAATTTATTTTCATCCACTTTATGCAAATTAAGCCTTGATAATAGAGTTACTCAATTAGTTCTCAATGACAGTCCATTGAGCTAATACTAATGACTAATTACCACTGTAATTCTAATACTTCATCTTTCTTTCTATAAAAATATTACCTCCATAATATTTTACTGTGATCTAGATTTATGAAGACTATCTAGATTTCTTCCCAACTTCATCTTCTCAAAATGCACTTTGTACCCATTATCCAGGGTTATTAGCCTAATGGGACATAAGCAATGATGTGGATACATCTTACTCCTCACATTTTGTATAAGGCTTACTTTGTGATCATAGCACCCCCTTTCTCATTGTCTTTTTGGGTGAAGACCTAAATAAATGAACACATCTTCATCCTAACAAAGCAAACCTTAATGAAAGGAGATTGTTTCAATAAAGTTTTATCTTAAAAGCAATCTCAATTTAACTCCAGGATGATTTAGTTTTCTAGTGCCCAGCACTAGCACTCCTGTGAATGGTTTACTATAAAGTCAGTTATAATTATCATAATTTGTCCTCCAGAGGAGATGAAAAATCACAAAACACATCTTTTATAATAACCATTCTATTGAAATTGGATGCAGGATAAGAATTGAGAGAATGTTATTATAACAATTTAAATTTAGCCATAAATTTTTATACCTGCTCCTAAAATAACAGTTTAATAAAGCTAAATCTTGCCACCATTTACACACAAAATAAAAACAAAAACACTGGTAAACAAATTGCAGTTTATATCCATGAAAAATGTATCCAAAAGTGAAAATTAGCCTCTCCAATAATTGATTTTCCTTTCAAGCCCCCATTAGAAATACATCTACAGACAGGTGTTACTAACTTCCAGAATATAGCTTTGTCTACAGATTTATAAAACATTACCAGTTAATCACGACACATATAGTTTATTTTCAAATATTTTTTCTAGTCAAAACCACCATTTATATAACCAATTATATTTGATGTTACTTAAAATTTTTGTATTAAAAACTCACCAAATCATTTTACATGAGAAATAGATAACACATCTGCAATTAGACATCATTTTTAAATGTTGATTTTCTCACTGTTTTTTTTTTAAAATTGGTTTTAAAAAGAAAGTTATCAAAAGTGTAAAGAGAATCCTAATATTAAAATTATCTTAATTTGGAGATTCCATTATAACATGAGGAACATTTTTTATTTCCTTAATATATTAAAACAAAATTAAATTGTTTCAAAATCTATAGTTGTTAGTGTTAATGGTTACAACGATTTAAAAAATATAAAAATGGAACTGTTTTATTGTCTTTCTACTCATTCTTTTTCATTGTCTTTCTTCTTCTTCTTTAAACATGATATATTGTAAACCTGGATTTGAGTCCTTTTGCAGAATCTGTTAGTGTACTTTTGCCCCCTTTTTTCTGCATGAATTTACTCATTTACTATCACACCAGAATGCCATGCAGAAATAATCTTTCTGGTTCCTGTTTGGAATAATTGAAACAATAACTTTCATTTTTATAGTTCTTTAAAGATCACAAGATGTTTTCACATACATCATGTTTTTATTGTCACAAAAGCTCTGGAGGTATTTATTGCCACATGTTTTTACAGATAAGAAAGTAGAAACAAAAGAGTTATCTAATGTCATACATTCCATAAGTTTTTTTTAAAGCCTTTGAATCAAGTCAGTTATTCTGATTTTAAATCTGCAATTGTGCATTTTTCTAATACCCTAATTGCAGAGGATGTAAATGTCAGTCTTCCTCTTTTTCACTGCATTTTCTTAAAAGCGTAGTTCATTTAAAAATCATCCTAATCACCACCAAGTGCAGGGCTATGTCTGCTTTGTTCATCAGACTTCCACTTGAAGGACAAAAAAACTCACTGGTTACTGGCTAGTAGTAACAATTCAAAACTTCTTTTATTCAAATCTATGAGTGAATTCTTGAGGGTAACTTGATTCCTGAGCATCCTGAGCAGCTATCACCGTTCAGGAACCAACTGGGCATGTGAGATACATGGAAATTCATCAGGTTTGAAATATGTGTATGGAAGTTGTTGCTTCTGTTATAGTAATTATTATGACTTTGTTCAATAATTATTTACAAGATCACTTTTAAAAGATCAAGTTTCCTTTATTTTTGACATTGTTCTCATGATATTTCTGTAAATAATTCGCAATATGGGACTGTAATATTTATATGAACATACAACATCTCTTTACAAATAATTGCCAAATAAGCAAAATGAGTCCATCTTTCTTCATTCTTTACGAGTGTTGTCTACTCTATGCCAGGTACTTCTGTAGGCATCAAGAGCAGTGAATGAGGAAAGAAAAATCCCTGACCTCCTACAGTGTTTCTTTTAGAAAGAGAAAAGACATAAATATATGTGAGGAAACTCCAACATGACCAGTCTCTTTTACCAAAGACATGTCTATTTCTCTTTCTTTTAGTAAGCTGAATTTTTCCCAATTGTCATGTGGGATTTTTGAAGATGTGATTTAGCATTATTTCTCATCTTCTCTTGATAGTTTGGCTCAACAAGCTTACAACTACTGTTTTTTTCCTTCATTATGTCCAAAAGCCTGAGTCACAGCAAATAGTGTTTTGTGATGTGTGCCTCTTGAATAGTGGGACTAGCATCTCAGTGACAACTACTATTCTAGAATATAATGCATGCTGTCATGCCTTTAAGGATTTCTAACTGAAGTAATTTTACTAACCATTCTTTTATTCCTTTTTTGGGGTGTTACTTTATGTACATTCTATATTTTATTGATTTGTGGAGCTCACAGATTATAGGATGCACCATTAGGTTACATACAATGCAGGAAGGAAAAAAAAAAACTGCTCTCAATTAAATTATAACGTAATGTTTCCATCTCAATGCACAATCCGTAAAGTGGTCAGACTGTTTTTTTGTTGTTTTGGAATATCTTTCTTCTGCTTTGTAGAATTTCTCACGTTTCTAGTTGTATCGTTTGGTGGGTGATACCATTTTCTTTTGATAACCATTTCAAATATAAAATGTTGTCACCTTTATTTTGTAATTTTTTTCTTTCTTAGGCTTTAGAAAGCCTTGTTTATTGCTTTACAGGAAAATATGAAATTTCAGACGATCCTCTGATGACAAAAATTTATTTCTCTGCTCTGTTTTCTGCAAACCAAGTAACTAACATTTTTATTGCTGAGTTATACTTTAATTTTTAAAGGAACTTGTAATTAGTGATTAAACTTTGATCATATATTGCCAAGAGTATACATAACTCAACTGTAGCAATGAAAATATAAATAAGTCTGCTGCCTAAGCTTGCATGTGCATGAGGATAACTAATTAATGAGGGTCTTTGCCTAAATACAGCTTTAAGTAACATTGGTATCAGACACATCCTATTGCTAATAGGTGGAGGCAAAAAAATACGTGTTATACATGTCATAGCAGTGATAAAATGTGATAGTATAACTGCGGATATTCTATAAGTATACACTTGTACAATAGTACTGATTGGTAAAATAGTAAAATAATTCTACACTGGTTGCTATATAACTCCTTTCCCTGAGCTTCCCATGTGATCCCAATATATTGCCCATATAAACCGTCCCCCAGGAACTCAGATCCTGGTTGAAAGGTAAAATGTGACTCAGTATAATCCTCCCAAGACCCTGTTTCAGTGGTATGTCTGCTATCTAAATTAATATTAAACCTAAATTATTTTTACTACATTAATAATAAACTTTTAAGCTCTGTCTTCTATATTCAGGATCATCATAGGTCTTTCAACATTTTTGTATCTTTTTTAGCTCTATGTCAGTAAGTATTATATGCACATAAATGGTCAAAAACTTAGTCTAAATAAACATGTGGTCTCAATGCATTAGCATCTACATTAGACAAATCTATAAGATAATGTACTGAGAAAAAGTATAGCTGTTTGTATCATCCATATTATGTATGAAACACAGTTCTGCTATTTATTGCAGAAGAAATTGCCAACGTTTCAAAATCATGTTGCCTCATCTACAAAAAAGTTTAATACTCTCAATACCAGAATGTGACATGATTTTTGACCTATGTAAACATCAGACATTTTAATTTTGATTAGGTTCTTTTGTTTATGCAGGAATCATAATATTTAAGCTGACTGCTAAACCTTCTGAGTTTCATAATTTTTATCTGTAAAAATTATTTGCAACTTACAGGGTTGTTTCAAACAGTTTCTGGAATAAGTGTGTCAAAATATTAAATAATGAATATTAAATAATGAAGCATAAAAATTGTTTAATGTTCCTTTTATATAACACATAGAGAATTAAAGTGGTTGCTATGATTTTTAGATACCATATATTCACCACAAGTGTCTTGATTATCATTCTTATTTTCCAGGTTCCTAGAATTTCCAGTTTTAGAATTAGCTCTTGCTTTGAAAGTTAAAAAATAAGTTTAATAGAAAAATAAGACAAAAAAAGAAAGAAAATAGAAATATAAAACATGTAGGTAAGATAATGAATATAGATTGAGAAGTACAGATTGTGATGTTGAAGTTAAATAATGTCTTATTTATTTATTTTTGAAAAATAAAGATGACAAAGCGATTGAATAGAGAAAGAAATGCCTTTTCCACATATGATCCTGAAATGGATGATTAGTTATGCACAGGAAAAAAAAATACACAAAATACTCAAGCAATACACAAAATGAACTACATATGGATAATATACTCAGATACAATTGTTGCCACTGTAAATCTTCAAACACATAAAAAAAAAAACTGTCCTTTTTGACCTTGGAACAAAAACCAATATTCTTATAAAGATCAAAGAAAATACTAATGAATAAAAAAGTATAAACTACATAACATTTTTAAAGCTTCTGCTCATCAAAATATACAGCTAAGAAAATAGACTGGCAAGCCATTGACTAGGAGAAAATATTCTCAACAGCATAAATGACAATGGATTTATAATCATAATATACAAATAATTCCTAAAATCAATAATAAAGTTATAAGTAGCTTAATGAAATAAGGATAAAAGACTTACATACTTTATGGAGGAAGATATGAAAATTCAATTCTGAATTACTGGGCATTGGTAAAGAAGAAATAAAAACATACGTCTATGTTGTACATTTGTACACAAATGCTTTTAGTTATTTTGTTCTTAAAAGTCAAATATCAGAAATAAGCTCAATATCTGTCAATATGATGAATGAATAAACAATTCTTGGCTCATGTTTTGTAATGTTATATTACTCAGAACTAAATGGAAAAAAAAAAATTCCTATACACAAAATGAATGAATAAATCTCAAAAGTTTTTTGAGAGAAAGGAGCCAGACACAACAGAAGCCATATATTTTTTTCTAACTTTGGAATTGAAAAATCTACATGATAGGATAATTCTGTAACAGAATCAAATCTACATCATTATATAGTCTATGTTGGGTGGGGAGATTAGGGATTGATTTGGGATGGGCGTACAGCAACTTTCTTGGTTAGTTGTAATTGTCTGTGTCTAAATAAGTGTATGGATTACATAAATTTATATTATTGTCAAAACATACCAAACTGGAACTCTTAAGATCTGTACAGCGTGTAATTTGTGCCTCTATTAAAAACTAAAAGGCAAAAAATAAAAAGCTCTTATTCTCTGATTGTAAATATTCAAAAATATATTTACATGATTTAAGTGGCCATTTTAACTGTTTTTATTACCACTGTGCATTAACTACATATAGAACACTCCCGAGCAAGATGGCCGAATAGGAACAGCTCCAGTCTCTAGCTCCCAGTGCGAGCGACACAGAAGACTGGTGATTTCTGCATTTTCAACTGAGGTACTGAGGGTTCATCTCACTAGGGAGTGCTAGACAATCAGTGCTGGTCAGCTAGTGAAGCTCGACCAGGGAGAGCTGAAGCAGGGTGAGGCATTGCCTCACCTGGGAAGTGCAAGGGGGAAGGGAATCCCTTTTCCTAGCCAGGGAAATTGAGAAACACAACACCTGGAAAACTGGGTAACTCCCACCCTAATACTGCGCTTTACCAAGGGTCTTAGCAAACGGCACACCAGGATATTATATCCCACACCTGGCCAGGAGGGTCCCACGCACACGGAGCCTCCCTCATTGCTAGCACAGCAGTCTGCGATCTAATTGCAAGGCAGCAGCAAGGCTGGGGGAGGGGTGCCTGCCATTGCTGAGGCTTAAGTAGGTAAACAAAGCCGCCTGGAAGCATGAACTGGGTGAAGCCCACAGCAGCTCAAGGAGGCCTGCCTGTCTCTGTAGACTCCACCTCTGGGGACAGGGCATAGCTAAACAAAAAGCAGCAGGAACCTCTGCAGATACAAATGACCCTGTCTGACAGCTTTGAAGACAGCAGTGGATCTCCCAACATGGAGACTGAGATCTGAGAATGGACAGACTGCCTGCTCAAGTGGGTCCCTGACCCCTGAGCAGCCTAACTGGAAGACATCCCCCACTAGGTGCAGACCAACATACCACACCTCACACGGTGGGGTACACCACCGAGACGAAGCTTCCAGAGAAAGAATCAGACAGGAACAACACTGTTCAGCAATATTCTATCTTCTGCAGCCTCTGATGCTGATACTCAGGCAAACAGGGTCTGGAGTGGACCTCAAGCAATCTCCAACAGACCTACAGCTGAGGGTCCTGACTGTTAGAAGGAAAAGTAACAAACAGAAAGGACAACCACACCAAAACCACACTAGTACATCACCATCATCAAAGATCAAAGGCAGATAAAACCACAAAGATGGGGAAAAAGCAGGGCAGAAAAGCTGAAAATTCAAAAAATAAGAGCGCATCTCTCTCTACAAAAGAACGCAGCTCATCGTCAGCAATGGATCAAAGTTGGACGCAGAATGACTTTGACGAGTTGAGAGATGATGACTTCAGTCCATCAAACTTCACAGAGCTAAAGGAGGAATTACGTACCCAGTGCAAAGAAACTAAAAATCTTGAAAAAAGAATGGAAGAATGGATAACCAGAATAATCAATGCAGAGAAGGCCATGAACGAACTGACAGAGATAAAAATCATGACACGAGAAATACGTGAAAAATGCACAAGCTTCAGTAACCAACTCGATCAACTGGAAGAAAGGATATCAGCGATTGAGGATCAAATGAATGAAATGAAGTGATAAGAGAAGTCTAAAGAAAAAAGAGGAAAAAGAAAGGAACACAGCCTTCAAAAAGTATGGGATTATGTGAAAAGACCAAGTCTATGTCTGATTGGGGTGCCTGAAAGTGAGGGGGAAAATGGAACCAAGTTGGAAAACACTCTTCAGGATATCATCCAGGAGAAATTCCCCAACCTAGTAAGGCAGGCAACATTCAAATTCAGGAAATACAGAGAATGCCACAAAGATACTCCTTGAGAAGAGCAACTCCAACACACAAAATTGTCAGATTCACCAAAGTTGAAATGAAGGAAAAAATGTTAAGGGCAGCCAGAGAGAAAGGTCGGGTTACCCACAAAGGGAAGCCCATCAGACTAACAGCAGATCTCTTGGCAGAAACTCTCCAAGCCAGAAGAGAGTGGGGGCCAATATTCAACATTCTTAAAGAAAAGAATTTTAAACCCAGAATTTCATATCCAGCCAAACTAAGTTTCATCAATGAAGGAGAAATAAAATCCTTTACAGACAAGCAAATGCTTAGAGATTCTACCAACACCAGGCCTGCCCTACAAGAGACCCTGAAGGAAGCACTAAACATGGAAAGGAACAACCAGTACCAGCCATTGTAAAAACATGCCAAAATGTAAAGACCATCGATTCTAGGAAGAAACTGCATCAATGAATGAGCAAAATAACCAACTAATATCACAATGACAGGATCAAGTTCACACATAACAATATTAACCTTAAATGTAAATGGACTAAATGGTCCAATTAAAGGACACAGACTGGCAAATTGGATAAAGAGTCAAGACCCATCAGTTTGCTGTATTCAGGAGACCCATCTTACGTGCAGAGACACACATAGGCTCAAAATTAAGGGATAGAGGAAGATCTACCAAGCAAATGGAGAACAAAAAAAAAAGCAGGGATTGCAATCCTAGTCTCTGATAAAACAGACTTTAAACCATCAAAGATCAAAAGAGACAAAGAAGGCCATTACATAATGGTAAAGGGATCAATTCAACAGGAAGAGCTAACTATCCTAAATATATATGTACCCAATACAGGAGCACCCAGATTCATAAAGCAAGTCCTTAGAGACTTACAAAGAGACTTAGACTCCCATGCAATAATAATGGAAGACTTCAACACCCCATTGTCAACATTAGAAAAATCAATGAGACAGAAAGTTAACAAGGATATCCAGGAATTGAACTCAACTCTGCACCAAGCGGATCTATAGACATCTACAGAATGCTCTACCCGAAATCAACAGAATATACATTCTTCTCAGCAACACATCACACTAATTCCAAAATTGACCACATAATTGGAAGTAAAGCACTACTCAGCAAATGTATAAGAACAGAAATTATAACAAACTGTCTCTCAGATGACAGTGCAATCAAACTAGAACTCAGGACTAAGAAAATCAATAAAAACCGCTCAACTACATGGAAACTGAACAACCTGCTCCTGAATGACTACTGGGTACATAATGAAATGAAGGCAGAAATAAAGATGTTCTTTGAAACCAATGAGAACAAAGATACAACATATCAGAATCTCTGGGACACATTTAAAGCAGTGTATAGAGGGAAATTAATAGCATTACATGTCCACAAGAGAAAGCTGGAAAGATCTAAAATTGACACTCTAACATCACAATTAAAAGAACTATAGAAACAAGAGCAAACACATTCAAAAGCTAGCAGAAGGCAAGAAATAACTAAGATCAGAGCAGAACTGAAGGAGATAGAGACACAAAAAACCCTCCAAAAAATCAATGAATCCAGGAGTTGGTTTTTTGAAAAGATCAACAAAATTGATAGACCGCTAGGAAGACTAATAAAGAAGAAAAGAGAGAAGAATCAAATAGACACAATAAAAAATGATAAAGGGGATATCACCACCGACCCCACAGAAATACAAACTACCACCAGAGAATACTATAAACACTTCTATGTAAATCAACTGGAAAACCTAGGAGAAATGGATAATTTCCTGGACACTTACACTCTCTCAAGACTAAACCAGGGAGAAGTTGAATCCCTGAATAGACCAATAGCAGGCTCTGAAGTTGAGGCAATAATTAAGAGCCTACCAACCAGAAAAAGTCCAGGACCAGACGGATTCACAGCCGAATTCTACCAGAGGTACAAGGATGAGCTGCTACCATTCCTTCTGAAACTATTCCAATCAATAGAAAAAGAGGGAATCCTCCGTAACTCATTTTTGAGGCCAACATCATTCTGATACCAAAGCCTGGCAGAGACACAACAACAAAAAAAAATTTTAGACCAACATCCCTGATGGACATTGATGCAAAAATCCTCAACAAAATACTGGCAAACCGAATCCAGCAGCACATCAAAAAGCTTATCCACCAAGATCAAGTGGGCTTCATCCCTGGGATGCAAATTTGGTTCAACATATGCAAATCAATAAACGTAATCCAGCATATAAACAGAACGGAAGACAAAAACCACAGGATTATCTCAATAGATGCAGAAAAGGGCTTTGAGAAAATTCAACAGCCCTTCAAGCTAAAAACTCTCAATAAATTCAGTATTGATGGAACATATCTCAAAATAATAGGAGCTATTTATGACAAACCCACAGCCAATATCATACTGAATGGGCAAAAACTGGAAAAATTCCCTTTGAAAACTGGCACAAGATAGGGATGTCCTCTCTCACCACTCCTATTCAACATAGTGTTGGAAGTTCCGGCTAGGGCAATCAGGCAAGAGAAAGAAATCAAGGGTATTCAGTTAGGAAAAGAAGAAGTTAAATTATCCCTGTTTGCAGATGACATGATTGTATATTTAGAAAACCCCATCGTCTTAGCTCAAAATCTCCTTAAGCTGATAAGCAACTTCAGTAAATTCTAAGGATACAAAATTAATGTGCAAAAATCACAAGCATTCTTATACACCAGTAACAGACAAACAGAGAACCAAATCATGAATGAACTTCCATTCACAATTGCTTCAAAGAGAATAAAATACCTAGGAATCCAACTTACAAGGGATGTAAAGGACCTCTTCAAGGAGAACTACAAACCACTGCTCAGTGAAATAAAAGAGAACACAAACAAATGGAAGAACATACCATGCTCATGGACAGGAAGAATCAATATCGTGAAAATAGCCATACTGCCCAAGGTAATTTATAGATTCAATGCCATCCCCATCAAGCTACCAATGACTTTCTTCAAAGAATTGGAAAAAACTAAAGTTCATATGGAACCAAAAAAGAGCCCCCATTGCCAAGACAATCCTAAGTCAAAAGAACAAAGCTGGAGGCGTCACGCTACCTGACTTCAAACTATACTACAAGGCTACAGTAACCAAAACAGCATGGTACTAGTACCAAAACAGAGATATAGACCAATGGAACAGAACAGAGTCCTCAGAAATAATACCACATATCTACAGCCATCTGATCTTTGACAAACCTGAGAGAAACAAGAAATGGGGAAAGGATTCCCTATTTAATAAATGGTGCTGGGATAATTGGCTAGCCATAGGTAGAAAGCTGAAACTGGATCCTTTCCTTACTCCTTATACAAAAACTAATTCAAGATGGATTAGAGACTTAAATGTCAGACCTAATACCATAAAAACCCTAGAAGAAAATCTTGGTAATACCATTCAGGACATAGGCATGGGCAAGGACTTCATGTCTAAAACACCAAAAGCAGCGGCAACAAAAGCCAAAATTGACAAATGGGATCTAATTAAACTAAAGAGCTTCTGCACAGCAAAAGAAACTACCATCAGAGTGAACAGGCAACCTACAGAATGGGAGAAAATTTTTGCAATCTACTCATCTGACAAAGGGCTAATATCCAGAACCTACAAAGAACTCAAACAAATTTACAAGAAAAAAACAAACATCCCCATCAAAAAGTGGGCAAAGGATATGAACAGACATTTCTCAAAAGAAGACATGCATACAGCCAACAGGTACATGAAAAAATGCTCATCATCACTGGCCATCAGAGAAATGCAAATCAAAACCACAATGAGATACCATCTCACACCAGTTAGAATGGCAATCATTAAAAAGTCAGGAAACAACAGGTGCTGGAGAGGATGGGGAGAAATAGGAACACTTTCACACTGTTCATGGGACTGTAAACTAGTTCAACCATTGTGGAAAACAGTATGGCGCTTCCTCAAGGATCTAGAACTAGTAATACCATATGACCCAGTCATCCCATTACTGGGTATATACCCAAAGGATTATAAATCATGCTGCTATAAAGACACATGCACACGTATGTTTATTTTGGCACTATTCACAATAGTGAAGACTTGGAATCAACCCAAATGTCCATCAGTGACAGACTGGATTAAGAAAACGTGGCACATATACACCATGGAATACTATGCAGCCATAAAAAAGGATGAGTTTGTATCCTTTGTAGGGACATGGATGCAGCTGGAAACCATCATTCTCAGCAAACTATTGCAAGAACAGAAAACCAAACACTGCATGTTCTCACTCATGTTCTCATTGTGGGAATTGAACAATGAGATCACTTGGACCCTGGAAGGGGAACATCACACACCAGGGCCTGTTATGGGCAGGGGGGAGTGGGGAGGGATGGCATTGGAAGTTATACCTGATGTAAATGACAAGTTGATGGGTGCTGACGAGTTGATGGGTGCAGCACACAAATATGGCACAGGTATACATATGTAACAAACCTGCAGGTTGTGCACATGTACCCTAGAACTTAAAGTATAATAATAATAAAAAAAAAGAACTACATCTATAACATATTTAATATGTATGCATGATTAACATTAAAACTATTTATTTGTAATATGATAAATCTTGAATCCTTACAACATTACACTTTGGGAATTTATCATTAATATTAATATCCTTAATAATTTAAAATTCTGCAATGTAGATAATGTTGTAGTGTTTCTACATTTCTCCATTTGTTTTCATTTTACTTGCATATCACTTTCTGAAAATAAGCCATAAAGGCATGGCAATGTAGTTTATATACCTACATACATTAGAAATTTAGTAAGAAATAATTTACCTTTTTCTCTTTTTTATTGAAAAAGTCGCTTTGTTCTAAGAATGTATATTAAGATTTCTGATATTTTAGCAAATAGTGAGTTAAAAAGATGGTTACTGTGTTTCTAATCGTAGTTTTACAACCTTCTTCTTTTATTTACTTAGCACAGTCAGCTCATTTTCATCTTCAAAAATTAGTACATTTTACTTTTAAAAGAAAATATTATTTTCCATGACTCGCTAAAGTGGTGTTACTGTGTTTTAACCACAAATTTACACTTTTAAGAACCTAGAACTGGAAAACTATTTAAATTGTCTCAGACTCAGACAGTCCACAGCTGGTTAGTTATTTCCTGTCTGTTTTATGGGAAACAGAGTATCTATCGAGGAGAAAAAAGAGATAGAGGCAGTTTGGTAATTTTTGGAATACTTTGGTAGTTAAATATATTACAACAAGGATTGTTATTAATAATTTCAAAACATCTGAATTCCTACAAAGAACTTTTGGAAAAACTGAGTTACTTTCTTTGAAGAAATCTTTCCAATAAATTAAATCTGAGTTTGAGTAACATTGTGTGTACATTGGTTTTGTGATGAATGTACTAATGAATGTCTATGTTTTGTTGGTGTTACAGAGGATAAGCCATCTGAAACTTAGACTTTGAAAGAAGAAATATCTTCCCCATTTTAGCTATTTCCATTCCTATGCTAACTCTAGTCTTATTTTGAGTCACACTTTTGATTTAATGTATTGTGTTTTGTGATTCAAAATAGGGTTGCTTTCAAGTTTCCTAAATTGTTAGAGTTCAAAACTTTTTTTTTTTGATTCAATAAACCTCCTTGAAAGAGTTATAAAGATTATGTGTTTTGTTAAAGTATAGTAAGTTAAATTTAATTTCAAAATATTTCAAAGATTATTATGTTCCTTGAAAGAATTTAAAACAGATTAGTTTTTGATAGATTCTGTTGAGAAGACCTGAAAAACAATACAGGATAAAAAACAAAGATTATAAAACCTGAGGATGTTGATTCATTATAAATAGAAAATTTTCCAATTGTTTGGAGATATTACAACTGAACGTGGTATTTCTATATAAACAGTGCTGACTATCTCAAACTGTAAAAAAACAAACACCACTCTGAACTTTGAGTAACCCATCCCTGAAAGCTGAAAAAATGACTAAGAATGGTCAATATCTGTGGTACACTAGAGTTTTAATGGTCCAAACAAGAAATCCCTTATCTGACCAGTGAATAATGGCACTTGTTTTCAATAAACCGTATATAGACATATGAATTCATGATGCCTTATCCAGACTGCAAGCTTTCAATTCTCATTTAGCATAGCTATTATAAATTTTCCTACCTTTCTGAAACATACTCTCCCTACCTCTGCCACCATGCTCTCCCTTAATTAAGTGAACCAATTTTGCCAGCTTTGTTGTACTTGTTTGTGTACTCTTCCCTGGTAAGTAAACTGACTCTGTGTGACACTACCTCCACCCATACTCTTAGTAGTCTTTGTATTATTCTTCCACAAAGTTGTTTTCTCATCCTGTTTTGGCTTTCAAATTTGAGGGCACTTCAAAAACTTCATGAAATTTGAAATTATAAATAATTTTATGTTAAAATTATTAATTTTTTATTGAAAATATAAAAATAAAAAATATAAACTTTATTTCTCAATATAATCTTCATCAAATTCAAGACACTTCTATAAGCCATGACAGCAGCCATGTAGCACTTCCCTAAACAACTAAGAATACAATGCAGTCTTTTTTATATTATTAATAATGAAAATAAGGATGCCCTTTACATTTTTTTTAATATTAGGAAACAATAAGAAGTCAGAAAGAGCCAAATCAATACTGTAAGTTGGATTCCTAATGATTTCCAATGGAAACTCACAAAATGCTCCTTGTTTGATGAGAGGAATGTGCAGGATCACTATAGTGGAGAAGGACTTCCTGACAAATCTTTCTCTGGTGCTTTTCGGCCAAAGCTTTGGTTAACTTTCTCAAAACACCATCATAGAAAGATGTTAGAAAATTAACAGTAAAATGACTTGAGAATCCCCCCAAAATTGCTGCCATGACCTTTGTCTTGACCAGTTCACTTTTCCTTTGACTGGAACACTTCTGCCTCTTGGTAGCCATGGCTTTGATTGTGCTTTGTCTTCAGAATCGTACTGGTATAGCTGTGTTTTATCTCCTGTTACAATTCTTTGAATATGTGTTCCAGAATTTTGATCTACTTGTTTAAACTTTCCATTGAAAGCTCCACTCTTCTCTGCAGCTGATCTGGGCACAACAGTTTGGCATTCATTGAGTGGACAGTTTGCTCGATTTTAACTCTACAGTCAGAATTGTGTAAGTTGAACCAGTCAATATGTTTGTCTTATTAGCTATTATTTGTGCTGTTAATCATTAGTCCCCTTCAGCTGGGGCATGAACAAGATGAACTTTTTCCTCACAAATGGATGGATGGTCTACCACTTCAGATTTTATCTTCAATGTCATCTAGTCTCTTCTTAAAATAAGTCATCCATTTCTAAACTGCTGATTTCTTTGGGGCACATCCTCACAAACTTTTCTTAAAGCATCAATTATTTCATTATTCTTCCACCCAAGCTTTACCATAAATATGATGTTTGCTGTCCTTCAATTTTAGTAGAAGTCATGTTGCTCTGATAGAAGTTTTTTTCAAACTGATATATTGTACTTTTTAGTGCCTCAAACCGTATCCTGTTCAGAGATCTTATCTGAACAGTTAGTACAAATTTACTTTGGTACAAAAAATTTGAAATCCATACATAGGGTGTTCGTAACACACATTTTCCAGGAACATTCTTAAGAACCTTTGTACTGCCTTTATTTCCATTTGATATTGTTATTATCGCACACACACAGAGACACACACACACATGAAAGATATCACTCCAAACATTTTTTTTTTCATATTTCTCACCTATAGATTTTCTCCAGTTATCTGCACTGTGGTTATTTTCTTACTATTCCACTATTACTATGCAATAACTCTAATAATTGATGGATTAAAATAACAATTATGTATTATATCTCACAGGTATATGGGCTGAGTGAATTCAGTACAGTAGCTCTTCCTTGGAATCTCTCACATGATTGCAACTAGATATCTCCTAAGGATCCCATGATCTGAAAGCTCAGCTATGTCAGATGGCCAAGAGGAGTGAATCACAAAGTTGGAAAATCATATTGGCTGTGGAATGAAGGCTCATCTAGGGCTATTGATGGAACCACCTGTATTTGGCCTTTCCATGAGACTTGTGCTGCTCATAGTGTAATTGCTGACTGCCAAGAGGGAGTGTCCTAAGATTGCATGTTCTTATAAATAGAAGTTAGAAGCTACCAGACTAGGTAAAGGCCATGTCCGGTCTGTCATAGTACCATTTCATCATCTGCTATTTGTCAAAGCAGACACACAGCCAATTCAGATTCAATAGGATGCAACAATAAAACTCCATGTTCTATTGTCACAAGTTCACATTAAAAAAGAGCATAGAGGCTGGGCGTGGTGCCTCACACCTATAATCTCCGCACTTTGGGAGGCCCAGATGGGTGGATCGCTTGAGGTCAGGAGTTCAAGACCACCCTGGACAACCTGGTGAAACCCCATCTCACTAAAGATACAAAAATTAGCCAGGTGTGGTGGCACGTGCCTGTAATTCCAGCTACCCGGGAAACTGAGGTGGGAGAATCTCTTGAACTCGGGAGGCGGAGACTGCAGTAAGCCAAGATCATGCCACTACACTCCAGCTTGACTTACAGAGGCAGACATAATCTAAAAAAAAAAAAAAACAAAACAAAACAACAACAAAAAAAAGCATAAATAGGAAGGTGCTGCATTGGACATTTTCCATACAAATCTTTTCTTTTTCTACCTAGTAAATTGATTAAGCATGAAGAGAGAAAGGGGCGTTGAGGGAGAGAGAGAGAGACAGAGAGATGCCAAAATAAAGAAGAACCAGTTATCTGTTACCATGTATTTTTGCTTAATTCTTCCCTCTTGTGCAATTCATCATCAATACTACTAAGTATACTTGAAAATAAAGGTTTTTAAAACATGGAAAATATTTATCTTTTTATGTCTATACTATTATTTAAAATTAATATATGACAGTATTCAAAGTATTTTGCAGATGATAGTCACACATGCACAGATTTTACACTTTGGAGCTTCCAAGTGTAAAGTCTATATTTGTAACTTTAAATATTCTCATGTAACACCACTGTTTCACAAATTTCAGTAACCTCTGAGTCTATATTTGGCACTAATATTTTCAATAATATTAGCCTCAAAGACTGAGTATACACATAAGATATTTCTAGTTTTGGACAGTCTGTTATGGATCAACCATCCGTGAAATTACCCAGCCCTTTTAAAATCAGCTTATACTTTCAGATTATGCTACTATTTTGGAGTAGCTCATTCTGGGTATCATCTGTACATGTTCATGCTGACACAGCATGCCAAACAATATTATCTACAATGAATTTCAATGTAGAACTTCTCGATATACTTTTTTTCCTTTCAGTATTCCTCTCACAACAAGAACATGCATGGCTGGATTCCAGAAATCACATTTATTCATTTAATTTGTAAACAGAAAATTGTTGAACCTTCCTGTTTCTTAAGAGTTAGGTGGGTTTTCTTCAAAGGACTAAAATGCTTACAATGTCTGATGTATTCCTGGTAGTTACAAAACCTATTTAATCTTCAAGTATCTGTTGCACTGACAGGTTGAGGTAGTGCACCACAGTTATGATCATTTTGTTCTGAATTGTACCATGTTTCTTATCATCAAAGCTTGCGGATACTAGGAGAAAAAAGCTCTTCCTATGAGTAAGCCCAGATTTTTTACTTGATGGAATATTAAGAAAATATAATTCTTGTGATTTTTTAAATCTTTTTTGAAATGGATAAGACACTGTGCAAACTGGCATCAGAGAATAATTGAGGAATAATGCAGAGATAATTTTTTGCTTTGTTTTCTCTCTTAAAAATAACCCTGTTAGTACTGAATTAGCACAGTCCTATGAGTTCACCACATATTTTATATATAAAAATTTGAGAAAAATGCATGTTATATTAATGTAAATTTTGTCATTTTAAACCTCAATTTGCAATTAGGAAGAGGCAAGCAAATACAATGAAGATAAACTATTCTTAACTTCATTTTTGTATAGAATTATTGGCTTTGAGGTAAACAATTAAAACTCTACCACTTCATTTCAATAAATATGAATATTTCCAGTTTATTATATTTAAGTATTCTTGAGTCATTATTTCTTATATTTTACACTTACATTAATTACTGTTTCTCTTTTGCATAATATTTGATTAAATCTTCAATTATCAAAAATGCCAAATCTCATTGCATTTTCTATCTAGTTTTTTGCAAAGTTTACATGGGGATAATTTTAATATAATGTGAACCAAACTTTACTTGAAAAATAAGGAATACAATTTCCATCTTTATTTTTTCACTTTACAGCTTCTTTGAGTCTAGAGTCAAGAAATTATGCCTTAATATGATTCTAGGTTTCTGGTTTTATATCCTAAACATTTCATGTAACTTTTATATATTTTGTTATCATCCATTCTTGTCATTCTTCATTGTTACTACTCACTCATTATGCAATCTAATAATATGTTATAAATACTATGCAAATATATTTGCAACTTGTGTTTTGAAACACCATTTCTTATTATTTCTGGCCATGGGAACTTTTTGAGAACAGAAGCTCTCATTTTAATCTTCTTGATTCTCAAGCCATATGAGAGGACCTGACATAGATGCAGTGCACAATAAGTATTTGTGAAAAGAGACTTTTAGCGGAATATACATCTTTTCAAGGCCTCTGGTGAATGTTACTATAAATTTATAAAGGTAATGCATTCATCTTAAAGTATAAATAACATGAAGCCTATTCACATTTATTTGTGTTACATTCTTTTTTTTTTTTTTTTTTTTTTTTTTGAGATGGAGTCTCACTCTGTCGCCCAGGCTGAAGCTGCAAGCTCCGCCTCCCGGGTTCACGCCATTCTCCGGCCTCAGCCTCCCGAGTAGCAGGGAATACAGGCGCCCGCCACCTCGCCCAGCTAGTTTGTTTTTGTTTGTTTGTTTGTTTTTGTATTTTTTAGTAGAGACGGGGTTTCACTGGGTTAGCCAGGATGGTCTCCATCTCCTGACCTCATGATCCGCCCGTCTCGGCCTCCCAAAGTGCTGGGATTACAGCTTGAGCCACTGCGCCCAGCCTATTTGTGTTACATTCTTAAGTACCACATAGCAGTAATTTCTATTTATTTGTATTATTTGTATTATTCCTATTTACTTGTACTATTTATTTGTATTTATTTATATGTAGTTGCTGAAAGTTGCTGGTCTTTAATATTATCCTATTGATAAAGTATAAAAACAGAAAATGTTTTGTTGTTCTTTAAAACACCCTTTTTAGAATAATTTTTCACAATGTTCTTAGGGTTAAAATTCTGTGCCAATTTTTTGAAGTAACTAATAATAAAATAATGCAAACATTTACTGTGCGTCTGCCAATGAAAGTCTTTCATATAGTTGTAACTCAATAAAATTCAATCAGAATGAACCCATTTTATCTTTTTTTTTTTTTTTTTTTTTTTTTTTTTTTTGAGACGGAGTCTAGCTCTGTCGCCCGGGCTGCAGTGCAGTGGCCGGATCTCAGCTCACTGCAAGCTCCACCTCCTGGGTTTACGCCATTCTCCTGCCTCAGCCTCCGAAGTAGCTGGGACTACAGGCGCCCGCCACCTCGCCCGGCTAGCTTTTTGTATTATTTAGTAGAGACGGGGTTTCACCGTGTTAGCCAGGATGGTCTCGATCTCCTGATCTCGTGATCCGCCCGTCTCGGCCTCCCAAAGTGCTGGGATTACAGGCTTGAGCCACCGCGCCCGGCCTCCATTTTATCATTTTTAAAATATCTTAGAAATTTCATATTATTAGATATGTCATACTAATGCTCTTTGATGTGTGACTGCTTAACCGTTGCCTCATGTAGTAGCTAAGACTGTTTAATATGAAGATAACTACTTCCCACTATTCCTAAGAACCACAAACCAAAGTTTGCCTTGAGGCAATGCAAAATTTTAAATCATTTCTTCCAAATTATAAAGTTCAGTGATGAGAATAAAAGTAAAAAAAAAAAAAAAAAAAAAAAAAGGAAAGAGCAATTAAAATGCAAGATATTATATGTATTAATGTATGTAATAGAGAAAGTAGATTAATAAGACAATCTCTCAGGAGAGGAGAGAAGAGATAATAAATAGAAAGGATAAATGTAAAACAAAAACAGAGAAAAGGCTCATTAAGTGCAGAAAAGACCATGCCATATTGTTTTTATGAACATAGGTCTCCTAGGATAACTCAGAAAATAAGAAAATAAAAGACTAACACAGATAATATATTGAGACATATTCAGTCACACTCAGAAACGTGTTATCTGAATTGATTTTATATCTATGTTTGGAGGAAATGTGTTTGTGTGTGTGTGTGTGTGTGTGTGCGCGCAGGTGTGTGTGTCTGTGTGGAGCTTTCTTTTGTTTCATTACCACTCCAAACTCTAGTGGTAAATTTAAATAAAAATACATAAGGAAAACTGAAGTTCAGAAGAATTAAAGGGTTTTATTTTCCTGAATACAGATAAGTATTTTCGGTTCATTAGAGCACTATTTTTATTTAAAGGTTTCTGAAAATTGAAAGTCATTCTTTTGCCTTCTATGTGGCTATTTTATATGAGCAGGAACATATTAGTTTTATTAATCATAGATCTAAACTATTCTCACTGCACATTTAGACCATTATCTGATATCAAAGTACTAAGTAAATTTTTCTAACAACTAACCTGAAATCTTTCTAATTCAGAGATATATTCATTTTCTTTATAAGGTTAATCATTATATTTCCTTCCTTCCTTCCTTCCTCCCTCCCTCCCTTCCTTCCTTATTTCTTAAATAAGTATTAAGGATCTGCATGATCTTTTCTACCTTGGACCTTACAGGATAATGAGAGACAGAGACAAAATATAAATAGATGAACCATTTACACAGGAGATATGAATTTCACAGTAAAAAAAAAAAAAAAAAAAACTCAGATGACCAAGATATAACTTGAAGAAATAATTCTCTGTGAGTAAACTTAGTTTCTACTTTGATTCTCAATTCTAACTATAGTATAAAATCTGTTGTTTCGCTTCTAACTTAGCCCAATAATTCTAGTAAAATTACCATTATCAATCACACTGAAGATTTTGCACCTCATTCCTTCACCTTGGATGACTTGAATTTAGAGGACTTCGTATCATCATGGTATCAGGTAAAAATTGCCATTTTTGTACCTGTTGGATTCATTGGCATGCATGCAGTCCCTCTCCATGTAGAACATAATATTCTTTGTTTTCAGCTGAGATGGTGAAATCCACATCCTATCAGAGGTGGATAACCAGACATATGATATATCAACTATAACTATATTCATTTTTGCAATGGGATACAACCAACATCAGCATCATTTAGCAGACAATTATGCAGAATATTGCACATCAATCGTGGAATATAGTCTTACTCTGCACCACAGAATATGAGATCAACTGCATGTTTTACACAAAAAATACAATCCTCCCAATAAGGGAGGATCTGATAGCAGGCACTTGCTTAAACAGAATTACATTTCAAGAGCCAATGAAGACATTTTCACAAACCTCAAACTACAAGAACGAGAGTTTCTCTCTTCACCTTGAAGTCCTAAATAAAGTGAGAGCATCTTAAGCGGTGCAGGTAGCGGTAATCAAGAAAGAACAGGAAATGCATTTCATGTATTGACCTGAGATCAGATCATGTCCTTCAAGCAAAAAATTCTATGAATAAAAACTAGTTTTTGTGGCGGACAGTTTTATTTGTATGTTCAAAAAATGATTTCCTTAAACTATGCAAGACTTCCATGTTAGTATTTTCTGTTGGTGTGTAATTTGAGGTTTACTATTTTCACTATGTTTTTAAATCATAGTCAAGTGAATGACAGTGAGAATAAAGAGCTCATATTTTGCATGCAATTTGACTTTCATAAATGTAAAGTTGCGCACATGCTTTCCTGTTTCTAACGTTTCCCAATATCCCAGGTGCTCAACATGGTATTTGCATAGCAAGAAAGGAAAGTAAAAGAAGGCACAGAGATAAGTCAAAAGTTTTAAATTTGTATGGTGCCTTATGGAACCCAATAGACCAGAAATGCAGTCGTGACAAATTTCTTATTTGTACCTGAAGAAAGTATTTCTGAATCCATAAACTAAAAACAGACTAACCGTATAAGTTGTACAGGTGATTTTTAGCCCAATACATGAGAATATTGGCTTTATGAACTGTGACCTGATGATAAGTATTCTCAAATAATTAATTTCATGTGTGTTAAGTCTTTACAACTAACATGAATTGGTTGAATCACACAGAATTTATTCTGTCTCAATCTACTACTCTTTCTTGACAGCACTAATTTTTAGTTAAGAGAGATGATTTGTAACAGCAATCTGAGTCAGTATTGTAACTTTCTGAGGGAGCATGATATTTCACATAAAAAATAAGCACAGGTCATATTTAGTAATTAAGCATATTTGTATTGTCTAGAATTGCTTGGCATAGGGTTAATAATATGGCAATCTTACATGTTCTGGTAATTCCTTGGAAAATTGAAAGGGGGTGGCATTCAATAAATTTGACATTTTTGCAACTTTGGAGGAGTTGGGATAACTTTACCAGCTAAAGCAGACAAACTGTGAATCAGATGCAGAAAGGCAGATTAGTTTCAAACCAGCATGTGAGTCTGATCATAAGTTTGAAGCCACGTCGTGTGAAAGATTAAGCAGAAGAGAGAAGATATATTCTAATTTGTGTTGGTATTTAAATATTTTTGTAAGACAAAGCAAGGTAAAAATGTTTCATTTTGTTGGCTGATGGCTTTGAATATCTAGGGGAAAAAGACATTGACTTAATGTAAGAATTGTTTTCAGCCTTATTGAGGATTAATAGACAAAAATTATATGTATTTAGGGCATGTAACTTACTGTTCTGATGTTTTATTTTTAATTTTAAAAATAGTTTAAATTTTTTGTTTTATTGAGACATATAATGGAATATGTGTAGGTAAATAACTTTTTATCACATTTTATAGGATAAACTGGATTAAATAAGTAAACTAATGTCCTTATTGATGTTTAATCTTTCTAATGGAAAGAATGAACTATACAAATGAAAAATAAACCTAATAAAAGCATAATTTATTAAATAAGTGCATAAAAACAAAATAAATTTAAAGTGCAGCATAATTAAACATTTTACCATGAAAATTTTAAAAGCTATTGTTAAATTATTATGATAGGTTTAAATTGATAAAGAAAATATAAATGCTATCAAACTTATTTGCTTCCATTTTAACCTCAGAAAATATGTGCTCTTTTCCTTTGTAGATTTTAAAGAAACTATTGTATTTATACACACACATATACACGTCATGTTTTAAGGCACCCAAGAGAACATATATAGCTATTATATCTGTCTTTATAAAAGTGCAGTTTTACTGTACTTTAGAGCTTTAAAATATAATACACTAGCAATGTGTATTGATTTAACAGTTTTCTGCATGGAAAAATGTATTAGAAAAGCAAAAACTTCAGCTGAATAAATACTTGTTAAATACTAATTGTATATGAAGTACTGTGATAACATCTTGCAGAGGACATAAACATGAGTAATCTGTCTGTGCTAGAAGCTCACAATTTACTAGGTAGGAAAATGCAGTGCAAAAATACTTATTCCAAATTGGAAAATGGATAAATGACTCAAACAAAGCTAAAAAAAAAAAAATCTAATATGGAGAATCATTAGGGTAGTGCAAAAGTAATTGCGGTTTTTGCCGACAGTTTTAATAGCAAAAACAACAATTACTTATACATCAATCTAATAACTTAAAATATTTTTAATGTAGCTTTCTAGTCCTTTGTGTTTTATTAGTTATGTTAGGATAACTAACAGAAAGTGCAAATATACTTAAGTTACCTGTCATAGCTCTAATTCTACCCCACAATACGATATATATTTTTTCCTCAAGATACATATTAATTACCAGCCTTTCTTACTGTCTTGTCAGAAGATATCAAAAACATTGCTTTAAATCCACCGACCTACTTCTTATAGAATATGTTTTTAAAAAGTAATGTGACTATTAGGTATGTTGTCACTAAAATTAATGGCAAAAACTGCAATTACTTTTGCATCAACCTAATAGAATTCATTTATTGCTAAATGCTATTGTTACTTTGCTTCATGTGTAGAGTTCATTAAAGTTCATGAAGTATCATTCTTTATTAGTACAACCATGCTGGTCTCTTTACTTGGATTGTTCTTCCCTTCCTTCACTTAGCCTCTTTCATTTATCTTTCAGCATTTAGCTTGAAAGTTACCTCTTCCTGGAAGCCTTCGCTACCATTTCTCCTCTTAACCACTTTCTCTTACCTTTGTATAAGCTACATGTTTCTATTGTTGTAATGTAACGCTGAGTAACAATGCATCCTGGCCGGGCGCGGTGGCTCACGCCTGTAATCCCAGCACTTTGGGAGGCCGAGGCGGGCGGATCACAAGGTCAGGAGATCGAGACCACGGTGAAACCCCGTCTCTACTAAAAATACAAAAAATTAGCCGGGCGCGGTTGTGGGCGCCTGTAGTCCCAGCTACTCGGGAAGCTGAGGCAGGAGAATGGCGTGAACCCGGGAGGCGGAGCTTGCAGTGAGCCGAGATCGCGCCACTGCACTCCAGCCTGGGCGATAGAGGGAGACTCCGTCTCAAAAAACAAACAAACAAACAAAAAAAACAAAAAACAAAAAACAAACAAACAAAAAAACAATGCATCCTCCACTGGAAGGGAAAGGTGTGGGTGTTTTCCTCTTTGACACCTGTTTCTAAGCCAGTGTCTGATACATAATTGACATACAATAAATGCTTATGGAATAAAATAATAGGTTTTATTATGATTAACATGCTAGCAAAAGAAAGGGAAAAGGCGCAAGACTAGATATCTCTGCCTACCCCACTGGGTGGCTGCTAAGAAAATTGCTGCAAATTTATTATCAATTCTACATAGGCCAGGACTGAAGTACAGCATATACGTATTTACCTCAAAGTGACTTTTCATATTTTGGGGCCAAATCTTAGCTTCAAAAGTTAATTGCCCTCCAAAATAATGTACAACTATTATGTATCAAAAAAATAAAATTTAAAAACAAATTTTAAAAGTTAATTCTGTAATGGCTGTTTAAGACTATTTCTGCAAAAAATAGTACATTGAATAAAAAGAAATTGATAGGTACCTTCTTTAGGCACCTTAAATGTAGACATAAATTAATAGTAAATCATTTTTAGAGAGATTAGAGGAAAAAGACTCCTTCATAATTAGAAATTCAAACAATACACCTATATACCTGTGTATACATGGAAAGAATTTCCATTTATTTTACTTATTTTCAAGTAAAACATATTGAAATTCCATTTGCCATGCCTTCTCTTGTGTGGATACATCTTCGAAGATTTATAGGTATATTTCTTAAATTAACATTTTTAAAATTGCCACTTGAACTAATTATTTCATTTACATTAATTGTCTTTCTCCAAAAATTATCTGTAATAGTGAGCACAGAGGTGGGACTCATTTCAGAGTCTGCCCTTGCAAGTGTACTTGGTAAAACAAAATAGCAAATAGTAACAGAGTTACAAAAATTTATAAACTCCAGATGATGCTAATATCTTCTAAAATATTATAAAACAAGCAATTTTGTATAATTCTACCTACCAGAAAGCAAAAATTTAGTATGTGAGAAATGCCACAAATAAATTTTTTTCTACTAAGAGTGATTGTTTTTGTAATTTGTGTAATTCAAAGATATTGCATAGTTACCTGACTTCTAATAGATGGTACTTAGCACTGAAAGTGTTCTCTTTTAATAACATTGATAACAAGAAGTCATAGACTCTTACTGAATGTTCTGACTAAATAATAAATAAATAAGTTATATTATAAGAAGTTGCACGTAGGGGCTAGTGATCCAATTACATACTTAAGGACTGGGGGTCTTTCTATCCTTTCTCTTTGGCACTTCAGTTTGCTCATTTTGCCTTTAGGTGTTCATATTTTCCAGTATTATCACTTCCATTACCTTCTTAAGATTTAAATATTCCCTAGGTCTATGCCATCACAGACGACTTCACATCTGCTTGGCTAAAACCAGTCACTAAAATAATCATTGTTCATGAGAATACAACTACGTAACAGCTTAGATGAATTAGGATTTACCCCTGATGTGACAACACGGTCATTTAGTTTGTTTCTGATAACTGAGTAGGCACAAAGGGTGACAGGATAAAATTGAGTTTCTCTTAGCCAAATTGAGAGAAGGAGTAGATACGAATGGGAAAGTACCAACGTTTGCTAATGTATGTATTGTGTTGGTAGAAACCATAGAGTATCACATTGTAAGAACAACCTAAACAATATACCTCAAAATAAATCCAAAAACAAAGAAACCTTCCCAATTTCCAAAGGATATATTCAAAACCCATGAAATCAGATAAAGAAAAGCACCCTTTGCCTTTCTGAAAATGTTAATCAACTGATGAAGTTCAAAAGTCTGAAAGTACAAAGTAGAATGACATACTTTTTTTTAAATTTTAATATACCCATCTCCTGACATCAGGGAAAAGTACATGAAATTTTGAAGTAGATAAATAATACTACCATGTATATTAACAAAAACTATTTTTATTCATGGTTGTTTGAGTTACATATGACCCTGGAGAACTTTCATTGGATTTTATTCCTAATATACACAATATGCCTAATGCATTACCTAAAGCTCTTGGCTTCACCATTTAAGATTTAAGATTGAATACATAATAAATGTCTTGAGAACTCATCTTTACTTCTCATAATCCCTCTTTCAATGACTATAGCAATACCGCTTCTTTCTCTAAATTATTTCAATGATTATTTCTGTACAATTTCTTGTACAGGAATTAGAAGTTAATTTCAGTAAGATCTTTCCATACAATAGCATAACGTTATTCTTTTCTAAGATATAAACAACTGAGATACTGCTATGTTAAAATTTAATAACATGCTTCACTGAATATAATGTGTTCCCTTGTTTTCTGTTTTATTTAATCATCAAAAGGTACAGATCACCTAAAATTTAATATAATTATATTGGCATACCTAAAATATAAAATATTAATTTCACAGTAAGAAAGTGGATAAGTATTTATTTTTAAACTTGCATGGTCCATAACAACTTTGAAGGGTATTTTGTTCTCAGGGTATTTATTGTGCATGTGGTAACAACATTGGGACAGAATTTTGTTATCATATAAATTTTACTGTCATGGGGTGTTTATTTTTTCATTTATACATGCAAACTTAATTTGGAGAAAGCTTTAGTGAAGACCTATGAATATTACATGCACATATTAGAAGTAAAAAAATGTAGTTGCTGTATACATTATTGAAGACAATTTTAGTAAGAGGTTGCACACTGAATGATTTTTTTCTCTTCAAATTCTACTCATTTTCATGTTAATGTCTTTGGAAATGTCACTTCTGTACTTCTGCTGTACAAACTTTTCAACAACTACCTATAAATAATGCATCAGTGACAATATTGTTCTAATAACTTATTTAGGACATAACTAATTTACAGCTCTAGGCATATTTAAATAAGAGTTTTCTTTTAAGTTTGTAGCTTTCAATGCTGCTTGTTTAGCCAATCTGAAAAAAAATAAAATTCAAAACCAAAATAATATGCTTACTATGGTTATAGTTTGTTCATTATAATCTACAATAAATATGCACTACTAAACAAATTACCTGAAATATCTGAATCTATGTATGATGTTTTTCCCTACCCTCCCTTTAATTTGCTTTGGAGTTTTAATTGTCATCTATGGTTTCTTTTTCTATCCCCTAATTTCCACTTTTCATGCAGAAGAGTTAATGGGGTTATAATCTAGTAATTAAAGCAGATAATTTCCATTTTTCTGATGACTATTATAATAATCTTGTTAAGATTATGGTGTTTCATTTGTTGCTACATGTGAACATTTGGGTTTGTGGAGGCAGCCTGTGCTATTGAATCACTAAATAATTTAAAAAGCAGAACAGTCTAGCCAGAAAAGGCTAGCTGCTAATGTAAGATCAAAGTTAGATCTAACTATTTGTAAATCTATTAAATGAACCAGACTGGACATATCACAGATTTAATAAAAGTCATCAAATGGAAGATAATGCTTTGTTAAACAAATATCTAATTTCATCATTTATAAAGAGTTGTCCTTTCTAGATTGTATAGCAGTACATTACTCTCCACAGCAATAAACACAAAAGACAATTCAATTAATGGATGATTCGATGCAGACAAAAATTAAAAATAAAAATACAACTCATTAACTAATATACCAAATATAGCAATATTGGAAAATTAAAATTTCTCAAATCCTAAGCAATAACTCATATATGTGACGCACTACATTAACAAAAAGGAAATTTGAATTTATACCACTGGTTAAGACAGTGTACTTCTGAAAGAATCGTCTTTGATTGTGTTAGAATTCCCAACGGTCCTTGAACATGACTGGACTTTGAGAGAGAACAATCAAAGGCAATAATACAATGAGTTAGCAGTATATTTTCATGAACTATATGTGCTAAGTGCATTTGTAAGCTCTAAAATATATATTGTCAGTTTAACATTGTATTAGTCAGAATTTTTAGAGGAATAGAACTAACAGGATATATGTATATATGATGGGGAGTTTACTAGGAGCATTGACCCACACAATCACAAGGTGAAGTCCCACAATAGGCCATCTGCAAGCTGAGAATCAAGGAAGCCAGTCCAAGTCCCAAAACCTCAAAAGTGGAAAAGCCAATAGTGCAGCCTTCGGCCTATGGCCAAAGACCCAAGAGCCCCTGGCAAATCATTGGTGTTAATTCAAGAGTCCAAAAGTTGAAGAACTTGGAGTCTGATGTTCGAGGGCAGGAAGCATTCAGCATGGGAGAAATATCAAGGTCAGAAAATAAAGTACATCTCTCTCATTCTACTTTATTCTGCCTGCTTTACTCTAGCCATGCTGGCACCTGATTAAATGGTGCCCACCAGATTGAGGGTGGGTCCTTCTCTTCCAGTCCACTGACTCAAACGTTAATTTCCTTTGGCAACAATCTCACAGACACACCCAGGAACAGTACTTTGCATCCTTCAGTCCAATCAAGTTGACACTCGATATTAACCATCACAAACATCTTCTATTTGTAGAAATATTTTTTTCAAAATAAGCAGTTGGGCAATTTTTATAAAGTAAGCTTTACAGTTATTAAGAAACAAGTCATAGAAAACTCAAGCAATATTAGTAACTACTATAAATCTCTTTCTTTTCTGAGAATATTTGAATGAACCAACATTTCATTAAGAAAGGAAATTAAGTCACTTCTCCTATTAAACAACAAAAAAAGTATTCTGAATACTGAACCTATAGTTAGCTTGGCAAGTTATGTAGAGTAAAATAAAATAGCATAGAGTTATTTAGGAATATTGAAAGTTACCCGTGTATAACTATAATCCAAAGTTTTCTTGAAAGATTGATTACTATATCCAGTAAATGCATCTCTTACTTTCTTCTCTCTCACAAATCTCTTCAATGCCTACTCTTTCTCACAGGCCTACTTGGAAACTTTACTAGTAGTCTCCTCAAATACTACTATCATGTCAATCAAATAATTTGGTAAAAAATTAAGATTATAGCATGTTTATGAAAGCCCAAGAACTTTTCCAAAAAATGTTTCTTTCCAGTATGTGTTTAAATTCGATTAAATAGTTCTTATTTAAACAATATTTTTAAAATACTGAAAAATTATAAATGCACTTTCAAATTGTATGTAGCCAGCACAAATATTATTGAACCTCCCCCACATAGTATCAATTTTACATTTCATGCTAGTGGAAATAAATATAAGGTCAACAAATAAAACTTTTACAGTAATAATGTGATCATTTTCTAGGCATATATTCCAGTTTGATATGTTTACTGTCTTCATAAACTTTTCTAACAACAGGAAAATACTTATTAAGTATGTAGCACAGTATTTTGGAGGATAAAAAGAAATTTAATATAGACTTGGGAATTCAAAAAGAAGGGAGTTGTGTAGACTCACACAGACCAAATCACTCTTTTACTTAATTTAAGTGTATTGTGCAATAAAATCAGGAAAGTGTTTTGTTAGAATATACAAAATGGTCACATTTATTGACCATGAGCTGATGATTAAAAATGCTAAAAATGACATCAGATATATATCATTAATTTTTAAACTCACATCAATCTACTAATTGAAATATACCAACACGGATTTTTAAGCATCTATCATCATATTCAATAACACTGTATGTTTATTAATTAACTCATCTGTGTAGAAATTTTGGCATATTGTCCGGGCGCAGTGGCTCACCCCTGTAATCTCAGAATTTTGGGTGATCGAGGTGGGCGGATCAGTTGAGGTTAGGAGTTCGATACCAGCCTGGTCAACATGGCAAAATCCCATCTCTACTAAAAATACAAAAAAAAAAAAAAATAAAATTATCTGGGCGTGGTGATTCGTGCCTTTCTGGGAGGCGGAGGCAGGAAAATCACTTGAAGCCAGGAGGCAGAGGTTGCAGTGAGCTGAGATTGCACTTAAGTTGGAGTGAGCTGAGACTGCACTCCAGCCTGGGTATCAGAGGGTGGAGTCTGTCTCAAAAAACAAAACAAAGAGACAAAACCAAACTAGTGTTCTAAATTTACCATTTGCCATGTTTGTTTTAGGTTACATAAAATTCAATTGGTAGATTTTTTTTTATTAGACTGTGGAGTTTGAGTTTGATTTTAGAAGCAACCAGTGACTGTTGCTAATCTAAGCAAGCAGGTGACCTTGTCTCAGTTGAGTTTATAGTAAAATACATAGCTAGATAACATTCCAATCTGAAAATAGGAACCAATGCATGTGACACAGTTGCCAGTGGAGTAAGAAATCATAAATAACTGCTAAATAATGTGAAATTATTTTTAAGAACTGCTGAGCATCAAAGGAATAGATCAAAGAGTAAAGAAATAATCACAGAAAAAACATCATGAATTTAGAAGTTCATGAATATTTATATTGGGAAGGATATTATAACTGAAAGAATGAAATTGGCATGTGGTATAACTACATATTGGAAATCTATTCTTATGAAGTCAACAAATATTAAGCAAAAGCTCCATGTCAGGAGTTATGTTGCATACTGAAGAAGTACATTAAAAAAAATGTTTCTCTGTGGTCAGAAAAAAGAGTTTTAAAAAAGAAAATTTAAAAAATAGTGTCATATGTTCTATAAAATGTATTAGGGGCTTAAGGAACTTAAAGTATAGACTATCTAGTACTGTCATGAAGAAATTACAAGAAAAGTATTAGGTAGGTTGAACCTTGAAGAATCAAGAGAAGGGAGAGCATTTCAAGAAGAATGATAATCATGTAAAAATATAAATAATATGAAAGCGAATGTACAGCTAAGGGACTGAATTATTCTGTAACTATAGCGTACAGAGATGTGTCAAGGTATATAGAAGACTTCACAAAGAGTGAATAAGCAGGCAGAATCCATATAATGAAAAGTCATCTGCCATGCCCTCACACTGGGAATGTGAATCAAAGGCAATAGAGGTCTGAGTCTTTGACTGCAGCTCCCCACAGAGACTGCAATGCACTGGCTGTACAGCATGTCTGCTGTGAGGAGAGTAGTTTTTTTCTGTGAGGCCTACCAGGTAACTTTGTCATTGCCTATGGTCTGTCCTGAAAATCACAGATAGGATTTTGGCCAGGAGCTGAACTCTTCAAATATCATTTGATTTATTGACTACCACATAAAGGAATCATTCTTTATCTTCATATTCTTTTAATAGATTGTCTTTAAAGATTTTTGGTATTTGTTCCTCTCAATATTATGTAGTATTAATATTTGTATAAGTGCCAAAGAAAATTTGAAAAGTGGTACTTGTTCAAAAATGGTCATATCATGTGAACTATGGAGCTATACTTAACATGTGGAAGTTTAAATTCACTATGTCGTCAAAACACCCAGCTCAAACATTAAAATTATCTTCAATATTTGAAAATTTTAAGTGCTTTCTACTATCCTTCAACAGAATATTATAATTTAACATGAAATAATTGATTTTTGTATACATGCCATTAAAGGTTAATACATGGATAATTGAATTAAATGGGAAGTATTCATTGGCTATTTAAATTTTTTAATACCAAATAAGGAGGCAGTGATAAAGGTAGTAGTGTGAATTGCAGGCAAGTACCGTAATAAATAATTCATCCAAACGTCAAAAGCTACCCATGGTCAAAAGTTTTACATCATATTATTCATTAGGGTATAATAAAGAACACCATAGAAATAGCTCATAAGTCTCCAAGTTCTCAGATTTCACTGATTTTGTGAATGCCTTAAAAATTAGAACATACACTCTTAAAGTAATCCTGAGAAGACTTTCTTGTGCACTTGGTTTGCAAATTAAAGACTTAGCAATTTACCCGATTTTAATCCAGGTCACGGATACCCTTATGCTCTGTAGGTGACAATGTATGTGCAAATTTTTGAAAGACAAACACTATTAAAATTTAAGTGTGCATGTTTTTAGATGACCCAGGAACTTTATATCAAGAAATGTTACATAATGAAATAACTTGGCAGATTAAAAAAGTGCATTCATCTATATATTTAAGAGTAAGAAAATAGGAGTAAAAAACATATGTTCATCAATTAGGAAATGTTTAAAAACATTATACACATTCATATAATGTAATAGTTTGCAGACATTTCAAGTGATAATGTATATTTACAGTCTTTGATATGGAAATACATGCATAATACACAGTTGAATGAAATAAAATTCTATAAAACATTATTTGCAACACAGTTTCATTGAAAATGCTTACATGTATGTATATTAACAACCATTGTTGCCGTCTAATGAAAATCATGTAAATATAACTACTTAAACATTCTGGAAGAGCAGCAGGACTCATGTTAAGGATTTTTTATTTTTAGAACCAGATTGTCGCAGTCATATTCTAAGATGCTCTGCTACCCCATGCTTACTTTCTGCCTTTCATATTAATACCTTGTGTAATATCTCTCTCATCTAAGTATAGGTGTGATCTGCACCTTACTTTTAACCAATAGAATATGGAAAAGGTGAATGTCACTCTACTATTACATTTTAATATATAAGATTCAATGTTGCTTTCAAGCTTACTTTAGAGACTATCCTTGTTTGCTTGATGAAATACGCATTCATGTTGAAAAAACCTCCATGACAAGGAACTTCAAGCAGCTCCAAAATTTGTGGTCAGACTCTAACAACAACAGAGAGCCCCACAGGCTGAGAACAGTGTCCAGCTGATAGCCAGCAAGAAGCCTAGGATTTCAGTATTGCAGCTGCAAGAAAATGAATTGTGCTAAAAACCTGAGTGAGTTTGGAAGCAGATGCTTCCCCAGTCAAACCTCCATGTACAGATCCAGCCCTAACCGATACCTGATTGCAGCCTTGTGAAACACTTAGCAGAGGACCCGATCAATTGTGTCCAGAGTCCTGACCCCAACCCTGCCACATAAGTTTTAAGGTGCTACTTTTGTGATAGTTTGTTATGAAGCAGTAGAAAATTTTAAAAATATATTAAAATATATGTTGCCTATGAGAGGAAGTTTCAGAGCTAGTGTAGAAGAAAAACAAAGACAAGAGTAACTAAAATATTTTCAATAACAAACTTAAAATAATGTCGACCTTTTCTGTGACTAAAACTAAGATGAGATGGTAAAAATTAAAAGAAGTGTGGAAGGATGAAAATTACTTGAAGCAAATTGAGTAAGTCTAACATTATGGCAAAAAGTTAGGATGGGATGAGTGAGGAGTTCATTTGTGAAGAAGTCAGTTTTAAGGCATTTGCTCATAATCTGGAATATTTCCCTCTGCTACTCAAATCCATGCTGAAAAATACAGGCATGCTAATAGGTGAGAAAACATATGGTCTAAAAAGACAAAACAAGAATCAGAACCAGAATCAGATATCCCATAAACTTTGAATTATCATAGGGAATTCAAATAACTCAAGTTCCAATGAAAAACCTAGACGGGATGGAGAAAGAGATATGTGAAGTTATTAGAGAAATAGAAACTCTAGGAATTAAAAGGGATTGCTAGAAATAAAAAAGATGGCAATGGAAATAGTGAATGTCTATGATGGACACGGCTGAAGAAAAAATAAAGACATGTCCATCTAAACCTGACGACATGTCAATCAAAATAATTCAAATCAAATTGCAAAGAGAATGATAGAATGAGAAAAAAACAGAATATCCAAGGGCTTTAGGACAATTAGAAAAAGGTATAACATAAGTATAATTGGAATATCAGAATAAGAAGAAACAGAAGAAATATTTGAAGTAATAAGGATAAGAATTTTCCAAATCAATAGCTTACAGCAACCCACAGATCCAGAAAGATCAGAGACTATCAAATGGGATAAATATCAACATATTTAAACTAAGGCATCTTATATTTAAATTGTAGGAAACCAGGGACAAACAGGAAATATTGAAAGAAGCCAATATTGGAGGACTTCCATATATAAAGAAAACGTTAAAAGATATGAAGGGGAGATAGACTGGAATACCATAAAGAAGGAGACTTCAATACCTCACTTTCAGCAATAGACAGATCAGTCTGACACATGATCAACAAGGAAATATTGGGTTTGTGATATACTTTAGACCAAATGGACCTATACAGATAAAATAGAATATTACACCCAAACACATCAGAATACACATTATTCTCAAGCACACATGAAACACTCTCCAGAGTAGTTTATATCTTAGGCCATAAAACAAGTCTTAACAAATTTAAGAAGATTAAAATCATATCAATATTTTTTCAAACAACAATAGTATGAAAGAATCAATCAATAACTAAAATGAATTAAAGACTTAAACATAAGACCTGAAACCATAAAACTACTATAGGGAAAGCTCCATGAAATTGGTGTGAGCAATGATTATATATATATAATATATATATATAAAATATATCTATATCTCACCAAAAGCAGAAGCAACAAAAGTAAGAACAAACGGAAATACTTCAGACTAAAAAGTGTCTGCACAGCAAAAGAAATAATTAACAGAGATAAGGCACAACCTATAGAATGGAAGGAAATTTTTGCAAAACATATATCTGATAAGGGATTAATAACCAAAATATATGTTACTCCAACAACTCAATAGCACAAAAGTAAATAAAAATTAAAAAAAAAAATAGGAAAAGGATCTTAATAGACATTCTCAAAACAAGATGTAAATGGCCAGCAGTATTTAAATTTGCCTGGGGTAGGCAGAAGCCTGGGGTTGTGTGGATCAACCTGGCCCTAGGATGGTCTGGAACCGGCCACAGAGGCCAGCCTAACATTGGACAGGCCTAGAGACTCTTATCTGCAGGGGACAGCCTGGAGACTGTGTCTGCAGGCAACAGTCTGATAACTAGGGCTGTTGGGGCCACAGGATCTGGCTTGTCCCTGTGTCAGGCCTAGAGTCTGAGTCTTAGAGAGCTGGCCTGACACTGGAATTTTCCTGGACCCAAGGGCTGCTGGAGCCAGTCTGGTTTTGGGGCTCATCCTGAGCCTGGGGCTGCTGAAGTTGACCTGGCAGCCTGGAACTGGGAATTCAGGGTCTGGCCTAGAGCAGTGACAGGTCTGGAAGCTCAATCCATAGGTGCTGGCCTGAAGCCTGGGGCCATGGGGACCTACTCTGTGCTGGGGTTTACTGGGCAGGCCTCGTGGTGGGGTCCCAGGCAAAGTCCAGTGCTCCTTTCTCTCTCCAAACTGTGCTCCCAATGTTTGGGAGAAGGCTGAAACAGGTATTAGAAACTCTCCTTTGCTCCTTTTTCAATGTGTCTTTTCTTATTTCTGTGCTATCTCATTTCTAGTAATTTTCATGTGTGAATGCTTATTCAAATTGATGTTTTTGTAGAGGAAAGGGAGGGCTGGAAATTCCTATTCCACTATCTTGTTAATGTCCTTATTTACCTTTTAAAATTAAAACTAAAGGTTGTTTCAATGGCAGATTTTTACGGGAGCTTTCTGCAATAATCTCTGAAGGGATGCACCTTGGTTTGGACTGAGAACAAATTATAGGTGAGGAAGGGAGATCAACAATAGATATTTCCTCAATAGCCTTGCTTTTAAGGGAAGCAGAGAATGGGGCAGAATCAGGAGCAGGACTTGGGGCAAGAGTGGTTTCATTTATTGTTTGTTAGATTAGTTTTAAGATGGAGGATTCCCTGGGCATGTTTATGTGCTAAATACATTATTCTGATAGAGTGGAAAATTATTGATCTCTCATCATCAATCTTCATTATCAGTCACCGAGCCACTTGTTGAATCCCTTAGAAAATATGGTCGTATTATGTGAGACAATTAGAAACTAATTAAAAATTGTAAGATAAATGCAAAAAAAAATACTTATTTTTAAATATCTGACAAAAGTATAAGGTTTATACTTAATATGAGCTATAACTTTTTATGTTATTCATAAATATGTAAGAGAAGATGAAAACATATATGCCTATATAAATAGAAACATATAAACTAGGGGGAAAAATGAAGTAAATATATTTTAAACCACTCTTGATAATTTGTTAATGCCTTTAAGAATAAAACTGCATTAAATACCTTGCATTTTATGTTTAGCATTCTTTTAAGCAAAGGATTTGGTTTATCTTATCAACAAAAGTAACATACCCATGAAATAAACTTTAGTGGCACTCAATAAAACAGAATTTGCCTCAGGTGAAAACCTACTTTTATCATAAACAAAGTGATAGAAATGATTCAAAGCACATTGTTCCCCACACTTGGTAGTACATTACTGAAGATACTTACAAAATATTTGTGTGCTGTATTTAATGGACCATATCCAGGAACCCTTAGAGACAAACAACTTCTCTAATTCATAGGTCATTGCCCTTAAATCTGCTGGAATAAAGCAACTATACAATAGAATGATATAGACAAATAAACAGAAAATTAAAATTTTAAATTTAAATAATTATGTGATGATTTTTCTTGAGAAAAAATTAGATATTATTGTTTAATTTTAATGGGCATATTTGCATTGCATTTAAAAGCTATAATCAACCTGGCCGGGTGTGGTGGCTCATGCTTATAATCTCAGCACTCTGGGAGTTCTAGGAGGGCTGATCACTCGAGGTCAGGAGTTACAGACCAGTCTGGTCAACATGGTGAAACTCCATCTCTACTAAAAATACAAAAATTAGTTGGGTGTGGTGGCAGGCACCTGTAATCCCAGCTACTCGGTAGGCTGAGGCACAAGAATCACTTGAATGCGTGAGGTGAAGCTTGCAGTGAGCCGAGATTGTGCCACTGCACTCCAGTCTCGGTGATAAAGCAAGACTCAGACTCAAGAAAAAAAAAAAAAAAAAAAAAAAGAAGCAGCAGCAGCAGCAGCTATAATTAACCTTAAAATTATGGATGATGCATGTCTTTTGATGAACTCAGGTATTCATACCAAAATATTTTAAAAATATGTTTGCTATTTTTCTTAACAAAGTGAAATGTATTTTAATGACAATGTAAAGACTATTGGATGATAACTATTAATACCAATGCAACTCATTTTCAACTTTTAAAATTGGTTCATCTCAAAAGGTTACAAAGAAATATTTATTGGATGTCTATCTCTAATTTTAGTGAATTAGAGAAATTGCTACCCTGATACTCAGATGTATAGATGTGACTTTTGCTTTACTTTTATATTTAACAATTGTTATTATCCAGACAGTATAAAATAGGGCAATTGAGACCTTAAAAGACAACTATTTTGGTCAACTTAAGCAAAAGTTCCATAATACAAGGTATTTGGATACCTGTGGTGAGTAAATAAAAAGTGAAAAATCTTTCTCTTCCCTGGAGGGGGAAGGCAAACACTTACTGATAATTACTATATGCAAGCACACTGTTATTATTTGAAAGTTGCCATATTATTTTGCAATGCTTTCTGAGGAATATTTGTAAAAAAAAATTTAAAATCTTAGTATAATTTTTGGCCCTTAATAAGACACTTGCTCAATAAGGATTTTCTGAACTTTGTTCTATAAAATTCCACTTCCGTGGGACACTTACAGTAATTATGAATTATAAAACAAAAACCCACAGACATTTGCCATTTATATCTTTCAACAAATTTGAGACAGTTGGAAGTAAAGGTGAAATACTTGTCGACAATGAGACTTTAAAAGGCTTTGTGTGTGTATACATATATACACGTGTATACATATATACATATATACACACATATATACATATATATACACACACGTACACACACACATATATATAGATAGTTGTTGTTGTTGTTGTTTTGAGATGGAGTCTCACTCTGTTGCCCAGGCTGGAGTGCAGTGGCATGATCTTGGCTCACTGCAACCTCCACCTCCTGGGTTCAAGCGATTCTCCTGCCTCAGCTTCCTGAGTAGCTGTGATTACAGGTGCCCTCCACCAAGCTTGGCTAATTTTTGTATTTTTAGTAGAAATGGGGTTTCACCATGTTGGCCAGGCTGATCTCGAACTCCTGACCTCAAGTGATCCGCTCACCTCTGCCTCCCAAATTTCTGGGATTACAGGTGTGAGCCACCACAACCAGCCAAACTTTGTATATTTTTAAGAGACAAAGAGGAGTATATTTCCAATAAACAAATAATTGACATTTTCTGAAAATAAATCATATGCTTTTATTTACTCAGAATACACTCTGGATAATAGCTCTTCAAACACAATTCAGTACCAGTATTGAAATTCTCATTCAGTTTCACCAAACTTGCTTTACCCACAGTCTCTTCCACATCAGCAGCAATGCCATCTTTTCATGTCTTAGCAAAAGCAAAGTAACAAACAAAAACCTTGGTATCTTTCTTTTGTCCTTCTTTATTCTCATACCGTGTATGCCATAGAGATATCTATATTTAGAAATCCTGTGGGACCTATTTTCAAAACAAATCATAAGTCTGATCATATCACAGTTTCTCCATTGTAACACCCTATCCAGGCATTGTCATCTCTAGCCTGATTCTTGCAGTAGCCTCCTGGTTGTTGGAATAGCACATGGTTATTGCTTTGGCTTCCTGATTTACAGTACTCCCTATTTTATTTTATTTATTTATTTTTGAGACCGAGTCTTGCTCTCTTGCTCAGGTTGGAGTGCAGTAGCGTGATCTTGGCTCACTGCAACCTCTGCCTCCTGGGTTCAAGTGATTCTCCTTCCTCAGCTTCCTGAGTAGCTGGGATTAGAGGCATGCACCACCATGCCTAGCTAATTTTGGTATTTTTATTAGAGATAGTGTTTCATCGTCTTGGCCAGGTTGGTCTCGAACTCCTTACTTCAAGCGATCCACCTGCCTTGGCATCCCAAAGTGCTGGGATTACAGGGGTGAGCCACTATGCCCCACCTACTCCCTAATTATTGCAGTAGCCTCTTATTATTATGTTGTTTAGTAGGTTCCTTGTCATCGCAGAAGTCCTTGATTATTATGGTAGCCTTCTAACTATTGTTTTTTTGTTCCCCCTATAATTGCTTCTCTTCAGTGTCTTCTGAACACTGCAGCCTCATGATTCTGTTAAACCTTAGGTCAGGTCACATTACTGCTCTGCTGAAAAATGTTCATGTGCTCTCCATTTCACACCCAATAAAAGCCAAAGAATGTAGCATACCATTCTTCCATTGTCTGTTATTAAATTCTCATGCTCTCCTCCTCTAATCTAGCCAGACTGGCTTCCTTCATTTGCCTTTGGCACTGTAAGAATTCCTCTGCAGGCCTTGGAGTTTGCTCATTTATTGGCTTCACACGTCTAAGTAATTTACTCCCTCAGTTGTTGCCATCTGTTCTAAAATGTCTCATTCTCTATAAAGTTTCCCAGACCTTCTATAGAAATGCATCTCTCTGTCAATACTCCCGATGCTTTTTAATTTGTTTTCTCTCTTATCTCAAAAGAATGGAAGTTCCATAACGGTAGGGTTCTTGCCAATTTTATTCATTGCTAGATTCAAATTTTCTATGTTCTAAAACATAAAGACATACAGATATGTACACAATGAGTGAATCTCTATGTGTACGATTAAAGTATCAACTCCTGAATGATCTAGAAAAAAGACAAGTACATCTGTTTGACCTCATCATGGCTGGAAGACTTTGAAGAGAATTGAAATTGTTGAGACCAAGCCCATTCTAGATGACTCTGCTGGCTTGGAAGCCCCTAAGCCAAAGCTGATCTCTGATTATTTTGCAGATGCAACATCTTTCTCAACCTTCCCCACTTTGATATTTTAGCTAAATGACTCTGACTTTGAGAAATTTGCTGTAGGAGATGGCAAGGTTCTCTTGTGTGGAAGAGGTTGTCAGAAGAGGATAGTAACATATTCTATAGCCAAGACAATCTCTCTGGGTAGATAGTGGAATTGTCCTCTGGTAGGTATGTATATTTCAATATGGCAGTTTGCAGGTAATCTTCTTTGATAAATGTTCAGGTCTGAGGATAGAGGACAAGATAAGAACTATGATGGATTAGTGAGGATAATTTTCCTTTGCATTACAGGGGCTGTCACGTGAGAAAAGTTTTCATATCTCCCACATTATAAGGGCTTTGGGAAACTCCAATTCTTCAGTTTAATCAGATAAAACATAGACCCTGGGGATACAATAGTGAGGCATGTTAGAGATATTCACACCTATAGAAACAGGTACAGAGAAAGTCACACTCTGCCGAATGAGACTGTTCACTAGTAAATTGCAGCAGGGTCAGGAGTAGTACCTCCTGATACAGTTAGTAGTCATAGCTAGGAACACTTTGTGGAGTAGAAAGCTAAGTTTCTGCACAGGGGAAAATACTTTTTCTCCCCAAAATATATTAGAAAGTTTGAATATTGAATATGGTAGGAAACTGACAAGTGTTACAAACAGACTACTTCATGATGCTTAATACCCGATACATAATATTTGAATTGAAGTATGTATGAGAATACATCCTCACTTCAATTGAAGGAATGATTATGATGTACTCATTTCTAAAATATCATAAATTTTTAGATCATCTTGTTCTGACAATGAAACTAGCATAAGACACTAGTGAGTTACAGAGTTTATAAAAAGGTACATAACTGTTCTCTGTTTTTGGTTAAAAAAGCAAAATCACTTGATAAAATTAAGACTGAATTAAAGGGATAGATGTTAAGTTAATGGTGGTCATTGCAATTGTTCCAAGCTAATAAATACTCATATTTCTCCAATTTATTTAAACAACTGAAAATTTGTTGGATAATTTTTTTTACTATTGAAAATTAGTGTATTACTTCATATCCTTTGACAACTCTTGACTGATAATTTTTCAAAAGAAATTAAATAAACAAATAGAACCTTATAACTTTATAGAAATAAAATACAAATACGTAAAATGAACAGGTTTACATGAGCAATTGAGTTTTTAATTACTTAGACTATATAGATGGAATTATGCTACTTGACGTATTTCACTTTATTTCCTTACCAGATTTGTAGTTAGAACTTGTATTCTTTAATCATTGCTCATTGATTAAGCACAATCTATAGCCCTTGAACTCTGATAAATAAAACAGTCTAGTTTTACTATGTAAACATTTTACAAGAAATACAAATCTCCAAAATTATTTATGAAAATAAATTATATAGATTACTTTTGGATAAGCACACCAAGGTTTATTTATGTGGGCTTTGACATTTTAATTGTTTTTTTACCCCTTTTAGATAGGTCTCAAGAAGAAATAGAAGATAAATATAGAAATTACTTTTATTATATTAGTTATATTTAAAAGACAGGAGGAGAACTAGAAAATTATCTACATAATATTTGAGACTATACATTAAATTAAATTTTATATTATTTTTTCCTTTTTGGTAAATTGACATAAAGTTTTTGGTTATTCCCAAAACTTTATGGTAATTACTCCAACCCCTTTTCCTAAATATCTTGCTGTTTCTTAGAAATCCACTGATTATTAGTATTTAATTGTATATATCATGTATATAATCATTCATGCTCCTTTCATGTATTGTGAATTTAAGATCTGAGAAATCTGTAATCAATCTCTTATAACCTCTGTAATCCTCAAGAAACAGAAGTTAAAAGAATAAAGTTTAAAGTTCTAATTTTAACTAATTATCCTTAACAAAATTAGTATAGCAATGACACAAGTTTGCCTTTAAATGTATCAACCCACAAATAATAATGTTAAGGGAGAAATGGGGATTCAATTAAAACAACCATTAAAGAGTGTGAGAATAATATGAAAATCATCGTTTTCTTTTACTTGTTTGTACTATCCTAACTAAAACTTAAAAGTAATTCAATTCCTTATGTTTTATGTGTATGAAAATCAAATTAACTATCAAAATATAAACAACTTAAATTGAGTTAAATTTTAAGATTATAAGCTTTTTTAGGGTTATTTTAATGTGCTGTTTTTATCTCAGAGCTATTGTTAATAGAATAAAGAATAGCAAATTTGTGAAAACATCAATTCATTTTTTTATTCACAGTATAATTTTTTTTTAAATTTATTTATTATTATTATACTTTAAGTTGTAGGGTACATGTGCATAACGTGCAGGTTTGTTACATATGTATACTTGTGCCATGTTGCTGTGCTGCACCCATCAACTCGTCATTTACATCAGGTATAACTCCCAATGCAATCCCTCCCCCCTCCCCCCTCCCCATAACAGGCCCCTGTGTGTGATGTTTCCCTTCCCGAGTCCAAGTGATCTCATTGTTCAGTTCCCACCTATGAGTGAGAACATGTGGTGTTTGGTTTTCTGTTCTTGTGATAGATTGCTAAGAATGATGGTTTCCAGCTGCATCCATGTCCCTACAAAGGACACAAACTCATCCTTTTTTATGGCTGCATAGTATTCCATGGTGTAGATGTGCCACATTTTCTTAATCCAATCTGTCACTGATGGACATTTGGGTTGATTCCAAGTCTTTGCTATTGTGAATAGTGCTGCAGTAAACATACGAGTGCATGTGTCTTTATAGCAGCATAATTTATAATCCTTTGGGTATATACCCAGTAATGGGATGGCTGGGTCATATGGTACATCTAGTTCTAGATCCTTGAGGAATCGCCATACTGTTTTCCATAATGGTTGAACTAGTTTACAATCCCACCAACAGTGTAAAAGTGTTCCTATTTCTCCACATCCTCTCCAGCACCTGTTGTTTCCTGACTTTTTAATGATCGCCATTCTAACTGGTGTGAGATGGTATCTCATTGTGGTTTTGATTTGCATTTCTCTGATGGCCAGTGATGATGAGCATTTTTTCATGTGTCTGTTGGCTGTATGAATGTCTTCTTTTGAGAAATGTCTGTTCATATCCTTTGCCCACTTTTTGATGGGGTTGTTTGTTTTTTTCTTGTAAATTTGTTTGAGTTCTTTGTAGGTTCTGGATATTAGCCCTTTGTCAGATGAGTAGATTGCAAAAATTTTCTCCCATTCTGTAGGTTGCCTGTTCACACACTCTGATGGTAGTTTCTTTTGCTGTGCAGAAGCTCTTTAGTTTAATGAGATCCCATTTGTCAATTTTGGCTTTTGCTGCCGTTGCTTTCGGTGTTTTAGACATGAAGTCTTTGCCCATGCCTATGTTCTGAATGGTACTACCTAGGTTTTCCTCTAGGATTTTTATGGTATTAGGTCTAACATTTAAGTCTCTAATCCATCTTGAATTAATTTTCGTATAAGGAGTAAGGAAAGGATCCAGTTTCAGCTTTCTACTTATGGCTAGCCAATTTTCCCAGCACCATTTATTAAATAGGGAATCCTTTCCCCATTTCTTGTTTCTCTCAGGTTTGTCAAAGATCAGATGGCTGTAGATGTGTATGCCATCCCCATCAAGCTACCAATGAGTTTCTTCAAAGAATTGGAAAAAACTGCTTTAAAGTTCATATGGAACCAAAAAAGAGCCCGCATCTCCAAGACAATCCTAAGTCAAAAGAACAAAGCTGGAGGCATCACGCTACCTGACTTCAAACTATACTACAAGGCTACAGTAACCAAAACAGCATGGTACTGGTACCAAAACAGAGATATAGACCAATGGAACAGAACAGAGTCCTCAGAAATAATACCACACATCTATTCACAGTATAATCTTGTTATATGTACTATTGAAGTCAATTGTTATTTATGCCTTTCTTCAAATAAATATTTTAAATCATTTTAAATATTTTTGAAAAATTAAGATAAATTTTGATTCTTTTCAAGATTATTGTATACGCTTCTTTCCTCAGGTGCTTGTAACATCAATAAAGGGAAAATATAGTAGTAATTTTGTAGCATTTCTCTAATTTGCATATTTTGGCATTTCTAGATGCTTTCACTCATGAAGAGGAAATTGGTATAAGATAATTTTAGTGTTTGAAGATAATTTAAGATATTTTAGTTCGACTTTCTTTTTCACAGATCAGAAAATTGAGACATGGAGACATAAAATGGTTTGACAAGTTTACATGGTAAATTAAAGGAAAATTGATAACTCAAGCAGATATGTAAAAACTTAATTTGACTTAGAAATGAAAATATTTAATAAATACTTTAATAAATAAATCCTGTTTTTGGAATATAGCTCATGCACTTTATGCTACTTTATGTGCTTTATATGTATTCACTCAATTCTCACATTTTCACATTAATTGTAACCTAGCAAAAAATTATTATTATCTTCATTTATGAACATGGGTACAGAAGTGCAGAGAGATTTAGATATGTGGTCAAGACCACATAGCAGAGCTTGACTTTGAAATCAGTTTCATTTGATCTCATAACCTAAACTATTAAACACAACTCTACACATGAAGATTTCTGTACATAGAATTTATACAACTATAGTAAATTGTGTCCTTGTGCAATTTTGTTTTCTCTCTATGATATGGTTTGACTGTGTCCCAGCCCAAAATCTCATCTTGAATTGTAATTCAAATTGTAGTCCCCATGTGTTGTGGGTGAGACCTCATGGGAGGTGATTAGATCATAGGGGCAGTTTCCCCATGCTGTTCTCATAATTGTGAGTAAGTTCTCATGAGTTCTAACAGCTTTATAAGGGGATTTTTCTCCCTTCTCTCATCCTTCTTCCTGCCACCATGTAAAGAAGGACGTGTTTGCTTCCCCTTCTGCCATGATTGTAAGTTTCCTAAGGCTTCACCAATCCTGCAGAGAACTGTGAGTCAATTAAACCTTTTTACTTTATAAGCAAGCCAATCTCGGGTACGTCCATACAGCAATGTGAGAATGGACTAATGCACTCTATAATCTCTGCCAAGTCTCTTTGTCAACACCTACTTTCTCCAAACTATAATATTTATATTCTTCTTCTTTCTAATATTTCTTCAACTTCCCATCCTGTTCAAGCCCTGGATATTCCTAGATCATTAAATCTTGGAATTGGATGGGACCTTGGGGTCTGCTCTAATGCTTTCATGTTGCATGTGAGGAAATTGAAACCTAGCACTTAAAATTACTTGCCTTAGGCCATAGAACTGTAGGTGATAGGACTACAAATAAAACCACATCTTCTAAAAGGTATATTCTTCTTTCCCTTCACATGATGTTTATTTTGCAATGGTAAAAGCATGTAAATCTAAAACTGGATAAGAATAGTACTTGAAGGAACAACATTTTTTTAACTTCTTTTCAAAAAACGAATTATTAACAAACTTGAAATTACAGGCAGAAAGAGTAACCTCCTAAAATATTGGTTGCCCTCTTATAATGTAAACAATAATAACAAATACACTAGTATGAGTCAAAGCAGTAAGTAATAGCAGGTTTATAAACTATTTCAAATATTAGAGACTTAATGTCATAAATCATTATTTCTCCCTCAATTTGCAAGTGGATGATGGTTGCATAACTGTACCGGACAGAGCTCTTCAGTGGCAATTGAGGGTATAAAGCTTATTGTTTCATGCTGCCCCTTGCTCTCCTCTGGACTCTTTAGAATCCTGTTCTTGATTTTCTGCATTCATCCAGCTAGTGTGCAAAAGCAGAGATAAGGAGAATCCTGGAATTTGTTTTATGACAAGGTTTAGGTTGATGCACATGATTTCTGACCACATTACATTTAGCCAGACTCCAGTTACATGACTCCCACATAATTATAAGGAAGAATAAAAAGATAATCTTTCAGTGCCTCCAGATGTAGAAAGTAAAATTGGTGAACATACTGGTATTACAGACCTCAAATTTAACTCTATTTAGGTACACCCTAAAGTGGAATAATATTCTGATACTTAAGGTTGTGCTTTTGATGTATCAAATGAATCCAAACAAAATTAATGAAATTATAGGACTTTCAAAAATGAATTTATAAAGCCTGTAAAATATAGCTTATCTAGATACATATTAGCTTTTGGTTCATACAATTTACTCAGTTATGCATAGCCAAATAATTCTATGCCAGCCAATTCATAACTGACATTCATATTGCAGATGCTGTATCTAATATCTGTGATGTGAACCCTTGGTATATTTTACTACATATGGCTAAGACCACAATTTGAAGTGAGAAAAACTGCAACCTTTTTCTTCCCTTCTTGAGGACATAGTCAATTCTTGTGTGTTCTCAAACATTCATAAAACTTAAATATCACCTGTTTGCCTTCAGAACCAATTAAAAGTGGAAATTATTCCTATCACTAAAGCATTCTTCTAGTTAAAGTGAACTCAATGTAGCCGATTTTTGGCATCAGAAGTTTTCTATAAAAACTTGCTATTTAAGGTACATAACATTTTGTACCTTATTTATATGCCTTAATTAGTCATTTGTTGTAACAATTTGCAATTGTAAGATATCAAAACCATGGAAAACAAGACAATACTACAGACCTACTAGAATATTTACCTGGCTTATAATGCATCCTATTTGTGTGAAAAATGGCCCTTACTCATAGTACTGAACCCCTTTAAATCACATGTCATTGTATGCCTTTGACCACTGACTACAGCTGACTTGGCAATGACAGACAGTGGACACAATTTGAACCAATTAGAATCTATCTCCTAAAAACATGAGGTGATTTATAGACTTAAGACGTAAGTTTTTTATTTTGTTTTTTAATTGTTGTTGTTGTGTGGTTAAAGGTTTATAGCTTGAGCATATAAATTCTGAAAATGTGGATTATCCATGTTGTGCCCTATGAGTTAAGTTACTCAGAATATGAATCCACATAAAGAAATAGACATGAAGTTGATTTACAGGGAAAAACCTAAGATGTGTGAATATCCCTGGTTACTTTGTCCAGTGAATTAGTCTTGTTTCTGTCCAACATTGGGGTCTATAACATTCCCCTGTGGATAAATTACCTTATATTTATTGTTTAAACTTGGTCAAGGAGGTTTATTTATTTAGGATCAAAAGATATTTAACTGTAACAATTTTACTTCAAAACAACTCTCAGAAACAGGCAAGTTTATTACATGAAGAAGTATGTTCATTTAAGGTTACACACATTCTTTAATTTGTTTTGAACAATAAACACAATGAAGAGCATTAGCTCATGTTAACTGGAACAACATAAGCAGAAATGATGTTCGTCTTCAAAACTCTAAATCAAACACATTTTGAACTTCCAAGCAATGACAGTTTGAATATCACCAACACTGAAGTGACTTGCCTAAAATACTATATACATTTATATACTTTATAATATATTATATATACACACACACATATATGTAATCTGTTTTCTAAATGATTTCCACATATTTATTTCCCTAGCTTCCTACTGAGAATTGAGAATACGTATACGAAATGTATTGCCCAGAAGGCTTAACGCTGTTGGAGAATTGGCCTGTAGAATTCATTAGGGGAAAACCTATTTTAGCTCATCCTGAATGAATCTTAGTACTAATGAAAAAACTTCTGGTCTCAAGGTGCAGAACTGTAATTTTCTCTTCGTTATGAGCTATAATTGGTGAGTGTGTTAATATTTGTGACTCTTAAAGAAAGGTACTATCACTTGTTATTACCTTGGCAAATATATGTAACAACGACACTCTCTTTATTCACTGGCAGGTTATGACATTTCAGTGTCATGGTTTGTTTGAAAGAAATGGGATATCATTCTTAGTTATAAATGTTAATGTTCCCCTAGTAACAGGATTATGGCAGTAAATACTTCCCAAGGACAAAATTACAGCTGCCTATTCGTTTATCAGAGAGATGATTTTCTGTAAAGTGAACCTCTACACCATAGGTAGCATAGAATGCAATTAATTAATTCTTACACTTAAAATAAACACACTTTGTTAAAGAAATTAATAATGCCAGGCAGGAAAGCCTATTATCATTTCTGAATGATATATTGGCTTTTAATAAAGACCAAACCATTAACAACAACAACAAAAAAAACTGAATATAAAGAAAAAAAAAACAATTATTTTGCCAAATTAATAGTGCATTTCTCCTTCCCTAATTTTTCTTAAGTAAAAAATGTCAGATTTCCAGTTAAATGCATTTCATTTAAACATTTTACTGACTGTCACAACTTGCTCCTACTAGCAATAAAGGTTGTATTAGCTGAATAATAGTTCAGATGCTTTATGGTGTTCTCTAATAAAGTCCTATCCTTAACCTTGCCCTTCTCCCTGCTAGTCTTTCCTCATTCAAAGGAAAGAAACTGACTTTTTACAAAACTTGAGGAAATAATGGAAAGCTCTAGTTTTTAAGCTTTTTCTCCTTTTTTTCCTTCCTTCCTTCCTTCCTGCCTGCCTGCCTTCCTGCCTGCCTTTCATCCTTCTTTCCTTTCTTTCCTCCTTTGTTTTCAACTGGATAATCTCTCCTTGATGATCTAAGCTAAATTTAAACAAAATTCTATACCCTTGGTGCTGGCCCTGAAGGCTGCCTTCAAGACATTAAAACATGATCCTATCTGTTCCCTTCATTATACTAAAAGTTAAAACATTCAAGGTAATCAGCAATAAATGATGCAATGTTTAATTCTAGTGTTTATCTTCACTGAATCCAGATATATCCACAAGTTATGGTTTGCTAATCCTCAGTTGAAAAATCCAGGCAAAGGTGATATTGTAAGAATAAAATTAAGCACCATCCCTTGAAAGATTTACCTTTGCAGGAAAACAGAGATTAAATTTTTTCCTGTTTACCACCTTGGAAATACCAAGCCTCAGATGAAAAAGAAAATAAAACTCTAAGGATAAAATATAAATTGTCTGTGCATGCAAGCATGTACAATCAAAGACAAGTGTTTGCTTGTTTTTGGTATCTACATGATGCTCTTTTGCATATTTCCACAACGTGCTCCTCACTTCCTTGATTGATTTAACTAGAAATTAGAAAGTTTATGGAAGTCAATATTAAGGAGTCAACTTGAGCCATAAAGTTTTCATCCTCATAAATTCTACAGTATGTTCTCTATATGAGACAGATTTATCTTTCTGGTTGTCATCTTGTTACTTTTAAAGTGTAAGCACATACATTTGCAATATATCATGTAGTAAAATTGGATTGCTTGTATTTCATGTTAATAGCTGGACAAAAGGGTCCAGTAATTACACACATATCTGGAAACTGAGTGTTTTCAACAGGAAAGAGAACACTTTCTGTAGAAAAAGAGCATCTTCCTTGTAGTCCAAACATTTCTATCTTTATCTTGGCTTGACCATTATATTGTTCTACAAGAAATGGGCCAACTGTTTGGGGCATAATTTGTCTGCTCTGATAAATGTAGAAAATGATCAGAGAAATTTCCTAGTTCCAACTCTGTTTAAGCACGATTATTATTTTTAAAATTCATCAAAGTTATGCATGTTCATATGTTAAGAGTAAAAAAAACATAAACATTGCCACCAGAAAGTGGAAGTCGCTTTATGCCTACTCTCAGAAGTTATTATTTCTGTATTTCCTTTAAGTTATTTATGTGTTTTCCTCTATGTCTGTAAATAACATAGTGATTATTTTGATTTTTCAAAGAAGAGCATAAGCAATTGACTCCCTAGTGTGAAATAATGAGACCTGCCTCTCCTATTTTCTCCAGATCTATTATTGACTGTACTATTTATGAGTATTCTTTTCTGAAAAATATTTTTTCAATATGAAATAGTTGTTATTTTATACCATTTGTTTAAATTTCTATTCATTTATTACTAATTTATCATCACACCCTCCAAAATATGTGTTTGTGTTTATATGTCTCTTGAGTGAACTGTGTGTGTGAAAAAAATACATATTTTTAGATATGTATAGAAGCTAGAGGATTTAAGTATCATGTAGAGGGTATTTTTCAGAGGAATCTATCAAAGTCTAGAAGAAAGGACCTAATGATATTGACCCGGGAGTTCCCTAGATTCAGTCAACCAGACTAAAATTGAGTAAAGCCAATAGTCATCTCTTTTTATATATACATATGTATACATACATCTGTGTCTTTGTGTATACACACACTTGCATATATACATGCATATATGTGTGTTTTCAAATACAACTGTATATTTTTTACTCCCTCAAAAATAAAACCAATGTACTTTTCTATTTGCTAGGGAAAAGATGCTTACCTAGAGAAAAGGAAATGCAATGTTGCTTCTTAAAAAGACTTTTAAACAACTCTCTTGTTTGTTAACGTCACCTCCTCTCCTATTTCAACATTCTTGATGTTTATAGTTCTTAAGATTTTGGACCATTCCATAATTTATATAATACTGATTTGCCCCTCCGAATTGAACTAGCCTATCTTCCTGTAACGAGTTAGTACTATTATATCTGCTTATGGCTATGTTCCAAAATTTGACTTCTGTTTCTTCTTTCTTTTCTCTTATTTTTTTATTTTTTTTGGGGGGTGGGGGTGAGCAGGGAGGTTCATGCCATTTATCTTTTACCTTCACTGTGAAGAAATAGAAACTCTTCTGTATAACTCATCATGTTTTTAAATTGAAAGCAACATACAGATTTTAGCATAAGAATGTTTCATGATGTCACCAAATTCACAACTAGAAGCCAGATTTTTATAAGTTTATGAATCATTAGGCTAAAAAGAAATGATTATGTAAATATATGCAGAAAAAGCATTTGACCAAATTTAACATTCATTCATGATTAAAAAAACACTCTCAGTGTATAGTAGGAACAGAGGATAACCTCAAACTGATAAAGAATATCTACAAAACATCTACGATTAACATCATTCTTACTGAGAAGAAATGAAGCATTCCCATCAAGACCAGGAAGAAGGCATGGATATTCTCTATTGCCATTCATTTTAAACATCATGCTGGAGTTCCTAGCTAATGTACTAAGAAAAGGAAGGAGAAGGTATATAGTTTAGGAAGGAAGAAATAAAACAGTATTTGATAGCAGGTGACATGATGATCTGTATGAGAAATTGAAAAAACAACTTCTGAAATTAATGTTATTTTAGCAATTTTGTAGAACACAAGGTTAATACAGAAAAGTCAATCACTTTCCTATTTACAAGCAATGAACAAGTAGAATTTTAATTTAATAGCAAAATACTATTTATATTAGCACCAAAAATGAAATACTTAGATAAAAATCTAACGAAATATAAATAAAATCTAAATGAGGACAACCACAAAATTCTGATGTAAAAAACAAATAAAACATAAATGAAAATATACTCTCTGTTAATAGATAGAAAGACTCTATGTTAATAAATAATAAGACTTTATATTGTTAAAATGTCAGCTTTTTCCAACTTGATATCTAGACTCAATAAAATCACAATTAAAATACCAGCAAACTAGTTTGTGGATATTGACAAAATGATTCTAAATACCAATAGCCAATATAATATTGAGGATGAAGAACAAAGTTGAAAGACTGACACTACCCAACATCAAAAATTACAAAGAAGCTGCAGTAATCAAGGCAGTGTGGTACTAGAGAAAGAAAAGACAAATAGATTAATGAAATAAAATAGGGATATTAGAAGTAAACTCAATAAATATAATCAACCAACATTTGACAAAGGAACACAAATAATAAAACAGAGCAAAGATTGTTTTTTCAACAAACGGTGCTGGAAGAATTGGACATCCTTATACAAAAACAAAATAAATATATAGACGGACCCAGACCTTATACCCTTCAGAAAAAGTAACTCATAATGGATCACAGACCAAATATAAAATGTAAAACTATAAAACTCTTAGACGATAACATTGGAGAAAAACAAGATACTCATAAATTTGATAATAACTTTTAATATACACTATCAAAGGCAGATCTATTTAAAAAATTGACACACTGGACTTTATTAAAATTAAAACCTTCTGCTCTGTGAAATACAATGTCAAGAGAGTAAAATGGTAAGCCACAGACTGGGAGAACATACTTGCAAGACACATCTAACAAAAGATTGTTACACAAAATATACAGAGCACATTTAAAACTCAAAAATAAGAAAATAACAACTCCATTTAAAAATGAGTCCAGGACTTTAACAGACCCCTAACAAAATAAGCTATACAGAGAGAAAACAGGCCATATGATTTCACTCTCGCCTGAAGGTTGTCACATACTAATTTTTGTATATTGATTTTGTATCCTGAATCTTTACTAAAGTTGTTTGTCAGTTCTAGGAGATTTTTGGCAGAGTCTTTGGAACTTTCTAGGTATAGAATCATCTTGTCAGTGAAGAAAGATAGTTTGGATTTTTCTTGTCCTATTTGGATGCCTTTTATAGCTTTTCCTTGACTGATTGCTCAGGCTAAGCCTTCCAGTGCTATGATGAATTGTATTCTTGACTGTAAGCATTCTTGTCTTGTTCTAGTTCTCAAGGGGAATGGTTTGAGGTTTTCGCCATTCAATATGATGGCTGTGGGTTTGTCATAGATGGCTTTTATTATTTAGATATATGTTACTTCAATGCCTAGTCTGTTAAGGGTTTTTTTCATTAAGGATGTTGGATTTTCTCAGAAGATTTTGGCCTCTATTGAGATGATCATATGGCTTCTGCTTTTAATTCTACCTACCTGGTGAATCACATTTATTGATTTACATATGTGGAACCAGCCTTGCATCCCAGGAATAAATCTGCTTGATCATGTTGTATTAACTTTTTGGTGTGCTGCTGCATTTTGCTAATATATTGTTGAAAAATTTTGTGTCTATGTTCATGAGGAATATTGGCCCGAATTTTCCTTTGCTCATTGTGTGTCTGCCAGATTTTGGTATCAGGCTGATGCAGACTTTATAGAATGAGTCAGGAAGGGGCCCTTCCTCCTCAGTTTTTTGGAGTAGTTTCAGTAGAATTGGTATCAGTTCTTATTTGTACACTTGATAGAAATCAGCTGTGAATCTAGCTAGTCCAGGGCTTTGTTGTTGGTGGTGGTGGTGGTGGTGGTAGGTTTTTTAAATTACTAATTCAATTTCAAAAGTTGATATTGGTCTATTCAGGGTTTCAATCTCTTCCTGATTCAATCTTGAGAGATTGTATGCTTCAATAAATTTATCCATTTCCCCTAGATTTTCTAATTTGTGTGCATAGAATTGGTCATAGTAGTCTCTGAGGATCTTCTGTGTTTTGATGGGACCTTACAACAGCCACACATAAAAAATGCAATACCTAGGAATACAGCTAACCAAGGAAGTAAACTATCTCTATAAGGAGAACTACAAAGCATTACTAAGAGAAATCAGAGATGGTAAGCCTTCCATGCTCATGGATTGAAAGAATCAATAGTATTAAAATGGTTATACTGCCCAAAGCAATTTACAGATCCAATGTTATTTCTAGCAAATCGCCAATGCCATTATTCACAGAATTAGAAAAAAGCTATTCAAAAATTCATGTGAAAGCAAAAAAGAGCCTGAATACCCAACACAACCCTAAGCAAAAAGAACAAAGCTGGAAGCATCACACTACCCACTTCAAACTATACCATAAAGCCACAGTAACCAAAACAGCCTGATACTAATAGGAAAATAGACACGTAGACCAATAGAACATAATAGAAAACTCAGAATTAAAGCCACACATCTATAATCATGATCTCAATAAGGCTGACCAAAACAAGCAATGGGAAAAGGAATCCTTACTCAACAAATGATTTTTGGATAACTGACTAGGCATATGCAGAAGAATAAAACTGGACTCCTTCCTTCTACCACGTACAAAAATTAACTCAGAATGAATTAATGATTTAAATGTAATACCTCAGACTATAAAAATCCTGGAAGACAACCTAGGAAACACCTTTCTCGACATTGGGATTGGCAAATAATTTTTGGTTAAGTCCCCAAAAGCAATTGCAACAAAAAAACAAATAGACAGCAGGACGTAAGTAAACTAAATAAATTCTAAACAGCAAAAGAAACCATCAACAGAACAACCTACAAAATGGGAGAAAATATTTGCAAACTATGCATCTAACAAATGCCTAATATACAGAATCTACAGAAAACTTGAACAAATCAACAAGCAAAAAACAAATAACCACATTAAAAACTGGTAAATAA